>NC_140623.1:20323216-20993216 GCF_057382275.1 Copadichromis virginalis | reverse complement strand
GATGGATGGCGGGGAATTTTACTTCAGCCATAGAAATCCTAACTAAGAAGTATCATTAATTTAAACCAAAATCATGGCATAAAATGAATGAATGAGAGAAAGGGGAAAAATGTGTTTTTGATAAAAGGTTAAACTCTTAAGTAGAGATGGCACGATACCACTTTTTTATGTCCGATACCGATACCGATATCATAAATTTGGATATCTGCCGATACCGATATGAATCCGATATAGTGTTTTTTAATCAACAAAACTGTTTTTTAAAATATCTTGCTGCATTTTGCAAGTCTGCAAGTTCATACTCAAGTTTAAAACAACAACTACACTAAAGCTATTCTGTTATACCTGTGTACAAAAAAAATATTTCATAGTTCAGCAATGCTGATCAATCTAATAAACTTAGACCTACACCATCCTCCCTATTCTGGTATTTTAAAGAGTACTTAGCGTAAATATTAAGCAACCTAACTAATAGGGTTCCAACTCCCAGCAACAACAAAAATAAATAAATAAAAAATAGGGAACCACCCCTCACGCGCCACCTCATGATGCTTAATCGACGTAATCAACCTTAATTTGATGCAGTGTGAAAAAAAATGCACAGAAATCAATTATTTTTCAAGAAATATTAAATAGATTCAACATCTTTCTTCAACAAAATTGCAGACTGCACAGATGGTACCTTCCCAAAGGAAAAAGTACTATAGCTTACTAGGGTATATATATATTAGACTTAATAGTCACTATATACAGTAATTGACTTCTATTCATTTTACATCAAATTAAAACTTTGTGTGTCAGATAATTATTTATTAAAAGCTCGACATTTTAAATGAGAATAAGAAAGAAAAGTATGTCTTTGTGCCCCCTTTTCCCTGTTAATGCCCTATCGGCCCCCCTGGCTAAACTTTGCTAGATCCGCCCCTGCACAGTTACCAGCGTCAGCTACGTAGAAAAAGATCCTCGAGTAGAAAGTAATATTAAATAAATTCTAACAACAGCTTATCAAGCTTAAACGTGCTGCTGTTGTTCAGGCGCTGGTTTCCTCTTTCTGGTGCAAAGTGGGCCAAAAACAAAGACGGACTCGCGACAGAAAAGCCGATCAGCTGATCATTTAAGCAGTTTCACGATTGAAGTAGCAGCCGGAGAGCGAGAGGCAGTCGCTCGTTAAGCTTAACGCAGGAATGCTTTACAAACATTCAGAAATGGACTTACACACTTGCTTTACTTCTCTCGGGGATAACTTTGTCGGAGATGAAATGCCAGGTTGCTAGCGAAGCTCCAAATGCTATCCAGACCACCGACAGGTCCCGCATGCCACAGCCGCTCTATCACGTGATGCATACTGCTCCGACATGCTAACGTTCTGAGGTGAGTTACGGCGTGTTGCAAGTTTTGTGAGGTGCTTTCGTGATATTTAATGGATCGGATTACATTTTTTATTTTTCTCCGATATCCGATCCAGTCATTTAGGTCAGTATCGGACCGATACCGATACGTAATATCGGATCGGTCCATCTCTACTCTTAAGTTTGTGTGGTCCTCAGGATTAAGGCTCGGGTGGAGTGCAGGATTTATACAGAGAATAAACATCTGGACATTTGACATCTGCGTGTAACACTGTGTAGAAGAACACAAGACATTATTTACCATCAGAACCCGAGCGGTCAGTATGTTATTGAAAATGCATTTAGTGAAAGTGCACATTGCTGTTTTTTGAGGGTTTTTTTCCCCAGCAGTCACACATTGTAACATTCGGGGGTCAAAAAATGAAGGCTTGCTTTTTGGATGTATTGCCTTCCTCAGCATCCTGCTTTTGCATCCCGTTTCCAATGTACATCAACATGTGTTTCATAAAGCTCTTCATGGTACAATGGTACTATGAATGGATAACTCATGTGTCGAATGTACAGCAGTGTGTTGCTGACCCACCCTGTGCTGGGAGAGGAACGTCGCTCTGACACTTGGTACATTCCCCTCGTGCTCCCAGAGATGCTCGAGTTTCTCTGGAGAGAGAGAGAGAGAAACACAAAGAAAACAAAGAGTCGGATCAAACGTGTTATTAATAAAATGTCCTGTTTCCCCATCATTCTCAAACATTATTTTACAGGCTGATCTTTTTTTTTTATGATGGAGAAATGCGAGCATACATATTTTACCAAAACACAAAGTACAACAAGACATTTAATTGAAGGACAAGATACTGTATGTATTACTAACAAACAGCTGTCACAGTAAATTAGAACTGCTACAAAAATAAATTGAGTACAGAAGCCTGCTTAAAAAAAATCTCACTGGAAGTGGAATGAAATCATAGAAAATGAAACCGCCGCCTATTTTGCAGTTATCTGGGGAAGGTTTTCTAAACGTATCTCAAACAGGCTCCGTTACTTCTGATTTTTGTCAAACAGAATACAATCATGACTAGAATGATTAACAAAAGTGGTTTTCTGATTAAAGGTAATTGTGTGCGGTTCAGTGACGTGTTTTCATCACATTTCATTTTCTTGATTTGTACTGTACACACGAGCAAGGCATTGGAACAGGATCATTGTCGTGAATAGGTGTGAGTGTAACATGATCATTTGTCTGTATTAGCCACACGACAGACTGGTAACCTGTCCAGCTGGCACAAACTCCTGCAGCCCTGAATTGGATAACCCAAAGAAAATGGATGGAAAGTAGTCAAAATATCTTTTTCTAGAGCAAAATGCTGGATGGACCTGACTGACTGAGCAATCAATACTTCTGTCTATCCACTGTACTCACTGCAGAGAGAACCCTGTAATCTAAAATATTTGGTTGCAGCTCTGAGAGCAGGTTTTTAAAATGCATTTGCTTGTAAGTGTGCAATCTGACTCTCTGTGTTTGCCAGCGCAAAATCTTCCTTGTCGCTTTTTCACACCGTTCTCAAAGCTGCATGTGCACTGAAGTGTGCATGTGTGAAGCCATGCCAGGTGGAACTCTGTGTACCAAACCGGCGACGTGCCACAGAGGGAAAATGTGCGCAAACACAGACAGTCTCCCTCCCTCTCTGCTCCCTCTCTTTTTCTCTGCTTCACTCACACAGCTTGTTTGTGGGCCACTGCCAGTGAAAATGGACCGTGGAGGAAACAGGCGAGTATCATCCATGCCTTTCATTCCTGGACAGACTGCAGTGAAGGCAGAGCAGGAGCACATCTCCAAGAAATGGGTTTAATCAAATGCATTCATCGGGAGGTATAACTCAATTTGGGTGACTTAAATTCGAGCCAAACGTCAGCATTTGTCTATTTCTACCTCTTCTGCTCTCTGTTACAAACCCAAAACATAATAAAGAATCACAGTCAGATTAAAGCTGCTGTATATTCCTCTCATTCTTTGTGAAAATTATATTACAGTCAGCCTGGAAAGAACAACAGAGTGAGCAGATAAACCATCCCTTCTCTCACCACCAGTCCTAAAATACCCCTGTCACTCTAAAACCTGTCTCGTAGGAAGATGAGGGCGACCTTTCTCAGGCCATATAGAGAGGTGGAGACACCCTTGACAGTATAACAAGGTGCCAACCAGTTAGTGCCTCCACACTTGTACTTGTCATGCTGATTACTCATAGTCCTACAGTGCACAAGCATGGAGACAAGAAACTGACTAAATGTAGGTAGTTTCAGGTCATTCACAGGTCATGTGGTTCTCTAATATTTCAAATCACAACAACAATCACCTTGAGATACTTTATATTGCAAGTTAAAGATCCTACAATAATACAGAGAAGCCCTAACTGTCAAACAACCTTTTATGAGCAACCACATGGCGAAAATGGGAATGAAAACTCCCCTTTAACAGGAAGGAAGGGACCTCTGGCAAAAGCATTTAACTTAGTGCAGATTTAGGGATTTCGTATTTAGTCACACTAAAGTACAAAAAGGAAGGCAACCTCCTTGCAACTAGTAAATAAAAAATAAGTATATAAATATCATATATAAAATAACCGATTGCAAGTAGTTGCAGCTACCAACTGGTCACCAAGTGTTTAAACATGCAACAGTATCAATCAGTTTCCATCATGAGGCGACTGCACATTTCACCTGGTGGGAGGCAACCTTTCTCCAAACAATCACAGTCCAACTCAGACTGACTGAACTCTCAGACAGATTGGATAACTAACTGGTTTGCAAGCAACCGACATGTCATTTATAAACAAATTCAAACTGCCGGCACATTGCAATCAGTCTGAGTCAGTCTGCACTGACGAACGCAACACATCTACAGCATGTCTCCTTGTAACAGGGGCCTACATTGGTTATATTCTGGTTCTGTTCCCATGTGAAATCGAGGTTGTTTATTTCCTATTTCATTTTGCAGTTAAATCTCCATCCTGCAGTAACTATGTCACCATCTGAACAGGAATTTCTGTGTGTATGAGGCTCTGGGTGAACTCTAAATGCGAGCAGTTAATGTGAATTTCTGTGCATCTTGCTGTCATCTGTTGCAACAGATTTACAACAGATGACAGCAGACTTGCAATTTTTACCATTTTATGACAGTTAATCGCCCATTAACCACACAGACTCTATGCCAATGCCAACTTCACCTCAATCAATCACAAACTGATTGCAGACTGGCTCTTGCAAAAAAAGAAGTCACTTTGAAAATGGAAACTGACTGCGAGTACTGTTGTTTCCCATCTTTAAAGGAACAAGATCGCAAGTTCGTTGCAACTATTGCAATAATCGTGATTATGGCACTGTCTCCAATCAGTGTTTCCGCTACAGTGTGACTGTAGCAGGCTTTTTGCCTGGTAAGTTGATAGTGGTTTATGGTGTTAATGTTTTTATAACCTCTTCTGAGACTGTTGTGTTCCTTGATACCTGCTGGATTTGTCAGTGTTAGAAAGGTTTGTGAGCTATGATGACTACAGCAGAAGAAGTTGAAGAGAAATACTTGTTTTCTCCTGTTCTGTCAGAGTCTGCCATGAACTCGGATGAATGAAATGTGCATTAGTGCATTCTTATCCTCATCATGTTCGTGGGCTGCATAAAATGTTACCAAGAGCCACACTTTAAAAGCCCTGACCTTAGAAAGAAGGATCACTCTGAATCAATACATTCACTCTTCTGAATCACCCCCTTTGTCTGCCCTGATGCCCTGAAAGGTTCACTCGAGGATGAAAATGAGTTGAATCATATGCTACGGCCAGATCTCAACCCAAGTGAAGAGCTACTGGAGAATTTGGACTGATTGGTCAGATAACATCCAATAATGGAATATCATTTGGAAAACATGTGGCCACAGTGGCCCAACTCCTTAGTAAAACACTTTATTTTGAAGATTTGTCTATAATTGGTCACCTGACTATAAAGCGATAACCCGAGGACGCCGACATCATCTGTGCACTCAGAGACAGTAATCCTAGGACATGATTCCTCTCAGGCAGCTCTGCACCACATCACATCTGATTAAAAATCATGCTGAAATCTTGAGCGAGAGCAAGAACTGTTTCCATGGCAGCATACACATTAGTGCATTGTGAAACAGGTGACCCCTTTTTTTTTTCCATAAGTGTCGTACAGTAATTTGAATACGTGACATTAAGAACAGACTCTGTGTGCTTTTATAGCTTTTTTTAATCATTGTGTAATACGGCAAAACAAAAGGAGCAAGGAGGCATGGTTCAAGCACCGAGCCTGGAGATGAAGAGCTGCATTCCAGTTTTCTTTTTTAATAGGAGCACACTTTCTGATCAGGATGTACCGAGCTGCACAGCTTCACTGTTCCAACAGCTTTGATGCTGAATGCTGTAACAACTGTAAAACTATACCTACTGTAATAATCCCTTGATGAAGGAAGATCACACTGATAGAGTATAAAATAAAATGCTTTGTATATTATCAGTTCAATATATACAGCTAGGCTTACCCCCATATCTTTGAAGAAAGGAATTTGTTTAATCAGTTTTATTTTAATTGAAAGCACTTTGGTTATAAATGTGCAATATTAATAAAATGCACTTGCATATATAGAGCACATGGTTATTAACAAAATCTAATCTATAGAAAACATTATCTCTTGTACAACGATATAAGGACTCACTTTATATCCAAACAATATAACCTTAAATAAAAACATCTGCACATTTAAACATATGGGGGGAAAGAATATGGGGATTCTAAATATGACTAAACATAGCTTGCATCCAAATATCACGTCACGTTTGACCTCTGATCTCACTTTTAATTTTCACATCTGCCTTTCTAACAAGTTGACCGTAAAACATGTTAGATATTTATAAGAGAGTATTGCCAAAGGAAAGAGACTGAGCTGTCTAGTTATCTAGAAATATCCCGTAGTATAATATGATATAGTATGCACAGGTTGTTCGTGTCCAGTTATTTACAAATCAATACCTATTTCCATGATCTACTCCTACATAAAGTTTACAATACTATTAAAATATAATGCAGTACTATTCCCTTAAAAGTAAATACTGCCCAGCAATGTTCCCTCTAAGCTGTGCACGTGCGCAATTGCGCACTGCTGCCACGGTCTCTTCGCACAGAAAATCTGTGTTGCGCACAAAATAAATCTAACCTGCATTGAAATTAAAATTAATACTTTAACAATTCTGTTTTGCAGTGTTAGTCAGTGAGTGACTGTCTGCGCCCGTATGGGATTAGAACGATGCCACCTTATCCCATAGTCCAGCCAATAATGCGATTTACATTCGTATATACGCAGCTAATCAACGTCGTTGACAGGCTATGACAGCGTCCTTACGTGCCGACACCGGTGTTTTAGCTAACAAAGCGGCGTGGCTGATGTGAAGTGAAGCCACATTAATGACAACGTGGACAACCATTGGAGATGTGAGCAGGACAGACGGAACAACTGACAGAAAAAGTGTGGACTTTATACCAGCGTTTAAATCGTGTTGATAGGCCACGTAAAACCAGAGTTATGATAAAAATATCTGCAATGTTTGGTTTCCTTGCTGAATACTATCGTTGTTTATATTTACTGCGGGAAGAAACTGTAAAAACGGCGTTTTATAAGAAAAAAGCTTGAAAGCGCTCTCCGCCTGTGAGCAAAAACAAACTCCACCCCTCTCTCCCTTTCCTATTCGTCCAAAAAAGTACCATGTCGACCAATCAAAAAACTGATATGGCAACGTGACATCTAGTTGTTAAGAAACGGGGGGAAGTTTTAGGAGTGACGGCGGTGCTTTGAGATGTGAGAGATTTGAGACGTTTAGCGCAAATCTTATGTAGTTAGTGTGTAGTGTAGTTTTGTTGTGTGTGTCAGAACAATGAGGCGACTGCTGAATGTTACACGTGTTACAGCAGTGATACATCTTCTGTTGTCAGGCCTGCAGGTACCAGGCTGTTGTTCTCCTTTATCTCATAGTGGACAGAAATTATTTTTTGAAGTGGCACAAATAATTTGTGTGGCATCAGATTTGATGCAGAACAGCTGATTGTTCTGTAAATAGTTTGAAATGTTTATTTAAAACTGCCTTGGCTGCATTTAAAAAAAACATAGCTGCAAAAATCTTTGTTGTTTGCCAAACTGAGTAACCTTTTTGAAGAAGTAGCTATATAATTAATTGCCCAGCATTGGTCATTATATACTATAGAGAGCTACAGGACTCTCTCCCAGACCACAGACTCATAATACAAGTCAGAGCTTTTTTTTAAAAAGAAAGAAACTTGTGTTTTCAAAATTGGAGTTCAAGTTATTTGTACTTCCAATAGTGTTAACATACTGCACAGGTGAATGACTAGATTTTTTTTACATTTTCATTGTAAGTGGGCTAAAGCAGTTAATTAAAAGTAGTCTAACATAAATGTAAATGCTGTAATTTGATTATTTTAATAAACCATGTAACTTGGATGGATTAGATGCTGGCGTGACCACAGTGCACACGTCTGATGTCGCTCACAGTGGTCCAAGGGACCGCTCAGGGAGTTTGTGTGTTCGCTCAGACACGTGAAAAATTAGAGGGAACATTGTTGCCCAGAGAGTGACGTGCCGGCAGAGGTTTGTCTTGTTTTGTTTCTTATGTTTTCACAGAAGGGGTAATAATTGCTCCGAATAAGCAAACCAAATAAAAATATCAGAATTTGGTGCATCACTAATCCAGAATAATATCTTATTTAATTTCAACTGCTCATATGTGAAAAACAGGCAGCGACTACCCTTCAGTTCAGTAAAACACAGTAGACTTGCTGTCTCAGGCATCTTGAAGTCTATTACCGGTTCGAGCTGTGGTGCATTACAGAGGCATAAATCAATACAATCTATGGTTATGTACTTTTCATCAGCAACAAGCTGCTCTGTTAATGACTGCCAGAATGCTGGAAGTGGAGTTTCCTGCAGTTTAAGGAGTCTTTAAGAGTCTCTGGAAGTGAAAAAAGTCACTACTAAATGTTAATGAAACATTACTTATTTGCAATAAAACTAAGAATGTTACTTACTTTTGCCAGTTAAAATAATATGCCAGTTAAAATGTGCTACAAAATTACATAGAAAAAGTTCATCGGAAAATCAACCAACGACAATCGGTGTGATAAGGAGCAGTTAAATATTTAAAAACCAATTTGTACATCAGGTGTTGTTACGTATGGCACAAAATATGTTATATATTATATGCATTATATATTTTTTTTTCTTTTGACAGGAACTATCACACGTTTCATAGTGTGAACCTACAGCAACGTGTATTCAAAAATCCTAACCTGGCGTCCGTTGCCCTTCGAGGCCTGCAGGCTGCAGCGTCCCAGGCTGCCGTTCGGCGTGGTGCCACAGCTGCTGATGATCTGCAGCTGTTTTTCGGCCCGGTCGGCTCGGTCCAGAAGCTCCTCAATGAACTGCTGCAAGCGTACCTTAGCGTTTGCTTCACGGGCCGCCGTCTCCTGAAGGAACTGGTCAATCTGGGCGACCTCCCTGTGGGCACAAGGGGAAGAGGTGTGAACCTTTCCTTCTTGCTGGAAGCTAGGATTCATGAAATAAGATATTTGGAGGGCTGTGGGGAAAATTAGAGATCTCCTAAACCTCCTTCATTCAGAAACATTCATGTCCTGATGACATTTTTGCGCACACAAGTTTATTAATGCATGTGGGTACAGATTCTGCCTCTCTCACGCATCCACCAGCTGTACCGCCCTTTTCTGAAAACAGACACCGAGGGTTGATGACACAGATAAATAAACAATACAACCACAAAAGCAGAGAGAGTAGAGGGTGAGAGAGCAGCTGGATACTTGCACTGCAAACACAGCAGGGCAAATTCCTGTCATTTCAAGGGACAGCGTGTGACCCAGACAGCCTTGGTCTTAATTTCAGGACAGTTTAATAGTCTCAGATGCATTTTGCATTCAATTATAGTTGCACTAGTTTCTGTAATAGCTTCCTCTGTTGGCACCATATGTGTGTGAGGGGAGTAGGAACTGGTAGAAGAGAAGACAGCTTACTGAAATCAATGACAACTTGTTAGTCAGCTGCAAAAGCTTCAGAACAAAAGCTTCTCATCAAGGGATATCAATAAACTTATCTAAAACTAATGATGGACAGTTTCTGACCCTAAATGTCTCTAAGAGTGAAGTGACCCAGAAGTATCTGTGTGGCAGCCATAATAAGAGCTGCTCTAGATACTGAGGAAAGGTGCTCTAGTGCTTCCTTTATTGCCTCCTTTAGGAGAGGACACACTGGACCATCCTTTATCCAAGTAAAAGAGGTCATTCATAGCAATTTAACCAATCATAAAAACAATAACATAACTGCTAATTCAATGTTAGTTAAGAATGTGTTTTTGCATTTCATGCCATGACCTGCAGGTATGATTTGACTTTTGACACCAACCCACAGTTCCTAAATTACTTACATCAAAGTTAGTTTGAACTTGATTAGGTTTCACTGTAGTTCCATTTGTATTTGTTTTTTTTTTAAGCACAGTCAGATTCACCTTTCCTTCATACTGTGATACTGATTTGAAAGTGATTCGGAAAAAGAGAAAGGAGGTAAATTTGTCTGCACTATTCAAATGTACCGTAAGTCAGATGAGAGAGAAGCTGATCCTACTGACTTAGAGCTGAATAAAGGCATAAAGATAATAACAGATGAATAAACAGGTAAACAAAAAAAATGCAATGAAAATATATCAGTAAATGAATGAAAGTAAAATACAATAAAAAGGAAAGTCTTGCGTTTGCTTTTAAAAATCTCAACAGTCTGAGCAGCCACCAGGTCATCAGGTAGACTGCTCCATAAACATGGAGCACAATAACTAAACGATATCTTTGTGACTGGGAACCTTAAACCAGCAGAGACCTTACAATTGGTGTAATGTGGCCTCCCTCTCTGGTCCTTGCCAATACGTGCAGCAGAGTTTTGAAGTTAACGCAGTGGCCAAGATTTCTCTGGAAGAGGATTGATCTGATCGATTAATCCTGTAAGTGTGACTCTGTGTCTCTGCATTAGCTTAAAAAAGACACGGTCGGACTCTTGCAATGTGCTTGAAATAATAAAACACAGTAACTTATTGTGGGCAGAAGAGACAAAGCTTTAGCTTTTTAGCTGAAAAATAATAACAGCTTGAGTAGATGGTATTAAACAACAAGCAGGTCTGAACACATCATAAGTCGGACGAGAGCAAGTTCCACAATTTAGGACCCACAGTCCTTTGGTCTTTTGAAAAGTTTTCCCTTGTTGCCTGATACAAACTAAAAATCTGTCTTTTACTCATTTCCAAATCTACAAAAATATGTGAATATAATATTTAATGCTCATCAATCCAAATGTCTACAGCTTCCAAGGTCTTTTTCCTTTATTGGTCTCTGACTGTATCCATACAAACATCCCAGTGTTTACCGTCTAAACAATGTCAGAGAGGAGAGCTTATTAAACTATCTGACCTTCAGGAAGCAAAAGAAAAGTTCAGAGGATTCCTGCAGACATGGAATGGAGACATATAACCCGTGCCACTTCAATTTAAATGGATTTGTGGTCATGAAACAAGCAAAGCCACTTATTTCATGTCAAATTAATGTCAAACATCCGCTGTTGCTAAACCATCATACGATGCAGAATCCAAAACAGCAACAACACGCACAACTTCCTGAAATGGGGACAAGCTGAGATAAAAATAGCTTCGAGCCTGGCACAGATAACTTTTCTTATCTTCAGGCAAAGATTATAAAAAGAAAACGACTCCAGAATTAGTCAAGGTAGCAAACCGTAGGCCAGCAATAAATGTGCTTTAACATCAGTGAGTAAATAATCAGCGAGTCTGGAAATTATGTCAGAATCAAACGGCTTCTCTCCACGATGAAATGTGATCGACTGTGATTAGAGCTCGGAGTCACTTAGTAATTGCTCACAACTTTAGATAGCATGATTTTTATCAAGTGCTCACTAACCGAATTGTATAAAGTTGAGCGTACATTGATTAAGAGGCCTGCTACTGTACACTATCTACACTACTCGAGATAAAAATCTTTGTGTTTATGTACACAGAAAACATTAAGCATGTCTCTTGTTGTAAACTGTCTTATCTCACCATCACCACACTGTTAATTCCCAACGATGCATCTCATTATTTTTAGTTTTGCAAAAGGAAAAAGAGGAAAATCCAGCCCAACACATTTAGGTGATTTGATGACCGGGGACAAACTGAACATGTGAGGATCTGGTTTTAGCCAACATGAAGATAAACTGTTCAGCAGAGAACAACATTCTCCAGAGGACTTTAAGTCTTTAGATATATTTAAATGAGTGCTGTCACCGTTAATCTCATTACAATGACGTTAACGCCATAACTGCAGTAACGCGGCAAATCTCCGTTAGCGAGTTAACGCGGCCTCAACACGTTAGCGCGGTTAGCTCGTTAACGCGTTAGGGACGATCCGCGTTAATGCGGTTATGACATTAACGTCATTTTAACAAGATTAATGCTGACGGCATTAATTTAAATCCAAATTTTAATGTTATGTTTACACAGCTTGTCTTTTTCCTGTCTTTCTCCGTTCACCCCAACAACTCTGTATGCTAGTTGAAGGGCACATGACCCACATGATGACTACGAATTCTGAATTCTGTATGTCAAGTTTGGATTCAACTCCTGATCATTTAGGACTGACAGAGATTTTGTGAATTTTAGTGTGACGTATATCACACGTGTGTGCTACACGGTGGGTAGCACTGTTGCCTCATGGCAAGAAGGTCCTGAGTTCAATTTCACCATCAGGCCGGTGCCTTTCTGTGTGGAGTTTGCATGTTCTCTCTGGGCAGTCTGGCTTCCTCCCACAGTCCAAAGACATGCAGTTAATGGGGATAGGTTAATCGGTAACTCTAAATTGCCCATAGGTGTGAGTGCGAATGGTTGTCTGTGTCTATGTGTTAGCCCTGCAGCAGACTGGTGACCTGTCTAGAGTGTACCCTGCCTCTCGCCAGCGCTCCAGCCCCCCAGCGACTCTGAAAAAGGATAAGTGGAAGAGAATGGATGGATGGTATAGCTCAGGACTGGTCTTAATTGTCTTTCTGTGTAAAATCCACTTTACAAATAAAATTGCTCCGCCTCAAGGAAAAGAAGGGATAAACAATAACAGAAGAACCAGTGATAAGAGTAGTTTCCTCTCCTCTTTGTGCAATCTAGATGAGCTTTCATAGATAATAAGGTTTACACAGAACAGTCTCCAGTCAAATTAACCATTTTAGTGAATGATTGTAGTTCTTAAGGCTGGTGACTACTGCCCTCTTCAAAAACCATATGGCAAATGATGGTTGGAGGAGTCCTAAAGTCATAATGACGTAAATAAGCAAACAGCTTCTGCAGATTATATCATTAAATCATCCTACACTAAACATGCATCTCATTATGTTTAATGACTTCAAGAACTATTTACTTTGATTTAATAATTAGATCTGTACATAATGAGATGTCTCATTAGAAAACCTGAAGCTGACGTTTTGTTCTCATTATTCGGTTTAATAAACAGAGGACACAACGACTGAGTATTGTTTTAAGTTCAGCCTCCAGAAAAGTAGCAAATATCCATTTGAGAAAATCCTGGAATAGACATTATTGAGCTTGGTTAGTATGCACTCAAAATTAGGGCGCATGTGATTCAGGATCTAAATTTTCATGCATCTTTAATTTGTCTTAATTAATTATTCAGCTGTATCAGGAGATGGATACACCAACCCCGTGATGGACGCCACACAGGAACACTTTTCCCATCCTTCCCCAATGCTGCCTGACAGCCTAACAGACGCTTTACTCGGTCTTATGCTAACGAAGAAGGAAGGAAATGAGGCGAGAGAACAAAAGAACACGATTGATGGTAAAGGATGGTCAGAAAGGAAGAAAAGGAAAAATAAATATTTCTGTCAGTTTTTGGTAAGATCTAAATTCAATAAAAAAGACAGACAAGGAGACGAGAAATAGGGAGCTGAAGCTGAAGAGGAAGGAAGGGCCACAACGACTGTGAGAAAAGAAAAAAAATAACACACTGCAGAAGCTAAAAGATCAGACAGCAAACAGAAAGCTGCAGTCATGTGGAAGAAGAAAGCACAGGAGGTTTAAGGAGAGGAGGGAAATGGGATGTAGCTGCTTCCTGTTGTCAATCCCAATTTTTTTACACACGCTGACATATTCACAACACCTCACTCTCACACCTCCGAAAAAATACCTCAAGGTGATAAACATGCCTGGGTGTTTACCTGGAAAAGAAGAAATCCCATCTTTTCAGGCTATTCCAGGTGAACGTTAGCCAGTGGTGACATAGAATTTTGTCCTTTCATGCACTTTTCAGTGATCTTCATAGTAAACGACACAGCATACATCTTATTTTCACACTATTTTCTATAACTTTGAGAAATAATTGAGACCTTGTAATACCAAAAAAAAAAAAAACAGCTGAGAGTTTAGTGAGAAGATGAAAGTTTCTCTGACATTGGTAAGCTGATGGTTAGCTTACTTAACAAAAAGACTGCAAACAGTGGGAAAACAGTCTGCTAAGATTTGTCCAAATTTCACAAATAAAAACAATTTACAACATTCATCCAACTGGTCCTATTTTTTTTTTTTAACTTTCGATGGAAATGTCAAAAGAACTGAGCATCCTTTAAATGCCGTAGTCTACCTGAGTGTCATTGCTGACCATGTTCATCCCTTTATGACCACAGTGTACACATCTACTGATAGCTGCTTCCAGCACGATAATGCGCCGTGTCACAAACCTCAAATAATCTCAGACTGGTTTCTTAAACGTGATGAGTTCACTGTACTGGACTCCACAGTCACCAGCTTTCGATCTAATTTGGTTTGTGGTGGAACAGGCGATTCACATCATCAATGTGCAGCCGACAAATCTGCAGCAACTGTGAGATGCTAACATGTTAATATGGAACACAACCTCAGAGGAATGTTTCCAACCCCTTGATGAAGAAGTTAAAGCAGCTGTGAAGGTAAACAGACTCCAACCAAGTATTAGTATTATGAAACCAAATGTTTTAAGACAAGAATCAGGAACTTTTGTTTTGGAGCAACTGGAACACCGCCACCGATTTTTCCAAGAACCACAGGGCAAGTTGCATCTGCGTCCATTTCATTCAAGAGAAAGGCACACGTCTCCACAGCCAACATCTCTGAAGCTACACACAAACACCCACAAGATAAAAAAAATGTATGCATGTGCATTTGATTTTGTACTTAACTGAAAATTTGAGAGCCATCTGGACACTACCTGCTCGGCACCAAACAGCAGACAGCTGGTGACTGTATGAAGCACTAAGAAGCAACGACTCCAAAAACAAATGTAAACACTTCAGCTTAGAAAAGACACGGATAATAAGACGTGTTCAGCTGAAGGGTTTTGTCTAAATGTTCATTACAGTGACTGGTCAACCTCCTGTCACAGCTGTCATCATCTGTGGCCATTAATTTAAAATTATGCTTTATTAATATTTAAGAGCAGAGATGATTGACTAAAAGGCCTGGATAAAGACGACGAGGCTTTCTCTCCTTTAACAAAGGACAGCTGCTCGCATGTCGTTCTGTTTTGACACCTGGATTTTTTATTCTTGTTTCTGATCGTTTGTTTTCTGGGGGTTTTTTTGGTTTACATTGTGTTATCATGTCATAGTGTCACACATTTGTATGCATTACACAGAAGCACACAGTGAGGTAGGCAGCATGAAGAGCATGGCGACATGAGAGGAGATGTGAGACGGACGAGGATGAAAGGCTGTGAGATAGGGGATGATAAAAGAGTTGCAGGCTAAAATGTGCTGCTTTTTCACAGAAAACCTGGTTTCCCAAGAAACCGCTAATCCTGGTCTTTGCTGCCTCCGATCAATCGGGAGAAAATAAATATTTTACTGCGGGTGGACCAGCTCTCTGGAAATCTCAATTCCCATTACAAACAGACAGATGGCTGAGTAACCCTGAGATACAAAAGCAAGGTGACGATCTGCAGCATTTCAGATGCATGAAAGAACGAATTCATTACATGGGAAAGGTCAACAAAAATTCGGGTGTCTTTAGAAACAGAATAGATATGTCCTGAAAAGCATGTTCGCAACGATGAGGTTTTGTATATCTGCATCCAATCTTTCAGAAAGCGGAAGTGCAAGTTAAACAAAAATGTGGGAGAAGACAACCAATCTACAATAATGATGGTATGAATGAGTAGTAGATGTCTTCAAAACTGCTTATTTAATCAAACACCCTGTGAACCGCAAATATAGCAATTAAGCTATATTTGCTACTGCTTAATTAATTAAGCAGTAGCAGGTTTTCTATTTGGGATTTTAAACAGATGATAAAAATGGGTCCATGAAGTCATTTTTGTGTTGCAAGGGAGACAAACATTTTAACATATACAGTACTGTGTAAAAGTCCAGAGTCGTCCACCATTTCTTTATTTAGTTAGAAAAAGGGGAAACAGATGCAACAATTTTTGAAATGTGCAAACACACATGGAAGTACACTATATAAGGCAAAAGCAGTTTGTACAATTCTAACAAGCTTGAAAGTCATTATCTGGTATGACCACCTTAGTGATTCAACATAGCCTGAACTCTCTTAAGCAGATTTCTTCTAATTTATTTAAGTAGTCTTCAGGAATAGTTCTCCAGGCTTCTTGAAGGACATTCAAAGCCTTTTCTTCTGATCTCTGTCAAAATGATCCCACAGTAAAGTTGAGGTCCAGGCTCTGGGGAGGCCAATCCATGACTGATAGTGTTGCATTGCATGTTTTTCTATCCATGTATGCTGTTACTGTACTGCAAAAACACTCATATGTCAAGTTAAATTTGATGCCCATTTAATGTCAAACTGTCAAAAACAGTCTAAACAGTCTAGAGATGGACCGATCCGATATTACATATCGGTCCAATACTGACCTAAATTACTGGATCGGATATCGGAGAGAAATAAAAAAATATAATCCGATCCATTAAATATTAAAAAAAGCACCTCACAAAACTTGCGACATGGCGTAACTCGGCTCATAACTGTAGCACATCGGAGCAGTATGCATCAGGTGATAGAGCGGCTGTGGCGCGAGACCTGTCGGTGGTCTGGTTGAGCATTTGGATCCTCGCTACCAAACCGGCATTTCATCTCCGAGAAAGTTATCCCAGAGAGAAGTAAAGCAAGTGTGTAAGTTCATCTCTGAATGTTTGTAAAGCATTCCAGCGTTAAGCTTAACAACCGATATATGGAGCGACTGCCTCTCTCTCTCTCTCCCTCCCTCTCCTGTTGCTACTTCAATCATGAAACTGATCAATGATCAGCTGATCGGCTTTTCTCTCTTGTTTGTTTATCGCCCACTTCGCGCCAGAAAGAGGAAACCAGCGGCTGAACAACAGCAGCACGTTTAAGCTTGATAATCTGATGTTAGAATGTATTTAATATTACTTTCTACACCAGGATCCTTTTCTACGCAGCTGACGGCTGGTAACTGTGCAGGGGCGGATCTAGCAAAGTTTAGCCAGGGGGGCCGATAGGGCATGAACAGGGAAAAGGGGGCACAAAGACATACTTTTCTTTCTTATTCTCATTTAAAATGTCTAGCTTCTAATAAATAATTATCCGAATCTTACACCCAAAGTTTTAATCTGATGTAAAATATATAGAAGTCCATTACTGTATATAGTAACTATTAAGTCTAATATATCTTAGTAAGCTATAGTACTTTTTCCTTTGGGAAGGTACCATCTGTGCAGTCTGCAATTCTGTTGAAGAAAGATGCTGAATCTATTTAAATATTGTAGAAAAATAATTGATTTCTGTGCATTTTTTTTCACACTGCATCAAATTAAAGTTCATTACATCGATTAAGCATCATGAGGTGGGGGGTGGTTCTCTTAGCCCTATTAGTTAGGTTGCATACTCTTTAAAATACCAGAATAGGGAGGATGGAGTAGGTTTAAGTTTATTAGATTGATCTGTGTTGCTGAACTATGAAATATTTTGGGTGCAGTGCATTTTTTGCATACAGGTATAACAGAATAGCTTCAGTCTCTTGTTTTTTAAAACTTGTGTATGAACCTATACAAAATGCAGCAAAATATGAAAAGTTTTATTGATTAAAAAACACACTATATCGGATTCATATCGGTATCGGCCGATATCCAAATTTATGATATCGGTATCGGTACCGGACATAAAAAAGTGGTATCGTGCCATCTCTAAAACAGTCTAAAGGCATTCTTCAGATCTAAACAGTTCTTCAATAATGAGTCGTACTTTAAATGCTGTTTAGCTGTGTGCCACCTTCCACTGTGAACCTTGCATTTATAAAACAGACAGAGAAGAAGAAGGAGGAAATAAAAATCACTTCAAATAAACGTGTTAAATATGATATGAAAATACGTTACAACAAAACTGAAAAAAAAGTTCCGATATTGTTAAAATATAACAAATTAACACCCAAAAAACTGATAAATTTCAACTGAATAATGAAAATTGTTCAACAATTCGTGACAACTATCTCTATAAAAGTTCAAAGCTAAAATGACAACAAAATAATAATCACCTGTCGATCCATTTCTTCCCCTGGGTCACGCAGGCAACAGCCTAAGCAGAGAAGCCCGGACCTCCCTCTCTCCAACCAACTCCTACAGCTCAACAGGGGGAAACACCAAGGCGTTCCCAGGCCAGCCGAGAGATGCAATCTCCCCAGGATGTGCTCAGTCACAACACCTCGACCCAAGAGGCTACCACCTCAGCTGGCTCCTTTCAATATGGAGGAGTAGAGGCTCCACTCATCTACAGGAGGAAGCTAATTTCTGCCGCTTGTATCGAGAATCTCATACTTTCACCTTCAAAAAAAACTAACAAAAAGAACCACAATACTTGACAGGATCAGGCTTTTTCTCCAGCGATGTCAGGGCTGCTGTTCCCTCTGGTGGCAGATGGCTGAATAAAATGTGGGACACAACAATTTTCCAGCACTAGCCATCAATTAAAATGTAAAACAATTAAATTAAACTAGTACATCTGGTACTGACAACTGTGCTTTACAGATGGCTGTTTTAAATATGGATTCATCACTCCATAAGACCTGTTGCCACTGATTTTCAGTTCAGATCGTGTTTAATTTGGCATACCTCAGCTTTTTCAGCCCCATCAGAGGCATTTCTATGATGGGGGTGTTTAGCAGATCATAACTGCAGCTTTTAAAATTGCCACATTGTACTGTACAACATAAACTGTGAGAATGTGACTAAAAGCAACTACAGACATTTAAAGTCAGCGTGGTGAACACATGGGGCTGAAGTCATGTGATTGTGTTCATGCATATCCTAAAACTTGGACAACTTGCAAAACTTTTGGAGATTGCATTAAAAACATTTAAAGAGATGTGTAAATCTAAATGTAATCCACTTTCCTTTCCAAATACCCAAAAAGCAGATAGAAAATCTCACTTTTGTTGCCTCACTTCAAGAAAATCCAGGGTTCAAAACCACCACGTGGGGCCTTTTTGTGCGGCGCTAGAATCCCTTAGTTATCCCTGTGCCTATGTGGAGTTTCTCTGGCTTCCTCTAAGACCAAAGACACAAAGTTAGTGGGGTTAATTTAATGAGTGACTCTAAATTGTCTATGGGTGTGACTATGTTGTCTGTTTCTGTGTGTTAGCTCTGCGACAGACTGGGAATCTGTCCAGGGTGTACCTCTACGGCAGCAGGGATAAGCTTCATCCCCCAAGATGGATGGATGGATGACTTAAGTTTTTATTTGGAGCCCTAAGTAAACTTCTTCTTGATGTGTTTATGGTCTCAGTCACTTGTTCCAAGCCTTCAAAATTGCAATTCACAAACCAGCAGGTGAAGCCAGAGCGGCTACATCAATGTCTTTCCGAAACATTTTGACTTTTTTGCTAGGACATCTGTTTTTAGACATAACAACTTGAAAACATCCGAGACAACATTGTCTCAATATAAGGTTTTCTGATGAAAAACAGCCCCCGACACACACTGACAAATATCTACCCTTGATGGATTCTTCAAGTACCTTACACTTGACCACACCATTCATCTTATTGCACAATTGTTAGTCCAACCTTTCGTGTCAGTCTCAACATAATGAGAGGAGAGATGTGTCTACTGAAAGACCGGTTGCATCATCCTTCCTGATTCCCTTCTCCTGCCCTCATGAAATAATTTCACCCAAACTCAAGGACACTCATGTCAGTCTCCTACATCTAATGGCAGACATGAAAAGCCCTCTGCCCATAAATCCTGCCCTAACTGAAATCGAATGCACTAGTCTTGATTATTTATCATGTGGAACGATTTCTTGTTAGAAGCCACTTCATCTTCATCTCACTACAGGAAACCTGAAGCAGTGTCTACACACACATGCACTGATTTGTTCTAAGGTTGGATTACCACAACTCTTTTGTGCATTACAGCCCTGATAAATCCAACTGCAGACATTCAGTCCAATTAAATGGGCTTTGTAAGCACGTACCAGTGCAGAACTTCATGTTATTGTTCTTGTTAATGAACAAATTCCCTGAAATTAAAAAAAAGAAAAGATCTCTACAGCACAGTATGTGCATGCATTTTTTATGACATAAAAGTGCTTGGAAACAGCACCAGCGTGTTTTCTGTCATTCAAACAATTTGCCTGTTTAAATGACACCCATTCCTCCAGAGTTTGATCAAATATTTCTCGACTGCCTTCAGACATATGTTGCACCGATACTTCAACAATTCAAAAATGTGTTTGTTTATAAAAATCAAAACTACCTTCGACTTTGATTTTTCATCTTCACAGCAGATGCCCAACTTCTTTATTATTATTCAAATATTCCATCCTCCTAGATATTGTGCGTGTCCTGTTCCCTTTCTGATTCTTTGTCATTAGGGAGCCTTTGGAAGTCTTGCCATGTTTCTTTCTCCGAGACACTGCTACTAATGAGATGAGTTCTCTTTTTGCCCTGACAGCTTCACTTTGCAGTCGAGATTTCCTGCTCAGTGAAATAGGCTTGTTTTCTGAAGAAGACATGGTGACAGCACATAGCGGGACTCTTCTGTATTTTGTGCTTCCTTCAGAGCCTCTGGGTTTTGAATTCAGCACAGACCAATGTTACTTTATCAAAGCTGGTTGTAGGAATAAATCAAGCCTGCAGGGTTAAGGCCTACTGCAGCAGGCGCGTGTGTGTGTGCTGAATATGATATGAAAACCTGGCAGCTCTCAGAGCTCTCTTTTGCTTTTCTATGCAGAGGGTGGACAGAATATTTTGAACACCTACACAGACATTAAAAATGCATCATTGCCTCCCCCCGCTGTTTGTACAGTATGTAAGATAAGTATGATTATGGATGAATGATACATTGGGTCGGTACAAACCAGTTAAGAAGTGACGAAACGCAGATAGTCTATCTACAACACAGCCTAATAACATAAACACTACTGTCCAGGCACAAATTTACCATAATAGTAGTACTTTTCTGACACATTCTCAACACTATAGTGTTTCAGATTAATGGATGAATGGTCTAGCCTACATGGGATTATATGAGGTCAGGAGAAGATTTACTTCTGCCTTAACCTCCTAGGACCTGATATCCACTTACGAGGACATTATATTGCCACTGTTCTATCGAAATTTTAAATGAATATCCTTATATGTGGCTCACATTTTTCTTAGAAACAAAAAATCTGGTAATTCTTTGTTTTTACATTCATCGGGCCCCAATATGGCCACATATCAAAGAGAAATTAAAAATGCATGCCGTGGAAGAGTTCGAGTGTTAGGAGGTTCATTACGACTCAAAATGCAAAAACAAAACATACTTCATTTCTTGTTCTGATTCCTTCACATAACATGACAAAGCGAGTCCTGTTTCCTTCTTCTGCCTCTACATCTTCAAAATTCTTTGTTCAGTATATCCACTATCCCTCATCTGCACCTGTCCAAACCATCTCAGCCTTGATTCTGTAACTTTGTCTCCAAACGGTGTAACCTGAGCTGTTCCTTTGTTAAAGTCATTACTTGTCTTGTCCATTTCTGGTCACTCCCAGTGAAAACCTCAGGACCTTCAGGTCAACCTCCTCTCAACTTCTTTGTCAGTGCCACCATTTTCAAACCATACATACATAGGAATATAAATACCAGGTCTCACTACCATCTTGAAAACTTTCTTTTTCATTCCTGCTGTCAGCCTTTTGTCACAAATCACGTCTGACATTTGTCTCCAACCGCTCGACCCTGCATGCACACTCTTCTTCTTCATCTGTTGCTTTGGATGGCTGAACCCAGACATTTAATCTCATCCCGCTTCAATATATCTACTCCTTGCATCTTAACTATCACACCTGTTTCCCTCTCACTGACACACATCTATTATTTTTGCTTCTACTGACTTTCATTTGTCTCTCCAGTGCATACCTCTACCTCTCCAGGCTCTCTTCCACCTGATCACTAATCTCACCATAGAAAGAAACGTCATCTGCAAACATCAAAGTCCACGCAAAAAAGTTGACTCTGTTCATCTGGATGTAGCGTTTCCAGTGGGAGAAACATATCGCCACTCATCCAAGTGACTTCTTCAGAGACTGAGGAAGTCACTTGGTCAGTAAGAATTTGGGCAATAATACAGTTTTTTGTAATTCTGCCGCTGTAAAATCCCCAAAGTGGTTTTTTAATCAATCAACAACAGACTTTTAGACTGAGTGAGTCTCAAATGTAATTGGGCAAACTAACATTTCTGGACAGTTTTTAACAAATTTGGATAAAAATATGTGCAGACTATGGCTGATTCAAGTCTAGGACCCATGGACATCAGCAACTGAAGCTTAAAGATGAAGTTCAATAAGTAAGATCTGGATTCACTCGTCTGCCTGCATTCTTGGGTGTTTCAGCTGCTGGTCTGTTCTTTACATCACTTTTATTTTCCCACGGTGTCAAATTCAATTCAGTCATCATCACTCTGGTCCAGTCTTTTTGTTGACTGCTTTCTGTGAACCAATGACAAAAAAGTGTCTAGAAACTGGGGTGGGGGTATTATTTACCACAGGACATTGCTGAGGTCCTGTCCTACTTCTTATCTTCATTGGAGTCAACTCTGCTAAATAATCCTGCTAAGCTTATTAGTCACACTCTGCATTTCAATAAATCATGTTTACTTTCTCCAAAGGATCACTCCTCATTGTAATGCTGCTTTTTCTCCTTTGAGATGCTCTGAAAGGCTTTCGCTGCAGCTGCCTACAGCTACTGTTTGTGTGATCCACTGTGGAGGTGTACACATGCATAATTACAAAACCTGTGGCACTGTCCAAGCACTTACGGACTTACCTGGATATATGAGAGACAACAAGGAAAAGCACTTCAGGTTCACTTTTAACCTAAGTTGAGCACTGGACTGTAATATTGCACAGGTCTAATTAATACTGCATTCAGCCCCTTAAGCTCTCGGCAAAATGCTGCGACTGAAGCATACAGTGTTCGAGAGGCAGGCCATCACATACTTGGCTGTGCATGATCACCATGTATTACAGTCCATTATTAAATATTACAGAAACGTTTGCTCCAAATACCTCTTTAAAACCCATCTACTGTAATCATAACAAGATCATTATCATAGCAATGAAATAAACCCACATCATTAAGCAATCACAGATAGTTGGAAAAACTCCAATGATATTTCTGAGACAGACACAAAATGGAGCAGTTTTCTCATTTGAGTGATTCTGTAACAGCTGAAATGATGGAGATAACCGTCCCATCATTTTTCATTTCTCCTCGGGCTCCAGTTTCTGCTGATTACAGCTGCTCTCGTTTATTCCAGCTGCTATTAAACCACTTAACAGGCACGCTTCATTCAGCTCTGACCGCTACAGGCTAGCATGCGGCGGGTTTTTTTTTTCGCTCGTATTGTTTGTGAATGAATTATTTCACATGCTGAGTAATAAAGTCTAAGCTGAAAGGAACAACTGCACCTGAGGCGTTCTGCACACTTTTTTTCTAATTACAGGGATATTAAGTGCAGGAGGAATTATCAAGGTCATATTTTTATGCACGACACTGCTAGAAGCAAAAGAAGGCTCGTAGGAGTTTCTTCTGGTCGCTTAGCAACCTTCGGTTAGGTGACTCGCATTTTTCAGCATTTGACACAGCTGATGTAAAAGCACGATCTCACACATCTCCTTAAAGGGCTTTCACAGAGCCTTTAAAGTCACTGGATTCTTTTAGAATTAAACTAAAAATCATCTAATAGGCTGTTAGGGAGACATACATGAGCCAATAAGTCGCTTTGTATCTGTTGACTACGGCTTTCACGTCCACCCTGCTGAACATTCACAGACTGTGATGCTCTTTTTCCACCTCAGACCTGCTCTGTATTTTAGACTCTGAATGAGCTTACTGTTTCACTGCCAGCTTCTCCTCTGAGAGGCAGAAAGGCACAAGAATTGTGTGTGAGTGTGAGAAAGAGGGAGAGGCTAAGCTGCTGACATAAGTAGGTGGTATTCACACAGCCCAGGCAAGGATTTTAAGCCCACAGCATGACCTTCCCTGTCTGATGTTGCCAGGTTTGAGATACGTGACCACAGCTACTGTAACCTTTACAATAGACGAGCAGAAGTGAGTAAAAGAACAGGACATCTTGTGGGCGTTTTTTTGTACATTAAACCAGATGAACGCTCAAGATCAGCCACATCTGAAAACAAAGCCGTTTGGGTAATAAGACTAACTAGTCAAAAACCTACGATGTTTGCATTTACCACTAGAGCACTGCAAAATGAAAGCCAAACAAGGCGATTTTAACAGGTTTCGGTGTGGTGGATATCTTCAGCGGACAAATTGAGTATGCTGAAGGCATTATCTTGGACACAAGGAAACTGTCAGTACTGACATTTTAAAGATCAAAGATTTCTTTGAAATTATTTTTAAAAGAATTCAACAGATTAATGAATAATGAGTAGTTGAAGTGAATAAATGTAGCTGAAAGCAGCAATGAGGGAGGGCAAACAGTTCATGAGGTCAAATTCAAATTCAATTCAAATTTTTATTTGCCCAGACCTCAACAGTGAGAAGAGTCCATTGTTGGGATGGGAGAGGTCCATCATAATCTTCCTAGCTTTGGACTTGCACCGCTTGGTGTAGATGGACAGCAGGTCAGGGAGCTCTGATTGAATGATGCGTTCGGCTGAGCGCACCACTCTTTGCAGATCTCGTCTGTCCTGCTTGGTGCTGTTCCCAAACCAGGTGCAGATGTTTGCCGTCAGGAAGCTCTCGATGGTGCAGGAGTAGAAGTTCTTGAGCACCTTCAGTGGCAGATGGAAGTCTCTAAGTCTTCTGAGGAAGAAGAGACGCTGACGGGCTTTCTTGACCAGGTGGACAGGTTTGAAAATCTGAGATCTATCCGGTGACTTTTGCAAGGTTGAATTTTAGTGACCACTGAAAAAAAATGTTCTGCCTGTTTTTAAAAAAGAAAACTTTTTCATTAAAGCCAACATTTAATTTTTTTTTCCCAATAGAGCTTATGGTTCTGCTTTAGTTCCATTAGTGGTACTTCAGTGTTCAAAGTAAAGCAGTCAGTAAAATTGTATTTTTATTTTCACTGCTTAAAGTGAAGAGGTTGTTTTCGTAGTTACTAGTGCCACAAACGGATCTAAATCAAGTGGACAGAAACTACAGTTTAACACTGTAGATCAAAAAATCCAAGCAATATTTCAACTACATGTTCTTATGTACTTATTCTGTTTGCAGAGCCTTTTTTCCCCTTTCTAATGCTATAATGCATCCAATCCTCCTTTGTTAACATTTGCAAATATTAAAAAGGAAACTAGATGGCATGCATCCTATAAAAGATTTTAGTTTGACAGCTTCTAGTGTGTCAAACTAAAAACAGCACAAATTTTTGGAGTGCACAATAATTCATCCTGGGACTCATTTCAATAAAAGCTCTAAAAATCTGAAAATTAAGCTTTGAGCCATGCTGCGGAAGAGCTCCAAATCATCCTCATCTATCTTCATAAAGCTGTGATTGGCATCCAAGAACTTAGTCTATTTACAGCAGCCGCACTTTAACTAGTTCAAGAAACAGCATGGCAGCTTTATTGAGGGACTGGCAGGATGCTGTAATCTCTACTGCCAATCCAGCTGCTCCCATCCAGCCCTCCATTCAACATGAGCAGCTGACCAGCCCTGGAGGACACTGGTAAATCGCGACAACAGTGGGACAGATGCAGAACACATCTGGTGGTGGGGGGGGGGGGGGGGGGGGGTATGATGGCAAATTACATTATCAACACAGAGGGAGAGGTGAAGGAAAGGAGGGAAGAGGATGATAAAGCGCTGCCGTGTGCAGTCCAATGTCACTTTCCAACTCAGCACTAATCAGAGCGCCTCAGACCATTTCAGAAATTAAACTAATACTCTGACACTGATGAGCGGTTAAACTAAACACAAGATCTTCATCCAAAATGCAGCACACAAACAAGGAGACTTCGTATTAAAGCAACCTTTCCTTATGCGTTTAGCTGGAGGGAAGACAGCTGCAGCACAGTACTGCAGAAATTGCTGACAGGTAGTAAAATGCAATCATGGAATCACGGGACAATGTTTTTCCAAGGACTGCTGCAGGTACTTCAACACCAACTGTTTTTGTTCCTCATGCAGAGCTTCAAGGAACAGATGAGGCACGTGCCCACATAGACCCCAGGTCAGAGGTCAGCAACCTTTAACACCGAAAAAGCCATTTGGACCCGGTTTCCACGCAAAAGAAAACAGTGGGAGCCGCAAATACTTTTTGACATCTAAAATGACAATAACACTGTATATATTGTTTTTTACCTTTATGCTGTGTGTGAACAACTAAGGTGTGTTGCTTATGAAATCCTTGAAGTGCTACAGAGAAAATTACATTTTATTTATGTAATTGACACATTTTGAACTCTTAATGAAATATAGCAAAAGGAAAGACACCCAGCTGAACTAAAATGATCCATGTAGCAAACAAAAAGTGTTGTGAGCCGCCACCCTTATATCGCCTTTGGGCTTTTGGAGCCTTGACCTGACTTTTAAAAAATAATTGGGAAAAAAAGCACTATGCTGCTAAAAAATGACAAATAGATAATTGCAAAATTCTGCCTAAATATGTATTTTACCTGGTTAATGTGTGTGGCGTGGCGTGGTCTGCAGCGCCGCTGCAGGGGAGGCGACGCACCTGAGCGGCACCTGCAATCACGCCTCGCCGCCTTTACGTCTGTGCTCTCTATGCTGTTGTGTTGGTATGTGTCGGGCTGTGAGCTGAAAAGCTACAGCCGGCTGTATGTGTACAGCAACCGTGTGTGAAAAGTGGTCAATAAAGAGATGCTGAAAAGCGTGTTCATGGAAACATCGTCGGGTCTGCCGTGATATGTTTACAATGGGACTTCTGCTCCTGAACCTCTGCGCACAGCGTCTGCAAATCGGGGCTGTACAAGTCACTTTCACCTTTACGCAGGACTGTAAGCTGTCATCTGTGAGGCGTGAGCGGTGTTTGTCTTTAACATAGTTCACGGTGGAGAATGGCTGGATCCAAAGATCCATAATTGGCCTACCTGGGGTTGAAAGTCTTGATAAATGCACGGCGTTTCGGCGGGTATATCGGTTTCCGCGAGTTTGACTCTTATTTTGAGCGATGAAAAAAATAATAGAATATAAATTTATTTTTATATTTATAGAACTACAAGGTAAAAAAGAACTAACATAAAAATAAAAAAAATAAAAATACACGTCAGCTAAATACTTCTAATTTATTTTCCCAAACCACGCGGAGCCGCACTGTAAGGACTAAAGAGCCGCATGCGGCTCCGGAGCCGCAGGTTGCCGACCCCTGCCCCAGGTAGTGCTCAGGCACCTGTGCTTTTAACTTCTTACTTGATAAGTCCCCTTTTTGCAGGTTACTTTTTTTCTATCATCTATTTCACAATTTCGTATGACATTAATGTCAAATTAGAAGCATATGAAGGCCAACAATTATATTTTTATAATTCTGCTAGATCACACAAGCCACATATCCTCTTTTGATTTTTGCTGTCAGCCATATGCCTGCATGCCATCAGAGCACCCTGAGGAACAGCATGATGTCTCTGACCTGCTATTACCCTGCGAAAGCAAGGTTATGATAGCGTTTGGCCAGCAAATATTCAGATGTCAGAAACACCTGCTCGGCATATCCATCTAGAGTCATTCATATCAACTTGCATGGAAGTGACGTTAATCTTACAGATTTGTCATCGTATTTATTGGTTATAGGTGCAGTCAAAAGAGGTCAAAGTTTGTGTGCGAGTCCGTGCGACATCAGTACCAGTATGTTGTGTGTGTGTGTGTGTCAGACCTGCTACAGAGGGAAAAAGTAGCGTGTATAATTATTTCTCAAATACTTTGCACATTTAGTTAGCTCCAAGAGTGTTTGCCTTAAATATTATTTTAATACATATCTAATCCTTAATTATGATGTGTAATATTTATTTAATATGTAGCACAACAGCAAGAAAGAACAGGTTAAGAAAACAGAAATAAAGATAACTACAGCAGGGCAGCAGCTCTCTTCTGTCCTGGATCAGACCATGCAGCAGTGAAGTCGATGAGGGAGATCAATAAATAAGTATGTAAGCAGGTAAAACCTGTGCTATTGTGTGCAGATTTGTTTTAATATACAAATTCTTATGTGACCTGTTTTTGGCTTTAGCACTTCCACACTCTTTAAAATGTTTTTTTTCCAAATTTTTGGATGGACTGCTGTTTTTCCTTAGCAGGATGTTTAAGGGCACTTAATTGCACTTTTGTATACACCAACCCATTCAGATGTGTTATAAAACTGGAATGTGTTAAACAGCAGAGAACCAGTATATTTCACTTACTGCTGTTTGTGGTTCAGCTCTGCCTCCTTGTTCACCAGGTCCTGCTTGAGATTGGCTAGCATCTCCACGGAGACGTCCACCTGCCGAGAAAGCTCCGAGGCCTTGTCCTCCAGGTCTTGTTTCTCCTGGCTCAGCCGTTCACTCTCCAGCTTGGCCCGCTCCAACTCTGAGCTCTTCCTCTCCAGCTCTGCCTGAAGACGGCCTACACGGGCCGCTATTTTCTGCTCCACCTACAGTCGAGGAGAAAATTTTACCCCCCTGTGTAAAATTTAAAGTGTTTTTTTTTTTCCAAGAATTTCTAAGCATACTAGTTTTCTTTAGAAAATCAGATCAGAGAACGAAATCATGAAAAAGCATGCCAAAAACAAAAGAAGTCTGTTTACACTGGAGAAAAAAACTTGTTGCAAGAGATGGATATACAAAGTTATCGCAGTGTACCAAAATGTCAATAATTGGAGTGAGAATTATCAAGAGTTACACAGTACAGAACAAGCATTGCAGAGGTAGAAAGTGAAAGAGTTTGAAGACTGGTTAAAAAAAAAAATACAGTGTCTAAAGACCCCAGATCAACTTCCATAACACTAGTGAATGACTTAGCCAAGTCAGGAATTATAGTCTCAAAGAAGGCAATCACTAGAACCCTGCACAGGAATGGACTGTGAGGTTGCAGACCAAGAAAAACTTCACTTCTGCAGAAGAGACACTTTCAAGCCAGACAGAAATATACTAATTACATACTACTTATGCATATTGGAAGTGCATCCTCTGGTCAGAAGAAAAGAAACTAAAGCTCTTTGGCCGGGGAGATGCTGCTTATGTTTGGAGAAAGAAGGGAGAGGCGTGCAACCCGAAGAACACTGTCCCCTCAGTGAAGCACGGTGGTGGGAGTATAATGCTGTGGGGATGCTCAAGCTCATCAAGGTAAGAGGAATCATGAAGAAAGAAGGAAATGTGAAGAAGTAGACTATTAGAAAATTAGTGAAAAAACAGCTAATGTCCAAGGACCACTTAAAAAATTCCAAGAAAGTCTGGCTCCTTGGAAGCAAAATATAGAGAAATGAGAGGTGAGTTGTTGCACAGGACTGTTTATGGACACAATTTCCTGATAAAGTTTATTCTGACTCTGTTAGCTTAGTGTATTTACCTCTTCAGACAGCTTCTCCAGCCTCTCATCCAGCTCCAGCCGTTCAAACGCCCGCGCCTTCAGCCTGGCCAGGCCTTCCTCATACGCTGCTTCGACTGCACTGGCTGCTACATTAGCTGCCACCGCTACAGCTGTGCTGGGGTTTCCATGGGGACCCGGATCTGTGGATGTCATGGCTTTTTTCATAAAAATCTCCCCCAGGGGAAACTCCACATTGGGAATATACCGGGCTGCAGTGTTGGAGTTGGCTGGGGTCAAACTCAGGTCGTCTGCACAAGGAAGCTCACGGCAAGGAAAGCGCCGCTCCTTTAAAGCTGAAGGCCGAAGTGGCTCAAAGGGGTCGTTGTTATTGGCGGGTGCGAGCAGAGCTCCCTCAGCCACTAGGGGCAGCAGAGCAGCAGCGTCACATACACTGTTGGATTTGGAGAGGACGTAAAGGGTCTCGTACGTGTGGTTGTACTCCAGGTGGGCACGCAACGACGACAGGCTTCGGAAGCGCTTGTGCTCCCCGCAGCGAGGACAGCGGTATGGCAGGTCCAAAGATGCCATTCCGTGCAGTAACTGCCGGAGGAGGGGGGGGCGCTCACGCAGCACAACGGTAGCGCCAGTCTGAGGGCACTGAGCTCGAGCACCTGACAGATCCTCTCATGGTGAGAACAGGGCAACTACTGGACATCAGCAGGAGAGAAGAGCCAGGTCAGTCACATGACCGCACTGGGTGGCAACATTCAGCTGGTCGTCTCATTTCATCTGCCATGGTTGCCTTTCCTAAGGTCCTAAAGAGAGGACGAAAATACAAGTTAAAGTTTGTTGGTTTCATACAAGTATAATTCTAACATATACTGAGATAAAGTCACTCAAAGGCAAAAATCAAGTCAACTAAATAGATGCCAAGAAGCAGAGGACAAAGCTAAAGCTAAACCACCTGCCAAAATATACAAGGGAAAAAAAACAACGTGCCTTTTCCAGCAACACTACACGGCTTTTCCCTGCGACAGGGCCACATAAAACTCCCATTTGACAAAAAAAAAACCAACATTTTATTTACAATAGAGAAATGAACACAAATCAGTTGTTTAATCTGAGACATGAAAAATACTGGCTCATTTTGAATTTGATGATAGCAACACATCTCTAGGAAGACAGGGATGGGGTAACAAAAGTAGGTGACGCTAAAAAGAAACAGCTGGAGGAAATTTTGCAAGTAATTAGGTTAACTGGCAACAGGTCAGTAACATGACAGAGCATCTTTTCTCAGCAGCAGAAGTGGGCTGAGATATAAAATACTATGTCTATATGAAGAAGAATTTTAATATCTCATCATCTACAGTACGTAATACAAACAACAGACTGAGAGAATCTGGAGAAATCTCTGTGCACAAAGCAGGCTTGAAAATCAAATATTGGATGTCTGTGATCTTTGGGCCCTCACGTGGCACTGCATTAACAATACGCATGATTCTGTCATGGAAATCATTGCATGGGATGAGCAAGACTTCCAGAAGCCACCATCTGTGAACACAGTTCACTGTGCCACTCACAAACGCAGGCAAAATCAAAGAAGAAGCTATGTGTGAACATGATTTATCTTCTGCGTTTAAAGCAGGCAAAGTGGAAACGTTTTCTGTGGTCAGACAATTCAAAACCTCAAATTCTTTTTTGGAAAACATGGATGCTATGTCCTCCAGACCAAAGAAGACAGAGATCATCTAGTTAACAGTGCTCAGTTCAAAAGCATCTCTGGAGATATGAGGAGCATCGGTGTTTATGAAATTGGCAGCCTAAACATCTGGAAAGGTGCCATCAGTGCTTTAAGGTATACACAGGTTTTACAGCAACATACACTCCCATCCAGACAACATCACTTTCAGGGAAGGCCTTGTATATTTTAGAGAGAAGATGTTAAACTACATACTGCATCTATTACAACAGCATGACTTTATAATAGAAGAACCCGGGTGCTGAAATGGCCTGCCTGCAGTCCAGATCTTTCACTGAAAGCAGAAAACATTTGGAGAATCTTAAAATTTAAAGAAAATACCACAAAGAAGACCCAGGACTGTTGAGCAGCTAGATTTTAATGTCCTAATGTGAATAAAATATGGGGTTATGAGATCTGCAAAACATTACATTCTGTTTTTATTTATATTTTACCCAACTTCTCTGGAATTGGGGTTGAAAATCCTGGTTATTGTTACATTTAGCTAATCTTTATTACAATATTAGAGAACAGTTTTCCTAATGTCCTCACCACAGGCCTCTCAATATTTACTACTCCAGCTGTCTGATCACTGAAGAAATCAAAGCCTGTCTCTCTCAGCTGGACTCATAATCCATGAGTTTAGCCGTCAAGAAACCTGAAACCTTTACTTCACCAAGGATTAAAAAGCAAGCTCTTGCACTTGTACTCGGGGAATGGTGGGGAAATGGAAATGGAAATGGATCCATTAGTGAGAGTGCTTATTAGTGCCAAGGTCATTTTCCAGTCTTAGTCTAAGAGGTCAGACTGGATAAGGCTAAATCCTTTACAAAGGGATCTGGTAACCCACAGTAGTAAAGAAAAAAACCCGATATCTGTTTTCAGAGTAACGGCCCTCATAGATAATGAAGACAAGAAGAGAACATGTAAATGCATAGCAAAACTTTTCCTTGGATGCATTTCTGGGTAAAAAAAAAACAAAAAAAAACAAAACAAAAAACAAACACAGTTGCATTCAGAAACTGAAGTTAACTTAAGATATTCAAAATTATTTTTTGATTACTTTTTCCCATTTGCTATTCAGATGCAGAGCTGTGTGGGTCACTGCAAGAACAGTGAATTAGTTTTTTTTTTTATTCAATTACCCAGAACTTGAAGCCCCTGATGAAATAAAAATTCAGCACACCATCCTTTTCTGGTTTCCCTGAATCAGCTTCTCTAATTACTGTAAAGCTCAGTGTTCTGCTCAAGTCTTAGACACAAGTGCACTGACAAACAATACTGAGTTCTTCACTCTGAGCCTACACAGCTACTAAATAATATCTGTAGCAAGGTCTCATTTAGAGTCAAGTCCTGCTGTGATTCATTGTCTTAATAAGAAATTCAATAAACTCATGTTCTTGGATGTATTTGTTTGCTACATTTTATTTTATAAAACTTGTTTAAAAAAACAGTGCTTAAGACTTCAGTCACATAGAGCCTAGCAACCACCAGTTGCTAGGAAAAAATTAATATTCCCTGAGCAGTTGGTGAGTAGCTGCTGAAGGTTGCCAACAGTCACTGCGGTTGCTAAAGTCAGGCCAGGGATCCCCTGGTAACCACCGGTTAACTTCCACTCTTTGATTTGCTGCTTTCTGTTGCTAGGTGAAACTCCTCACAAAGAGCTATGCAGTGTTGTACTAAAAACCTCCTCACGACTGCAGACTGCCACAATCACCCACAAATATGCACAGAAATCAGCAACTTGAAAAAGTGCGACAGAAAACCAGAAACAGACCGTTTGCAATCAAAGTCAAAGGTGCACCTTTTAAAACATGGGCAAGGGAACTCCAGGCCTCGAGGGCCAGTTTCCTGCAGGTTTTAGACGTATCCTTGATCCAACACAGCTGATTCAAATTGCTAAATTACCTCCTCAACATGTCTTGAAGTTCTCAAGAGACCTGGTAATGAACTAATTGATTCAGGTGTGTTGGCTCAGGGTGATATCTAAAGCCTGCAGGACACTGGCCCTTGAGGCCTGGAGTTGCCCACCCCTGTTTTAAAACATGTCAGTTTCACCAGTATGGCACACCCTTTACTTTGACAGCAATCACTTCTTATTTTGCTAAGTTTTACAATCGCTATATGGTTAGTCAGTGAGCATTTGCAGACAAGCTGGCGTCTTCCATGCAAATCACAGGCAAACACAACAACCTACGAGCAAGCAAAGCAATCAAAAGGTTTTTTTGATCCCTCTCTGTGATCAATTTACAACTGCCAGTAGCCACTCGTCAACCAGTCAGAAATACATTTTTTCCTAGCAACCAGAGATAACCAGGGTCTCTAGACCCCTGTGACTGAAGCCTAAGCCTGATGCTTCCTTACATATAAAAGAATTATTCCCAGCTTTTTCAATTTAAGACTGTTTAAAAGGATCTGTATCAGACTGCTGCATCCCATTTGCTGCTGCACTGAACGCCACTCCCCTCAGCCACACAAAGCCCACTGGAGACACGGCGGTAGGCGATGCATTTTTCGGTCACACTTTCCAAATCATTACCAATCTGTAAATTTGCAGTCTAGAAATAAACCAGTCATAGTTCCAATCCCAATCATTACAGAGCATATCTTTATTAGGAGTTGTGCTCATCCAAAGGTGAACATTTCCAGGCAGACTGCGATTTATAAATATTATATTGTCTATTGTGTGTTGGTGTTTTTGGCTTTAGTGTGTACTCATGTGTGTACTTTTAGTAACGATCCTGAGGAATCTCCATAAATCACACCCAAGGGTATTTTTTAGGAAATGTTTCGCTATTGACAAGAAAATCAAACTAGCATCATTACATGTGGAATTTCTTAATGGTATCAGTTTAAATACTGGGTAGTGTATTATCTGCATTTTCAACATAGCACAAGCTACTTTCTACTATAAGGCAAGAACCATTTTACAATGACTGTAGAGTAGTGTTTCAAAGCCATAGAAAGCTCATGCTTGAAGCAGGGATTGTTTTACCAGGTAGTTCCCACCAAACCAGCCTGTTCTCATTCCCAGGAGTCACGTACTTCCAGTCTGTCAAAGGCAGTGGGGTCTCACAGATTTGACAATGTGTCCTCTGGGACTGGTGCCATAACACAGTCGTTATGCATCAAGAGGCACATTTTAACCCAAACCACAATCTTTTCCTAAACCTTGCCAAGTAGTTTTTAGCTCCTAAATCTAACTAACAAGTGAGAGTAAAAACCAACACTGGCACTTGAACTGGAACCAACTCTCAGAGATCTCCTATCTCTCAGAAACTTCTACAACAGCTATTAATGAGTGAAGCAGCAGGCACTGGAAGCACAATCACAAATCCCAGATGCAGACCATTCTTCACAGTGGGCTCATACACTGGAAATCCCCAGAAGTCGCACAGACTGTTATTAGACGTCTGGTAAGGCTGGATCAGGGAGTGTACTGGCAACGCGTCCCCATTTATTAAAGGAGGAGGATTTCACAGACACAGTCACTGCACTGCAGTGAGCAGGCATTCCCATCTGCTTAAAATTACTCAGTGAGGTATTTAAACAGGCAGGAAAAGGAAGGAAGCGAAGCTGCTTTTAGCCACATGTCACATCCTGTCAGTGGAGCTCAGCTGAAACATTGAAAAGAAATGCATTTAATTTTCTTTATTGTGGAGTACTGAATAGCAGACATTAGAAATACAAAATAGAAACTATTGGGAAGATAATGTATGATTTACTTTACTTCATATGCACAGAAAGCATATTCAGGCCTCAATAAATGGACATCATTGAAGAAACACAGTCGCCTTATGACATCAAACAGAGTAAAGATATAAAAATGTATTTGTTTGCTTTAAAGTAGGTGGTAGCAGTTCAGATTTTAACTCATCAGCTCCACTTCAGTGACCATCAGTAACAACAAAAAGCCATCGGTCCCATCAGATCAGCTATCCCATCTGCCTCAAACATTTTGCAACCTTTAACTGCCAACTGAAAGGCTGTGTGGCCAAACACAGATCAGCTTTACAAGCTGTCCTTTAAAAGTAGAAGCACTAGAAATGTTAGGGAACGCTTTATGATAGCTTACGTTCTCGTAACTGCACTGATCACATCTGCAAAAACCTCAAAGCTACAATTGTATTTCAGTACTATTTTGGGATTCGAGCATATTCAGAATGGCTCCATAATAATGATCCCACAGAGAAGCCACGCAGAGAGTGCATTACTCAGCATCAAGCAGCACAGTAAGCTTGTGTACGGTATTTACAACAATCATATTTACAGTCATACTTTCACAAAATCTTTGGTTTTACCCTCACAAAGGGTAGAGAGACACAGACAGATCACACATCCTAAACAGCAATTAATTCCTAATAAAAGTTAATAATGTAGAAATTTTTTTAAAAAAACCTGCCGATATGTAAATGTGGTTAAATTCATCTTATTATTGTGCATTTAGACAGTTCATTAAACAGTTGAGTTAAAAGCAAAGGCTCCAAGCCTAAATGTACTTCCAGAAGGGTTAGTTTTCACAACTATATTACCGGCCGCTTCATTAGTTATTGATAGTTATGGTCACTGATAGCTCAGGCACAGTGCGGTGGCCTGCTGCTGTGTCCCATCTGCTTCAAGGTTTGACAGATTGTGCATTCAGAAATGCTACATACCTTGAGTAGAATGGCACTATACCAAGTCCAGTCCATTTACCATTTATATTATAAATATATATTTCGATTCAACAGTCACTTCAAGGCACTTTATACTGTAAGGCCTTGAGACTACAATAAACAGAGAGAAAACCCCAAAAGTCAGACAATGATCAATCACTTGGTGACAGTGGGAAGGAAAAACTCCTCTTTTTTTTTTTTTACAGGAGAAACCTCTGGCAGAACTAAGCCAATTTTAATTTAGCGAGGCATCATTTCCACAAGCTTATGCAGCGTCACAACATTTGAGAGAGTCGCTCAATTTTTATAAATTAAATTCTTTGAGTTGGTGACTTTTCTTTTGGCCAGGCATTGTATTTACAGTTTACTTAGTCAAATATAATAAGTTCTAATTAGAACTCACAGTTATTCCATATTTACAGTACATAATAATGTACAAATATCAGTAAAAAAATCAATTCAAGTTACAACCAACACTGGTGCGATGGGACCACAAATATACCCTTTACTGGCAGTTTTGCATTTCTTTATTGAGTAATTCAAATGAAGAGATTTAATGAAAAGCTACTTTTTAAAGGGCTTTTTGCTGGGAAACAGTAACAATCTCATTGTTAAACGCACAGAAGCTTTCAGACAGTCAAACAAGACGCAAAATAAGTCCAGTCAACAATCTATAAACCTATGACCTATTTGAGTGTAAGAGGGAGGACTTCATTTTGTGGTCCTGTACAACAAGGTCAAAGACTGAAAGTTATGGTATTAGGCATAAATAACTCTTTATTCATTGCTGTTTGCATTGGGGTGGTAATCTGAAGTCAGGGTTTGTTTAAAAGTGAAACGTGGTCTACCCTCCCACGGGGATTCTGCACATCAAGCAAGATGTCAAAGGTGAAAAGAGTCCAATTCAAAGAGAAGATAGAGATAGATATAAAGATATAGAAAAGTAATAATAAAGAATAAGAAATCTATCAGGACACACAGAGGTGTGAGGGTGAGTGAGAACAGGGCAGATAGAGGGAGTGAAAGTGTTTCTCAGCAGAAGAGGCGATAACAGGTTTTAATACTGAACTAATCTGCAGACTAGAGAGAAAAGCAACCGGGAGGTGTCAGTTTTGAGCTTTGTCAATCATTTCTTATGTTCCTGTAATGCTTAACCAGCCGGTATATTCAAGTTCTTTGATCAAAACGGGATATTTTGAATATTATTTTGTTATCCATGAATTTTCAAATTCATATTTTACACGAAAAGAAAAAAATATTAAAGCAGAACATCATTTTTTTGATAAAAATGTCAAATTAAATTTATTTAATTAAATTCCTGAATACAAAATAAAATGCATTAGTGGCTGAATGTTATCCTTGATTCATTTCTGACCACTGTGCTCAAATTTGGATATAAAACCATGAATTCAACTGTTATTTTCCTAATAAATAAAACAATTATTTTTAGTTTTAAACACATTTTCAGTATAAATTTTTACGTGACATAAAAATGTCATATCGTGATATTATTGCTATAGCAACACCAGGTGTTTACATCCTATAGTGCACACAAGCTCGGGCATGTCTGAGAGAGCTGCAAGAGCCACGTGTCAGCCTTGTGTGACAATTTAGTATCTAAGAATAGAGCTGCTTTAACAACCTCCAACAAGACAAAGTACTTATATATGCAAGAAAACTTGCTGTTAAAGGTGGAAACAACAAACCTGTTTCACCACTTGAGGCAAAGAATACATCATCAAGTATAACCAGGCTAAAAAGGAGAAGATAACATCTCAGGTATCATTATTGCAGGTTTTCTTGAAATATCGAGATATAATTTTGAGGCTATGTTGTCCATACTTATTCCAATGTGTTTTCATATTATCCTTTACTTGAATGATCTTCTTTTAACTATCTATCATGCTTTAAGTGGGTTCCATGTGGCTAATTAACATATCATTACATAAGCAAATTTTTATAATGATGATGATTATGATAAGCGATAATTATTGTAACCACTTATTTTTATGTTTAGGGAAGAGCAACCTGGATTATTTTCTGTAGCTACAATTTCAATGTTCACATCCTTGTAGTTACGCAATTCAGGGCTGTGGTTGGACTGGATGTGATCCCAGTTGTCATGGGACGAGAGGTGGGCATACTCTGGGCCCATCTTTTGAAAGGCTAACACAGAGGGATTTGTTTAAACCAACAGCCAATTGGAACCACTAATTACCCTAACACACTAGTTGCTGGACTGCGTGAGGAAGCCGGAGGGAACCCACGCAGGCTAGCTGATGGATTCAAACCCAGGATTTTCTTGCTGTGAGATGACAGTGGTACCAAATGCACAACCATACAGCCAAACAGTTGCTGTGAGCACTAAGAGACATGTAAGTACTTCTTTGAAATGACAGATCTTTAAGGACACAACAACTTGAAGGATTAGTAATTAATATAAAACAGATGAAGTGAGCCTGAAAGGTAAAGCTAACAAAAGAAGTTGCTAAATAATGAAATATAAACTAGCAATGAATTAGCCTTCTACAAGATAACCAGGTTGACCTAAGTAGTGTTAGGTGAACTCTAACTTTTTGGAGCTACACCCAAATTTCTCTGCAGCATTTCCCCCTTGCTCAAAATGTATTTTTTGGTGGCGAGTGTAATCACTACAATTTACCAGGGTTCCCTAAATGCCTCACATGCAGGCAATCGGTAGCTGTCATGTCAAATGTCTAGAACCTCAATGCTGCTGAAAAGATAAAGAGCAGACATGCATGCATTTGTTTAGAGAGATAACAAATGTTAATGCTATTTTTCAAAATCTAACAGTAATTGAACAGGAGGAGATAATTGCTGAAAATAGTCAAGATTGGCTCAACCATCTCTGCCACTGACGAGACCTGAGAAACAAAGAAACTGATTGGCATCAGCTGCTGCATTCAGGCCTCATAATAATTGCCTTATTCACATCAGCAAATCGTTTCTAAGCAGGTGTACACACTTCTCACTCTGCTCTATCCAAAGCCACAACATCCTGTTTATGTGCTATATTTTTGTTATTGTTGATCAAGCTCAGGTTTAAACACCCGTTTATGTGTTTATTACTGAGGATACTATTAATGCTCATTATGGTCCTTGTAAGTGATTTTAAGAGTCTCTGACTGATCTGTGTTTAGCGTAGCTGGAGTTTCAAACTCCTGCTTGAGGACAATGAACACCGCTGCAGCGACTGCAACAGAAAGCTCAATCTCTGCACCGTGTGCATAAATCATGAGCTGGCCCTCAGGCTGCATTAATGATATGCCTATTAAAGGTTCAGCTCTAAAGGATAAACGCCAAATGATGGTCTGAATTCATTTATAAATAATAAAAGCGATCAGTCACAAGCGAAATACCCCCTCAGTCTCGCAGTCTTTGTTTCACAGGCTGTCACTGGGGTTCTATCACGCAGTCACTTCAGATTTATTTCTGCGTGCTCGTGCTCGCCGACAAAGATTTGTTTTGCTCGGAGGTGTGAGGAGGAGAATGACTCAAGGTGTATCACAGCCTTCATGCCAGTCCTCTGCAAAGCATCGCTTGGAGATGCTGTAGCGCTGAGCTCAAACTTGTGCAAGCCTCTCGGAGAGGTGCGACACGATCATCCTCCTCGACCCACGCTTTAACAATGGAGCCGTTATCCCTGCTGGTATTTCTCCTTTGGAAAATGTGCTCCTCCAACTACAGTTAATACCATGATAAAAACGCAGAGCAAAATAAACAAAGTGCGACAAAATGTTTCACATCACCCCGCCCCAGTGCTCTGCGTGGCTTCCAGTTGTATCAAGAATAATTAAAGGGGACACAGATGAGGATCCTTCAGAGTTTTGACACATTACAGTACACTATAGGCTCCTTTATAAACTTAATGAGAGGTTTAGTGAAAGCTCCTAAAGCCTTTTGGGTTACATGACTACATCAAAGTATGTTAGCCCTGGGTAAGCCATGGCACTCCCCTGACAGGACAACCTCATAGCCGTGGGCCTATTACCTGACAACAAAGGACAAGCCTAATCGCTTATGTCGAAAAAGACTTGGTACACTTCAGTTATTACACAATGGGCCACTCGTCTGAAGCATTTCATCTCATGTCACAGTATTACTCAGAATCCCTTTCGGCTATATATATATATATATATATATATATATATATATATATATACACACACACACACACACACACACACACTCCTCTAAAGATCTGTGCAAACTTAGAAAACTGATCAGTTTTTAAGCAATAATGCCAAAAAGGCTCTGTCAGCATCTCCTCAAATGTAAATATTCAAAACATTCCTGATTTTCAATTACCAAAAAACTAAAAACAAATAACCACTTAACTATAAAACGCTGTAGTTCACACAAAACCAAATAATTTTTATGTGATTTTGTGAATAAATATTTCTGTATTTCTGATGACTGGTAAAGAAACTACGCATCAGATTGCATTAATAAAGGAAAGTCATTTATAGTAGTACTCCTGTGATGGAATAATACCACTTTGCTTGAAGTTCCTTGTGCGTTTACTACAGTGCACACAAAAAAAGTGGTAAGGAAATGTAATAAAGCTTAACAGATGTGTTCAGTATTAAGATTTTGACACATCAGTCCTTTTTACAACTGAAGGATTGGATGTATTAATCAGAACTTTTCTTCTGGCATTTGGGCAGTTGCCCACTTTACTCTGATGAGCATCGAGCTCGGGACAGGACAAGGCTGCGACAGCCTCTCGCCGATCTGAGCTTATGGACAGACTCATCCTCTGGCTCGCCGCTGTCTGCTATTGATCCAGACAGCTGTTCACTGAAGCAATTACATTCAAGTATACATGTACATACAAGCATGCCAAGAGGATGTTGTTAGGCACCCTAACGCCACAAGTCCATGCTCATTATGTGGGCAAATCTGTGCACTGTACAAATTCAATACTGACAATGTAGGCGCATTTGTATTCTGCTTGTTCGTTTCCCCGGAAAATAGAGGGTTTTTACAATAATGTGGGTATGCTAATGAGGGAATATACAAAAACGAATTTTTTCTGCAAATTTCTTAACAGTTAATAAGATCAATTTATACGTCATACGCTTTTTTTCAGCAATTAGTTCATTTAAACAGCTGCCTATGCAGATAACACATCTGTCACCTCCACTCAGGGATGTTAGATTCCTGCTTTCTCTCCACTGCGCATCTTCTCTAAAGACTACAGCAAGCTTCTTACTGTATGTTTGCACATTAAGCCCCTCCATGCCTGCCTAAACAATAATGGGGATGAAGCTCCTATAGAGGACGTGAGGAGGAAATGATGCAGGTAATGGCCTCTGTGATTTGTGGCTGCATTTTGACTGTCTCTGAAGTCCTCTTATACTCATTAATCCTGGGCTTGTGGTGGCATAACATGCAAGTTGCAGGTGAAGAAGTGAGGGTTAAATATTTAAATAGTGTTCATAACATTTTTAGATATCACTTTTTGATGTTTTAAGTTTAAAAACCTTAAAACAATAAATGAAGATAAGTAAATATGGCACAAGAATCATTTCTACATTAGGGTCAATACAGTCGTTGATAGTCACAAGCCATCAGAAATGCTTAAATGCTCTGGGACAGAGCCATGAGTCTGATATTCGATCTGTACTTGATGGCCAGACAAGTACTTTGTCCAGCAATGCAACTTCAACTCCAGTGTTTACAACACTCTCAGTGCTGTCTGTAGCATGCGTAGCAGGATATATGGTCCTGTGAAAAACTGCTTCAATAGGAATTAATCAAATGCACTTGTATGACCACCTCTATGAAAGTAGATGTTTTGGCAGTTTGCTGGTCTGGAGCATACAGGTGTGTGTGTGTTAACAAAAGGCCAATCTTCCCAGGAATTGAAATCCCAGGAAATTCACCCAAAGGTCAGACCATGAGTGCTCAGAGAAACTGCAAGAAACCCAAGAGCTACATCTTAGACTCTAACAGGAATCAGAATGTCAAATGTTAAAGTTCATGATAGCACAATTAGAGAAAGACTGAACAAATATGGCTTGTTTGGTAGCTTACCAGGGGAAAGCCTATTCTCTCTAAGTGTCTTGCAGCACTGCTTAGGCGGTGCATTTAACAAAAACAGAGCATATCAGCACTGCTGGCACCATGTTGGACGGGTGATGATTTGGTCTTGCTTTGCAACCATAGGACCTGGACACTTTGCAGTCATTGAGTCGACCATGAACTCCTCTGTATACCAAAGTATTCTTGAGTCAAATGTAAGGCTATCTGCCCAACAGCTAAAGTTTGGCCCAATCTGGGTCACGCAACCGGACAATGATCCCAAGCACAGCAGCACATCTACGACAGACTGGCTGAAAAAGAAAAGAATTTAAATGTTGCAATGACCCGGTTAATGTCCAGACCTCAAGACAATTGAAAAGCCCTGGCAAGATCTTAAAAGAGTCGAACTGAAGCAACACTGTAAGGAAGAGCAGGCCAAAAATCCCCCACAATGATGTGAAAGACTGATAATGTCATACAGAAAACAGTTGGCAGGCTGTACATCTGCAGAAATAAATAAAAATAACTAAATAATCTACGTTAAATTCTAGAAATAAAGTACATAACAAAACACAGCCAGGAGAACATAATGAGCTCCAGCACCAAAAAAAAAGCTGATGGCTGCTACTCCAAAAAACTAGCAGAAATGCCAAAATCTTACTTTGTTTATGTCTTTAGCACCAAAACACCTATTTAACTAAATTTGTTCTTTCTCATTATTAAAACATCTCAGTTTGACTAAAGCAGATGTCACCAAGACAGCCCCAGCAAACACTTGTTTATTTCCCTTACAAGAAGCTACTTCATTCAGCTTTACGTCACATTTTTCAGTTTGTTGCTCATAGTGACTCTGTCCCACCAGTGGGACCCCACCCCTCAGTTTGAGAACTGCATACTGAAAGGATGCAGATTAAAATCTTTGGGAAAACAGCAAAGACGGTGGCAGAAGTGTAACTTCTGTAGTAGTTCGGGGACCTTTTTAAAAACTTTGATGAAACTTGGGGCAAAGTCAATGAACATTTTTAAGCAGGTTTTACCTGGACATGTACACTTTTAATGTCCAAATAATCAATGAGATTTAAGTTAAGATAATTTAAGTTTAGATAATCCTTCAAACTGATACTGATAACCGGCTATGCTATAAACTGACATACTGTCTGCACAAGCATGTTGTATATAACTGCATTGCAGATAAAGGACACAGCTCTTCCTTAAATATAATGAGCACTCACAGGCCCTGACAGCTCTGTTTGCAAAAGAGTTCAATCTACTTCCACCCTGTACAAACTCAGCTCTAATCTTGCAGCCATCCCTCTTTTTTCAGCATGACTGCCCCAACTTTTGTCACATCAGATTTCTACAAACACAGCAGCAACATAAAGGCTAAGGCCCACTGACTCTGAGATTTCTCCAGCTCTGTAGTCATATGACAGTTTCCCAAACTCTAGCAGCATGCTGCCTTAAGAGCTGAGGGTACATCAGGGGAGTTTGAGGAGTCCTTCGGGTATATTATTATTATTAGACCATGCATATAGAGTCATGACTTCCTTTGACACTTTCCTCTTGAATCCAAGTGTGCTCAGAGGAACAGCACAAATCTGTGCAGTGAACACTGTATAGGCTATAAGGGGGGGAAACATGCAGATTTATGCTCAAGCTGTGTGAGCACATTCAATAAGCAAACACATGCAACTTATAACAGACAGCATCCTAATATTTCTACATACAACCTGTCCAGTTCCTACAGGCCAAGGCCGGCCAAAGTCTCAGAGCGATCCCTGAAAAGCTGCATGTAGCTGTCGCCTGACAGCCGCCAGCGACGTGACAGCAACCACTGGATCATCCGGCGCTGACGATCTTTGATCCTCACATTTTGCACCGCACATAGATCAACCACAAGCAGCCGATCAAGTGGGTGTGGACGAGCGGCACCACCAAATGTTATCTCACAGCCACGAACGCCTCTGCAAGCGCGCACACATATACACACAAGCCTAGGCCCGGAGTCCAGCTTAATTCACACCGATGCTCGTGACAGCAGCCGTGCACAACGGGGAGGGGACAACCTGGCGTGTACCCGATTTTCTCCTGTGTTTTCACGGCAGCACTGGCTCCTTGCTGGACCCGGACTCCCGACGTTGCATAAAATTCGTTGCACGGGAAGAGCGGAGCGGCAGCAGTGAAGCGACAAAGCATGCACACACACACACGCTGACACAAACGTGATCGGAAGACAGAGGGATGTTGGAAAAAGCAAAAGAAACGTGCGGTCTCACTCACCTCCTAATCTTCTCCCCATTTTTCTCCCCCTCCTGCTCCAATCAAGGGACCGCTCCAGCCTTCAGTGACGTCACGCAGCCCGTCTCTGCAGCAGAGAGCAGCAGCAGGCCTGCAGAGGACGAGCAGGGAGGAGAGGAAGAGGGAGGAGAGAAGGAGAAAGAGAGAGGGGGGAGAGGAGCAGATGCAAAAATGTGAATCATTAAGAAAAAAAAAGCCCTTCTGTCCTCAGGATAGAGAGAAGATATTGTACCAACTCAGGCTGTGGAGGTGGAAATTGATTAGACATCATATTCATCCAGCTCAGCAGCTCACCATCACAAACTGAAAAGACAGTTTTGTCCTACCAGCTGCCTGTTTGCCTATTAATTAACATCAAGTAAACATGGGTGAGGTAACATCTCTGTCATCCAGGCAGCATGTTCACGTGTCTTTGGTCAGAAGAAGACGGAAAGGGTCTTTTAATTCAACATATGCTGAGATATATTTCTCCCATACTGGTTTCTCTTCATTGGCTTCCTGTGAAATCCAGAATCAGATTTAAAATTATTCTCCTCACATACGAGGTCTTGAATAATCAGGCTCCCTCTTATGTTAAAGACCTCATAGTACCGCATCACCCCAGTGGAGCACTTCGCTTACTTGTAGTTCCTAGGATACTTAAAAGTAAAATGGGAGACATTTTACAGGTTTTCAGAAACCAGCTCCTAGTTTGGATTCAGATGATAGACACCCTCTCTACTTTTAAGACTAGGCTTAAAACATTTATTTCTGATCAAGCATACTGGTAGGGCTGGATCAGGTGACCCTAAATCCTCCTTAATCAGGCTGGAATAGGTCTAGTCTGCTAGAGGCTTCCCATGATGCATTGAGGTTCTTCACTCACCTTTTTCACTCTGTGTGTTTATACACCACTCAGCATTTAATAATTAGTTATTATCCATCTTTGGCTCTTTTCTACAGCACGTCTGCCTCTCTCCCTTCAACCCCAACTGTACTTGGCAGATCACCGCTCCTCTCTGAGTCTGGTTCTATAAGAAGTTTGAAGGTAGTTTTTCCTTCCCACTGTCGCCAAGTCCTTTCTGATAGGGTTGACTAATGATAAATCTAACAGTATTTTGTTTGTTGCCAATCATTAGTCAGTCCACATAACAATTAATTATCAGCTGTTTTGATAACTGCTTCTCAATTCAGTTCAACTCAATACATTTATATAGCGCTTCTTATATTGCTCTATGAGCAAGAATTTGGCGACAGTGGGAAGGAAAAACACCCTTTTAACTGAAAAAACCTCCAACATTTGAAGAGGCAGCCATCTACCGTGACTGGTTGTTTTATTGTTTTGTTCTCTTTTTTTACACAATTCTGCATCACCCAGATGTCAACACAGGTCCCAAAAAGTGCCAGTAAATTAATAACAGCTAATTTCTTTGAGTTTTTATAGAATAAAAGTATACGTGTTTAAGTTCACCTGCGATATAAAAAATTGAAGATGCTTGGTTTCAAAGATCATCTATACAGTTTTAGAGCAAAACACATCATTTGTAACAGTTTCAGACAAGATGTGTATCTCCACCTGATAAATGTATCAGTGGCAATGTGTTTAAAGTTAGGAATTAGGATTCATGCAAGCTAGAGACAGAATCTGTGAGAAATACAATTTATCAATTCAATTAGGATAATGTGAATTCAAATAATATGACTAATGGATAATTTTGGTACATTTTCTTTGAGAGATTTAGAGACGGAACACAAGGATTTTGGATGGGCTACAGCCCGGTGATACTGGAATAACTGGAACAATGGTTAAAAAAGTCACACAAGTATTTCTTAGACATGCTTTACAGATGTAACGACTAAGGGCAGCTAGTTCAAAGATTTAGGGACTGTTCATGTTTAAGTGAATGCATTAAATTTACAGTGTAGTAACAGTTATTGCAGCTATGATGTGTTTGTCCTCCATTGTTGTTAATTTATGATGGGATAGCTGGTGTGTTTATGGCTCAAGGTGGTGTTGAGTTTGGTTAGTGACTGGCCAGCACGAGCCCCACACCGCCATGGTAATCAGTCACTTCTGGCTATTGTTCCCATTTAGCATATTAATGCTAATAAAACTGTGTTACTGGGACAGAGTAGTGTATAGATCACAGGAATAACAACTGGAGACTGAGATCTTTGTATCATGATTATTTCATCCATTTGGATTTGCCACCATTTCTCTGCAGCTGTCTTCCCAACCATCTCAAGGATTTCACAAAAACTCAAAAAGATTGTGTCACAAACAGTCTGTCTCAGGATCTGAGGGACTTGCTTAATGCAGTTCACCATTCACTGGCTTTTGTTTTAGCTTTGATCATAACTTTTATGATAAAGATTCGATTTATTTTCTTTAAAATTATGTCAAGGTTTTCACAAAACACTCTGCTTCTTGTTAGGTTTTTGTTTTTATTTATTTATTTTATCTTTTTGGCTGTGCTGTTTTAATCTTGCTGAGATACATGTTGGGCTGCATGTGGACAGCAGCACGCAGAACTAAACTTGGCAGATTTCACTTTCTTTTGTGCTCATTTCTCCAACTCTGATGGTTTCTTGCTGTTCACTACAGTCATGGTAAACAAATCACATTTTTATGGGTGGTTCTTTGATAACACAGAGTTAAAGAATGTTCTGGACCTTTGAGTGCAGCGTGTTTGTGTGTGTGTTATAATGGGGGTCATAACTCTTCTGCTAATCATACAGTAGGCTTCTTTGTGGTGACAGAAAAGAGAAAAAAAATAATACACAAGCAAAAATCAGATTCCAGGGATTTATTCAGCAGCTGATGTTTGTCCCATGCTTCACAGCCTGTGGCTGTATTCTGTACTAATGGTTTAGAAGTAGCAGTCTGCAAACATGAATTTGTCTTTGTCATCCACACGTTATAGCTTTTCTTTTACTTTGCATGCGTTGCTTATATACATTTGATACAAAGACACAAGCATCCATCTTGATTTTGACTGGTTCTCCTACAGAACAGGACTCACTCAGTAACATTAACAACCAGAAGTGCTAAAACTGTCTTTGTGGACACTCACTGGCCAGTGTATTAGGGACATTTTGGTGTGTTTTGCTGCTGGAAGCAACCATCTGAAGTTAGGTACACAGGATGGGCACGCTCAGCAACAATACTCAGGTAGGCTGTGGCATTTAAGAAAATATCCCCCACACCACTACACCACCACCAGCCAGAACTGCTCATACAAGGCAGGATGGATCCATGTTTTTATGTTGTTTACATGAATTCTGACCCTACCATCTGAATTTTGCAGCAGAAGCTGAGACTCATCAGACCACGTAATGTATTTCCAGTCTTTTTATTTCCCGGTTTAAGTGAAACTCTGTTAATTGTTATGATCTTTTGCATATCTTGGTTGTAATGAGTGGTTGTTTGAGTTAATTTTGCCTTACCATCAGCTGGAAGCAGGTCTGTCCATTCTTCTCTGACCTCTGACATCAACGAAGCATTTTCTCACTGGATATTGTTGCTTTTCTCTCGTTTTCTTTTCCTCTGTTAACCCTCGAGGCGAAAAATGGCAGTAGACCAGCAGTTTCTGAAAAAAATCAGACCAGACCATCTGGCCAACAGTCACGCCATGTTCAAATTCACTTAAATCACCTTTCTTCTTTCAACACGTGCCTATACGCCTGAATGCACGGAGTTGGCTAATTAAATATTTGGGTTAACGAAGAGTTGACCAGTTATATGTAATAAAATGGCCGGTGAAAGAGAATAGTACTTTCCACAGAAATGGAGGTATCATTGCACAGATTTAAATCAGTGTAAAGCAAACAATGATGTTTTCATCCAGTCGGTGCTACAATAATAAAAGATGTTGTGTTTTAAAGGCTGTGAAATACTAAATCTCACGCTGTTGTAACTCTGTGTTCCTGATATTAAACACATAATCACACAATGATGCAAATTGATCCACTTGAATGATATTATTCAGTGTTTGCATGAATATGTGTTATTCAAGGCACATGCAAACACACTCTTTCTGATAATAGCTGACTAAAAGGGTGCATTTAATTAAAGGAGGTCATTAAAACCTCAGCATCAACTCAATCAATATCCTTTTGGTGTGGAAGAGGCTGAATGCCTCTTTATGTGGGGAAATTTTCAGCTTTCACAAGCTGAGCTCCAGCTTGTGAAAGCTGAAGCTCAGCTCTGCAGCTTGCAGACCTCAGAGTGAATGCACTGCCTGGTGTTTTGATTTGATTTCACTGTAGCTTAAAATGAACACAGCCACAACCAGAGGTGCTCTTATGTGTTTGCGCCTGTACACTTGCCTGTGAGAGAGAGAAGACTTTAGCAGTGACTGAACGTGACGCACACAGCACATGTATTCACACAAACAGACACGATATAGTGCAAAGTCAGTACGTGAATATATTTCAATCTTAACATTAACATGTAACAGAGAGAGAGAGAGATGCATAAGGTCCATTCAGGAACTTAAGCACCACTCCCTGGTGAAAGATGAGAAATGCACTATGTGCAGGCTGAGAATACAATGAAATTAAAGACAATATATTTTTAAATATACTGCATCTAAATAAAACTGATAGACTATCGGAAATACATTTTTTGTTTAAAAAGCAGTTTGTTCTGGACATTTTTTTAAAATTCAGATGTCATTTTTTTTGGTGACAGACACTGAAATGGTGGTGTATCATACAATCTCAAAGTTATCATCAAAATGAAAAAAATGTAAAGATTCACAAACTAAAAAGAGAAAGAATCTCTTCACCTTTAAAAACAGAAAAATAAAACTTTTATTGTGGGGTCTGATGAGGAGTAACTTGCTTTTATTCGACATTGATTTACTGAATGTGGAACCACTATGTAAATATATATAGATATGTAAGTACAGTGATTGATGAAAGCCTTCTGACTTTTTTTTTATTGACTGGTATTTTTCACTCTCTGTGGTTAATAATAACAAACTCAATACTATTATAAACATAGGCAGAAGCATTTCAAGTCACCCAACTTATGAGACGTGGCAAAGGGACAACACATACACCTTACATCTTGTGCTCAGAGGTCTTTGATACCTTGTAGCATACCTCTGCTAAACAGTTAATATATATGATGGTATGTTGGTACGTTATGGTGTAACATGGTTGCAATGAGTTTTTGTGGTAGCTGTAGTTATGATATCTTTACCGTTTTGATTTTCTCATTGTTGCAATAAGGCACAAATGGAAATTCCAAAAGAATGATAACAAATTTAATCTAATATGATCTAATATACACTCACTGGTCATTTCATCAGGCTCACCTGATCAGCTGTTCATTAATGCAAATTTCTAACCAGCAAATCGCATGGCAGCAACTCAGTCCATTTAGACACGTGTCTGAATGTGGCATGGCTGTTCATGGTATTTCAGAAACTGCTGATCTGCTGGGATTTTCCCACACAAGCATCTCTATGGTTTACAGAGAATGGTCTGAAAAAGAGATTATATCTAGTGAGCGTCAGTTCTCTGAGAGAAAATGCTTTGTTGATGCCCGAGGTGAGAGAACGACCAAACTACTTTAAGCTGAAGGCAACAGTAACTCAAATAACCCACTCATTGCAAACCAGGTATGCATCTCTGAATGCAGATGAGCAGCAGAAAACCACACTGGGTGCCACTCCTGTCACAAACAAGAAACCGAGACTACCATTTCCATGGGCTCATCAACATCAGACTATAGATTAGAAAAATGTTATCTGGCCTAACGACCAAACGACCTAAACACCAAATCGTGGATCCATTCTTTGCCTTGTATCAATGGTTCAAGATGCTGGTGGTGGGAGACATTTGGCACATGTTTGACCCCCAGAGTACCAACTGAGCATCTTCTGATGGCTGCTTCCAGCAGGATAGCACACCATTTCCAAAGCTTAAATCATCTCAAACTGGTTTGTTAAACATGAAAACTGGTTCACTGTAGTCATATAGCCGCCACAGTCATTGGCATTAATGGATGTACAGTTAAAAGAAAATCTGGAGCAACTGTGTGATGCTGTCATATCAATATGGACCAGAATCTCTGAGGAATATTTCCAGCACCTTGTTGAATCTGTGCCATGAAAAATTAAGGCAAAAGGTACATCTAAGAGTGTCCATTAGTGTAAATATACCAACTACTGTAATGTATAACACATGAATTAATATTGAAAAGCAAAGGCTCTAATCTTTTTTGATGTCTTTTGTCTTTTCACTAATTTCAATTTGAATTTGGCCCACTCAACTTTGGATTATTCTGAGCAAGCATGCAGAACATTAAAGTGTCAAATGGGCCATAATTCAACACTTTCCCGCAACTGTCAAATTATTCATGCCAAATGTTAACATTTCCCTCACCAGTCTTTCTCGCTGACTTTCTCAGTATAACTCGAAGGAGATCAAAGCCTAGTGAATTCTCTGTGGCCAGTAAAAATGCACTTTTAAAGCTGATGTTACAGCAATGAATAGACAGAAACACAGCGCAGAAATGTGGTCATTGTTGAATTGATATGTCACGAAGGGAATATTTAAGATTATTATCATTGATGTGCTCCTCTGCAGTATGACAGCGACCCATAGGAGTCACGGTAACAGAGATCTATCTGTAGTTATGAAAGAATGAAGGTGTCTGCACCACATTATGTGGCCCCTGAACGTAAATTTTCAAAGGTGCTCGGATATAAAGCTAAAACAATCAGCTTACTCTTTATGTCATATGTGGGTGCATAAAATGATCCAAATACACAGTTCTTGGTAGAAACTTCAAAACAACAAAACAAATGTTTGTCCTTTGGTCTGTGGCGCTATTTATCCGTCCACATTGCCTTTTTTTGGGGAGATATTGTCCACCTTCTCCTGAATATAATAGAACTAAATGGACCTCCACCCCCGACCATACGCTGTTGTGGTAGCTATTTTCTTACCGAACAACACCCACCAACCGCATTTCTTATACCTGCGATGAGAGGCTCGTGAAAGGGTGACAGGATGTAAAGATTAAAGGTGTCTCGCCTCAGCTGAGCTGTGCTGTCAGCCAGCTGCACAGTCGCTTTGACCTGGTGGATGCAGTTCAGTAGAAAAAAAATACAGACTTCGTGGTTTGTTTATTTATTTATTGTTTTTCAGAGTAACCAGGACATGATTTCTAGAACCAGATATTGCTGCCGGGTCTTTCTAAGATAATTTTTGGTGCTTTTTGACCACCACAAGGCACATGCCATCTGATTCCATTACATTCAAGAGAAGGTGGCCGATATCTTCAAAACTGAACATCTCACACCCAAAAAGGGTTTAGGTAGGATTACAGGAAGACTGAAAATATGTAGCTTTAATAGGGGGATGAACTGTCTCGTTAAACACAGATGCAGGTACATGCATTCTGAGGAAGAAGAAGCTATTTATTTGACTACGATGAAGATGAATCAATTAATAAAATTCCTGCTTTGCATTGTTAATCTGAGGTGGTCTGGGATCAAATTTGCTTTGATGACACTACAAGTGCACTCTTGATGAGCATTAAGTAAAGGATATGTAACAGTGAGAGTGGGAATTGGAATATAACTCTGAATATTTAAAGAAAAAATACCCCTCAGATATCTGTTTCCCTTTGATTTAGCTGTGCTGTCAGCTATATCGTTCCCTGCATCTCACAGTAACAGCTGACACCTTCTGGCTATTTCTTAAAGCATGTAACCCTTTTCATTATTTAAAAAAAAAACACACAGTAAAAACCCAAACCTGTTACATCAATCTCTACCCCTCTACGCCCTCTACATGCCGCACTCATCCAGTCATGACAGGGAAAGACTGACACACAAAAGCTTAAAAACTCTCTCCCTCAGGAGATTTTGATAGGATGAATATGATGCTGGGCCGTTTTCTCGTTCTCACGTCAAAAACCGTGGCAAATTTAGACCGAACACCTTTATCCATCCCTCCTTATTCATATTTATGAGAAGTGACTGACAAACTCATTGTTGGGTAATTACAGTGTGGTGAACCTTCATTGTCTTTAGATTGGTAGAGACTGAGACATGCTGTGCTTTGGCTTGCTGCACTAATGCAAACCTCTCCCATGTAGATATTATTAGTCGCTGTTTGCTTAGCAACCACAACACATGTCTGACATTTTTGTACGATGAAAACGCTTCGCCTGGAGTTTATTTTATTTTGGCTGTGAGAATGCTTATTTGTTTTTTGTTTTTTTATTATATACAAAAAAGGTGACAAAGAAGAAGATGGCTAAGAAAACAAAGGCAAAGTCTCACATTATAATAATTATTATTAACAATATGATTATTATACCTACGCGTTAAAGCCAGAGATTAAAGCATGTTGACGTTATTTAACACTTGTGTTTTTAACTAATGCCAACACCACATGGGAAATCAGTGGAGGAGGCAACACCTACAAATAGCAGTGGTAAATAATTCATCCTAATGTTATACCTACAATATATTTATGGAATAGGTGTGATTATAGTCTGAAAACAAATCTAAGTCTCTTTGTGATCTTAAGATTGTTAAGCTGAATTTTACAGGTCACCTTAGAATAAATATGCCATACCTAAACAGATCAGTAAGCCAACAAAACAGGGGGGGAAATGAAGGCAGAGAAGGTAGTATGATCTGCGAACAGCAGGGGGCACCAGTAATATGCCTGGATTGACAGAAGTGTTACTGAAAGAGAAAAATACTTTTTAATCATCAGAATGAGATCAAACCAAGTATTTAAACTGTTTACAGACGCACTGTCTTGATGTGTCTTGATGCTAATTATTCCCTTTCTGGCAATTCTAATCAACGTAATCTTTATAGATAACTAGTCAGGTGATAAGAGTATGGAATACAGACTGATATAAAAGCTTAAGTGTGTGTGTGTCTGAGAGAGTGAGCTGCCATATTATCCCCCTGTAAATGTTCACCAGATTTTTTCTTCTTCTTCTTTTTTACAAATCAGTTTACTCACTGACCAGCGACCACACGCTGTGCAAAATGACAGCCAGCCTGGCTTTCATGAAATTCCTGCTAAATCAGTAAGTCAAATGGTCTTTTGCTGTCTGTTAACACTCAGGGTAACACAACGGAGCAACGCACGAGCCCGTGGGGGCTCGGCCAATATCAATATATCACCTCGAGTGCCAATTATACTCATTAAAGGGATAAAATGAGATGGAACTGCAGGCGAGCAGCTTGAAATTCATCATCACGTTCCCCGTGCAACAATGCAACTCCACTGCAAAGTGTGCAGTTTATTGTCGAGCAGTCCGGCCACGACAATGAACAATCTGGAGCAAGAGGCCAAATAACAGGCAAATACAAAAACATTTGGAAATCACTCGAAGACAAATTATTCATTTTGGCAAACGCTGCTGTTATTACTTGCACTGGCTCTTAACACATCTGAGCACTTCACATCCAAAAACAACAGAAAAAAATAGCGAGAGCTCAGGAACGTCATAACAGCTCAGTTACTGAGGAATTATAGTTTCATTTCTCTTCTCATACAAATATATGTTTTGAATTTTATCAGCTGTGTGACTTAGATCAAGAGCCATTAAGTGATTGTAGGGTGGCGGCGGTGGGGGGGCTGTGCGGAGAACACAGTGCCATCTTTTGTTTTCACTAAAATAACAAGAGTGGAAAGTGATGTTGTTTTGGCTCAGCACTTGTCAAATTAGAATGCACTGTACACGCAAACATGAGCAAAGCGAGGTTTTAGCCACCTCCTCAGAAGGAAAATCCCCACCTCTTTATTACACTGTGATAAAATTATTGTTTTGTAATAGGTTTTGTTCATTTTGGGTGGTCGGGGGGGGGGGGGGGGGGGGTGCTTTTACAGTACCCGGCGATCATGCTCGCCCCTGTGCACAGCTACAACCCAGCGGCCCGTGCTGAACCAGGACGCACCGTGCATGATCTGATGAAGCAGTCAGGTTTACAGTGTGGGCCGTTGTGCACTGTCGCACCCCAATAAATAGTTGGAGATTGTGTTTTGTCAGGAAAAATGAAAAAACAAATCTGCACAACAGAACGATTTTTCAAAAGAGTCATATTCTCGTGCACAAACTGCCACTGCACAGTCATTTCAGTTCAGTGCAATGCCTGCACTTAAGGAGGGCAGTACATACATAGCAGTGATAGGTGGAGGCTTTTCGTGTTGCGGGCTGCTCAGCATATGCCTGCACAGTCATTGTTAAAATGATTTCTGAATGGAAACCAGTGTAAGTCTGCAAACACATTTACGTCCTCATATAGTGATACACGGATTTTAAAGCGGGGTGTGGGGGGTGGTGGTGATGGTGGGGGGAATCTGTGTATCACAATGACAACGATTATCCAGATCTCTGCATCCTTAGCTTGAGCCATGGATGTTGCCATAGTAACACGAGTATGTCTTATCAAGTACAGCCCTTGTGATTTTTTTTCTTTTTTTTTTTCCCACTGCAACTTATTTAGGCTGTTCACTGTAGGTATGACAACAGGCTATTGAGTTGTTGCATTCATTTCCATGTTAATAGAGTTAACAGCCATTGTGTGTTAGCTTAACCCTTGATCTTGCCTTGTCAAATTGTTGTCAGCTAATATTAAATTAGGCTCGTAATAGAGGGTTTTTATGTAAATGATGTAAAAATGCTGCAAAACTATAAATAGGCGTAATTCAGCCGAGAGCTAATGTGACGGTCTCTGTGATATCAAAACATTTTTTTGCTGCGCTTTAATGATCGGGATCTGAAAAGCCATTTGTGATCCAGAGTGTTCAGAGGCGCAGAGGTTGAACGTTTAATCCCATTCAGCGCATCACGGTATATCCTGGCTGCAGAAGTAGGACGGCTGCGTGCATCAATGAGGAGTTTGGGGTTCCTTAAGAAGCTGAGCTCTCTTGTTTAAACATTAAAAGCTTCTAATTTCGCGCAATTTGCATCAAACCCTGTGTAAATAATCGTGAAACCGGTGCCAGTCTGGGGGCTGGCAGCACTTTGATCCCTGCAGCGTTTCTGCTTACAGGGAACAACCGCAAAGTGCAGATTTTATTTGAACTTGGGAGCCACTTTGCAGCTCCAGCTCGTCGTATACTTGCGCTTCCTCCCTCGTTGAAAATAATGAGGCTGTTTGATGTGAGGCCACTATGGGCCGTAATGAGAGGAGTAGACTGTTCAGGACACATGAAAGCTCTTCAGTCCATTTGGACCGTGAGCGGCCATTACGGTCGCGGGACCGAGAAACCGGGGAGGTCTGCTGACTTTAAGGGGGAGGGGAGGGGGATTTAATGATCGAGGCAACAGCCAAAACTGTCACCCTTTTAACATCTCGCGGAAGGAGGTAGGAAAATGTTTCAGAGGTGTTAAACACAGGGAGACCCGCGACATCTGAGGGCACGGTGAATGGGCCACGAACAGAAACGCGGTCACATTCTCCAAAAAAGGACTGAGTGCAGCCCAGCTACTGTAGGAGATCACAAATGAAGAGAATGTGCAACATAAATGAAAGTCCTTGATTGTGCCGGCTCTGTGACTGTTTAAGTGATTGTTCAACTTCAATCACACTTCTGGATTCGCTCACAATGATAATTTCTTTGAGGGTTATTCTTTCACTTTTTTTTTCCTTTTGAAAGCCTGTTTTTTAATGACCCGCAGAGTGATGAGTCCATAAATTATCCGTTTCTCATCTAAAACAGGCAGGAAGCAGCTCATCTACCTCTCATCATATCAATCTCTTCCTCCTTTACTAGACACTGCTGTCAGTAGTGCCCAGAAGAGACGCAAACACAAGTGAGTGGATGAGTAGGAGGAAGGAGAAGCTGATAGTGATGGAGGGATCAGCAGCTCTTCATTTATCTGCAGGATCTGGAGGAAGAGCTCCAGCTGAGATGGGGTTAATATTTCCCCCTGTCCTCAGAACTTCTACAGGACATTGTGATTTGTCACCTGAGCAGTAAGCTCGCCCCACCTCCTGTCAAGAATATAGTTAATGGTTAGACACAGCATACAGCATCCTGCCACTTCCTAACAAAGGAAGGCCTGCCTCAGCCTCGGAGAGCTTTGGACCCCGTCACTCTCTTGTCTCCACCGAAGATGGCACTTCCCCGTCAGTTAATGGTTAACAGACATGTGGATGTATCAATCTTGAGGAGTGACAAGGAGTATAAATGCACAAATACACAGACGGTGGGAGCTCAATGCTGATGCTGTAAACATATCTTGTTAACAGGAAGCAGACCCTATGTCGCAACAGCATTGAGTGACAGGATCACAGATGACTAACAGCAACAGCACTCGCTCTTTTTTCTTCTTCTTCTTTTTCCCTCTCCTGTTTTCTAACCTAGCATTTTGCTGCTCAATCTTCAAAGCATAAATTAGCATCATTTTCTTGATCAAGTCTTTGCCGCAAACCTGTCTTAAGAAAGAATATTTATTGACCAAAAGGATGTTCAGTCAGAGAATAGGCGAAATGTACATAGATCATTCAGCAAATTGTGCCTTTCGTAAATTTAAATCCTCCAAAGCTGCTCATTTTCCAGTCTTGCCTTGCCACAAGCTCTCTAAAGCAGTTACAAAAACTACAAAAATCACACGACAAGTGAATTCTACAGAGAGAGAAAGTGTTTTGATTTTTAAATGAGCGCTGCTGATCTGACTCATACATATGAAAGCCCCCATTTAAAGCACCGAGAATCAGAGGAAAGGGACAAAACATGTCTCTTTAGGTTTCCAACACCCTACAGGTTTGAGATCAGAGACAGCTCCTGTCTGATATATGGCTGGCTCTTTTATGCCTGGGAAAGCATACTGTATCGCATACGCCCCTGTGTGACCCCGGCATGGCTCCTACACACTCAGACAAGGAGAGACGTCACTCTCTGAGCACTCTCCTCTGGTAAAAGTGACAGTCAGTCACCACCTTAAAGGCACAGAGAGGGGGAGAAAGAGGGGCAGAGCTAGCTATTATGCACTGCTGGGGAGAAAGCAGGGAAAAGGGATAAGGAGGTGAGGGGACTATAAGTGACGCTACATACTAACAGGAGGACAGCACAGTGGCCTGTGGAAGCAGAGCAGGCTGGAGAGAAAAGTATATTTGTATTTTGCTACCTTTCAAAAGAAAATGACCGTGCAGCTTTTATATTAAAAAGCTACAGTTACTAGTTAAAGTTTAAATATCATGTGTGTAAAGAATTTACAGCAGAATGTAAGATACCAACACACGTTTTTGAGGAGGGCCTTTGCGTATTTAAATATGTCTTCTTTTCAAGTGAGAGCAAAAGCCTTAAAATGCAGCAAGAGCCCTTTTTGTTTGCCTCAATCCTATTCATTCATTTAGTATGGAATTTATTTAATGTCATTATTTTTACTGGAGTAAATGACACTAATGGAAATGTGCAGGTGGTGCAACAAAAAGGAAATGCGCTCTTCTTGACTATTCTAGATGAGATGATTGCAGACATACTGCTACAGGTATAAACACTGAGTAAAGAGTGCCAGACCTCTTCTAAAGGTGAGCTTTCACATAAAACATCAGCAAGGCTCATGCATGACAGCAGGAAGGAGGCACGTGGAAAGATCAGCTCTGTTCAAATCTGTTTTATTTATACAGCACCGAGTCACAACAAGGCACTTTATACTGTAAGGTAAAGACCCTACAATAACACAGAGAAAACCCCCAAAACCAAACAGCCCAGTTATGAGGAGGCACTTGGCGACAGTGGGAATAAAAAACTCCTTCTTAACAAGAAGAAACCTCCATCAGAACCAGGATGAGGGAGGAGCAGCCACCTGCTACGACTGGTTGGGGGGTGAGGGGAGAAAGACAGGACAAAAGTGGTGATGTAAAGCTGGATAAATGTTTAAATATATAGATTACATACATCAATAACGAGACTTTGCAAAACTAAGAGACTGGATGCCAACTTTTACATAACTAAGCATAAAAAAAATAGAGCATGAGAGTTGTCACAGATTTTTGGCCTAATTGTGACCAAAACATGTTGAATTCAGACTTCAAATACAGTTTTATTTATTTCACTTCTTTTTGTTTGGTGAGGTCTCACTAATTTGAGGAGGCCTGCATTGCTCAGGCAGAGTGGAGTCTTTTGGAGAATGACAGCCTGCCTCCTTTCTGTTTGCTGCTGTCTGTTTTGCCTCTACAAAGAGGCCTCAAGGACAGCCTGGCTGCTTGTTGACAGTGCAGACACTCAGTGAGTTCCCTCAACTGGCGGGAGGCTATAAAGAAAACCGTGTGGACGGATAAACTTCAAAACCAGATGACCGTGCTCGCTCTAGCATGCACTCATCTCTCGTCTCCTTGATATCAAGTTGTTCCATAATAAATGTATCTATATTTCATGCTATTCATCTGCATGGTTAAAAAAAAAAGCACCTCTTTATGATTTAGGGCACTTATGTGGCTGACAGAAAGTAATGGGCCTTTCTGTTTTCAGTTATTCTTCCCTTAATGGCTCCAATCCACAACTGTCAGAATTCAGCAGGTATTAAAACAACGGCGGCGGCGACGGTGGCAGAGAAAGCAAAAGCTGCTAATGCTGAAGTAGCTACATTTTGCATACATTTCATGGAGCTCCTGAGAGCCGCGCTTGATTTCGCTGGTTAATTTAGATGCAGAATACGTAGTGCAGTTGGCGTTGCGGCTGGTGTGCACATGCAAATCGTCGCCCTGCTTGACGGGAGGGTGCACTGTGTGAGCATGTTCAGCCCACTCATTTTTTTTCCTTTTTTTTTTTCCACTACTAATCTTCATGTCCCAGCCCAGCCTCCTCTCTCTCCCAGTCTCTGATTCCATCTTGGCAATGACAGGCATGTATACATACACACACACACACACACAAACACACACTTCAAACTCAATCGGCCTTTCCCCACTCACTTCTTCTCTCTTACTGAACCACACATGCGCACAGTTTTCTCAGACTTCGACACGTTCCCTCCGCTTCTTCTCTATGGGTGAGCCATCATTATCTAGAAAGAGTGCCAGTGTTTGGCCACAGTGTGCCTTCTTCCCAGCGTTGAACTGAACAGCTGAGACATCGGCTGCTGGTAGTGACACGGCTGTCAGAGACATGCCTCATTACTGCTGCTGCAAATGTCAAAGCACCAAAAGTAATCGCTCGCAGCCCAACCGGACACATGGACATACGGTAAATTATTTCAAGGGAAGAAGGGTTAACTGTTGTGTGCGCGCGTGGTGTGTCTGCATATATAAATGCTGAGGTTTTACAGATCTTTTACGTTTGAGGTAATTTCCCACATGCCCTCATGCTAATGTGACAGCAGATTTCTGGTTATTTGCAACAAGTAATAGCATGGTGGAGTTTTTTTTTTTTTTCAGCAACTTCCTTCAGAGTTATTACTGCCAATCCAGGGATGCTTTCAGCTACTTTATATATGCAGCTAAAGTTGATTTCCTCCACACATAGTCGCAGTAAGCATTTGTGCTGGGTACTTCATATTCCCAGCTTTTGTTGGGATGTCCTTCAGGTGCTCACCAGCTTCAGCGTGAGCACCTGAAGGACCAGCCATCGGCTGATCAGATTAACGATTATGGAGGAAAAGCTAATCATGTTGGAAAACATGCAGTTAATCTGAAATAACAAATTTTTAGGGACTTTTAGGGAGTGGAGTTGAAAGTCGCTGACACGACATCGGCAAATCATCGCTTTATACAGTTGCAATCAGAAATGTGAACCTCCTTTAACTGATGAGATATTCTAGTGATGTGAATAAAAGGTAATCAGAGCATATCAACTTCAATCTGTAAACAGCCAAAGAACGCTCCAAAGTACATATTAGAGGGATTTTTTGGAGAACATAGTGTTAAGCTTAGTAATGCTGCTACAAATAAAGAACACTTCTCCAAAAAAAGCCCAAAAGCTAAATTACTCACCACCCGAAGCCAGTATTTAATAACAATATCCTCTTTTTTTATGACCGCTGATTAATATTTCCAGTAGTTTCTCGCAAGTTCTCTTTGTGAGGATTTAACCAGGTCCTAGTGTTCCCAGCTTCCTTTGCTGCCACAGCTTTCTTTATATCCCACTAAGGATTCAATTCCAGACCACTCAGGGACATTTGAGGAATGTTTTTTGAACCAAGCTTAGGCCGATGCTTCGGGGTTGCTGTCCAGTGATTACCAGTTTTCTGTTTATGCACTGAGGGCATCGTATTCCTTTTGAGGCATGGCCTTAGTATTTTAAATCCAAGACGCCAGTCACATGGTCAACTTTTTTAATTTACTGCAACAGCAAAGCATCATTCTTCTTGCTTTAATGTTCTACTACTGGTCCATGACTCCAAACAGCTCCAGTTTAGTCTTGTGACATCATAAATGATCTCGCAAGTTGATTTTTTCGTGTTTTTGGGCACAAATTCTGTGCCTTTGTACGTCTTGTAGTTTGTACTGATAGTTAATCACATCCTCAATGTGTCTGCTCCTAGCAGTTGTTTTCAAATTTCCGATTTTAGAAATATTCCTCTTTCTTTCACACCCGCTGCTGCTGCACCATGAGGTCTTAGCTTACATTAGATGCTGCAAACTACAGTGCTGTGTAAAAGTCCTGAAATATGTAGAAGCATAAATGGAAATACATAATATGAGGCAAAAAGAGAGTTTGTACAATTGTAACATGCTTGAGAGTCAATATTTGGTATGACCACATTTATTCTTCAACACAGCCTGAACTCTTTCAGTCAATCTTTCTTCTGATGTATTTAGACAGTCTTCGGGAATAGTTCTCCAGACTTATTGAGGGACATTAAAAGGTCCTTTTTGGATGTTGGCTGCCTTTTGTTCTGTCCTCTGTCAGAAGGATCCCACGCTGCTTCAGCAATGTTGGGGCTCTGGGGAGATTGTCAATGACTGTTTATGTTTCTCCATCCATTGAATCCATTGGCACTGTGTTTGGGATCATTATCACACTCAAACATTGAGCCATTTCTGGATGGTATTGTATGGCAGATCAAACCTGATTTTACTTTTCTGTGTTTTAAGAAGGTCCCCAACACCACTGACTGAATTACAGCTTCACATCGTGACAGAGCTTCCACCATGTTTTATAGATGCCTGTAGAAACTCACTGTTGTGCCTCTCCTTACGTCTTCGCTACAGTCTGATGATGAATTGAACCAAAAGTTTCAAATTTGGATTCATCACTCCATCACAGATTTTCAGTCCAATTCTTGTTTAATTTAGGGTACCTCAAGCTTTTCTCCCTGTTTCCCTTCCCTAAGAATGGCTTCTTGAAGCCACCCTGAAACTGAGACCATTTCTGATAAACAGATGGATGTGCTGAAGGGCCAGATGCATCTCTCAAGTCCTCTATCAGGTCTTTGCTGGATTGTTTTCCTGTTTCTTAAGGACATGACTTTCAGATACTGTTCATCTGCTGTAGATCGTTTTTAGGCCTGACACTTCTTCTTTTGTCCTCCACTTGTCCACTTTCCTCAGATGTTTTAAGGACAAACTGCATACTACGCTGGGAAATCCCATGTATTGCCAGTTTTCAGCTTTTTGGGACTCACCTCCTTGGTGGAAAAATAAAATTTTATGTCTGTCACATTGTGTTATCTTTGGCATTTTTCATAGATTCAACTAAAAAAAAATGGGAACAAATAATGTGTTTTTGTGACAGGCTGCCAGTAACAAAATGCCTAAAGGTACAATTTAAAATCGGTTCTTTGCTGTTTACTGTTATGTGTAAACACAACACTGGTTCATCCCTTGAGTTAGGAGCCTTTTTTATACTTGAATGAGTCACAGGTAAGTGTTAAAGCATTCCTCTGAAAATGGTCAGGTACAAGGACTCGACTGAAAATGAGTGAAAAAGCAGCCAATGTCTAAAGAAATGCTTTAAGTGCCCCTCAGAAAGCCTCAATAACCTGCTCAAGACTGTCTGCTTGGAGTTAAAATATAAAGAAGTCTTATACTAGATATATCAGGATTATGTCATCTTAAACAAGTATAGCACCACCTGTTTTACATACTCACAGGTAGAGATAAACATAAACATTTACATCACATCTCTGGCCATCGTTCTCCTTTTAGCTCTGCTTTTGGTCTCCACCTGTTCTCAAGGTAAATGCCTCTCTTTAGCTGTTTAATATTCCACTGCTGTTTATCAGCCAGCTGCTTTTTAGCTGTCTGCTTTTTTATGCCAAGCTGGGAAGGTACAGTGGGCTTTCATAGGTTTATTGCAGAAAACAGCTGGATGTTGCTTCTGTAAAAATACTGCGAGTGTGGCGATAGCGGATAGAAAACAGCTGCAGCCACAATCCAAAACAGTGAGCTGAAAGATGTTTCACTGACCTATAGAGAAACTCACTACAGACACCGTATCATTTTTTACTCATTAAAGCTTTTTTTTTTTAAATGGATCATTATTTATATTTCCCTAACTCAGCTAAGGTGCCTTTGATGTAGACATGTTGCTCACTGGATAAAAGTGCTAGACTGAACTTCTTGACCCAGAGTTGACTTACCAGTTATGAAGGAGCAAGGAAAGAAAAGTTCTTTTTTTCTTCCCCTCACTTTTCTGCTTCGCCTGATCAGTAATACAAATGAAGAATTTCAGAGCCAGAGCAAGGGAAAAGAATTGGGCACTTTAAAATGTTTGCATAACAAGCACCTTCTCACTGCAAAGGTTCTCTTCTTTTTAATCACCTGCACTCTCCAGACCACCTACACCCTTCTTCATGATCAGATACAGGACTGACTGGCTGATGTATGATCCGAGGAATTAATCTGCTAAGCCTGATTGCCATTACCGCCATGCGATTATGCACCTTGATTACCGAGCCCACCCCAAGGACCGTGACGTGCCCCGGTGCACATTTTAAAGGCGCGCATAAAATTATGTGGTGATTACCCCACAATAGATCAATCCACAAGCGAATGAGACTGTGTGGCCATATAGACCGTCTCAAGTAGGACTGTGATTATTAATAGGTACTTGAGGTGACCTGATACCTGAAGCTTGAACCAATGAAACTGCTTCTGAACCTTCATATACGCAAATAAATTCCTTTTCATACATTCTGAAAGTCATTATTGGATTATTGTTGTAGAGGCAGAATTGTTTGGAGTTCAAGCATGGATAAAAGGGATGTTGGACTCTTCAGAGACAACTGGAGCTGTACTTATCCCTCTCAAGATAGGCTTCAGACATTCAATGGCAGTACAGCTTTGGAAGGGCTTCACACTCAGGAGGAGGAGGGATGCTTATTAGTCTATGTCATCATATAGAACTAATGGAGGTCAGTGTGTTGTTGCATGATGAAAAAGACTATGAAGAACAAATGATGTGTGCCAATTGGGGGAAAAAGAGAAAGCTGGTGATTACAAGTAATGAACATGTAAGTACAAATCATCCTGTAGTGACACTTATCCTCAGAATTTGGGCCCATCTAATCCTTCGCTGTCATTTTTTAGGATTTTTTTTTATCCTGAGCCAAAGTACTCATTTGGTGCAGCAGATAAATAGTACCATTGACTTATCCAGAAGCAATCCTACATCAAGCGATTAATTGGATGAGACAATAAGGCAGTAAAATCACATCAGTTCATGGTTTTCTCCTTGGTCACATATGGAATATGTTAGTCACACAGACGCGCTACCTTGGATAAACTAACCCCCCCTCTACACAGTGCAACAGTTTTTGTTAACATGTTTGCATTAGTAATGCCCTGGCAAGGATTTAATGGACTTGATGTGCTACAATTCACAGTGGTCCACGTTCTTAGAAAGCATGGTGCTCTGTCATGTGCCCTCCCTGCACAATTACTTAATGGCTTCAGCAATTATGCATATCTACAGGAGTTTTTTTAAAACAACAACACGCACACACTCGTCAGTCAGAGGAAAAGAACTGATTTACGTCTTTTGTTAGGAAGACTTACAACATACTAAACATATTCAATAAAGGCACCGCTGCTGAGACCGGGCTCACATGGTGCAGATACATCAGCCATTTACAGTATGCAAATGCGAATTTGAGCTTACAAACGCACAATTGCAGAAATTCCATCACTGGCCACAGTTCAATAACTCTTCAATCTTCAAGTGTCTGGATAATGGTCACCGTGACTGCACATCGCCGCAATTTAAAAACCTCAACCATCCATCACTGGACAATGTTTGCCACTAAAACAACACGGACAAGCGGGTGCGTGCCGATGCCGGTTGGGCCACGCGCTATTGTAAGCAAGGATGAGTGATAGACAGGAGAGGATGGGTACATACTATTCACAGTGCTCTGTGTGGCAGCTTGCATTTCCACACTGCTACAGTATGTTTGTCAGCCACAGACAACGCAGGCACTTGCGCACTGCCGTGGGCATGCAAAGTAGTGATCTGCCAGCCAACTGCGTCACGGGCAGTGTACCACCGCGGAGACCCTCATACATGGATGGCTCCACGGTTTGCGGTGACAGATTGTGAGATTTTGGCATGTTGAAAAATGCCTCTGAAAATCGTAAGCATGTACACAGTAGAGCAAATCAGTGTTGTAGTTGCTTTTACGTTAAGCATTGCTCGTACAATGATCTCTTCTTTACAGAGTGCTGCTTAAAAAAAAACACTCTAAAGATTACAAAATGAAGAAATGGCTTTCACCACAGCTTTGAGTCACTCTTTCCTTTTTCTTGTAGAAAGGTCTGAAGGCACAAAGATTATTACCTGCACTTACAGGAATGCAATGGGAAGTTTTGACAAGAGGAGGCTAAAGTTCCAGCGTTATTCAAAAAGAAACAAAATCACGATAATAGAAGATGATCGTGTTCAGCGCTTGGGTTGAAATTAATATCCTTCTATAGCCCCCAAAAAAGAGGAAAAAGGGGCAATTGAATGAACAAAGGAATGAATGAACACAAGGCTTGAGATCATCTCATTGACATGGCAAGAAAATGTCCTTTTTAACAAGATTACCGTGGCACATGTGGTGTTCACATCACGAGAAAATCTTTTGAAGTCAACAGGGATTCGGGGCGAGGTATTCACTGTAATGTGTTTGAGCCTCGTGAGTCACAGGGCAGAACTGCGATGTCTAATGTTAGGGCTACAGTGTGGTGCCATGGGGGGCCTGTTATAATGTTTATTTTGGGTAAGACACACACTCATCTGAATGCTCCGACGGGGGGTCTCGACGGCGCACGATACCATTGAGCAAAGTGAGATCATTCCAAACCACACACACGAGAAACTTGCTGCTTCCAGAAAATTTTATTTTGCTCATAAACTTTTCATAAAAATAACAACATCGATATTAATTTAAAGTATTGTAGAAACTGTGTATGTACAAAATCTTTACTTGAACAGTTAATATAACTTAAGGCGAGTTAAATTACTTTTTGCAGTACCCTGTTGGTGACAGTTTCACCAAACTCTGAACATTTTTTTTGTTTTGTTTTGTTTTGTTTTTACGTTTTTTTGCTAAAGTGTGAACATTTTTCAGCATACAGTATCTCCAGCAAAAGATATGAGGAGTCAAAAACCCTTTCATCGCCAAGGTAAAGTCTACAGAAACTCGCAGCAATGTGTGCTACCTGATTACTTAAAAGCAATGTTTTTTTTTCTTTTTAAATATGATTTGCTAGGTTTTTTCCCTAGCTCGAATAAACATACCTCTGTACATACTGTAAAATGGCTTGAATTGAAAAGCCGTACCACAACTAGAGTACATTCCCTTTTTTTAAAATCTAGATCAACAATTCAATGAAATAACTCTCATCGTACCAACAATGGGATGAAGTGCGAAAAGGTTTCCGATATCAAATTGTAACATTTAAAATATTGTATTACTAAACAATAGCCCTCAAAAACCAAGACATTAGTTATGATTTAGAATACAATTCACCTTAAAAAGGACGCTCAAATATACTTGTAAAATATACAGTTGGCTATAAAAATACAAAGAAAGTACAGTAATACAAATATATTTATTTCCCATTTATGATATATCTTTCACAACTGTAATAATCCAAACAATTGTAACACAACACAAAGACCAGTGACAAAAAACACTGACAGCATAATGATAAGAAGATAAACAAACACTAAATCTGATCAAAGGTGGGCAGCTTTATGGTGAGAACCATAAATATGTTAGTCTACATTCATGTCAATAAACCTTCACTGTGGAGTGAACGAGTACCTTGACAGAGGTTGATATTCCAGCCAAAGGAAAAAGAAAAAAAAAAAACACTGACATAAACATGCAAGAATTTTTAAGAAACATAGTCCAAACAATTGCTCTAAGAATGCTAAAAGCAGAAAATAAGAATCTTAAATGGAGATATTAATAATCTGTAAGTGCAATCCATTCAGTGTGAGAGGCGAATGGAGGTTGGAGCTGTCCAGGTGAAGGAGGTGCTGAACAGCAGTCATGCAATTCAGGGCGGAGAGGTTTGGCTTTACTGACAGTAACAGCAACAAGTTAATTGTTGATCTGTTTACCGACTCTTACAACTTATGCACTTTTTTTTTTTTTGCATAATAGTCAGCAGCATCGGCAGCCTGCAATAAGGCCGAAGCAGTCCTCTTCCCCTTCTCTGCTCCTCAAAAACTCTTAATATTCGCAAAAACCTTTTACGTTAGGTATTGGCTCACCAGTCAGACCAACTCAGACATCAACTTGTAGTCAGCTGGTTTATCTTCCAAGACGGAAAGATCCTAACATGTTAAGTGTGCACACGCGGCCTGGTCTTCAGATCCCCTCGGGAAGAGTGAACGGCCACGCGCCGGTGGTCACCTGTGGCTTAATTTCCATTTTCTCCTTTTGTTTCAGATGTACGCGTCCGTGCCGTTTTCTCTCGTCGCTGCGGGCAAAGCGTTTGCCGCACACGTCGCAGGAGAACGGTTTCTCCCCGGTGTGAGTCCTGGTGTGGGTGGTGAGGTGATCGCTACGGCTGAAACTGCGCAAACAAATGCGGCACTGGAAAGGTTTGTGGCCTGTGTGGATGCGGATGTGCCGGTTTAACTCGTCCGAGCGAGAGAAGCGCCGGTCGCAGCTCTCCATGGGGCAGGTGAAGGGCTTCTCTTTGGCGGGGCCATGAGAGGCGGCAGGGCTCTTTCTGGCCCTGGGGGGCTTCGCAGCGCGGGTGGTGTAACTTTGGGCAAATGAATCTGGCAGCAAGGAAGAGTACAGGATGGAGTCTATGGTGCTCGGTAAAGCTGGTGTTGTGTATAAGGAATCGCACTGATTAGATGGCTGTGGAGGTTCGGGGAAGGGTTTCAGGTTAGAGGAGAGGCCCATCGGCGGGGGTGGGAGGTAATTATTGTACATGGGGCTGGAGTAGCTCTGAGAACAGGTGTCAGAGAAACACGGCTCCTGTTTGATGCCCTCCTCCACTTTAAACTCCATCTCCGGGTTGGGACAAATCGGGGGGAACGTGTCTAAAAGTTCCTTTACATCCATTTGCTGGTCAGGGGGGAAATCGCTCGACATCGGAAAGGTTTCAGTCTGGAAACTGGTCTCCAAACAGTCAGACTTATTAAGGGTCCCCCACTCGTAGCAGCTGCTCTCAAACTCATTCTTCACCACGACGGGGAAAGAAGCAGCCTCTGACTTTGGTTCAGCCTTCTTCTGGTTAGGAGCTCGGGATGAGCTGAAGTTGAGCTGGGAAGAGGACGGGTCTTGGACCTGGCCGCCGGCCTGATCATCGGGATACCTCGAGCACGTCTGATCCGGAGAGTACACAGGAGGAGTGGGTCCGGAGCACGTGTAGGACTGCCTCTTGGAGCCAGGGTCTCCAAAATTACCACTGCTGCTGTCCAGAGGCGCAGGCGACGGATAAGTTCCCCGACTGCCGCTCTGTTGCACTTCTGAAAGCGGCAGCGTGGATATGCCCACAATCTCTGTGATCATGTTGAGGAGTGTTTCGGTGCTGCACGGCGCTCCCTGAGATGCCTCCACATAGAAACTGCCGGAGTAGGCGAGCGAGGAGGGGGTGTATGTGTCTTTTGGGCACTCGCAGGGGTTAAAAGCGAATTCTGAGTTGGAAGCTTCGGTTTTGAGAGTTGCAGGTGTTCCTTCTGTGGAATTAGAAAGAGAGGAAACTTTGTAACCGCGAGTCTTTTATAAGTGGATTAAAAAATGAGTGGAATTTAAGCGATTGGTGGGGGTGTGTGAAAAAAAAAACTGCGTTACATAAACATCCGTGCGTATTTTGCCCCCGATAGAGAGCATACCGGACTGCCCCGAAAATAAAGTCTCATCGCTTTCCGGTAATGCTCATCTTCTACGTTTTAAACGGTCATGCATGCAGATTCATCGACAGTGCAAACATGCGAACTCACCGTGGCCAAACTGGGCAGGTACTCCCCGCTCTGCATCGACATACACCTCCTGGTTATCTTTCCGCACGCTGTTTTCCATCCCCAAGGAAGAACTGTTGCAATTCTCAAACTGAGGGTAGAAAGAATCTTTCGCATTCAAATCCATATTGTTCAACATACTGATGCACTTAAAAGTCCGTCTCTCCCAGGGAAGGAAATAAAAAAGGTAAAATAAAAAAAAGGGAGGGGGTAAACAAATAATACAGAAGCTTGTTTTCTTTCAACCCTCCTTTTGATGGTATTCAACAAATGATCCAAAGTGGTCTGTGGTCAAAAACAGGGAAAAAAAGCAATTAACGGTATTCCTTTTCGTTTCTGCTCCTCGGTAGGTATTTGCCTGCTGTGGATTTCACATCAGCGACTTCCCCTCTCTCTCCTTATATACACTTTGGCAGCTCCCTCGGCCCTCCTCCCCATTCATCAGCTCCAGTGAGAGGATTCCCCGCTGCGTGTAAACTTCATGCCCATATATGGACAGAGGATGTGACGGTGTCCCCACCTCCCCTCAAATCCTCCCTCCTCCCATGCCGGAGAGATGGGAGTCTGACGCTGCAACAAGTGGCGGTAGTGTTCCTTAATAATGATGCCTTTTTCTTTCCACATAAACGAATCGTCTTTTTAATTAAAATGTCACAAAAGTGAAGCTAATCTTGAGCCATAAAGTCCTCTCCTGGATGCATCCTCGTCCAACGCGGAAAATTTCACACTGAAAAGAAACGATGTCAAAAGGGCTCCACAGTCCATGCGCCCATTTGTTTTGGCTGTGCATGTCAAACGAGTATTATTCCTCTCGTTTAGTAGCCGAGAGGGTAGCAGTTACCAATTAAGGATGTGTAAAAAAAAGAGTTACTCCAACTTGGGACTATGAGCTTAAAAGACGGAAATGTCTCATTTGTTGCAGTAACTACACATAACATGCAATACAGAATACTAAATACTATAAAACAAGATCACTTACATGACCAAACAGGCCATAAAGGACGTTGAAATGCGCGTAAATGTGCGAGATGAGTAAGAAATAACGCACATGTAGCCCAGCAGATATAACGCAAGGATACAAAAATGTCTATAAAGTCAAATGTAACATATTAAAGGTGTAACGAAGCACATTAATTGACTTTGTTCTATTTAAAACCTGAAAAGAAAGAGGCTGGCTTCACGTGCTGTGACACGGGGTACAAATATCACTACACGCTTTAAATACACGCCTATGCACACCTATTCAGGTACTTCTTTTCCCCTCGGCTGACACCATCCTTTCTCGTGTCTGGTGCAGACTGTGTGATCTGGATGTTTCTAGTAGTGCGCTGAACTCTCCTTCCAGACGTTCCACTGCTTAGATTTACTTTCACAAATTCACTTCCTCTCGAGGTGCCGCTGGAAATTGTGGTCGCTCACTCTATCAGGCGAATAACAGCACAGCCTGGTCTGAGCGAACCCTTGGCCTTTAAAAGCATTGAAGGGAGTCGATAACACCCCTGAGGTGTTCAGTGGTTGAACCCAACTGTTCACATGACATTTCAACCCCCCCAAAGCATTTTTTTTTTCACTTTCGCATCTGTTGCCGGGTGCACTCCGTGGTCACACTTCCTATTACAAAAAGTCGATACTCTTTCATAGGACGCTGCAGTCTGCAGCAGACCTCTGGCTCCGGCTCGGAGGTTCAGGACCATGGATAGCGACGGTGCAGCGTTCGGCCGTGTAATCACACATGAACCAGCAAAAAGTCATTACTTTTTCTTTTTTTTTTAAAACTTCACTCTGAATGCTTCGTGTGTGTCTTTATTTAGGTGAATTGCATTATTTCCCTTAAAATCAATCCTATAGCCGGCAGAAGAATTCATACCGAAATCATTCATTTCCATTAACACCGTGGAGCTTTTAGCTCTACAAATAACATTTCTTTTACATGAGCAGGAGGCCCAGAGTTCTGAGTTGTACAGCATTAAAGCGCATAAGTGATACTCTAAGCCTCTGTACAGCCATAATGTTCATGGGAATATTTGAGTATTTCAGTAAGATGCCTTATTAAGCCTTAAGTATAATAGTACTTCAAACATCTGCACTAATATTGTATTTAATTTCCATAGAAAGCAAATAACAGTTCATGACATAATCTGCATACTAGTATACTGAAAAAACAACAACATGAATCCTCAAACGTATTTAAGGGGTTAGAGGAAGATTGTGTTTTTAGACATGAAATGCTATTCAAAAGTGTTTCTTATATTGTGTCCTTCCCATTCACATTCTGCACATGAGGGGTCAGAATAACAGAAACTCCTCTTATTAAAAAGCCCAATAACTAAATGCTGTGTACCCTTAATGGTAAAGCCATGTACATAAATGGCACCATGTACTGGAGTGCATTAAACAGCACAGGCTGACCAGGTAATGAAGTGGGCGCTGAGTGTCTGTTGGTATTTTAGCTTTTATAAAAGCAGACGGACAAAATAGGGAACACGCCTGGGAGAGAGGAAAGGACAGGGACCCCTCCTAAAATTATGCAGACTTCTCAAACTTCTATCTACCGCACTGTGTAATTTTTAGGGTTAAAACGTATTCAAATGAAGCAATCTTAGAAAAGGGAAATCGCTCTTTAATTTGACTTTTGCAATAGCTGTAAAGCCAGCAACACGGGGTCACAAGTGCACGCGGCTATACACGAGCAAAAATCTAACAAGGCAAGGGAAGGAAAACCAGAAAGCTGCTTCATTCACGTACGACAGACAACTGCAAGGGCTCAGATCTCAGGCCATTCCACCTGACTCTAAGTGTGTTTTGTTACAGGCGAGATTAACCGAAGGTAAGAGAGATTGTGGACTATATGGAATAAAAGTTACTGTGTCTACTGCAGCACAAATGCAAAAAGGACTATTAGCCATAATAAACAGCCCGCTCACGCTAGACAGCTCAAATTTTATGTTATCTCCATCAATACTGAGCGCTGGAAAATGTATCAAAGGATCTCGAAGTCGCTACCCTGTCATCTTTTTAAGGTAGGGTATGATAATAGCATATAAGCTCTTTCATTGCAGCAGTGACATTCTCCGGAACAAATCGTTTTCACCTCAGCTATGCACTCTAATTCTAGGCCCAGAGATGTTTAGCTTTGAGGAACTGCCTCCAAGTAATCCAGAGTCTATTAAAACCAATCTGATCACACAGAGTTCAGATCACGAGATGCTGTTATGATAACTGCAGTGTGGCTAACCTCTCTCCTCCATAAAATGCCACAGCACAGGGACTAAGTAATGGATTTACGTAATGTTAGCACTTACTGACATTATAGCGCAGGGGTAACTCCATACCTGTGAAAGTTAAATGAAAGCCTTTGTTTTATTCCCTTCCTCTGAGCACTGTGAGACAAAATGCTCCTGTTTCTGAGGAAACGGCTTGCTAGGCAGGGAAAGAATGTAGAGCAATACCAACTTCTCTGTTTTAATAAGATATTGACTTCAAAAGAGGTTTAAAGTGCTGGCAATGGAAAGAAGATGAAACATTGCTTTAATGAAAGGATGTCTTGGCACTTCTGCTAAATGGATAGTTTCAGTAGAGCACAAGTAGAACTTGCTTTAATATAGTACTGACCTATAACAAGCTCAAGCTGTAGTACTTTCTAATTTAGCTAATATATTAATTTGTCTTCTAACCTTAAGGTCTGGAGTCAAGTGCCCTGTTTTGGCATCTTAACCCATCTTTTTACTATCAGCCCGGTGTAGGGCCCATTTTACAAGAGCTCTTCAAATAACCGTAACTCCGTTCGTGCTAGTTACGAAATTTAAATGCTTTCGGAAAGTAGAGAAGACGAGTTTTATGGGGATATTCGGTGTATCGTGGTAGCACAAAGCATTCACAAGGTACTGCTGTCTGAACACAGACAGAAAAATCAGCTCCGCCTAGATTTCACCATGTGCGCCTCACATTACCAGAGCTCCTCAAACATTTTGGGCTAGAGGGGAAATTCAGATGGTTCCTGAAAGACGACTATTACTTTTTTACTTTTGCAGCTAAAATTACAAAATAAGTCTGATAATAATATGTCTGATATTTGGGTGACAAAGGGTTTAAAAAAAAAAGAGTGAACCAGACCTGCCCTAAAACTGAATGGATTCTTTCTATTCCATTTCCCCTCTAAGGTTCATGAAAGTCTGCTTGGCAGTTTTCTGTTTTGTCTTTTATCCTCCTGAAAACAGACAGACAAATGAACAAACAGACAAACAAACACTGAGCGCCTACTTCTGCTTTAGCTCTTTCCTTTGTGAAGTCCACAGCCCTGCTAAGGCTGTGAGGCTTTGGGCTAAATGTTGACACACTGAAAATGGCAATATTATTATTATTATTATTACATGAAACCCTGTCCAACATTTTAGCCTAGCCAGAAATAAGAGGCGTGAGAGCTACATCAGAGGCATGGCACTTAAATAACCCTGAACTGAAATCTATGGGAAAGATAATGTTACAACTTCCACAAAAATGCTTTTTAAAACATTATTTTGAGGCACAGTCAGCAAACCTCTTAAGCTTTTACTTTCTTTTCTAGTCAGATTCAACTGATAATATGTGTTCTTTTTTTTTTTTTTACTACTACTGAAATTAATTTTGAACAATCCTTCAAAATACCTGCACAAGTAATTCCCTGCAGATGCGCAATTAACACAATTGCACTTGTTTTGTCATGAAGAGCGAGACAAATTAAAATCTGGACCTGCTACATGAAGTGGATCGCCACTTCATTGAGGACGGGCTTTAACACGTGTAGCAAATTTCTTGCAAAATCTTTCCACAGTGCAGAAATGTCAGCCTCGCCGTTAGACTGGAGGAAAAGTCAGAGGATAATCAAAGCCATTAAGATGTGTCACCGGACAATCATGAATATTTATAGGAATTTTGCGCTGCACGTCTTCTATTAAATGTGAAGATACTTCAGGAAAAAGGTAAAAAAAAGAAAGAAAAAAAAGTAAAATCCTGCTGGCGGCTCTAAATCATCAGTCAAGGGATCACAGAGGAAGAGTGTAATATAAAAGTTTTTGATATTTTCAGTCTAGACCACAGTGGTGGGCCAATTGATTTTACTTTTGTGCTCAAAGTCACGCTGCTAACATTTTCCATGAAATACACTCGGTATTTCATAGCGTTTAGTGTCTGCATGTGAAAAAAATAGCAGTGTCCTGATGATATCGGGCCTACTCTGACAGAAAAAACATAGTAAGTCTATGTTAACTCATTGGTAACGTTGCAACTGCTTTATTGGATGTTTAGGTCAAAGTGAAGCATCTGGCTGGGTTATTTTCAGGTTCGCTCCTGGACAGGCAGTGGGAGTTTTTCTTACCAGGTGGGTGCCTGACACGAGTTGAAGAGGCAGAAAGGAGTGAGTGTCCTCTGAAATCATTGCCTGTGAGATGAAGGTTAGGGTGGACAATAATGCCTGCTGTATATTTGGCTATTTTGACTTTGTAAGAAATGGAATATCTAACCGCTGCTTTACCAACAACCTAGATCAGTAATACAGATGAAACCCAGATGATGGTTTGAGCCTTTATAACACATCATTACAAAAAAAGGCACATCCTGGCATGTAAATGCACATTGTGTGGTGCTCATTCTGGTCTCAGTCAAGCTAGTGAAACAAATTGCACATCAAAAAAGTCTCATCAATAGATTGTATTGTATTTGGGATCTGCAAGTGTTAATTTTCGAATTTTCAATTCCCCCAAAAATGTGAGCTCGTGTTCCACCCAGAGACCAAAGGTGCTCTTATAATTGTCTGTTCTTATTGATAGAATTTATTGCCTTTGTCCTGCAGCGCACACTATAATTCTGGTTTGAAGCCAAATCAGATAAGTGGATGGCTTTCACTAGTTATTGAAAACCAGTTGCAGGCTTCTTTCCATCAATCGATTTGCAATAGGAATTCTAAATTTTCCGGACAACACAGCTCCGCCGCTGTTTGATTTTCTTGGCCTTTAACAGTTTGACACCTGGACTAACTTACGTTAGTAAGCCTTGAGGCGACTTTTGTTGTGATTTGACGCTATACAAATAAAATTGAATTGAACTAAATCACTGGATCTTTCTATAGTCACATCAACATTACTTCTTGTTAAAAGAACACAATCATTTTGCACCTACAACTGATGCTTTAAAATGAACCTGATGTGTACAGTAACTCCTGGAAATCTCAATGCCTTGGCATCCTGTCAACCAGCTTTGCAGCCCACAGTGTTTGAGAGTAAATAATAGACGAACCTGATCCATACCAGGAAATCCACTGAGATGCAGAGGCTGTCGTTGCTGTTTGAAATAAAAAAGCACCTCAAACCCACCATGATCTGGAGAGCTTATACAGAAATTACTGCACTGGATCCACAAGACAAATACAAAAGAACTGAGATTAAGAAAATAAAAAAAATTTAACAAGGTAAGCTCCCATCTTCTCTGCATCCTGATGGTGTGAAAATGTATATGTATATATAACACATTTACATTCAGCCTCAAGAGCTGTGCCGTACTTTTTTGCTAATGTCTTCTGCTTCTGACTGCACAGAACATTTATGGAGAAATCCTCCGAAAGTAAGGGTTAAACGGTGCTAGCAGAAATCCATCTGCCACCCCCAAATCACATTCTGACACGTCTCACAGTCAAATCTCCCCCCCAAGGCGTTAGATGAGGGAACATCTTCAGTCTAAACCTGACTACAATGGGGCCAGTAAGACACCGCAAAAATGGATTGGGAGTGCTAAAACCACAGAAACCTCTGCCGGAAACACGACTTTCTATAAATACAAGATACTCGCCTCAGCTGCCAAGTTCGTTATTCTCTCTCCCTCTCTCTCTCTCTGTCATGTGGGGCTCTGCATAGTTATATATACTACATCATCATCCAAACACTGGGCAATTGAAAGCGAAATAGCACAAATAAGAAAAATGAAAGCAGCGGAAGCGTGGTTCGTCTTTGAAGGAACATCTCTCTCCTGCTCTTCCTCTGAGAGTGGGAGTGGGTTAGGGAAGCCCGGTACCAGGCCCCGATGCTGCTGCTGCTGTTGGTGTGGCAGGTTTCCCGTGCGATCCAAAAATACTTTCGCACTCGCCCACTTTGGTCCCCAGCCGCCTGCCTGTACTCTTTGGTTCTACAACAGGGATGGGTGAGAATCAGATTCCAGCTCTCCAATCGTGATTGCGGAATGCCCCAGTGTTTCTTTAACTATGCCCCCAGACTCCTCCACACACGCTGTGCTCGCATGGCTCCCACCTTGCCCTCTTCTCTGTTGCATCCATGCTTACGGCTCTCTGACAGTCCGATTCTTGGGCCCGATCCAGCTACTGCACCTGGTGTTACCTAACTGCCTGCACATTTTCAAAAGAAATCCAAACAAACAACAACAAAAAAAAAGCCAAGACATTAACATTTTCTTTCTTTCTTTTTTTTTTTTGCTGTTTCAATTATAACATCTCCACAGAGGTGAAGCATTCCTTAACTCGCACGAAACACATACTGTTAGATAACATGAAATTAAGAGAAAGCAATGTAAATATCTATAATATTTCATTTGACAGACAAACCAGCAATGCCTTTAGACTGAAGCTCAATAACATCCACTGCACTACATCATTTTCACGCAACATGGAACTAATTGCATGTACTTTTGACCAACTTAAGTTAATAGGTCGGCATATTCTAGTCTCTGACTCATCTGCACCCACACCGATTTCTATTTGTTGCTCTTTCTCTTATCAAGTGACTCCACAAAGTGTATGAAAATGTACGTCCGTTAATTATTAGAAAGCATTATTCGTATCGGTGCTTCACTGCCGCGCATATACTGGTCATTACAGAGACCTGCAATGCAAACACATTCAAATAAATAGCTAACAACAGACATGTGAGGAAACAGATGAAGAATGTTAAGAGCTTGCAGCTAACAAAAGTAACTATGGAAACGGCCGGCTCTACATTGCACTAGCTTCCACAGCTCTCTCCAGAAATAAAAACTGTTGGGCTAAGAGCGAATCAGGTAAAGACAAAAGATCCCGGGTGAACCTATTTATAGTGGGCCTTACATAACATACATAGACCTATGTTGGCTGAGGCAAGTTCGGTATTAAACAGCAAGCTTCTGAGGAGGGGGGGGGGGAGTTTGTGTGTAAAAGTGAATATGATAGATCCTAGAGCAAATTTTATCGAAAGCCATTTAGTGTAAACAGCAATTAGGATGACTCCTAATGAGAGGAAAGCTTGCTGTTTTTGATGTCGGGGAGAACAAACGCTGTCACGCCATCCTGTGTGGTCAGTGATGTCAAAGCTGGAGTTCCACAACAACATTAACATGCAGTACACTAATGAGACGTGATCCATTGAGCAGTTTAAAGCCACGAGGCTTGAGGAATACACAGGGACCGAGAAAAAACAAACAAACAAAAAAACCTTACTTCCTAAGAAGCGCAAATTCATAGCCAGTTAGCCTGGAAGCTTTGTTTGTTTGTATGAAAGGCAAAAAAAAAAAGTTGTGTCAGAGGAGAACACACACACGCTCACACACACTCTCGCACACACAGAGCAGCGTGTGGCCTCGGGACAAGAAAACATCTGATATCTGCAGTGAAATAATACGAACATGCAAGCCCACATGAGCACAGAAACTGTGTGTTAGAGCCCCTGTAGTGCTGTAATGCATGAACAGTGATCATCTAGAAATACAGCCTGCCACCATATCTTAAATCCAAATTGATCCATTAGCATAATTATCCACTTATACTGCTTTAATTCTAAGTAGCTCTCCATTGTAAGTAAAATGATAGCTAAGCTGTATTCAAAAAGCCACTTTTCCACTCACAAATGCCTTATTAATTAGCTCCCTCTAGCATACCTTCCCAGTAATTACATTCAATACAGGAGTCACTGCTGTGTGTGTGCATGTGTGTGTGTGTCTATGTGTGTGCTGGGGTGGTGGGAGGGGGTGCTATTAGACAACTTTATAATTACTCTGTACATGTATAATGATCTCCATCACAGGAAGAAAAGAAGAAAAAAAGCCCCTTTCCCCACAGAGCTGCTGCATTTTGGACACTGCATTCACCGCACTCACTCAGCCGAATCACCGGCAGCAGGCAATCACAAAATATTCACTGTATAGAAGCTCTGATAAGGTTGGGATGATATGCAAATGAATACTCCCTGACTCATCTGTTTATTATGCAGTCACATTAGTTAGCTCTGATGCTGTTTGGCTATTATCCCATCTCACTGTGAAAAAAGGGTCCTGGGTGAGGGGGATGGATTGCGCAGTGAGTGCTTTAGTCACACAGATTGTCCGCACTCTTCAAAGAAATAAATGCATTTTCGACTGTAGTTGCATTGAGGGGATGTGGAATCCATTTCCTCTGAGAGAAGCAGCAAAAAGGCAGATGATGTGGCTCGTCTGTGTCCAAAATCCCTTGATACTCTGCTTTTACGTTAGCAGGTCAAGGGGTCAAACGACGAGCTTGCGTCTTCCGCAACTGAACCCGGAGCCAATTATTTCACATTGATAAATCATACGGCGTTTTTTTTTTGTGCTTTATACCCAGCAACGATTCAGTCAAGTAAGAGTTTCAAAAACGTAAAATGTGAATTTTAAGCCTTTCTGCAGCCGCGCGCATGCTTAAACTTATTGTCGGTGACACGATCGAGGGAAAAAATGGATACTAATACTGTAGCTTTTACTACATTCAGCAGGACTACCAGTCTGCAGCTTCTCAGTCTATCTGCTGCTCTGCTAACTGATAGAGGCACTATTTTTAGCCATGCAACCTTAAAGCACCATGCTAAGCCTTCAACTATACAACCGCACATCTAGTCCATTCAAAGGATTCATAAAAGTGTAGAGGCTGCAACCCAGTGGTCATTGCACACACACTGAGAGCCCGTATCAGTGCTCCCAGCGCCAGCGTTTTATATATCTGGTGTCAAAGTATTAATAAGAACATTGCCACTCTTTGCCCATGTGCGTGAATGTATGGCAACATATGTCAAGGAGTGAAAAGAATTTGCCATGTATGTCTCCTCTATGCCTTTGATCTTGGCTAATTAAGCACCAAGCCCTCACAACAACTGTGCTCCATGGAAACCATGCAAAAAAAAAAAAAATTGACGTCAGCAAAAGGCCTTCAAATGCGCCATCTCACAAAAGAAAAAGGACCGGCTGCTGTATAAGGTCACAGCGTGTTGAAGCTACCGTCGGCTTTGACTGACAATGACATGAAGTACCTGCAACACAACTTTATGTCAATAACTGGAAGAGTGGACAGCCTTCCATGTAAGCTGTACATTGAGGATGAAAATCACACTTAGCCTCTCTGTGGTACTGCATAATATTCATTAAATATTAACACTTAGATCTCAGACTTAATCGTGTTTTTTGGGATAATATCCACTCCTAGAGGGTGGGCGATATTATCAGAGATATTATAAAGATCTGGAGCTTAGAAGATAAAAAGGCTACAAAAAGAACAACTTTCCTAATCTAAGATTATGCTTGAATAAAAAAATGAACTGTTTGTGTGTAAAAACTACTATATATATCCAGCCAGCCGTGATATTAGAACCACCTGTATAACATTATGTAGATCCTTCCTGATCTAACCTGCCTGATGTCTGGTTCTGGGAAACTGGCAGAAGATAGTTTGGGTCCTGTAGGCTGTGGGGACGGGCCACTGTGGATGAGGATAGGGGGGCACACCTGCTGCCATGACAGGGTGTACTTAACTACAACATTTAGGTCAGTAGTTAAAGTAACATCCACAGGAATACCAGGACTTACTGTATCCCAGCAGGATGTCTCATTGTGATAAAATGATCACTTTTAGCCGTCAATGGTTTTAATGTTTTTGGCCCATTTGTGTATTTGTAGTAGCAGACAAAGCCGCCAGTGTTTCAACCATAACAGGGTAATTTTCTTTTTGTTGGATGTCAAGCAGAAATGGCAGTTAAAGGCTTAGCAAGTTAAAAAAAAAACCTGCTTCCAATATTGCAAACACACCAGTATTTCCAAAATAAAGTACACTCTGACAAAAAAAAAATATTTAAACCATTTATTTGTTGTCACAGTCTCTGCTGCATTCCCTGCCAGTCAAACCACAGGCAACAAAAAATGCTGAAAAAGACTGAATGTAACATTTTTTTCCCCCAAAAGACTGATTAAACAATTAAACGTCAAAATAATCAATCATTAAGACAGAGAATCAAAGACATGATAGATTAAAGAGAAAATGGCACAGTTACAGATAATGGCCCTTATTTGTCAAGTGAAAGCACGACTCGTAGAACTTTTCCAGGAAACTTTTTTTAGCAAACAGCTGTCCGTATAAAAACTGTCATCCACGCTGCTGTTAAAACATGAATCCTCCCTAAGAAGACAAACAAACATAGATGTCCGTTTTCTTTTTCCGTACTAAAGGCTGGACCAGTGAAGGTGTAGACAATTAAGTTAAATGCATCTGAAGCACTAGAGGGAGCTTGGCTCCAAAAACTTGGCAAAGACAGTGTAGCTGCACTTAGGCTTGTTTAAAACTGCCCTTCAAAAATACTTGTGTGAAAACACTTAATTCTGATCAAAGGTTAAACGAGACAGTGTGACCGCAGAAGCCGGTTTCTAATTTTGGATCTCGTTGCGTGTCGCTACTCTTTACTGCACAATGCTGTTTCAGTCACATCCAGATAAATGAAGGCCAGTATCTTAAAAGATAGGAGATAAAAATCAACAGCATCAATACTGTTCAGCCATCATTAATAGGGTCAGAGATGACCAGCCGGTGAAGGGGTGGCTTCCCTGCCCCCTGCCGGTGCCGTCATTGTACTGCTCCCAAATATACCCTGCTTCAACATACTGTCTATAAACATTATTGATAATGTTAGTCCTGAGTTCCTCATAAAGAACAGCTGCCTTCTCTTGGTATGGCCCTTCTGTGTGGCTGTAGTAGTGGAGCGCTCTGACTGCCAAGTAGTTGATGTTAATCCAGATAGGTCCTCTCCAGTAGGGGGCATCGTGTTCTGTATTTCGCTTCATGTACAGTGGATCGGACTTGGAGAGCGATCGCAGGCCGTAGGGTGTCCACAGCTTATTGGAGTCTCTCATATCCTGGAAAATATGCTCCAGCTTGGGTGAGTCGGGCTGGAGAATCTGCAGTAAGAACGGGAACAAGCTAACATAACCCAAAGCATTAACATGCTGCGCTTTGGGGGCCCTGCGGACAGAGCGAACGAGACGAGCTACGGGGAACTGATGACGAGGCTGCCCTGGAGGTACGTACACCTTCTCCCTCTGCAAGGATACATCCTCTGTGTGGTTGCCAAAGTCACTGAAAGCACGGTGTTGTTCTGACCAGTGGAGCTCACTGAGCAGGTTGTTGTCACTGAGCACTTTGTGTGAGAGCTGGTAGTCCTCATGGGGCTCGCCCAGAAGCTGAGCTACTTTAGCCATGATGCCTGAGGACAACGCCATCCAGCAGTGCAAGTCAACGTGACGCTCATCTGCTGAGGGGTGTGAGGCCCGTGGGTAGTCATCCAGCCCAGAGGTCAAGGTCTTGGGATTGAGAAACAGATTGGTGTCCTTGTCGCGTCCACGCCAGCGGTAAGAATTGGGTAGGGGCCCCGTCTGTGTGGTGTTGTACCATTCATACCAGGTTTTGAGCCTGGGGAAGAGCCGTCGGAGGAAATGCAAGGTTGGCTGAAATGCTGCCTTGTCTGGATTGGATGAGAGTTGTTCAATAAGCTCCTGAAGCGCTAAGAAAAGCGTAGGGGGGTTGGCGTTCTCGTTTCGTTGAACAATAAATTCAGATGGGACTTTGCTGCGAGCCTCATCTCCAAGAATCTGCTCACGGGGGATCCAGCCCTCCATATTCATCAGGTCTATCCAGTGGGCAATGACCTCCCTCGTCACCTGGGGATCCCACTTACTCAACAGCAGCTGGTGAAAGCCCTCATCCCAAAGGAATCCTCTGGGAAAGAATGAGCGTGATGGAACAGCGGTGAATAAAGCACCTTCGGGATAAAGGAGAGGGTATTCATTGTAGACCGACTGTACTACCGACTGCCCAAAGAAGTAGCCCATTCCGCCCAGCATGTTGCTGAGTGCTGCCTTGCCGAATTTAATATACGCTTGGCTAAAACCTTTCTTCTCAAGGCCAAAAGCTTTCTCAAACTTTGCATCAAACTCCGCTTTCCTCTTCTCCAGCTCCTGAGTCATGATGGAGCCCACCAGCTGGTTGGGGCGATCGTGAAAGCTTCCAGATTCAAACAGAACCTCAATCTGGAAAGGTGTCTGAACAGTCACCTGGTACACCACAAAGTCGCTTTCCTTCCTCTGGTCAGGTTTCTGCTGGTTTTGGTGGTGAGGGGGTTTGTAGGTATCTACACCGATGTAATGCTTCTTCTCGCCGGACGGAGGGCTATACACAAACCTGCGGTTCAGACTGTACTTCACAATGTCAGTCAGCTTCTCCAGACCAGGAGACACAGTCTGAAGGTAGTTGTAGCTGAAAAAGACAGAAAACTAGCATTGACTGCCGTGTAGTACCAAATCAGTTGAATAAACACAAAACCTTACAGTGTATTTTGTATTCAGCTACAACTATTAAGCAACCTTAACTGAACTTAGCACACTGTAGCTTAACTTCTGATATCTCCTGCTGTAGTAATGACTCAGAGTTTGAACAGAAGGTCACAATAAAACTTCATCATGCCCCTTCCCACAGCTAATCACTGGAACAGTTCATATACAATTCTTATCATTTCTATCCGTGCATACTGTACCTTGCTATTTTGCTATGCTGGTCTTCTCTGGCCCTCTTCAAAGTGCAAAATACTCCTCCTCCCTGTAAATGCTGCTAGCAGAAAGCTAGCATACTCCTCGTCCATTCAATAAGAAGCAACAACAGTTTTTTCCTGCTGTGAACAACACCTTCACTGCACTAATATCATCTGTTGTTTCAGCAGTACATTAGTTTTTTTCTTTTATTTTTGTACTGGTTGTAAAATGTTTTGTACATATTCCTCTAAAATAAATGTCCCAATGTTGAGAAAACCTGTATCATCAAGTCTGAAAATCTTCATCTGCTGACATCTAGTGGTTAGATTTCTTTTTTAGGTACTCTAGTAATAATTAGGATGACTCTAAATCACACCACAAAACACCATCCAAGACGGTGCAACATAATTAAAATGTTATGGCTCATTCAAGTCATGATTCTCTACTAGAAATTCATTTGTGTTTGCTGACTTAGGACTCCTGCCTACTACACGAGTGGATGTTTTCACCATTCTATCAAGGTTTACCTTAAATCACTGACTGCTAATTGGAATTTTTGGCAGCTGTACTACATTTATTAAAGTTTAGACCACTGTTGTTTGATGCATATCCTTAACCCTGATAATTCTGAGCAGCCTCTTAAAAGTATGTTCTCTCCAACTTCTTTGCCTTTGTATTTAGTGTACTATTTTTCCTATTCACGTTTGGACTCATACACTCACGTGGCGTATTTAGCACTGGACAGCTCCCCAGTGACAGGCTTTCGGAAGGTGATCTTAAAGTTTCCAAGCTCCTCTGAGAAACCGGTGATGGACGCGAGGCGATTCCTCTCCTCTACGTGAGCCTGCAGCGAGCCCTGCGCGTCTGCTGCTGCGTAAAACATCAGGGAGATGACTGGTGCCTGGGGGGCGGAGCTCTGGTGGTTGAAGAACAACATACAAATCACCAGTGGAAGAACATAAATACATTTAAAATATATAAACTTAGATGGCAGAATATTATCAGCTGCTTTTGATCGTGTGAGATAACAGCTGCGGCGGTGCAAAGTTATTACTCACATGCTGTTTGGCTGTGACCCTCCACGTCCAGTCTCCTCCATGATCCCCTCCCATCCTCTTAACAAACTCGGTGGTCAGCGTGAAATCGTTGTCTCGGATTTCTTGGACGCCAAAGGTGAGGCCATCGTGCATGAGCCAGCCGTAGCCTTGAAGGCGATCGCCCTGCTCACAAGTGTGCCTGAGATTCATGTCCAAGTCAGAAAACTGACGCATCCACATCATGCCTGACAAGAGTTATACATAAACGGAAAAGAAAAATTCAGTTAAAAGCAATAAACTTGTACAAATTATGCTCAGGATTATGTGGCAATCTGCAAATAGTACCTCAAAATGTACCGTAAGTAGTCCTGTCAACTAATTATCAATAATATTAAGTGCAGTCAAAGTGTTCTTAATTTTGGGAAGCACTCAAAATTTTATCCAAATATGGAGGATTAGGATTTATAAAATAAAAGATGAATTACATATTTACATTACATTAAATATTAAAGAGAAATTCCACGTATTCTACCAGCGTGCCCTTGTTGTGATTGACAGAAAAGCTACAAAAAAAAGAAAAAGATTCTTCTTCAGTCTTTGTTTTTTTAATAAAATTTTACAGTTAAATATATTTTTTTACTTTATATGTTTGTTTCATTTCAACCAAGGATGCTGAGTAGGTAAGTGGAGCTTCAAGGCACAGCTAAACTCTCCTGTTTAAAACCATTGAAACAAACTCATCGAAGATGGGTACACAGTGGTCGTAAAGGGCTGGACGTGATCATCAATATTACTCAGCTAAGCTGTGGTGTTTAAATGATGCTCAGTTGACTCTAATGATCCCAGTGTGTCAAGAAAATATCCCCCATGCCCTTACACCGCCGTCAGCCTGAACCGTTGAGTGCATGCTGCTTACGCCACGTTCTGATCCTAAAATATGAATGCTTGCAGCAGAAATCAAACGTTTATCCAATCTTCCGATGTCCAATTTTGGTGAACGTGTCGAAATTGTAGCCTCAATTTCCTGTTCTTAATTAACAGGAGTGATCATCTGCAATCTTCTGCTATCTGTCTGCCTCAAGGTTCAATGTGCTGTACGTTCAGAGATGCTCTTCTGCATACTTTGGTTGTAACGAGTGATTATTTGAGTTTCAATCACCTTTCTTCCTCATTTACCAGCTGAACTTCAGCAGGTCAACCTTTAGCATGTCTCCATACCTAAATGTGTTAAGCTGCTGTGATGTGATTGGCTGATATTTGTGTTAATGAGCACTCGAACACGTGCAACTAATGAAATGGCCAGCATATTCATAGACACTTGTTTTTCTGAGATGTAGTAAGTTGAAGCTACATTTGTAACCTATGGCAGTTTGTGGGGTTTGAAAGGTTAAAAAAATGATTTTTCACAGTCTCAAAAGTCTTTCACCAGAGTTGAACGAACAATAAAATCACAAAGACAAACGTGTTTTTCTAACATGTCATTTTGGGAAACAAGCAAGTGGCCACATTGCTATATTGTTTCCATTTAGATATTCATTATTAAATATTCCGATGTTTAAAATACAATAAGTCGCTGTTTTTCATTAAAACATTTAATGACACAAGTGTTTAGCCTTAGCCTGACTCTAAATGTGTGATCATACCTGTCACAATAGACCTGGGACTCCTTGTTTTCATCCCAAAGTAGACCTGAGGCCTGTATGACCCCCAGAACCTCTCTGGGGAAACCTTGGCATCGGTGCTATTGGCATCCAGGACGTGAGGAGACGGATGCAGAGTCACCACCCTTTTAGCCAGGCTGGATCTCATGTAGATGGCATAAAAGAACCAGATGAGGCTGAATATGCAGAGACCAATTGAGATGTTAATGAACATTTTCCCAATATTGACTTTCTTTTTCTTGTCCTTGCGGTGAAATGCAGAGGGCTTCTCATCTTTCCGTGGAGGTGGAGCAGCTTCACCCGTCACCACCCTCTTCCTCTGCCTGCCCATCCTACCCTACAGAAGCTAGGAAAAAGACAACAAAGAAAGAGTTAAGATTTATCATGCTGATTATCATCATTGATAAATATTATGGGATAAATAAATCAATTTCAAAGTTCCAAGCCTGGACACTTCAGGAAGGGTATCCAGTGTAAAATCATGGGCAAATCAAGCATACGGATCATCAAAAATAAGACTACCATACCGGATCAGTCAAGGCCAGGATTATCAATGACAGGCTTCGATGCTATTGTCCAGCAACAGGGTGCCAGTGGCCACAGCTGTCATAAATGACTGATAGATGAAGAGAAGGAAGGTTGAAGTATTATGTGAGCAGGAAGCATCACGTCAAGTGCTTTGGAGACAAAGAGAGCCAAGGCTGAGACGATTAGGACGTGTGCAGAGGAGGGATAGTGGATGCTGAATATGGAGCTGCCAAGCAGGGGGAGAAGTGGAAGACCACAGAGAAGGTTCGTGGATGTCTATGATAGGGTGCAGACAGAGGCAGCTGATCTGTGTTGGAGACCCCGAGATGAGAAGAAATTGTAGTCTTGCAATATAGCAAGTATAAAAAGCTCTAACTCTATGATGAAATCAGACCGAGGAGGCAGGACTCATGACGGGGACTAAAGCATATAACCCGGAAATATCCGGGGAAACATTCATCCAGTAAAATGCATCCCTATTAAACTTGTCAGTCCTGAAGGAACTGTGCAGGTTCACGTAGTCTCGAGCATAAAAACGCGGTCTAGCTTGATAACCTTGCACTGTGTACAGGAGCCGGAAATGTCGACTTTATAAAGCATTTTTATAAATGTATCCCATTCACACGCAGAGGTCTCGATTTCAGCAGCCATTTCCCAACACCTGTTTAAAACGGTGAACTAGTTCCTCGCCCCTACACCCCGGCAATGCAACGTCGCCTGCAGGTTGCACGCTACTCGCTAGTTGCCTCAATGCTAACGTGAGTTGGTAGGACTAACAGCTGTCTGTCGCAGTATATTTTGGCCTTAGTTAGCCTGCAGGCGATTAAATTCGGATTCATTTATCATTTCTAGCTACATGTTCATTGAGCAAACCATCACCGACCTGTCCAAACACCAGAGTCTCAGCCGATCATTATCCGTACTTGGCTAAGCTTGCTAGCCACTTCCTGGTTACTGCTCGCTTCCACTGACGTGTCTATGTTCTCCCTACCGCACGCCAATGATGTCATCCAATGATTTACCGCTTGCCCCTAAAAAAAAATAAATAAAAAAATAAAAATAATAATAATAATATTTATAATTAGAATAAATGTAAAACTAACGCTTAGAAGGCGTTTTCATTTAAGCGTTAAAAATGAGAGTTTAATAAACCACTGCATACAAGCAAGTATAGATTTTACTAAACAAAAAGTAGTAGGATTTTAACCGTGAACTGTATATGGTATATTTTATATACCGCGAATTAATTTAACGCACATTTATCTCAACCGGTTTATTTATACTGTAGGAATAGTAAAGCTATGCTAGGTTAAACCAGAGCCACATATGTCCTTAAAGGGCCAGAGTCTTGGTTACAGGTTTTAATAAAAGATTTTAATAAACGCTGATTAAATCAGTGTGTGTTAAATGAGTGGACCCCGTGATTCAGTAGCTTGTAGAACAACCTTGTAGCAGCAGTAACTTGAATTGTTTTCAGCTTAACTTTAGCAGCAAATCATTTTTGGAGGATTTTTCTTACTCTGCTTTACTTCGTTAAGGTTTGCAGGCATTTCTTTATGCACAGAAAGGTCTTGTCATAGTATTTTTCAGTCAGGTTGAGGTCTGGACTCTGACTGGATTCTTGGCTGGTTGTAGATTTGCTGCCGTGTTTGACATTATTGTCCTGTTCCATGAAGTTAATTTGAACCAAGCTGTAGTTTTGGGACAGAATATTTTGGTATACAGAGGAGTTCATGATCAACTCAGTGACTGAAATGGTAAATGCCCTGTATTTGTATAGCGCTTTACTAGTCCCTAAGGACCCCAAAGCGCTTTACACAACCACCCATTCACACACTGAAACAGTGACTGAAAGGTACCACGGCCCCGTGGCTGCAAAACAAGCACAAATCATGACTCTCCCACCAACGTGCTTGACAGTTGGCATGAGATTTTTCTACCAAGTTGCCGTGTTAGGACATCTCCACTTTGATCTCCTCTGTGCAAAGGACATTGTTCCAGAAGTCCTGTGGTTTCTTCAGATAAAGTTTGCAAATCTATCCGGTGCTGCCATGTTCTTTTTAAGAAAGAGACTTGTGTGACCTGGTGGCGAATTTCCTGGAATGTCTACTCTCAGTAACTGTCTTAAATGTTTTCCACTGGTGAATTATTTTTCCCCAGACTTAAGAATTATGAATGTTTGGAAATGGCATTATAAATCTTCCCAGACTGATGGCAGCAACAGGTGCTTTTTGGTGATCTTTGATGTTTTTAATCCTGTAAACTCACCTGAATGTACCAGATCACAATTGCTGATTATCAGTTTATTCCACAAAAATAAACACAATTAAGGATGTACTAGTTTTTGTAAAATAATTAGAAGATGCATTATGTTGTGTATTGTTCATCTGAGCTTTAAGTAATTTAAGTAAAAGATTGTCATTTCCTTTTCACGTGACTGTATATTTCTGGTTTTCCAACCTTACTTATCCACCTGCGCTGCTCGCATGAATGACAAAATACAGAAACTTCAATTTGTTACTTTTTTTTAATGAATGAAATATATTTATTATAACTTTGGTCAACATGTAAAACTGTAAGACAGGGGCAGAAAAAGTCTCAATGACCGTTTTCCAAGAAAAGCTGGGGTTGTCTTTACACATGCATTAAACTTAATCCATTAAAGACAATTACCAGACGCCGCCGTCTAGAGCGTCTCTGCACACCGAAGGCTACCCTGTCCAGAATCAACTGCTGACCACGTGGCTGTAAATACACGAGTTAACTGCAAGCAGAGTGCTCAAAATATTGCTCATTTATTTATTTTGAAATCACATTAACCCCAATTTATCTTCATTTTCAGAAATGGCTTCTGAAGTGTATTTGCCCTGATGCAAGTTTCAGATAAACACCCAAATAGTGCCCAAAACACCTTTTGCTTTCACTGGTGCTTTACGAAAGTAAACATTTGGCTTCAAAGCCCAAAATTCAAGGAGGAGGAAAAAAAAAAAAGTCATCACTGTTCATAAAACATTAATGAACAACTTAAACAAGAGGTACGAAACATGGCATCCTCGAAATAAGGACAGAAGCTGAAGAGTTTTAGATCCTTTCTGCTCAGCTAAATTACTAAGTGCTCGCTGGATACGGTATGCTCTGTCCCTCTGAGTGCGCGTTTCCATTTATAGCACATTATGTGAATGAAAACAAAATAAAAAATAAAGACACGGTAACAGGTGAAATTAAGCAAGAGACAAAAGCAATTAATCTCCCACGTAACCCAGCCTGTCCCCCTGTAGCTCTGACTTGTGTTATTCTTGACAAACAGGTACAAAGACTGAGGCAAAAGTGTCACATGAACCCTCAGAGAATATTCATCACAAAAAGGTCAAAAGAAAAAAAAAAAAAAAGAAAGCAGTGACGAACAAGATGATGGGATCTGAACCCAGGCCGCTCTTTTCGGTTTACTTCCACCAAACGTCAACAAACGCTGGTTTTAACTGATGACATTATAAACATTACCAGGAGAGGAACAAGGAAACATTAGACCGCAGGCATGTCCGGTTTCAGGGAAACATGCTGGAGCAGAAACAGGGTGTAAGAACCAGTAGACACCCCCTCCTCTTCCTGCTGCTGCTGATGCCCCCTCTTCCTCCTGTAGATTAGGTCTTGATCATCCCTCCATCTCCTTCGCTGACAAAACGCTTCCGCCCTCTAGTGGAGAAAGTCAAGACAGAGAAATGTTTTAGTGTTGGTAGGCAGCTCACTGCTGTTGGAACTGTGAGTGACGTCACTCTACGAGTTAAAAGCACTTAGAAGTAGAAAAGGGCGCTGGTGTAAATGAGGCTTGAAGTGAGAGAGCAATTTGAGTGCTTGAATAAGAGTAGAAAAGCACTATATAAGTACCAGCTCATTTAAAGGGACTTATGTTTGATTGTTTTGTTTTGGCATGGATAAATGTGGAATTCCACCTTCACTTCACGCCTTTATTGTCAACAGGGACAAGATGTATTATTTTCCGGATTCTTTCTGAAACTCTCAGTGGAACGGACCTGAAATCATTAGACAATAAACCCCGATTCACCTGGAGGGACAGGCATCCCTCAGCTGTTTGGTGATGACAGACTCCTGATAGCACAGGTCCACAAAAGTCTCCATGATAGAGTGGGCATGTGGCACATCTAGGCTGATTTCAGGCAGCTCATCATAGACGCGCTGGAAACCCTGCAGGAGAAAAAAAAATGTATAAGTAGTAATACGAAAGTGATACAGTGCATAAAATGGTAGAAAATAAAAGGAGACTAACCCTGTTCATCTGATCAACAGTGATGAGGCCCGTTTTCCAGAAGGACTGCAGGAGCTTCATCATCATACTAGTGGCAGTGTCACCTTTAGACTCCAGCACCATCACTACAGCCTGGAAAATGAATTCAGAAACTGAATTTAAAATCTTTCTCCTCACATACAAGGTCTCGAATAATCAGATCCCATCTTATCTTGAAGACCTCACAGTACCGTATCACTTCAATACAGCACTTCACTCTCAGACTGCTACCTTGCTTGTGGCTCCCAGGATATTTAATAGTAGAACGGGAGAAAGAGCCTTCAGCTTTCAGGAACAGGCTCCCAGTTTGGAAATGGGAAACAGACACCCTGTTTACTTTTAAGATTAAGCTTAAATCTTTTCTTTTTGATAAAGAGTATAAAGAATACAGCTAGGGCTGTAGCAGGTGACCCCGAATCCTCCCTTAGTTATGCTTCAACAGATCTAAGCTGCTGAAGGCTTCCCATGATGCACTTGGCGTTTCTTTTTCCACTCTCCTTTTCATTCTCTCTGTGTTTATACACTACTCTGTCTTTAATCATAATTTATTATTATTAATCTCTGGTTCTCTTCCACAGTGTGTCTTTGGACCCGTCTCCCTGCTTCACCCCCAACTGGTCTTGCCAGAAGTTGCTTCCTTTTAAAAGGGAGTTTTTTTCCTCCCACTTTCACCACATGCGTGCTTATACAGGTTCATCTGCTTGTTGGGGTTTCTCTGTATTGTTGAAGAGTCTTTTTTTAACAATATAAAGCACTTTTAGGAAACTGCTGTTGTGATTTGACAGCATATAAATAAAACTGAAGTGAAATAGACGCACAATACTGAGAAACACGCACCAAGTATCATCATCCGATCAATGAATCGAAGTAAGAGAATCGAGGCCAGTAATCATCAACATTCTCTGAGCTGAACATTTTACAGCATTGTAAAGTGTTTCAGCCTACAGCCTACAGCCGAGGCAACTGTTAGACTAACATGAGACAGGACAAGGGGGGGTGAAACTGCCACGACTGTGCTCTCCTCAGTTGTGCCCTTTGCAGGCCTTGGACTGTGTGAAAAAATCCGTTTTTGAAGTCTGCATGCCCGAAAAGTAAAACTGGCTCTACTGCAATTAGCTGCATAACATTGTGCAAATCTTAGCAGGAACCCACAAGGTCACACAAGGAAGCAGAATTATCACCGCTGCCATACGTGCACTAAGCGTGCATCTGTTTGCACTCGGTCTAATATGGAACAGAAAAACTTGCCATCCAAAATTGAGCTTGTCAACTGTGTGCACGTTTGAAATTTGGTAACCAGTAATCTGTTTATACTTACACAAGGACACATTTTGGTTTGACTGATTTGAAGTGAGCTTAGCGAATACATGTACTGCAAATAAGAGACAATCACTGCCAAACACACAGTGTCCTTGGCAGAAAGCAGAAATGACTGTCACCGATCAGTTTCTTTTTTTCTTCCCAGTGTTGCTCTTCAGTTTACTTGACTCGACACCAGAGACAGAAAACACTTAAAAAAAAAAAAAAAAGGCTCAGTTTACAGATTTTAATTCCTATTCTGTTATGTGTGAAGAACAAGTAGAAAAAAAATAAACCTTCTACTTTGTTTGACCTCACTTGACTTGAACAAATAAAAAGCTGTGGATACCTCGTAGACCAGCTCATGGTGGAAATGAGGCACTTCCAGGTCCCGGAGACAGTGCTCCGCCTCCGACACGTCTCCTGATATCAGATACTCTTTGAGCAGAAGATTCATCTGAAACAAACAAACAGCCACGTTAGCATTGTGTGGCAACGTTATCAAACACAGCAGAAGACTGAACTGATGCATTGCTGCCGCATCAGTTGAGCTGCAGGTCAAACACTCATCAAGACTAACTAACCCACGTTTAATTCAGAGTAGGTATAAAAGAGTAAAGAGCCATGCATACAGTGTTCTACACTGAATTATCCCAGTGCTTACTCTCACCATGTTTATGTACAATAAACACGGTGAGAGTATACAGAAATGTAAGTAAATCTTTTTCTGTTAGGAGCTCCAGTATGAAAACATGTCTCCTGGCATCAATGCACAGAAAATCCACAAGCAGGAAAAAGGCTAACTAGAGCCCTGTACCTTCATTTAAAAGACACCCACTCATGATGGGAGACTCTGGCCAATCACAGATTGTTTTAGACCAGCTCAGGTGAGCAATTTAAGGGAGTGTAAAGAACAACAAAAAGAAACGTTCAAATCCAACGTAGAGCCAGAAATCATACATGTGAAGCACATCAAGGCACATGATGGTGGGAGGAGATCAGAAGAGAGGAGAGAACGAGCTGCACAAGGAAGGCTTGCTATCAAATTGCTCCTTTTCTTTTTTTCTTCTTTTTTTACTGCCAAATTACAGAATCTGCAACTAACCAGACAACATTTAAAGCCTATGAAATATTTTCATCTAGCCATTACTCCAGGAATAACCCAACCTTCATCTGGGAAATAAAATCTATCATGAAATGTTTAACGTTCCCGACAGAAAGAAAAACATTTCTTTGTTTGCACTTCTGCTTGAATTTTCAGTCTCCGCTCTGTTTTTATAGCAGGTTTGGTTATGTCACTCTCACTGCAGATCTGCACGTACATCAGGAAGCATGGTTTTACTTCAACCTATTTATGGAACGATTAGTCATTCGATTAGAGCGCGCGATTGATCCAAGATGCTCAAAACACTGAGCATGACCAACACTTCTGAGTCAACTTTGGATCCAATTCAGCGACGGGTCTGAAAACTACTGAGGCTGACACACCGCTCTCACTCGCACTCTTTTAAATGTTGCACAACTTACAGTTTGGGTTTGTTTTCCTCAAGTGGAACTCCCACATTGTCCACACCCACATTCACACGGCAACAAAATCCCAGATTACTGAAGAGTGATTGTAAACAAAAACAAACCAGAGAAACAAAAGACCGAGTAGCAGAGCCCATCAGCACAAGCACACGCAGATGATTACTTATTATGATTACTTATTAAGCCATTTTCAATAAAAAATAAGTTTAAAAAAGTAAATTGTGATTGAAGTGCAGACTTTCAACTTTAATTCAAGGGGTTTAACAAGAGTTTTGTGTTAACTGTCTAACAATTACAGCCATTTTTATACACAGCCCTCCATTTTCAGAGGCTTAAACATAATTGGACAAACTAACAATTTTAAACATAAAGACTGTTTTCATATTTGGATGAAAAATCCTTTGCACTGCATTTGACTGCCTAAAGTCTGGAAGCCAAATGCTGCGTCTCCTCCCTTGAGATGCTCTGCCTTCAGTCGCTGCGTGTTTGTGGGTTTTTCTGCCTTCAGTTTTGTCTTTACCAACTAAAAATCACGCTCTACTGGGTTGAGATCAGGTGACTGACTTGGCGCCTGAGTATATCATTTCTTTGCCTCCATAAAATCTAGAGTTGCTTTTGCAGGGCTTTGGCTCATTATCTACTTGCGCTGTGAAGCGTCGTCCAATCGGTTTTGCAGAATTTAGCTGAATCTGAACAGAGAGCATAGCCCCGTCCACTTCAGTCCATCCTGCTACTTCTATCAGCAGCCACATCATCAATAAACCCTAGTGGGCCGGCTGCATACGCACCTGTGCCGTAATGCTGCCTCCACGATGATCATCATGTATGTTTTGGATTATGAGTCGTTTCTCTTCTCTAAGCGCACTTTATCATCATCAGTCCAAATCATTCCCCCCCAAAGTGTTAATTTGCCCTTCTTGTTCTTGAGTGAAACTCACGGAAACCATGGAAACAATTAACCTCCACTTTAGTTGCCTTCTTTTGGTGTTGTTGAGAATGCAGCAGATTGTTGATCTGGTCACTCCTAAAGTTTTTGTTCTCTCCAACTGGTTTTATTTTAGTTTTTCAGCCTAATGATACACTGCCTCTACCGCAGTGAGATCTCCTCGAGCCTCATATTTAAAATTAAAGTGCCAAGCTATAAAACAGAAATGTAACATTTTCAATTAACTTCTGATGTGATGATCTCCAGATGGATCAGCTGCCATTAAATAAGAGAATAGGCCTCACCTGGCCATGAAATTGCTCATCAGTCAGCTAAATTAATTTGGAGCTTCTGGAAAAAAGCAGGTCATTGTGCATAAAAATACTGGTGATCACAGACACAGCTATGGTATCAATTTCAAAATCCTATGTATCAAATTCAGTAGATTTTCATAAAACTTTACCTCTGACCCCTGATCCTTAGGTCAAGGTCACTAAGATCCAAACTTGTCCCAAGATTTTAAGTAGATGAACCTACGGTATCATTTTAAAACTCCTACATCGCATCGCTCTCACGTTGTTGCATTTACAAACGTACGTGTCCATTGCCCCTGCCCACCTGGCAGGGTGACAACAATACCCCATTTTTAAGCAATTAACAAGGTCCTTTTTTTAAACCCCATAATTTAAAAGGAGGGAAACATATGGACTTAAGTGTACATGAAGTTGCACGGTACACTCTGCACTAATCCTCTGTCCTCCATCCTCCGGCCTGCGACCTAGAAACCAATTTCAGTACGCCACGTTAAAGCGTGTCTCAGTTCATAATGTGCATCACACGAGCAGAGGAGAGAGAAGGCTTGTTGTGTCAAATCCTGTCTCCTTGTGTCTTTCCCTCGCCTCCTCACACCTTTAGAGGGAGGGATCAAGACACAAGGAGAGGAATCGATTGAGACTGTCTTAATTTTAATCATTTATTTATCATGTTATTGCAGGACACTCTGGGTTTTTTAAATCTATGCATATGTTGACGCTTATAAGGTGATTTAAATTAAATCCTGTTTATATTCTCACACACTGTTTATTGTATTGATTTGGCAGAAAGAGACTCTACTGTGAGAGTGTGTTTGTTTATGTCTGCCCCTCCCATGCCTTTTTTTTTTCTTTTTTAAATTCTCACTTCTCAGGGGGGAAAAAAAAATCTTTGCTGACACAGCAGCTAGACTGTGGCGCTCTACCCAGCATGCACCGTTTTCGCCCTGTTTACATTACATAATGTAATACACACTTGGAACTCCGATGTGAGGGATTCACTATGATATCACAAGCGAGTGACTTATCAGTTTCTGAACGGGGTGAGGCTTACCTCTTTGATGAGATGTTTGACAGGTCTCAGACCTCCACCGACACCCCACACGTTGTCCAGGCGAACCATCTCCCTCTTCATGGACAGCAGCACAGCAGCGCGGTCTAAAGCCACTCTAAAGAAAAGGATCACAGTTAGGTGGAGGGGAAGGGTGGCAGGGGCACAATACAGCCTTTCTTACAACGCGTTGAACTGCAGCTTTCACCTGGCATGCTCACAGTCCACTTTGCCCTTGTAGCAGTCCAGGAATGACATGGGGAGGACGTGGTCTGCGATGGCTCTGGCTATAAACTGGCCTAACATCTGCAAGGAACAGGAGGAAAGATTAAGCGAACCAAGTGAAGCCACATAACAAACATACCCGACTAACATTTGTTTTATTATTTAGTTTTAGCTCTTAAATGTATTAGGCCTCTGCACTGCTGAAGGTGGCGATCTAGTATGCAACATTTTGCTGCCTCGTAATAGAAGAAAGATACAAAGAGCATGTGTAATATTTGAAGAGGATTTGTGTGCACCTTTGGGATAAAAAGGGGTTTACACTTAACCACGGTTGAACCCTCTCCACCCTCTGAAGCACACAGTTATATTTGGTAGCATATCTGTGAGTGTTTCTTCCCATCATGCATCAGCTCTACCTGCGGGGCATCCGGTGTGTCCAGGATGAGGTCCGGGAGCTCTTTAAGCATCTTGTCGAAAGCTCGCCCCATCTCACTTTGCGACAGCATCTTCCCCGACAGATCAGACAGCAGGCGGGAGGTCAGTTCTCTGTGGCTCGCCTTGCCTTCGAGGGACAGGGACACAGCCAGAGAGGAGAACTCGTACTTGTGCTGGCCCAAATTGAGCTCCTTCAACAGCATCTGATAGGGTTTGGAGGGAGAACTGCATTTAGTTTTTACAGTTTAAGCATTTTTAAAAATGACCCCAAAACACAAACACATTATGCTTTTCAGAAGCGAGAGACACAAACCGAAGCCTAATCAGGCCCAGACAATCAAAGCACAGTGCGAGTGCAGGCCACTGAGAGAGGGAGTGCCTTCGTGTGCTTGGCACCCGTGCATAGGGTGAGCACAGCCCAATACACCTGTTGTTAAAAGCTCCACATTACTTCAGTCATCCAGCTTTGTTCTTTAAACCTGCTCACTCTTGGTCAGCATGCACAGACTTCAAAAGCTTTATTATAATTACTTACCTGAACCTCTTTTGTGTCCCCGTGCTCAAAGTACTCCTGTACAATCGGGTTCACCATTTTCTCAAGTTCCTTCTCGTCTATCTCGGGCACGACCGTCTCGTAGACCGTGTCCCCCTGTGTAAAAAATACACACACGCGGCGTCAGTCAGAAACAAGCACGCACAGCAGAGCGGATGCACGTTCATTGTTGAATTTCTCATCAGCTTTGTTTCAGGATTATATGAAGTATTTTCAACAATTCTAAAATACACAGTTCAACTTACAGTACTGTGCAAAAGTCTTGAGCCACCCCTCATTTCTTTATACTTTGCTAGGAAAATAGGTGCAGTGGTTTGAAACATGCAAACATTCTGTACAGGGTAAAACAGTCAATAACAGAGTTTGTATAATTCTAATGAGCTTAAGACTCAAACGGACACCTTTATTCTTCTGAGACAGGCTTCACTGTAATTTCTTTAAGTAGTCTTCAGGAACAGTTCCCAAGATCCTGGAAGGACATTCAAAGCTCTTCTTTGGATGCCGGCTGCCTCTTTTTTTTTTTTTTAACCCCGTTCTCCTGGATGCTTTCCAGATGTTACTGAATGTGCCATGTTTTACTGATGGCTTTATACACTCACTGTTGTGCCTCTCTCCTGACCTCCTCTGTACATAGTGGCATTGATTTGAACTAAAAGTTTTAAGTTTGGATTCATCACTCCATAAGACCTGTTAAAACTGATTTTAAAACTGATTTTCAGCCCATTTCTTGTGTAATGTCATATTCCTCAGTCTTCTTCAGAATGGCGTCTTGAGAGTTACCCTTCCAATGAGACCATTTCTGATGTCATAGGTGTCAGGCTTTCAGATACTTTCATCTGCTGTAGATATTTTAAGTTTTAAGCCTAATAGCTCTTAGGAAATGACCTTATTGGTCCAAAAATAATTTTTTATGACAGTCAACCTGTTAACTTTAGTGTTCTTATAGATTGAACTCAAGAAATGGGAACACACTGTGTGGACTTGTAGCAACAAAATGCTGGAATTGTTTTTTGTCTGTTATGTGTAGACAACACTGGTTCATCCTCGAATTAGGCGGCCTTTTTATGCTTGAATGAGTCGTAGTTCAGTGTTAAGTAGCTTAAAGAAAATTCTTTTAAAATACAAAGAAACGAGGGGTGACTCGAGGCTTTTGCACTGTACTGTATGAGCTAATTTCGTATAACTGCGTGATATATAAGATATTTTTCACTGGAATTTTCACGAGAGCATCCATATTCATTCTTGAGGTGCTTTTCTTTCCGTTATTAAAGCTCTGAACATCCACCAGATCCCCAGAGAGCTGTGCAAGACTCATACTGAGTTTGTGTTTCTCCCCAAAGAAACCAGAAGTTGTTACCTTTGAAAGTCTCACAACCATTTTGACCTTTCAGTTCATCTATTGAAAACTTTTCCTTTTTGGGCATACCAAAAACTCCACAGAAGATGTGTAAACATAACACTGACTGAAAACGGGCTACCGGTGAGCTTTAACCTAAACTTCTGTCCCAACACTTGTATTTACGAATTCCAAGGATATGAGTAAACTAACGTTCAGCTGAGGTTTTGAACAACCTTTAGCACAAATGATAATCTCAGTGCAGGCTAACATATACATTTCTACAAGTCCTCTTAATTATTTGAGTTATTTTAAGGAAAAACCACCTCCTAAAAATAATTAGTCAAAGAAGAGGAAAGAGGCATTCCAGCGTGTTACAGTTCCCATTTCTAGGCAGCTCCTTTATCAGGTGATCTGTGCAGTCTGATTCAAAGTCCACAGTCTGCACATGTCTCGTCTATTTTTCTGTACCACTCTGTCCCAGTTCCCTTTTAACAGTCAACATCTTTACGCCACCTTCGTGCTCCAGTCAAGGCTGAAATCACACCGGCTTTTCTGAGCCATTTCCAAACAGTTATCAGCATTTTACAGACAGGAGCGCCGTTCCCAGCCTGCATTCAGTCGCAAGTGCAGCAAGAGACAAACAAACTCGGCCTTTGGCGTCACATGGATGATAACGGGGTTAAAGATTGCAAATAGTGTTGACTGCAATGGGACGGAGCCATCTGGATTTAAGAAACATGCTAGCAGACCAATTTTTTTAATGGGTTTCAAACAAAGCTTGTTAAGATTTTTGATATGAAAACAGTCTTGTATTTCCCAGGAAATCCTACTGTCAACATTTCCGGTGTTTCTGCGTAGCATGGGAGATGGATTACAATGCATCTCATCAGCAGTTCAGAATCAGAACGTGGACATAAAGAGATAAAGGGTGCCATCCAATGCACTGACTGCTGGAAGGAAAAAAAACACAAACAAAAGCCCCCTGACTGCTGGATGCCAGCATTTGAAAGCAAAGGACTTACAGATATAAAACAAACCTGCTTGCAGATAATCTGAAGTGTTAAAAGACAAACCCCCCAGCGGCCTCACCTGATAAGATTCATCATAGTTGGGGTCGTGTATGTCGGGCTCCTCATCTTCGTAAACCATCCCAGCAGCTCCCCAAACTCCTTTACCACCTGCCCCACCTGAACACGAAGAGTCAGCATTAACAGTCAGCAGTATAAGTCATGATGCTCAGGATGCATTGCTTCAAACGTAACTGCACTGCTACTATAATGCCATATGCTTGCATTGCATTGAGTAGGTGACGGCTACACACTATTCAAAAGGTGCCAAATCAATTAGAGCGGTGAAAGCACCAGATGCAGCAATGCAGTTTTGGACAGATTCAGAAAGAAGGTACATCGCTAATAACCCTTTTCCATCAGTATCTACTCGGCACGACTCAACGTGGTTTTTAGGGTTTCACCTGGTACCGAGTAGTTTTTAAGTACGTACTCGGGTGGGATTCCAAACAATTCGAGGCGATCTGAAAAAGTGATGTCATTTTTGAAACAGAGCATCGAGGGGAATTGGCTGCACAGAAACAACACTGTGGTCCTCGAGTCTGACAAAATGCCACAGAGTGAGGAGCAGGTATGCAATCGCCTCAATGTCCGCCTTTGTTGTAGCGTTCGTGTTGCAAACAAATGATGTCACTGGACGTTCTGTTGTGTTGCTATAACAGCCCCTTGAGTCGCGTTGAGCCGATCCAAGTAGAAACTAATGGAAAAAAGGGCTGAAAATTGCAGCGGACTGCAAATTATACCTTTTTTTGGCAGGCCTCTGCCTTTGCCCGTCCTGGATTTCCGGTCATTGGTGTTGACTTTGCCTTTCGGGCTGTGCGGGTCACCACCCGCCACTTCTCCCGACTCCGAGAAAGACTCGCTGGTGGAGTTGCGAGACGAGGATTTGCGCAGGCGACGCTTGGCTTTAGCTTTCAGACGAGCCTCGTGGAGCGCCTTTTCCTGGGGCGTCCAGTTGCCGTTCACCTCGGCCTCATTTAGCGAGTCGTCGTCGTCGCTGTACGGATGGTTAGCCTCCGCCACGGTGCCACCAGGAGCAAACCTCCCTGCAGTGAGAGGAGTGGATTTGTTCGTTAATGAACTGGTCTACACTGTGACAAACAACCTTATAAAAGTACACAGAATGGCCACAAGTATACAGACAATAAATATAAAGTTTTTTATAGCACGTCTTTGTCCTGTCTCCATCCCCTAACCCCAACCGGTCGCTGCAGATGGCTGCCCTTCCCTGAGGCTGGTTCTGCTGGAGGTTTCTTCCTGTTCAAAGGGAGTTTTCTGATTGGTAGATGGATCATCTACCAACGTCGCCTTTAAAAATAGTTTTTCACAGTGGAAAACTTTAAATATTATTTGAGCGACTTTAAAAAACATCAACACTCTCAAGTGTTCCCAGTTTTGCCCTTTGTGACGACTGCAAAAAAAGAAAAACAAAGGACACACTGACAAGAACGGAAGCCACAGTAAAAGGTAAACATTAAACTACTATTTAGTAACAACACACGAGTCTAAAAATAATCCAGCACTAGTTTTCTGAACAATAACACAGACGACTCAAATCACCTACAGCAGCGGACTGATTTCTGAGGTAAGCAACTTTCATAAAAACTGCTCCTGTCTGAGTAAAACACAAAAAAATAAATACAATTTAAAAAGTGAGTTTAAAAAGGTACAGCTCTGTTACTAAAGCCAAGTTTAGCTGCAAGCCTGAACAGTTAATGGTGACTGTATTTCCCGTGGATGTTTACAAAGCCAAGACTCACTCTGGCAAGACGACATGGCAACATTTAACCTATCGGTGTTGTGCAAGAAGTCTCGCTTTGTGACTTTTTCTGCATAAGAACAGCTGCACGACTATAGCAAAATAGTTCATACCGAAGGTTTACGGGCCAACTTCCAGTCTTAATTTTTCTTGCATTTGCAAACAATCAAGTGCACCCTTCAGCTAATACACTGGCTTTCTGTCCACCTGTGTGTGTCAGGGCAGTGTTTTGCACAGCAAACCAAAGGTCACATAACAGGCAAAACATTATTCAGGAAGTCTGCAGTGCAAACTCACTCGCATGCATAGCTTTTTGACACTCACCAGCAATATCAGAAGACATAAGGTGGATTGAGTCGGTATTTTAATACGCTTCTATGGGTGTATGGAGAAAAAAAAGGGAACATAAATTAACCGAAAGTTAGCTTCTTGCAAGCGTGGTGAAACAAACAACAAACCAACAAGTGTGACTGGAGCTGTGATGCAGGCATGGAGGGAGGAGGGAGCGAGCAAAGGAGAGCACATGCTGTAGAAATGCTGACGCCAGTTTTTTTTTTTGTTTTTTTTAACTCCTCTATGTTCTCGCGGTCTGTGGGGCGCAGCTAGAGTGGACTTGACTACATATGGCATGGCTGGGTCCATGAATGATCACATGACAGCACTGTAGGAGTGAGGGAAAGCAGCAGGAGGAATGCCTGAGGGTGAAATTCATACTCAGCACCCTAATGCATGGCTCCAAAAGGAAGTTTGTGGAGTTATAGCCATACAGGTTATAAGGACAAGCTGAAAACACACACAGGGCGTCCCAGCAACAGATAAGTATCCAAAAAAAAGGAGAACCAACTGTAACTTGTGGTTTCCTGCTTTTCTTTTTTCTTTTTAAATGACATTACAACAAAACAACACATCTGCAGAGTTCACAGTAAAGTTAATAACAAAGAAAAGGAAGGAGGAACCATCCTGATTTAACCTGTTGAAGTAAAAGTAGCACCACACCCTGGCCTTCCAAAACCTGTAAACAACCGACCACGTGTCACCTCCTCCTCCTTTGGTTCCTCCTCCTCCCTCCTCAGCACAGGCCACAAGGGCCTGTCCGGGCAGTAAATTAGGAACTACCCAATGGCAAAGTGCCAAACACACAACTGACCAACTGGAAAGGAGCAGAAAAATGAGAAGGCACAGAGGAAAAAAAAAAGCAGTTTGCAAAGACAAGAGTTGCATAAGAAAATGTAAGCAAATCCAACCAAGCCTGCTAACTTTTAGACTCTACAAAGACCACATGGCTGTCTTCTTAAAACAGGCCTGAGTGTCACCGTCGCAGTCCTGTAAAACTGCAACAACAAATCGCACTCTAGCCTTTAACACTAACACTGCACACCTAATATAGAGCACCCAATGGAAACCTCCCCCTCCCACCCACTTAACACACATACAGATATAGGCAGACGCAGGCCAGCGCAGGACCTCTGCCCTGCATGACATATGGGAGCTAGTCGCTGGCAGAGAACATGATCGGCCCAGTTCAGCTTTAAGTATCTGCACGACCGAGGCGTGCATGAATGAGAAGAAGGTCAGTGGAGCAGAGTTTTCACATTACTCCAAAGGGACGCACCTAGTTTATCAAAGCTGTAAATATAGTACATGTGCTGCCCAAGTATAAAGTTAGATGTATGCAAGTACAGCAAGTTCTTTTTAGTCAAAGCACAAAGTCTGCACGTCTTATGACGTAGTCAAAGCCATTGATGTGTAGATGACGGATATATTTAACATGTTCACTCTCAAAGAAAGCTTCAGCTGACACACCCTACCCTCTAACAAATACTCACACTCAGGTGTAGTCTGCACATACAAGGGCTTCACAAAAGGTAAATATGTACGGCACAAACTACTAATCTCAGTTTCAGAGGGTTAAAATCAAGAGTAGCTGTAAATATATAGACATCTTTCTACATTAACTCAAGCAAATGTGAGTGGGATGTCCTTTGGGGCCAAATAAGCATCTGCACCATGATAAAAGAGGGGGTAGGGTGTGGATGTCTTTGAGGTTTAACTGTCATTTCAGTTTAATGAAAAGAAACTCCGACAGAATTTTTCCTTAAAAACATGTGCCAGGCACTTAGCCTAAACTTGGATGGTGATTTGTGCTTAAATATACAACTGCAGCGGGCTCACAAGCAGGCCACACGTGCAACAACAAAAAAAAGACAGAAAAAAAAAAAAAGAAAGAAAGTGCTCGGTCCTTGTTTTTTTTTTATGTTGGAAACGTTTGCTGGTTGCAGAACAACAACGACAATGATAAAGTGCTCACAAAAGATTAGAGCTACTCTGATAAACAGTCGAGAGGCTGATGGCTCGTTTTGTTATCATCAGCCAATCACTCGTGTGTTGTCAAGCACGGGCGGTTTGCTCAGCTTACGAACTAAAGGGCCTGATGGTGTGTGCAAACATGTTTTTCACAAATGTGAAGAGGTAACAAAAGAAGAGCAGCCACAAAGAGGTCCAACGTGATGTTTATGGCCACGATGCCCTTAATGCACATATATACACATGCTCTCTCTCTGAAGAGATCACAGACCTGCTCCCACACTGTGGGGAAACATCCTGCTCACAGGGGCAGTGTCTAATTTTTAGACCAAGTTTTTTTATAGAAGCCCTTTTAAATCCGTGCCAAATGACCATAAAGAGGAGGATAAATGCAAACGCTGCGCTGCCATTAGTCGATTGTGTTGGTGTAATAAGAATAAAAGCTGCAAGAAGCTCCAAAACTATTTCCAGGGTCGAATACTTTTGCACTTGACACAGTTTTGAAAGTGAGGAGAGGCTTGTTCTGTTGCAGAAGTTCCCATTTAAACCCAGTAGATGGGATGTTCTGGCAGTGCAAAGCCATCACTTCAGCCACTAATAACTCATCTTATTACACCTTAATTAACACCTAACAGCAGCACCTTGTTGCAGAACTGACAGAAACGGCCTAAAGGTCTGATCATCTGGGCGGATTAATACGACTTTACACCCACTGCTGTGTGAGCTCAGACTGATCCACGACCTAACGAGGAGCCGTTCTTCTTGTTTTCCAAGCCAGACAATAGACTCTTTGACGGTGTCTGTCGCAACCTCATCAATGAGGCTTGACCTTCAAGGAAGTTAATGCAGAAATACCCATCCGTGCACACATGCTCTCACTACTATGACATACCAATAATGCACCATGTGGGGTGTCACATATACATACATATATGTATATACATATACACACACACACACACACACACACACATACAGTCTGCACAGACAACCTTGGGACAGGCAGCTGCAGGGCGTTTTCAGGCAAACAAACCAATGGAAGATTATGGTAAGTGTGATCCATACAACCTTGGCGCTAATAATGCATTTCTTATGTAACACTTAAATGCACTGCAACGCAGAGCTTATGTAAGGTTTCGCTGTTGGCTCGTATTCTGGAGTGGGCTGTACATTTCCACATCACCGTCGAAACCATGTGGGTCATGTTACCATAAAACAACAATAACAACAACAACAACAACAAATAGAGCGCAATGATCATCAAAACCATCGCTCATATAACCCAAGAACGCAAAAAACAAACAAGCAACCTCGGTTTCGTTTCTATCTATGATCAAACACGGTGATATCTTCCGCAAACCAGGATCTCAACATATGACTTGGTGCAGGATATTGAGGTTTAATGCCACCTGCACAGCTTTTAAAACACGCAGGGTGACATGGTGCCACGCGCACGCACAGACGGAGGAATCGTGTCTGTCAGCTTAAACACAAACTCCCTTCTTTGTTCGTTTTTGTGTGTGCGCGCTTCCTTGGCATCGAAGATGGACTATAAGAAAAAGTCTCAACGACGACTCGCAAAAGCGGAAGTAAGCACGATCTCGTCCAATCAAAAGCGCGAAAGGGTTAAATGTAAAAGCAGACCAACAGCAAGCTTACAAAAGAGAAAAAAACAGTAAAAATACAAATGGGGTTTGGTGCGAGTCGAAAACGCAAATCTGCGCTACAGTGCACAGATTTATTTGTAATCTTTTGCACCCACCACCGCCTCCCTGTGTGTGCGTGTCTGGTTTTTTAAACGGAGCACATGGTAGTGGGAGCATGGCTGGCGTTGCAGACAGTCCCATGCGAGGAGGGACAATGGATCGAGCGAGGAGGCCCTATCTGTGTGGTTGCTTCTCCAAGGCTTCGCATCGAGGTTGGACCCACTCACCGTCGGCCTGAGGAGCGGTGTCCATGTCGGTCGCCATGGCGCTCTCTCTCTTCAAATGCTCGATTAAAAACCCCTGGCGGTGCACTCCTCCTCCCGTCGAGCTGCCGTTAGCTGCAAGAGGGCCCCCACTAAAATAAAATAATAAAAATAAATAAATAACAGTCCTGCAGGTCAAACCTCTGCACAGCAGCCTCGTTTACTGCGAGTTTTACGGGCAAGAGAGACGCTGGAGTGTCTTTTTCGTGCTTAGCTTAGAGAGGAGTAAAAAAAAGATGAGTAAAAATGAGTGAAGGCGCGAGATGGAGGAGTTCAGTCCTCTTGTCCGCGTGCACAGCTGGGGTGTAAAGTTAAAAAAAAAAACAATCACGCTGTGGGGGGAAGGAAGCGGGTGAACTAGTTGAAGAGCATTTCATCAAACAGCCTGGAAGATAAACAAAGTCTGTTTTTAACTTTGCAGAGCGACGCGAGAGGAGTCACGTGTCGAAAACGCGGACGGGGAGTGGTCAGCGCAGGGGGTGGGTGCTAATCCCTAGCGACCAATCACAGAGCAGCAAACGTCTGCACGTCTCCAACGGAAAATACCCAAACAGTGCTGTTTTTTGATATCGATCCGATACCAAGTAAATACAGGGCCAGAACTGCTGATACCGATATTTTTAACCCGTAAAGGCAGCGTGAGAGCAGTGTCACTCTGAAAATTCACACATTTTAATGACAACTAAATCACTACGACTTTTACTTTCCACAATAATTTGTTAAGACAGCAAGAACTCACCTTTCTGCCTTTCTTTTTTTGTGTATTTTTGATTTCCAAAAAATAATTTGTTTAACACAGATCAGTGGACCACATGCTGAACTCAGAGGATAGAAACAAAGTAACAATCCTACTACGCTGGTAGCTCTGAAATTCCAGTGTTGGTATCGATACTAACATATTTGTATTGTTCCGCCCACTTCTATTCAACAGGATTACCGCCCAGCAGAGTTTCATCAGAATGGTTAGAGAGGTTACGTCAGGGTTTTTTTTATGCATGAATGATCGGTTTTGTTTTAATTATTATACTTTTAAAGTAGGGCTATGGGGTAGTTTGTGTGTGTTTACTTGCCTTTTGATGCGCTATATCCTTTTATATATAGGCTTACTCATCTTTTTGTTGTTACACATATATTTAATTATTTAAGACCAATAAAGATTTTAAAGAAACCGTCCATCGCACAGTGCCTGTTTGTCCCTGATATGAGTACCTAAAGTAGTTTTCTTTGAAATGCAGACTCTTCAGTCACATTACTGCAGGGGCCACTGAATGATTGGAGAACAGATGTTAGTGGTGCAGATATTTGGATCAGCCTTGTTCTAGCTTCTTTTGCTTCTACTGTTACAATCCTTGTGAATTTTACTAGTGTTACAATTAATACTTTTATTTATATTTGTTGATTTTGAGGCTTTATGCAGCCCTGGTCTGTATCTGATTACATGCAAGTTGCTCTGTGACTCCTTACTGTACATTGATCAACTTGCTATAAATAGATAAAACGTGATAATCCACATTTAAACACCTTTTTATGTCATCTGAAATCTCACCGCTAGGTGGCGTTAAAGTATGTTTGATCACATGGGCCCGTAGTATTTGTCACTGTCACACTATTCTTTCACTGTAATGGCCTGCCTGTTTACTCACTGGCTTAGCCAAATGTTGGATCACGGTGCACATTTTCTTCATTTTCTTTCCCCCCACGGTGATAGTGGGTCCACCTCCACGTGTCGTTGAATGTGGGTGGTACACACTGATACCATCATGCCATCGATGAACCGGTTTATCCATGTTTTCTTCACTTGATGCTGTAGGCATTTTATTAAATGCATATTAACTTAGGAATGTATGACTATAGATTGTGACAGCAGATTTGAGCGATTCGGTTACTCTGAGTGTGTGTGAGTTTGTGAAATAAGAGTATTATTGTTGTTTTGAGTCAGGGCAGTGAAGTGAAGCTCAGCACTGGAGACGTGTCCCTTTTCAAAGGTAACACGTAAGCTCAAAACTTGTATAAGTGAGAAAATACACGCATTGGCCACTTCATTGGGTACAGCTGCTTGCTTATTAATAGGGGCCTTTCTAATTGGATTCTCTCCAGGTACTTGGACTGCGGGAGGAAGAAAGATTAGGTTAAGATTAGGTTAACTAGAGATTCTAAACTGTCCAGAGGTGTGAATGTGAGCACAAACATAGAGATGTTTTAGCCCTGTGACAGACTGACGACCCGTTCAGGGTATATCCTGCCTTTGATCCTATGACAGGTCGAATAGGCTCTCTTTCTTCCTTAAAGAAAAAAGGTTGAAATAATATGGTCAAGTTGACCTGGTGGAATTCAAACTGAGCATTAGAATGAGGAAGAAATGTGATTTAAGTGTATTTTAATGTGGTATTATTGTTGGTGTCAGACAGCTGAGTATATCAGAAACTGCTAATCTGCTGGGATTTTCACAACCATATCTAGGGTTTACAGAGAATGGTCTGAAAAAGAGAAAATGTCCAGTAAGAGGCAGTTCTTGCTGATTACAGTTGTTAGAGGAGAGTGGCCGAGAGTGGCCGGCTTTGAGCAGGTAGGAAAGAAAAAGGTAACTAAAACAACCACTCATTTTTGAATGCATAATACACCAAACCTCATTAAACCTTTGCCATAAAGAATTAAAGCAAATGTGAAGTTTGAAATAGGTCTAATGTAACAGAGTCATAAATAACATTGTTATAATTACACAAAATGTGTTCTAAACCTCCAAACTTCTCCTTTTATACCTGACTTTTAGGACCTCCAAGCCTGTAGTTGTGTTCATTATCAGTTAGAGCCCCTCCTCATTCTTTTCTTCTTCTTTGGTGCAATACTATAAATACAGTGTACCCCTTTTGCCTCTCCCCTTTTTCTACAATTCCCCTGTGGGAGAGGTGGGTGTCATTTCTTTCCAGCACCTTAAAGCACACATAATTCATATTTAACCACCCTGATGTTTATGATTGCGATTTTAATTCAGTTATTGTCATTATTGAGCCTGTTTTTGTAAGATGTTATAAGTGTGTAGTATGTGTGTGTCATAAATGTGTTTTAGGCGCCATAAATGATAGCATGAATATGTATTCCTTGCTAGCTTGGGAGCTGTGGTGGGTTGAGCTAATCCTCTTCCCCACTGTCTGTATTTGGTCGTAGGAGCTGGAGTGGGCAAATTATTTACTTGGAGGTCTTTCTTTCTTTTACCTTTTTTATCAGGTATGTCAGATTTCATGTTGTTTTTGTTTTATCTTATGTCAAATATGTTACGTGTAAATGCATATTTTATGTTTAATGTAAAAATAAATGCCACGCCCTTTTTCTACAATTCCCCTGTGGGAGAGGAGCTGGAGTGGGCAAATTATTTACTTGGAGGTCTTTCTTTCTTTTACCTTTTTTATCAGACACAACGCAGAATCACACCGGTTACACTTGGTGCCGCTGACCCGTCACATCGCCAATCCGCGATCCACCCCTCCTCCTTCTGCTGCCGCTGTTTTCCCGCCTCCTCTCTGCAGCTGTGTGCCAGAATCCTGTGCCCTGCGCTTTGACTCACAGGTTTTTATATCGCGTGTGTGATCGATGCCCCGTAATTTGGCTTGCAGGCATCTCTGTCACGTGTGAACTTAAAGGGCAAATACGTAGGTGATCATTTCTGTCACTGTTTCATATTGTTGCCTCAAATTATACAGGCACGGATTGTAATTTTTTTTTCTCTATTGATATTGGCTTTTACAGCCTGTTTTAATTGAGAGGAGAAAACATTTTATTTTCTATGGTGTTTTGATTCTTTGATGTTTTTTTTCTTCTCCCCACATTTCATTGTTTTGTGAAGTTTTGCATAATTGTGTGTGGGGGTTAGGCTCGTTTTTTTTTTGCTGTTGAACAGTGATATCTCACTTGGGCCAACATGTTAAGTGAGGAAACTGTGGATAGCGCTTTGCCTGATCTGTTCTCTGCGGGGAGTAATATGACCTTTGGTTTGGGGAGGGGTCATCAGATTGCTCCAAAGTTTTTTGGGAGGGGTAGGCCAGTAGTCCCGGGTATTGGTGCCCACACTGTAGACCAGCCAGTGATGCACTCACCATTAATGCCAGCAGCTAGCTCCACACCAGCTGCTTGCGAACGCCAAACACACACCCAGGCTGTCACTAGTGACATGTTGAGCAGCTTGATCACTGACTTAGCAAAGCAAATTGGGGAAAATATCACATCCTCTCTTGACTCTATGCACCAGCCAGCCCCCACCCAGCCACAGTCTCCCCAGAATGTGCCCTCGAGCTGCAATGACCAGTCCCAGCTGAAGGTTGTTGTTCAGTCAGACACCAAAGCTCCACCATACTTCAAGGGTGACAACACAGATCTATTTCCCATCGGTGAATGGGAGGACATGATGAGATGTTATCTGCACAGAATCAGCTGTGACACAGATGAAGAAATGTTTGCCATATTAATGTCTAGACTAACTGGCAAAGCCAGAGATGTGGTCAAGGTGTCACTTCGTTGCCGCCCTGAGTTGAATCGGAATGATCCTATTACTGCTGTGTTTGACATACTGAGGTCTAACTTCAGCGACTTGACATATTCCAGCCTGCCCATGAAAGATTTCTACAGTACTGTGCCACGTCCAGGTGAGAACGCCATGGATTACTGGATCCGGTTGAACAAGTCTATTGATGCTGCTGATGAGTGTCTCCGCAGGCGCGGCAAGATGGTAGAGGACCCCAGTAGTGAGGTTGTTTCGATGTTCATTAATCACTGTCCTGACCACAGTCTTACGTTGTCTTTTCAACTGAAGGCCCCTGAGGAGTGGACTGCAGCTGAGGTTCAGAGCCGTCTGGACAACTATGTGAGGAAAATGAGACAGTCTAGTGTTTTGTCTCATAATACAGCAAGTCTGTCCATCCCGCATCAGAGCCCTGTCGCTGTTAACAGCCAGCCCCACTCCAGCGGTGCTCAAGCAGTCCCAGTAACACATGAGCCAGCCTCGTATCCTATGCCCTCTGTTCCCTCTGCAGCCACATGTCAGCCTCTCTCTTCTGATGGCATGGTAAGTGTGCAGCAGCCCTCTGCTTGTCCTCCTTTGACTCTACATGTCATGCCCCCATCTTTGCCAGTTTCTGGCCCTCCTCCAGCTGAGCCAGGTGTTCAACAGATGGTAGCACTGTTTGACAAGGTTCTGTCCATGTGCACTGCATCACTAGCCACTGGTCCTAGGTGCCCACAACCCACAGGTCATTCCCATGGGCACCGCAATGCTCATCGTGCTTCGTGCAGAGTGTGTGGCTCACATGAACACACAACCCATGTGCATTGTAGGCTGTACAAGCTATGCCACAGCTGCTTTGACCCTGGACACATGAGGCGTGAATGCCCACAGTTGCACCAGAAACCAAGCGTTTCAGTCCCTCCTCCCACCGATGCTGCTTTAAACTAGCCAGCCCATGTAACGAGAGGGGTAGCATGGGCAGTGTTGATGAAACCCTCAGAAATGCAACAGACCCAGAAGCCATATATGTTAACTGCTGTAGTAGCCTCTCTGATGAGAAGACTGTTATTATGGGTTCACAAAGAGTTGGCAGGGCTAGTGAGTTGTTTTACACTCCAGTGTCGGTCAGTGGCCGGTGTTCCCTGACAAGCATGCTTGATTCAGGAAGTATGTCATGCACACTAAGTGAAGAGGCTGATAGCAAGCTAAGAGCCGCTGGTGTTGCTCTGATTCCGCAGCATATCCCTGAAAATGTGGTGCTGGTTGGTTGCGGTGGCCTTCTCACACAACCGAAATGCATCTATGATTTGGACATTGAAGTATATGGGACTAGGTTTCTTGTACCAACATTTGTGGTTCCTGGGCAAAAAGATGAGCTCATCGTGGGGAGCAATGTGATCCGGCCCATCATTCAGAAGATGAAGGCTGATACAAAGTACTGGGAGCTTATTAACTCCAATTACACTGGCACTGATTGTGAAGACTTCCTGCAGTTGCTGAGCTGTATCTCACGGTGGTCTGCTCCTGTGTTGCCAGATAAAGTAGGTACAGTCAGGTTGCGGAAGAGTGTCACTCTCCTGCCACAAAAAGAATATGTAGTTTGGGGAAAGCTGCCACCTTCTGCCCTCGTGTCTCCAGGAAGTACTGTCGTTGTGGAACCCACGTCAGCCCGTTCCACTCCAAAGAACATAATGGTGGGGCGCATTATAACACCCATGTGGGGAGATCGTTGGGTCCCTATGAAAGTCCTTAACCCAACAGAGAGCCCTGTGACACTTCGTCGCAATGCTAAGATTGCGGATGTCTTTCCTTGTATTGCTGTGGAGGACCTGCCCATCACTCAAGGTCTCTGCGAGACTCTGACTGACCAGCATACCAGTTTTCCCCCCTCATCAGACTCTGTGCCTGACTCTGCACAGCTACTCAAAGATGCTGGGTTGGCTGACATTGATATTGAGGGCTGTGAAGTGTCAGATGGGTGGAAGAGGAAATTGGTGGAGCTTGTGTTGACTTACCAAGATGTGTTCTCTAGAGACAAACTGGACTGTGGTGAGGTGAAAGACTTTGTCCATCGTATCCACCTCACTGACGACCGCCCTTTCAGGCTTCCCTATCGCAGAGTACCCCCGGCTCACTATCACAAGTTGCGAGAGGTGCTGTCAGACATGGAGATGAAAGGCATCATCAGTAAGTCCACCAGCGAATACGCCTCACCACTGGTAATGGTTTGGAAGAAGTCAGGTGACTTGAGGATATGCACTGACTTCCGCTGGCTCAATGCCAAAACCATTAAGGATGCTCACCCACTGCCCCATCAGGCTGACTGTCTTGCTGCCCTTGGTGGGAATGCTTTCTTCAGCACCATGGACCTCACATCTGGGTTCTACAACGTTCCCCTCCATGAGTCTGACAGACGGTACACTGCTTTCACTACACCTCTTGGCCTGTATGAGTACAACAGACTTCCCCAGGGTCTATGCAACAGCCCAGCATCTTTCATGCGGATGATGCTCAGCATCTTTGGTGATTTGAACTTTTCCAGCCTCCTGTGTTATCTTGATGACCTGCTGGTGTTTGCGCCTTCAGAAGAGGAGGCCCTAAGACGTCTTGAGATTGTTTTCTCTCGCCTGAGGACCAGCAATCTGAAGCTGGCGCAGAAAAAATGTCACTTTCTCATACGCTCTGTGAGGTTTTTGGGTCATGTCGTGGATGCTGGTGGTGTCTCGGTTGATCAGGATAAAGTGAGGGTTATCGCCAATTTTCAGAAGACTGACCTTATGGATGGTGACGGTTGCACCCCTTCTCAGAGGAAAGTGAGATCCTTCCTTGGCATGGTGATGTTTTACCAGCATTTTATTCCAGGGTGCTCTCGTATTGCGAAGCCACTCTTTGCTCTAACTGCCGGTCAGAAGAGGACTAAAGGCTGCCATGGGAGTCGGAAACCTGGAACTTTTCGCAAGCTCACCCCTCAAGATTGGACTCCTGCTTGTGAGAAAGCATTTGAGGGACTCAAAGGTGCACTCCTCAGCTGTGCGGTGCTGGCACATCCTGATTTTGAGAGGCCATTCATCCTTTCAACTGACGCTTCCATGGATGGGCTGGGTGCTGTCTTATCCCAGGTGCCAGCTGGTGAGGAGAGAGCAAGACCTATAGCCTTTGCTAGTAAGTCTCTCAGCCGCAGTCAGGCCAAATACCCAGCACACCGGCTCGAATTTTTGGCTCTGAAGTGGGCTGTGTGCGATAAGTTCAGCCACTGGCTCAAGGGTCATCGGTTCACTGTCTGGACTGATAACAATCCTCTCACATACATTCTGACTAAGCCAAAGCTGGATGCCTGTGAACAGCGTTGGGTCTCTAAGCTTGCACCATACTGCTTTGAGATCAAATATGTTCCTGGAAAGCTGAACATTGTGGCAGACACCCTGAGCAGGGAACCGTTTGTGAGGCCGTTGGCCCAGCGGCTCCTGTCGGAGCCCTACTTTGAGCTGCTAGAGCAAGTCAGTGGTGTGAAAGATGCCAGTGTCCAAGATGCCTTCCGTTTGACCTGTCAACCTCAATCGATACGCAGTGCTCCACCCTCTGCTGTGCTTGATGTGTCTCTGTCAACTGATGACGTGTCTTCTCTCATGTCTTCGCTCTGTGAGTGGGAGTCTGCTTCTCGCCAGCGTGCAACATCCCTCGCTGGTCACCTAACCTCCATCAGTCCACCTGACTGTGATGTTACTCATGCGCTGTCCCGTGCTGATCTCCTGTCTCATCAAACAGGGGATCCTGTGATCTCCAGAGTAGCCCGCTATGTTGAGCGTAAGCGCAGACCCTCCAGACGTGAGCGCTGTCATGAGAACCAACATACGTTGCGGCTCCTGAAACAATGGGATAAGCTCACATTCCTCAATGGTGTCCTCTACAGAGTCGTGAGGGACCCACTGACCAAACACAAGAGATTCCAGTTTGTGGTACCTGACTCCCTAAAACAAGTGGTGCTGTCTGGCATACACGACAATGCTGGTCATCAAGGTCAACCTCGCACACTCTCCTTGGCTCGTCAGCGTTTTTTCTGGTATGATATGGAGAAGGATGTGCGCGGTCATGTGAGAAATTGCCGCAGGTGTGTTCTCAGCAAGACCCCAGAGCCAGCAGCTAGGGCCCCGTTGGAAAGCATTAAGACCTGTGCTCCAATGGAACTTGTGTGCATTGACTTCTGGTCAGCTGAGGACAGCAACAACAAGTCTGTGGATGTCCTTGTGATTACTGACCACTTCACAAAATTAGCACATGCATTCCAATGCCAGGATCAGACAGCTAAGAGAGTCGCTAAAAAGCTTTGGGATGGATTCTTCTGTGTGTATGGCTTCCCTCAGCGCATTCACTCTGACCAGGGAGCTAGTTTTGAGAGTGAGCTGCTTGCAGAGCTTCTGGTTTTGGGTGGCGTTGCCAAATCCCACACTTCACCATACCACCCCATGGGTAATGGTACCACAGAGAGATTTAATCGCACCCTTGGAAACATGTTACGGTCCCTCCCCCCCAGATGTAAGCAGAAATGGCCGCAGATGATACAGTCCATGACGTTTGTGTATAACTGTACGGCACACGAGACCACCGGCTTTGCGCCATTCTACCTGATGTTTGGGAGGGTGCCAAGGTTGCCAGTTGACCTCATGTTTCGGGATGTCCTTCATGATGACACCATTTGTGACTATGATACCTATGTCAAGTCACTGATGGATGACCTGCGCTCTGCCATGCTCCAAGCCCAGGAACACAGCACAATGGAGCAGAGACACCAGTCTGACCAGTACAACAGAAAAGTGAAGGGTCTGCCTCTTTCACTAGGGGACCAGGTGTTGTTGGCAAACAAGGGAGTCAGAGGAAAAAGGAAGCTCTCTGACAAATGGGAACCTGTTGTGTACACGGTAGTTGACTTGGATCCTGCTCTTCACATCTGCCGTATCAGAGACAAAGAAGGTCATGAGCGTGTGGTGCATCGCAACCTGCTCCTTCAAGTTAACTTTTTGCCCTTGGACACAACACTGAATGACGATGCTGCACATCCTGCTGTGAGCGTTGTCAGTGGCCCCGCTGAGTCTGACCTGGATGGGTCTGTGACATCTTTTGGGGGCACAGGAGCTGTACCTCCTGCCACCTGGACTGTGGATTCCGTCTCCAGCATTGGCGAGTGTGATGACCGCACACTATCATGGATCCATCAGCAATCTGCCGCTGACCCGGTCGAAGATGGCGTTCATGGGACCCCTCCCATAATGGGTGTTTCTGATCTTGGTGGGCTGGCTGGTGATGGAGCCTCCCCAGGCTCCCCTGCTGCTTTCCCGTCCCACACTTTTCATTCTCTTGAACCCAAAAATGTGGACGTGGATCAAGGACTTACCACACGTTTTGGTAGAATCATTAAACCAGTTCGTCGCTTGATTGAATCAATGGCTCAACTTGAAACACTCCTTGGTGTTGAACCTGTTCAAGCAGCGGTTATTGATGTGTGAATTTGCTTATTTCTGTATGTTTTTCATTGCTATTGTTTTTGGAAAAGAATAATACAGGCACAGAGTTCATTGTATTTTGTCAGTCTGTGCAGTCTGATAGTGACGCCCATAGATATTATGGCCTGTTTTGTGTGGTGTAAATGGCACCTCATTTTGTCTATAGAAAGTCCTGGGATCTTGCTAGGCGCCGAGCAGGTCTCAGGTCTCTTATCCTCCTTGGAGGAAGCTATGTTGCTGATCTAATTCATTGTATATGCGATGTGAATTTGTTTGAGGCCACTGTATCTGTTATTGTGGGTTTATATTTTTTTTTTTTTGGTGTACCCTTTAGGATTTTGTGTAATTCTTGGGGGGTGAATGTAACAGAGTCATAAATAACATTGTTATAATTACACAAAATGTGTTCTAAACCTCCAAACTTCTCCTTTTATACCTGACTTTTAGGACCTCCAAGCCTGTAGTTGTGTTCATTATCAGTTAGAGCCCCTCCTCATTCTTTTCTTCTTCTTTGGTGCAATACTATAAATACAGTGTACCCCTTTTGCCTCTCCCCTTTTTCTACAATTCCCCTGTGGGAGAGGTGGGTGTCATTTCTTTCCAGCACCTTAAAGCACACATAATTCATATTTAACCACCCTGATGTTTATGATTGCGATTTTAATTCAGTTATTGTCATTATTGAGCCTGTTTTTGTAAGATGTTATAAGTGTGTAGTATGTGTGTGTCATAAATGTGTTTTAGGCGCCATAAATGATAGCATGAATATGTATTCCTTGCTAGCTTGGGAGCTGTGGTGGGTTGAGCTAATCCTCTTCCCCACTGTCTGTATTTGGTCGTAGGAGCTGGAGTGGGCAAATTATTTACTTGGAGGTCTTTCTTTCTTTTACCTTTTTTATCAGGTATGTCAGATTTCATGTTGTTTTTGTTTTATCTTATGTCAAATATGTTACGTGTAAATGCATATTTTATGTTTAATGTAAAAATAAATGCCACGCCCTTTTTCTACAATTCCCCTGTGGGAGAGGAGCTGGAGTGGGCAAATTATTTACTTGGAGGTCTTTCTTTCTTTTACCTTTTTTATCAGACACAACGCAGAATCACACCGGTTACACTAACTCAGTACTAGCAAGGTGTACCTAATAAAGTGGCTGATTAGAGTATAGAGGATCACTTCTCAGCCTCTTATACTTTGTGCTGTGATCATCACTGTTGCATTGCCAGCAAGGCAAGGACACAGATATCAAACTTCAGAAAAGTCAAAAACCTCTCAGAGTCAGAGCTGACTGCCGGATTTATTCTGAGTCATTCACGGCGACAGATACTCACGAGTAGGAGATTAGTCAGGCGGCAGATCGGGTGTATTTCACAGCAGAATATGTGAGAACTACAGGCGCGTATAATGTGAAGCAGAAGTACACACATGTATTTGGTAGCACATTTATTTTGACACAAAATCCACAGTTTTCTGTTCAATAGAGTTAAGCAGACGTCTGCGTCCAATATCGCAGAATCTCAGTGATGATCAGTGAGATGGAAGAAATCTAAATACAACCCCACCTTCTAAAAAACAAAAAACAAAACAAAAAAAACCCCCCAAACAAACAAAGCAAAAAAACATGATGGTGTGCAACCAAACAGACACAACAAACGTGAGAACATCTCACTCAGTATGCATTGGAAACCTCTGAATCTGCTTTACACCAAGATACAAAATCAACTTGATATCCATGATGACACGAAAAAGTTTTGGCTTTTTTTTTTTTAAATCGACAGTTATTATGTTAACATTATACTCAACATTATCCTCACAATAAGCGACAGTGATTTTTAACAAGAAAACGGCACGGTTACTCTCTCACACATACGTACGACACGCTGAAGAGCCGCAGGTAGAATTGCACAAAGATACCTTCAAAGTACACCACATGTTGTAGTAATATTAATCGGAACTATTCCATGTACAGTCACATATACATACTGCTATATATGCTGCTGTCTCGTAGCTGCAGGAGTAGAAGGAGACAGTCTTGAGTTATCCTGAATCAAAAGGATTGGATGTTTTGTTTTTTGTTTTCTGGCAAAATGGTTCAACGGCTGTACCAATGTGAGGTTTGTTTTTTTTTTTGTATTTTTATTCAATTCTTTAACTTTTGGCATTACAAAATAAAATCAGTACAAATATATAGTAGATACTATCTTCAGAAGGAGAGAACAGTCCTTTACAGTCAAAACTCGAGCGAGGTAACAGTCTTATATCAGGCCTTGGCCAAAGAGTGGTAACAAAGGTAAAATCTGGGGCATATTTCTCCACACAAATTGGCTTCTGACAAGGCGAGACAAATCAAACCGCTTCTATTTACACTGACGTCAAATGAAAGCAGGAGTCGGGATACAATAAACCCCAGTGTGTGACTCCTATGTTTCACCATCTTGTTCAGGTTCAGTCATAGAAATTAAACATCCATCCATCCATCTGCTTTCCACCAGCTCATCTGGGGCTGGATCAAAAGGGAATCCCAAACCTCCCTCTCCCCAGCCACCTCCTTCAGCTCATTCGGGGAAAGCACCGAGGCATTCCCAGGCAGTGCTGAGGGACGTAGTGTCTCCGGCGTGGCCTGGGCCTACCCCGGGGCCTCTTTCCACGGGGGCATGCCCAGGAAATCTCACCCAGGAGGCATTCTAATCGGATGCCTGAACCACCTCAGCTAGTATCCGATAGATCCACACGCTAACTTTGTGTTTTTGTTAATAGCTTCTATGCCGGTAGTGCAGTGGTTGAACCTGTTGCCTCACAGCAAGAAGGTCTTGGGTTCAAATCCATGAAGTGTTTCTGGGAGTCTGCATGTTTTCCCTGTTCTTTCTGGCTTACTCTCAGACTCCAAGCATTGTAAATTGCCCATTCATATGAATATGAGACTGGCAACGTGTCCAGAGTGTACCCCACCTCTGCTCTATGGCAGCTGGCAAAGGCTCCAGCTAAGCCTCCATGACCCTGAACTGGATAAGCGGAAGAAAGTGGATGGATACTTTCTAAACTAATATCAAGAGGACGCCATATAAAAATGGTATTTTTTGGCCTCTTTTCTAAGTGTAAAATTTAAAACAGAATGATGCCCCTTAAGACAATTATCCTAATTAAAATCTACAATAAAATGTAAAAAAACTAAGCACTCACTAACCAAAGCGTCAGTGACATTACAGCTCATTTGCTTCATGATCCATCACAGTTCAAAGGTTGTTGTAATGTGTGAAGTACAGAAAGAAAGCTGTGCGGCTCTTTTGCACAAATGAATGATAATTAAAGTCGAGGGAGAAGTCAAGGAGGCTCACAAACAGTCGTATCCAGGATTATCTAGCCTTGCTTCACTAAAGACAGACCAATACTCCAGGAGGAGAAGCGATTCTTGTAAAAATGACTTGTACAGCCTTGACCTTGAGCACAGTGTGGGTGAAGACACATCAGGTGATCACTGTGTTTCATTAAAATCTGACCAGTACTCTGGGAGGAGTATGGATTCTTGTGAATTGCGGTGGGACAAACGGACGACGGATGCCTCGCTATGGCGTAAGCGCACTGAACCTTCAGTCAGATGAGCTTAAAAAAAAAATCAATACAAAACACTAAAGTTTAAGGTCAGTAACATGCAAGACACACACTGGGGCTTTAAAATACAACCCGATAATATAAGCTTGCACTTACGCCAAAGGCATTTTTTTTTAAAAACTGCTGTGTTTGTACAATCGAGGGCCTTTGCCCAGCACAGCTAGCATATGAGTCATAAAGAGGTAAATGTCATTTCAGTTCATCTCATTTCCTGTCAGCCAGCATAAACCAGAATAAGGAAAAAAAGTGTGAATACTATTGCTAAATACTATTTTTGCAAGTCTCACATGTAATATGAGCATTTTAAAAAGAGACTGCTAAGTACTCTTAGAAAATATTTTCGCCATTCGATTTACAGCTATTCCTAATCCACACACACACGCACGCACACGCTCAGATTAGCTGGGAAACTACGGATTCCTAACAGAAAAATACTTTTTCAACTAGGCACCACTGATCAACGACACACATTACCTAAAACTAATGAAAATGAGAAGAAACGCAAGGCTCCAAAAAGGCTTTTTTGCCAGTATGTCCAGAGGATGAACCATCTCTGTCAGGCCATCAGCGAGTCACTGCAGAGGTGCTTTGAAGATGATCATCAAGAGATCATCAGAAAGCAAACTGCCACTCAAACTTCCATGCAAACTCACATCTGAATGTTCAAAAGAGCAAATGTGACTTGTTCTTTTTTAGGAGTGAACTGTGCTAAATTAGATTTCTCTCCACACTACTAAGAGTTAAAAGCTTTGCCCTTAGGCATTAAACAACTAGGGACACGAAAAAAGTGGCCTCCAGTCAGCGAACTACTGAGACCCTTGTCTCATAATAACAACTACGGCAAGACAAACATGTACAAATTGTGTTGTGAGACGCTCTCCGTTTATTTTTGAGCACATTGTTGTACTGACAGATAACTACGAGAGAGAACGTATGTGCTATCCCCCGCCAGGTGAGCATGGCAGGCTAATGTAATCCTTGGCCTTGCTCTGGATGTCAACTAGTCATCAACCAGGAGGCATTTAGAGAAAAACAGTCTGACTCTGCGAAATCCCGTTTTGCCACAGCAGTATTTAAAATAAAGGAGATTCTGTTCTGTGACTTCAGATGCTTCCATCGTACATTTACACCTTTGATATTTAACAAGCATCACTCGACACAAACAGTCATCACGATGGGCACGTCTTTCCAAAGTGACTTCTCGAAGCACACGCCTACAGACTGGATTGCCACGCTGGCATAACTCTGTTATTTTTTTTCTTTTTGTTAAAAACAAACTAACAAACAAACAAAAAAAAGCTTTCAGTCGAGCATCATGCTATAAAAAAATCCTCAAAAAACAGCTTTGAGTGCGTTTTTTTGTTGCAATGCATAACCTTTTACATTCATTATCAGTTTAGGCTTAAAGTGTGCGCCTAGTAAAAAACTCAACACGAGGATTCAGAGTGATATTGCCTTGCAAAAGGCAGGAGCACGTTAAAACTGCACTGAACCCAAAGACAAACAGCTGGCTAAGTATACAGTATACTGATGTAACAGTCTGAAACTATAATGTATAACTACAATATCATAGTAAAGCTTTGCCACCTGCACATTTAATTAAAGTTTGTACCCGCCCCCCTTTTTAAAAAAATCTTTAAGAAGGAGGCAACATAAGACACAAGGTATAAAACACTGACCCACTGAATCAATCTATCTATGATAAGGGAAGTGGGCTCCAATAAAAAAAAGAAAAGGTCTTTCAATGTTTAAATGCCTAAAAAGATGACCAATATTTTATGTTAAAATGTGTGGATTTGACAAAAGTCAGAATATTTTATATCCACAGGCTGGCAGCCGGTGATACGAGCTCCATTTCAGAGCTAAAAATGCTGCTTCGATGCTTCGTACAGAGAAACACTGACAAACATTTTATCATAGTGGCTCTAGCAAGAAAAGGATGCAGAAAGTGGAATTATTTTTAGGATTTTGAGCCATTTGCATTTTAAGAAAAGAACACCTCGTACTCCACAACAAACCCAAATCATCTCTTATAAATCACAAGAACTTTGAGGTCTGGGGATCCCAAAATAAAATACAGAGACCCCCTCCTAAAAATGTTACTCATCCGATCTGATGGCTTGCAGACATTTCTGTAAGCTCTCCAAGACTTTTCTTCAGTGATCACATTTTTCACTTCTTAAGTCTTCATCGACAGGCGGATGACAAATTAAAGGAAAACCCAGAAGCTGTTGGTATAGTTCACTCGTCTTATTAACGTAGTAGTCTTCCAGGGTTGTCCCCGTCCACAGGGCGGTCCATCAGAGGTCACTGGGTGGTTGGATGAGTATGAAAATCATGTCAATAATTTTGCTAATGCCTGTGCAGTCACCTGATCTCAGCTCAGTTATACACTAATGGAAGATTTTGGAGACTTTCTACAACCATCATCCAAATGCCCCTTTTTTTTTAAAGAAAAAAGGACAAAAAAAATAGTGTGCCATCCCTTCAGTAGATTTACAGAGATTTGTAGAACCAACACTAAGATGCAGTGAATCTGTTCTGATAGCTCAAATCTTCCCTAAGACCGATCGCTTTCTTTTTTTCCTTTAATTCGTCACTCATCCGGTTACACATGCTATCCCACTTTTCCTTCCTTCCATGGCTGTTTACTTACAGGGACTCCACAGTGATGATAGCCTCGTTTCTGTTAATGATGACGCTAGAAGGCGAAGAGACATGGCCGCGCTGCTCCGCGCAGTCGTCCGTGCTGGACGACTGTGCGGCGACCTTCTTTTGCTGGGAACAGTCCACGCCGTCCTGCAGCACCTTCTCCCCTTCCTTCACGACATCTTTCCCTCCCTTATCGAAGCGCCCCTTCTTTGGTTCCTCATCCTCTTGTTGCCCTCTTTTCACATGGCAGCGGCACACCTCAATACCCGAGTCACCCGTCAGCCGTCGATGCCGGAAATGGTCCTCCTCATCCTCGTCTTCGTCGTCGTCCTCCTCTTCTTCTTCTTTTTCCCTTTTTTGCTCCTCCTTGCCGCCGCAGTGCACAGAGACAGCCACGTTTGATAAGAGGAGAGCCTGCTTAGGAGCTGAGTGCAGGGGCCTGGTTTTTGGATCATGAGGTGACGTCTCTTCTTTCGCTCTCTGAAGAGCCATGGCTTCGAGTGGGTCCGATGGAACGAGAGGGTGGACTTGACCAGCGGGAATTGAAGATAGCAGCGAGAGGGGAGAGAGCGGAAGGCGAGAGGAGTGTGAAGGACGGGAGTGCAAAGTGAGAGCAAGTGGATGAGATGGAGGCGAGACTCCTTCACTACCGTTAGAGGAACATCTCTGCACCGGAATGACATCTGGAGTGACCGCAGGTATAACATCAGGTGGAACCTGCGAGGGTGGCGATGGCATCAGCGTGAAGGGGACCCCGACCCTTGGCACCACGGCCAAATCTCCTCCTGCTTCACTGGGCGTGGACATGTGGCTGCTGTCATACGTCTCATCCGTCACCTGGACAGAGAAGGAGGTGCTGGATGGGGAGGTGAGGGAGCAAGACTCACAGGAGCAGCTGGTGTAGTTATCAGAGCTCTGTGAGGAGGTCAGACCGCTGGGGCCGGGGCCCAAGTAGGGAGGGCAGGGGTGACGGTGGTGGTGATGATGGGGGTAAGAGGAGCTAGGACCTACTGTGGCACCTCCCTGCAGTGCAAAGATGGAGCTGTAAGGAGGGGGAGGGGTGCTGGGCTGCGCAACAACCTCCTCGTAAGAGGGCAACTTGAAGGAAGCCAGAAAACCTGTGACGAAAGAAACACACTTTTAGGCTTCAGCTCCGGGTACGCAGACTAGTGTTACATGTCAGTTAGCTTTCTCATGGGGTTATGCCTCATTGGTGTGGTGTGGCAAGCTCATTTGTAGTCAAAGCTTACTCCTCCCACATGCCAGGGCGGAGAGGGAGCTTCACGGTGAGATGGGTATGAGTGTGAACCTGCTGGCGTCACGCTCCTTTGGTTTTGTGTTATTTTTAGAATCTGTGAATTTTTCCTTCCCAATTTCTGTCTGAAGGTGTTTCTGCTATTCTAGCATGTGATGTCTATATTTTTCAAGTTTTGGGTTTGAATTCTTTACTATTCTATAGAGTGATCTCTGGCTTTACTTTATTCTTGTTCTCCTGAAGTCTTTTAGTTTTTGTGTTTTAGGTTCTTATCTCTGTTGTAAGTCGTTTTCCTTTGGGTCACAGTGGTCCCTCGTTTATTGCGGGAGTTACGTTCTAAAAATAACCCACGATAGGTGAAATCCACGAAGTAGCTAACTTTATTTTTTACATTATAGATGTTTTAAGGCTGTAAAACCCCTCACTATAGGGTTGTGCGATATGACCAAAATCTCATATCCCGATATAAGAATTTTATCGTCCCGATAACGATATAAATCACAAAAATGTAACATTTTCTGTAAATTCTGTGAATCTCGACTTGCCGGAAGTGTTTCCAGCTGCGCGTCATGTAGCTGGAGTCGAGTGTTTTAACCGATGCATGAAACGATACATTTTTAGACGCAAGTTGTAACGGCCGCTGTTTTCTTTGTGAGTATTTATTACACGACGTGCTGCAGGGAAAAGCCTGTTCTAACTTTTGAGTCTAAGGTTTATTTTTTAGCACCTGATGGCTCTTTTTTACTTGTCATCCGTAAATAATCTGCTCTTTCACGTGATTCAGTTTATTTTGAAAAGTCTCAACAGGATCTTGAGCTTTATTGTGAAAACTGTAAAAAAATAAATAAAATAAAAAAAGCATGCAAAATTGCACACAAAAATATCTGTGAAACAGCAAGGCCGCGAAAGGTGAACCGTGTTATAGCACCACTGTATTTCTATTTTCCTTCCATAGTTAGTCACATCAAGACTCAAGAAACAACTTTTTTCCTATTACTTTCAGCAGTGCTTGTTCTCCAGCCGTCTTTCACTTCCCTAATTAACTCACAGTTTATAAATAGTTCAGTCTTCCTTATTGTCTGCTGTACCTCATGTTTCCCTTGAAAGTTTTCTAGCTCCTGTGTTTCATTTCTGTTGCTACATCAGTTATCAAAGTTTTGTATTTTCTAATACATGTCCATCAAAGCCTCCTCAGGCAAGCTGCAATAACATCTTTTAACAGATACTAAAACTCAAGATGTTTGCTCTCCATTTTTATTTTGTTTTAGTTCACAAAATTGGTTAATTCTTTTCCTTCCAAAAGTCTAGTTTTTATTTTTATTGTAGTTAACTAAAACTAGCTGTGCAAAAACATTTTAGTTAAGTATGAAACCTTGTGCTACATCTGGTGTTTGTTTACCACTTCTGGAATAGTTGGACGTATATGACGCAGCATGTGAAAGACCATCCAAAATGATAACCTTTAACTTTGTTTCCTAAAATGTCAAAACTTCTAGATTAACGTAATTTTTAACTGTGTCCATTCTTTGCGTGATCACGGTTTAATAACAATGCAAATAGGTTTCACTAGGTTTACAAGAAGCTGTCAATCGATCACAGTCCACACAGTTTTTCACCATGGGCAAAAGACGGAAAGCATCACTAATGGAGTAAATCTGCGGTAGACTTGAGAGATGTTTGCCGATAATAGAATTTAGATAACAAACATGTCCTCAAATGCATCTTTGCTCTGAGTTCTGTCTGTGCCTTTGGCTGGCTTTTGCGCTGCATCACACACTGGTGAGTTGCAAACAGACTGATGTGCACACCAAAAGCTTCTATATGAAGATTTTTACTCGCTGTTACATTACAAGCATGAGCCTCTTTCCTCAATTAAAAACTCCACAAAACAGTTCATTTAACAAAACACGCTTACATTTACTGCTTTATTACTTCCATATGATGCCTGTTAACAGACTTATTTTGAAGTATCTAAATGTAGGCATATTTCTATTTCCTCAGAAAAAGTGGTGCAAGGAAATCATAACGCATGCAAAGTCTGTGGAACTGATTAATTTAGTATTCAAAAGCTACAGCATGTGCGATTTAAAATGAAGCAAACATACTGAGGTCCAGCATTGATGAAGGGTAGTTGCAAGCGCCGTTGTAAGCGATCAGATTGATTTCTCTTTGCCTCTGCTGCTGTTGAATTCTCAGCTTGGCCCGGCGGTGGCGGTAAGCACAGAAACAGCTGAAGAGGATGAGCACCGTCCACAAGAGCCAGAACCCTGTAGAAAACAGGAAATGAGTGGCCATCGAGATAAAGAAAACAAACAAACAAAGGAAACGTAACCTTCAGGTCTGTTAGCTGAATTTCATCTCAGATTTACTCGGCTTTCACACAAGTTTTGCTTTTTTATCAAAGGACTCATTGAGCTTTCAGGCGCATCAGGTAACCAACAGCCCAGCGCACACACTATTCAAATTTTCTGTTTGTGCAAGCGAGCCAATCCTAAAACAGCTGTCTTAAAGACGGGGGAAGGACACATAAAAGCACCGCACCAAGGCACATTTCAATAAGGAGAGATAAGGAAGAACTGAACACGATTTATGGAGGAATGTGACTAGACTCTGACGACCTATCACGGCAGCGGGGAATCCCAGCAGCGATAGGATTTAGGACAGGAACACCCAGGGTGGTTGCGAAGATGAAGACTGAGGGTTGGGAAAGTGGTAGCAATGTAAAGACCAGAAAGCAGCCGAACCCCCAAGACGACAGATGATAGATTACAGATCTTCCTTACTGAACGTAAACATTAAGGATTATTTTAAACTGAACCATGTAAGAACTAGAAACACTCCAAGAGCGCAAACCTCCACCAAGAAAGGAAGATGTGTAACATCAAAGTGAGGTCAGAGGTCAAATATGACATAAAATCTGGATGCAAACTGTAATGTGAGATTTTGAATCCGAACATAACAGTATCATCTCCTACAGGTTGCCAATATTAACAAAATTTAAATTTTTGAAATTTGACCTTTGTTTGAATTTAAAGGAGAGGTCAGCGGTCCAAAGTAACATAATATTTAAAATCTCCATATATCGTTCCCTATATGTCCATATGCTGTCAATAAAAACACTTTAGCCTTCAGATCAATCTACTGAATTTAACCTCCTAAGACCCGAACTCTTTCATGGCATGCATTTTTAAATTCTCTTTGCCATTTGGGCTGATTGGGACCTGATTAATGTAAAAACAAAGAATTACCAGATTTTTTTTTTTTTACCTGATTTTTGTTTCTGAGAGAAATGAGATCCACATATGAGGATATTTGCTTTAAATTTAGATAGAACAGAGGTAGTATAATGTCCTCGTAAGTGGAAATCAGGCCCTTGTAGAGCAAAATTTTGTATTTTGGTCTAGACAACCCAAAATGTGATGACCACATATGTGGACGCCAGGTCCTAGGAGGTTAAAGTGGAGGTCAAATGTGACAATGTGGTATTTCCTATGTTTTTGCAGTACACATCTAATTTGTAAGCATCATAGTTTCTAGGTTAGAATGTTTTTTGTCAGTTTTCGACCATTAAATCATTAAGTTGACATCGAAAGTAGTGCTTTAATGGGTCTATTAAAAGAAACCAGAGATTTCTTCTGGTTCTTCCTGTTAAAAGGGAGTTTTTTTCTTTGAACTGTCACCAAGTGCTTGGTCATCTGGGGTTGTCTGAGTGTTTATTATGATTATGATGATTATGATGATTATGATTATTATTATTATTATAATAATAGGGTCATGTTGTTGTGATTTGGTGTTACATAAATAAAACTGAATTGAATGTAAGCCAAATTTTAATGGATTGTTAACATGACCCCACTCTACACGCCTACGATGTTTTATCAGAATTCATTCGAAGCTTTTTAATGTACCACGTTTACAGACAGGAAGAATGACAGCTACCAAAGGCTATAAAAAACATCACCTCCTTGGCGGAGGCAACAACATTAGTAGATTATGAGACCAGGACTTTAGAGCTGCAGGTAAGCATAATAGGACACCTTGAATGTTTCCCAGCAGGTCTGAGTAATGAACGATAAACAGCCATTAAATCAGAACCCTTTCCTCAGTAGCACAGCAGAGAAGAAGCGGTCAGTTGACTCACACCAGAGTTCATAGTAGTAGGTGCAGCAGCCCGTCTCCCCGCAGCAATGTCCCGTTTCACACAGGTAACCTGGACTGTTGTTCACTCCAGGACAGTACTTTGGATGCCTCGCCATCTAATAGATAAAACACCACATCGCAATGTAACCACAGTGGAAATATTGTAGGAAGGTCTAAACTGGAGCCCAGTGCTAATCGTTGCACCGCCAAGATGTCCAAAATCCAAAATCCACTGTGGAAACTCTGATCAGAAAAAAAAAAAAAAAAAAAGCAGCCTCACTGACAAAATAGTAAAATTACAGTAAATCTATTTAGCTTGCCTGTATAGATAACACATCTGGTATTCCTATGCTCTATCAATTTCTTCCCCCACTCCAATTACAAAGCAACATTTGCTTAATTTGTAGATGATGTCCCCTCTCTCTCTTTCTCTCTTTTTACGTCTATTTTGGTTTTGGTGTTCACAGATGGATCATGAAGTTAACCATTTATTAGTTGTGTCTTTCTGTTGTTTGTTAATGAAGCACACAGTAAGTCTAACCAAACTTTAAACTACTGATACACACACACTTTTATGTGTACCTGAAACCCTAGAAATAAAAAATAGTTATCAAAAGCATCATCAGGTGAAAAGTATTATTTTATATTTCATATTAAATCTCTGATACTTTTCTGTTAACAATGAAATAAACAGTTATTGCATCTGTAATCTTACTTTTTATATGAGTGCATATTTAATGGCAGCTGCGGGTAAAAAAGTATTTTAAAAAATGTTTTAAAAAGCCTCCCACCTTATTGATTGTGCTCATTTCGATCTGTTTCACAGGCACCTATAGTGAGAAAGGGAAGAAACTAAAGCAAGTGAAAACCCAAACATTAAAAATGTGCACATCATAAAAAGCCAGCAAATTTCAAAGCTTTTACATTATAACAACCTCAATGAGCTCAGACACTTGAGCAAAGCCATAAACCATACTAATAAAGCACTGAGGAGAGGTTGCTAAATCTGTCATGTGCATAGTTACCACACAAGACCCAAGTGCTAACAAATAATTATGCATTACTATAGCAACCACTGAGGAAAAGGCTCTGAGGCCTTTTTACCCGTGTGGACAATATTTAGTTGTGGTTAAAGGTTGAACTCCCTACCGTAGCTTCTTCGGTTACATCCAGCCCTTGCAGGGACATAGTCATCTAGTAAAAGGCAGAGAGAGAAAACAGTTAAAATGGAGCTTAAAAAAGTAAAGGGAAAACAAAAGATATGATGTGTTGTTATTACAGTAATTCAAGCATATAAAGTTGGCCACTAAAGACCCATTTTCCAGTATTAAGCCGGTGGCTACTACTGACTTTTCAAGAAGAAAGAAGGGAAGGTCGCTCATACAACCGTTCCCTGTGCGCTCCCCGTTTCAAATACATGCCTGTAACTACCAATTATTTTCATTACTCATTAATCTGTTAGTTAACTGTTAGAGTCATAAAACATCAGAAAAGTACCCCACGTCTATTCTCAAAGCTCAGCTTCACTCATATTTTGATTGAAACAGTGCTGATCACAGTCTGCATACTTTGTGTGTGTACAATGCGCACATATCTGTGCAACTATTCTGAGTACGAGAATCACCTCTGCTCTCTATTCATGTCAGTGACCTAAACGTTCATGAATAATCCAAGTCCACATGCTCCTCTGACAGTGAAGCGTATTTAGCCAAGAGACACTTGTGTTTACTGTTATTTAGTATAATATGTGGCACACAACTCTGCAGTACTGTATAGTATCCACTTGCAACACCTGATGCATCCACAGGGCAATTAACATTGCATCACAAAACATTATGTGACATTAGTGGAAGAGTATCAACCTGACAAGGGCAGACAGGCTCCAAATAAGTACCTGGCATTATAGCAGACACAGGAAAGGATACATAACTCACATTTTTCTCATCAGAAACTGGTGCGGTTGTAGATAGAAATATGTGTATATGATTACAACCGCTTTCCTTGAGATGCTTTTATAGAAAACTGCTTTTCAATTCAATTTTATTTATATTACACCAAATCACAACAGCGGGAAAAACGTTGTTTCAGGAAGAAACCTGAAACAACGTTTCTTCCTGGGGGTGACGGGAGGGATACAGGAGAAAAGACACACTGTGGAAAAGAGCCAGAGATTATTAATAACTAATGATTAATCCAAAGTAAATGTAGAGTGCTGTATAAACAGTGTGAGTGTGAGTAGGTGAAAAAAGATAGGTGGAAAAGAAACAGTTCAGATAGGAATCTTATGGGAAGCCCTCCAGCAGCCTTGGCTCGTTGCAGCATAACTAAAGGAGGATTCAGGGTCACCCGATCCAGCCCTAACTATATACTTTATCAAACTGGGAAGTTTTAAGCCTAATTTTAAAATTAAAGAGGGTGTCCGTCTCCTGAATCCAAACTGGGAGCTAGTTCCACAGAAGAGAAGCCTGAAGGCTGAAGGCTCTGCCTCCCATTATACTTTTAAATATGCTAGGAACTACAAGTAAGCCTGCAGTCAAGAGGGAGCCACTAAAGAGAAACTAATATGCTTCCTTTTTCTAGTCTCTGTCAGTAGATTTGCTGTAGTATTTTGGATAAACCAAAGGCTTTTCAGGGTGGCACGGTGGTTAGCACTGTTGCCGCACAGCAAGAAGGTCCTGAGTTCAACTCCACCATGAGGCCGGGGTCTTTCTCTGTGGAGCTTGCATGCTCTCCCCATGTTTGCGTGGGTTCCCTCCAGGTTCTCTGGCTTCCTCCCACAGTCCAAAGACATGCAGTTTGTGGGGATCGGTTAATTGATTAATCCAAATTGCCCAGCGTGAATGGTTGTCTGTCTCTGTGTGTTAGCCCTGCCACAGACTGGCAACCTGTCCAGGGTGAACCCCACGTCTCACCCTATGACAGCTGGGATAGGCTCCCGCGACCCTGAAAAGGATAAGTGGAAGGGAATGGATGGATGAAGGCTTTTCAGTGAGTTAAGGGCAACCTGATAATAACAATGCATTACAATAGTCCAGCCTAGAAGTATTAAATGCATGATCTAGTGTAGAGCTGGGCGATAGAACGATAACGATATGTATTGCGAAATTAACTTTTCTATCGAGGAAAAGTTAAACTATTGCGACAGGCCTCGTCTCTCTTGTCCTCTTTAAAAAAAAAGAAAAAAAAGAAAAAAAAAGAACAACAGCCAATCCAAATTAAGTAGCGCAGAGCCGAACCAATCACAGCCGCAGCGTCACGTCACGTGACTTGTTACGTACAGCACAAGTGCCAAGCCGCACATGTGTATTTGTTTGAAGCAGCCAGCCGCCGTGCCGCCCGGGTAATGGAGGAAATGAGTGTGCCGACTAGAGAAAAATCAACCGAGAGCGTGACCGAAGGTTACCGAAGAGAAAACAGATGATGGTTCCAATGCTGGAGAGATTGTCGAACAGAAGGGCCATAGAAGTTCCGTAGTGTGAAGGTATTTCGACTATTTCAAGTCTGACAAAAAACAGAGTAGCGTGCACTGTAAATGTGCCGAAAGCAAGTCTGGAAATACAATAAAGCGGTGCATGCTCAATCTCTGACTGGAAGCGCTAATTCGTCATTCGGCTTTTGTCAGACTAAAGTAACTGTTAAAACTGTTTGAAAAGCTCAGCTATACAACAAGGAGAGATTGAGAATTTCCCTTTAGTTCTCAGTTTATTTGATATTGACAAAAGTTAGTCAATTTTGTCTGTTCTTCTGTAAAACAAACTAAGATTTATTTTTAGAATTAATATTTTGTTTCTAAGTGGAATTGACAATTTAGTCTGTTTCGTTTGTTCTATTTTGAAACTTAAACGCTTTAGCGGCTGCCTTTTGTGTAGTTTGCAATATTTGCCTTTATTTATCTGAAAAAGTCTCATGTTCCTTAAGTACATCTACCCTGTTGAACTTATTATGGGAAATAAATATTTAAATCAAAACAAGCTGCTGATTATTTCACATTTTACTTGTGAGCAACGGCACATTTAAATCTTACAAATATAGTTATTTGGCTTATATCGTGATAGATATCGTTATCGCCTGAAATGAAAAAAACATATCGTGATATGAAAAAATCTTATATCGCCCAGCTCTAATCTAGTGTTTCAGTGTCACTCTGAGACAGGATGTTTCTCATTTTAGAGATGTTGTGGAAATGCAAGAAAGCAGTCCTACATATTTGTTTAAGATGCGTTTTGAAAGGCATATCCTGGTGAAAAAATAAATGAATAAACCCCAAGAGTCCTTAGTGTTCCTGGAGGCCATCCAGAGTAAGCATCTGGTTAGACACCATGTTTCTAAGATTTCTAGTACCAAGTACAATGACTGACTTTAGAAGCAGGAAATTAGGGCCTCATTGTCTTTGATACAGTATTTGGCATTTGTCATCTAGCTTCATGGATAGATAAAGCTGGATGTCATCTGCATAACAGTGAAAGTATATGCTATGCCCTCGAATGATACTGCCTAAAGGAAGCATGCATAATGTAAACAGAATTGGGCCTTGCACAGAACCAAGTGGAACTCCATAATTAACCTTAGTGTGTGAAGATGACTCCCCATTTCCATGAACAAATCAAAGTCTATTAGATAGATACAAAATGTTAAAATTTCCATAAAAACAATTCCTGGATTCTAATCTTGATGTACCAACCAGGCAAAATCTTTCCCTCCAAATATCAATATCAATTCCATTTTTGATTTCAGTTTTAGCTATCCAGCACCAGTTTACAGTAACAGTTGTCTCAGGGTGCTGTATATTATAAATTAAAGCCCCTATATTGTTAGTAAGAGAACCCTAATCCTCACACAATCCATTGTAAGCAAGCATTTGGTGACAGTGGGAAAGAAGAACTGCTGTTTTAACAGGATGAAATCTCCAGCAGAAGCAGCCTCAATGAGGGGCAGCCATCTACCACATGGATATAAGAGGAAGTACTAAGGAAAATGAAGGGAAGTATAGGGGAACCACAAATGATAAACAAGGCAATAAACAAAGAGGCAGCAGATAATAGTTTCTGACATGCAGTAGTTGGATATGTTGTTTGTCCCTTCTCTTTCAGCTCTCTTTTATAATTTAGGCTTACGCCTTTGGAGGTTAACTAGAAGATTGGATGTGGTAATGAGATGACCCTCAACAAACTGGGAGCTGAAGGCTCTGCCTCCCATTCTGCTTTTAGAAACTCAAGGAATCAAAAGTAAGCCTACAGCTTGAGAACAAAGTACTCTCTTAGGATATTATGACACTATGGCGTTTAAAGATATAATAAGGCCTAACAGGATTTTGTTTTTTAAAAAGAAAGATTTTAAAATGAATTCTGGACAAATACAGTAGAGATTCTTCTGTGAACTGATAAATATTGGGTTATGTTACCTACCGTTGCAAATACCAGTGTCAAATGTAACAACCTCTGGGGACTTGGCCTATACTGATGGAAAACATAAAGAGTCAAGACAGGAAATGTTCTGTCATAAATACCATCAGGTTGAGTTCCTATGTGCTTCCTGAGAGGTAAGCCCACCACACGGCACAGGATATGCATACAAGTGTGATGAGAAGTCATTCAGGCTTCCTCAGATACCGCAGACTAACCACAAATGATTTCCACCCAAGGGTCCTGACAAGTCTCCATAACTTTGCTTACAAAACCCCCCAAAAGAATAGTAAAAAACAAACAAATAAACAAAAAACAAAAAAAAAATTATGTGCAAATGGCATCATTTTACTTTCAAAGCTTTTCTTAGCAAAGTCAACCAGTTCCCCAATGTTTAAAATGTAAACAGACCAAGTTCCTCGAGCAGGAAGAACACTGAGGAGGCTCAAGTGTTATACACAAATATTTACTGCAACAAGGCCAACCAAGGAGGACAGAGTGCAACAAAACAGGTCAACATGTGAAACCACCGTCCAATACGACAACAGGACACATTTATACAAACACAACTCATTCATGTGTACTGCACAGTTTTTCCCTCTCTGAAATAGTGCAGGTAAAGTGCTGTGAAAAGTATTTGCACCTTTCCTGATTTCTTTTTTCCCTCCATATTTATTACACTTACATGTTTCAGATGTTTTTAAATCATGATTTGTCCAAACCTACCTGGCACTATGTGAAAAAGTAATTGCCCCCCCTTGTTAAATCATGAATGAACCACATTGACCATATGAGTTCAGTTTTACTTGCCACACTCTGGCCTGATTAATGGTGGACCTGTTGAATCAAGAAATCACTTAAACAGAGCCTGGAAAGGGTACAAAGCCAGTTATAAAGCTTTTGGAGTCCACAGAGTCACAGTGAGACCTATTATTCACAAATACAGAAAAACGATTATTTGTCTGCAGACAGACGCTGAGTCGCTACACTCCTGCATGTATGCTCAGTAGGCACCACTGAGTGTCTCTGGTAAATGACCTCTGAGAGACCCCTCCTCAGACTGACCTCTTGTGACCCTGCCTAAGGAAATAATTATCAGCAACTGGAAGCCCAAAATAACCATTGTGTAAAACACTCTAGTATTCAGACCTTTCTCTAGCACATTCCACTTCAGAGCCTTAAAATGCTCCACACTTTATATTTTCTCATGACCAAGCTGAATTTTAGTTAAAAAGTCAATGCAACAGCATCAGCAAAGCTTCTTTATTTTACCCTCAAAAAGTCATATTCATTCACTTTCATTTCCCTTAGTTATCCATGCCTCAGCAGTTTGAGAGTCACTGCAATGCTACAGTAAATAATTACTCACAATGTCAACCATCACAAATACAAACAACCTAAATGGAGCCCTATTTATCAACCGAACAGAGACACCCAATTAATCTGCCTGTGAAATAAACCACACAGAGTAACAACAGCAATCAACAATTAATCAGAAGACTAGCAAACAAAACAACGTTACGACCTGCCTGTGAGAAACTCAGCGGCTGGTAGAGAGGGGGAAACTTATCCATATCATGGAACCGCAATGTGTGGGAGAAGCAACAATGACATTTAAAATCATATCCAGCCAGAGGTCAAAGACACACTTTTATGTTTCCATGGAGTTGCAAGACACTCAACTCAAGACACTCACACACTCAACGGCATAGCAGGTACGGTACTTTCCCTCGTTTCCCTAAGGGTCACTGCAACGGATGGATTTTTAAAATCTTAACAACATCAACAGTTTGCATATTACGATGAGTAATTGACTATAAATAAATAAAAGCAGCTCTTGTGAGTCTTTTTATTAAAGTAAGATCAAGCTATGTAAAAGCTTAATTGTAAAAAAAAAAAAAGTTGGGATGTTGAGTAAAACTTAAATAAAAATAGAATCAATGATTGCAAATCTCATAAAATTGTACTGCAGGCAGGCCAGTTCAGCATCTGAACTCTTTGATTTGGAAGCCATGCTATGTCATAGATGCAGTTTAGCGTTGTCTTGTTGAAATATGGAAGGCCTTCTCTGAAAAAGGCATCTTCTGGATGGGAGCACATGTTGCTCCACCATTAATGCTAAACTCTTTCAGCACTGAGCGAGTCTTTCCAGATGTGAAAACTGCCACGTCGACAGGTGCATGCCATCAGCGATGCTGACCTTTGAACTGAGCACTGATAACAAGCTGGATGCTCCTTTTCATCTTTAGTACGGAAGACGTGGTGTCCTTGTTTTCCAAAAACAAGTCTAAAACGTTAATTTCTCTGACCACAGAAAAGCTTTTTTTTAAATACACCACAGTCAAAGAGCTTTGGTCCAGAGAAAGATGGACTTTCTGGATAATGTTCCCGTCTGGCTTTGTTTTTGCTTGATAGAGTTTTAACGTGCCTTTGTGCATGGCATGGTGAATTGTGTTCACCATGATTTCTGGAAGTGTTCATGAGCCCCTGCTGTGATTTCCATGACAGAATCATTCCTGTTTTTAAATGCAGATCCACTTGAGGGCTGGAAGATCGTGAGCTTTTTGGCCTTGTTCAATGCACACAGAGATTTCTCCAGATTTTCACAGTCTTGATGATATTATGGATTGTATATGATGAGATATTCAAAGTCTTTCCAATTTTACATTGAAGAACATTATTCTGAAATAGTTCTGCAACTTGTAGACAGCTTTCTGCATTACTGGTGAACCTCTCCCTGCCTCCCTAAGATGCTCTTTTTATACCCTATGATGTTACTGATCTGTTTCCATTTAACCAAATTATTTGGAAAATTTTCTTCCAGCTTTCTTTTTTAGCACCACATACTTTTCCAGCTTTTTGCTACCCACATTTCCGCTTTGAAATGTGCTGCTGTCTTAAATTCTTAAATTCAATTCAGCTAAATTTTTTCATGATAAAGTAAAATGTCTCAGTTTAAACATCTGGTGTGTTTTATATGTTCGACTGCAAATAAAATATAGGATTATAAGATCTGCATTTTACACAGTCTCCCAATTCATTTAGAACTGGAGTTGTATTCACTGAATACTTTCAGACAACACACTCAAAGCAGAGAACAACACAGTCATTGAAGAAACCACTTCCCCAGTTCAGTAGAATAATGTTCTTCTTCTTAACAGCCAAGATTCACAAAGTGTCTTGCATTAAAAAGCTCTTGTTTGTCCATTTGCAGGTTTTTAAGCCACATTGCTAAACAAGGAATTTTTACTTGTCCACAAGTCTTGAAAACTACAATCTAAAACTGAAATACGGCAAATCATAACCAAAAATTCATTAATTTAGTGTCTAAGTTTAAATTAATATAAACCAAGAATCTTTGCTTTTTCTTAAAGGATTTGCACACCAATCCTGTTATGTCTAAGATATTCGTTGTACACGACCACGTCTACAAGTCAAACTTACAGATATTTTGCATTGGCCACAGACTTACAGACAGCCTTCCCAATGTTAAAAATAATTAAATATAAAATAAAACAGAGACCTAAGCTGACTGACTGCAGTGGTGCACAAATACACGTGCTGTCTCGTGTATGTCACAGATGTAATGACCAAAAGGTGACGAAATAAAAATAATAATAATATGCCGAGGTCACTGCTGTTTGTCAACAACCCCACAGGCCGAGGGAAGCATGTTGCTCTGCAGAACAGCTGCTGACAGCTGCGTGCGCATCAAATGTAAAGCTGTGCAGTGCATTACCTCCATAGTCTGCAGCCCGTGGCAGAAAGTCAGCGTTTTCTCTGGATCCATGGCTAAACCCTCATCACCACTGTCCCATTCCACAGACAAGACAGCATCCCCATCCGCCATTCCCCCCAAACGGGCTGATGCCCCTCCCCGCCTGCACGCTCCGGTGTACTGGGGCCGCTCTCTCGGTGTATTTTACGGCTGGACCTGCGCAAATTCACAACACAGACGGCTCAGTCGGCTCCTGTTGTTTGCTGTAGTAGAAGGAAGATGTTTCACTCGTAGAGACGGACGGAGCCGAGCATGATGTCATGCTTTTTTTCCCCCAGCCACCACAGTACTTACACGGGAGCGCTGTATGCTTTGATTGGCCGGAGCTCCCAGCAACAGCCTCAGAGAGGCTGCTTTCACGGTCCACACGGTGTTGCTCTATTAAACACAAATATAACCACAACGAAATAAATAGTGGCAAAAATATAAGAGCTTTGCCCGGGTATGTTTTTTTGCTGAGGCAAAATAAATGTCTGAATCTACTTAGTTTATATAAATATTAACAAATTAGTAGTGAAATTATGAAAATAATGTTCTTAAGAGCTCAACTTTTGTAAAACTTTTGCAGCACACCTACCTGTATCAGATGCGAGTTAAGTTTTCAGTTCTATTTGACATTATTTAATAATATAACTTCCAAATAAACTGCATGCATCGCAACATTTCGGAACGTTTATTTACAACGGAACTGCTTCGATACTGTAATTATTAGCCGCAAAAAGCTGTGACTGCCTCCTAAGGCTAAATTGCTTGTTAAGTCCCAGCCAATCAGAATGCCCCCTGTTGCCACGAGGAGGCTGCTGGCGTGCAGCACGAGCGGAAACGACCGCTGCTGAAGGACGGTGACATTGATTGATAGATCGATTTATTTATTAATTTTAATGTTGTTGTTTTTTCAGGTATGCGCGCGCGCAGGCAACCACGTAAAGTAAGCAAATTTAAAAATTGTTGTGCTTTATGTTGTTGTTCGTTTATGCTGTGTTTGTTACAGGGGCGTAACAAGTCAGTTCTAGGCCCCGAAGCAGATATCTGTGTACAGCTTTAGCCTTGAAGTGGAGCAGCATGGAAACTGTACAAGCAATCGATAGAAGAAGAAGAATGAACATGGAAAGCTTGAAATTAGCTGAATACAAAAGGCCAGAACAATTGGAAAAAATTGCAATTTTTCCAGTAAAGTTCAACAATTGAATCAAATATTTTTGAACTTTACTTTCTTTGAAGCGCTGAAAGGATCAATACTGAATTTGTTATATGCTGTCTTTTGAAAATGAATTTCAGATATGGAATTTATGCCTTTTTGTTATTGTAATGTCTTCACTGACAACCAAAGTCAGAGGTCAGGGGATTAGGCGTGTTCACGTTAGCTTAACTACACTTTGGCTCCTCCATCAGTCAGACGTTACGCCTTTGGTTTGTTACATGGTAACTTTGTCCAAGTTGTTACTATTTTCAGTGTTAGGCAGTGTTTCAATTAATTTGTTGTTGCATCCACCCGTTTTTGGTGTCAGTGGTTGTGAGGAAAAGTGACCAAAATTGTTAAATAGAAATCATCTAATTTTTTTTATCGCATTTGTCAGCATTTTTGTTTTGTTTTTCTATTGGTTTGTATGACTTAATGCGTATTCTGTCCTAAAACCCAAATTCCAAATCCTTTCATCAACTGTGCTGCCAGACCCAACATGGGTAGAAACATAGCCAGCAGTCCACCACAAGAGGGCAGCAGACAACATGCTTTTGCTTTTGGAGGCTTTTTTCCCCCCCTTCAGGGTTCAATGACCTGTTGTGGAAAACAACACTTAAGCTCAAAGTGAGCAAAACGAGGGTAGTTACAGATGTATACATTTGTAGTTAAGGAAGTCATTTAGTCTTTTTTTGTCTCTTATTCATTGTGACGCACAGCCTCTCCTTATGTTCTCTTCAGTAGGTGTGTTTAAAACCCTTGAAACAAAAGGTTAAAAAAAGACTCTCTAAGCTGCTTTTGTTGCCACACCTATAGTTTTCTCCACGTTTCACACCTGTGGTTGAAATCCCTCACTGTGTAATGCACATTTTAGAGCTTACACACTGGTTTTGATTCATCTTTCTAAGGTAAACCCAGTTAATTAGCATGGATTATAGGTTGCACTCATTATAAGGGTGTGTTATCTACTTTATTTGTAAAGGCACACGTGTTGAGATGGTGTCACAAATGAACTTTAACATTTCTCAGTTTTGGTGAGTATGCAAAGTTTGAAAATGTTTGCAGCTCCACACACACGAGCCAAGACAAATAATTTCTTTCCTTCCTTCTTTTTATACTGTCGCCTCATACCAGCTCAACTGTGGCACTGGACCCAGGTTTACTGTAATTTACAGAGCACTAAAGAGAAGACGATTGGTCAACTTGTTTGTGACAAAAATACACTTCCTCCACTCCATTTTATGCACATGAATGCCCACACGCACACATACACACACGCATAAAAAACAATATGCTTTTGCATACAAGAAACGGTCCAGTTTCTGTTTAGAATTCGCACACTTCATTGTAAACTTTTACATCCCTCGACTGATTTGTGAGTCAAACTGTGCAATATGATTTAGAGGAAACTCAAAATGAAACTAATTTCATATTTTGTGTATTTCCACAGTGAGGTTGGTGTTCTATGTAATAATTACTCTGGCTAATTGCTTTGTAACTTCTCTGTAGCTCATGAAATTTCCAGGTTACATAAATTTCACGCTAAATTTCACTTGTCTGAGACGTGACCATGCAGCACATGTCTTCCTCTTCTTCCTCGCAGTCTCACGTCAGAGTGTTTTCTCTTTAAATTCTGAGAGGGGAAGTAGGTACTGCACAAAGCAACATACATGCATATATGTCAGAATAAGGCTGGCATCCAGATCCAGCAAATCATTTTTCTACAGGCATAATTTAAGAGTTACTTGTTTTCTGTTTTCCAGGAAGCCCAAATCATCACCCTTCCACCGCCATGCTTAATAGATGACATGATATGTTTGTGCTCATATGCTTTGTTTGCTTTTTCACCAAACATGGAGCTGTGCATTATGTCCAAAGGACACTGATCAAGATTTCTAGAAGATGCAACTTTGCAAACCTAAGACATGCTGCCATGTTCTTTTGTAGAGAGAAATGGCTTTCTTCTAGAAACTGTTCAGTCTTTTTCTAATTGTGCTGTCATGAACTTTACAGGCCTCAGCTAGCATGGTAAATGTTAAGAGTCTGAGATATCACATCGGGGGTTTTCTGGAGTTTCTCTGAGCATAGCACGATCAAACCTTTGCTTGGACGTCCACTCCTGAGAATATTTTGGCACCTGAATGGTCCAGACCAGCAGACTGTCAAAACCTTTGCTATTACAAAGGTAGTCACACTTGCTGATTGTAAGTTAACCAAGTGCATTTGACTCTTAATTTCTATGAAAGCAGCATTCCTTTTTAAACGATTCAGATATGAAATATAAAAAAATAAATATAGATTTTCACCCATCTTATATCTGAATCAATTGTAGTTCCACAGACGTGTAAAGCAAATAGGATAATAATACAATAAAAGGACAGCTTATCTCTGTGATTAAGCGCAGATGGAGACTAAACTTGAGTTCATATTGCAGACTTTGACACAGTTATCAATAAAACGATTATATTACTGTGAAGACCGTTTCCTGTAGCTATGCGTGCTGTCATTTTTAAACCTATCAAACGCTAGGTGCTCGTAGGGCTCAGCACCGGTGTCACGGCAGACAACAGACCGGGAAAAGGCACAAGTGGTGTAACTTCCCCTTTCTCTATAAATCTCCAACAGAAAGCCCAAAGGAAGACGTCACCAAAGCTTAATAATTTGCTAATGCCAGGAAATGCAAAGTGGTCTAGCACTGCAAAAACAGCATGCATCTGTCTGCACACACCACACTGTCAATTCACATCCTGTGTCTCGTGGTCATGTGACATTTAAAAATGCCACTGTAAATGACAGCACAGTGCACAGTGGGTCCCTGATGGGCCCCTGAAGGGGAGAGCGAAATTCCATACGCTTAGCATTAGTATCAGCCATATTTCCAAGTAGTGAAGGAGCACTGCATGACAAATTTTAATTTTGTTTGCCTTTTTTTCTTCATGCAATCTCCTTTAATCGTATGCATATGCTTGACTTTTGAGAAAGCTACTAACCCACAGGTGTCCTTGCGATGCTTTACTGGTTTCTAAAGGCCCTGTTGTTTCCCTGAGTTTGACCTGCTATTTTAAAGCATGCAAAAACCACAGGTTCTTAATTCACTCAGACGTCTAATGAGAGCTCTGCAGATTAAAATCATTGATAAAATTCAGCACTGTAACATCAAATTGATTGTCTCTGTTTGAGTCAGCAGCCTCTTTTTTTTGGTGATTTTTAAATGCGCCATGAATATTGTGCGGCATAGTCCTAGATTGATATATTTCAAATCAGCTGATCTGAAGGGGATTTATTGACTTTGAGATATTTTTTATTTGATCTATTGTCTGGTATGGTATATTTTAAAGGACCAGTCAGAGTTTAAAAAATGTAATAAACTTTTAAGTGAATATATTGGAGAAAATAACTAATCCAGTGTTTGCCTGATAGCAGACAGAACTGTCAACCCACTGCGCTCAATTTAAATCTTCATTCGGCTCGGTGGAGAGGTCACTTGCAAAGGTCGAAGCTCAGTCCTGTGCACAAACGATGGCTATGTGTTCATGCCCCTTAAAATTTGTCTAAGAAGAACCTACATGCTCATAGTTACACCCACGGCCAATTTAGAAAAACAAAATTAACCAAACATGCATTCCTTTGGACTGTGGGAGAAAGCCAGAGTACCAGGAGAGAACTTAGAGACACATGAGGTGAGCATGCAAACTCCACACAGAAAGGCCTCAGCTGGCCAGTGGATTCACCCCAGGACCTTCTTGTTAATCACCAAAACACTGAGCTGCATGTAGGACACTCAACTATATTCTTATTATAGTGATCATAGTGTATGGCTGTCTATTTCCAAAGCCCTCCTAGACATGTTAATCAATGAATTTGTTTATGTAAAACACTCTTTTGGAACAAATCGTAAGGGTTTTTGTAAGTGAACTAAAGTCCATGTAACACAAAGCCACAGCACCCAAAAGATGGAAGGCTGACGTCATAGTGCCAGAGACCATTGCATGGATGGCAGCATGAGGAGGACCAAGACAACAATAGGCAGGTGGTTTTAATGATGTAGTTTCTGTATGGATTTGGTCTGTATCCAGATTTGACAGTTTTGTTTTGTTGCCTGCTCTGATTTTAAGATTGAAGAATTTCTCAATGCTTAATTCATTTTATATCAATTGCAAGACTCAATACATTAAGGCACTTTAAAATTTATTTGCTGTTTCTACAAGCAGCCCTTGGGCAATTTCTAATTTCTTGTCTCATCAGTCGGTTGGTGGTGATACATGACATTTAGCATGAGGCCTTTGAAAGATCCTCCTCCAGCTGTCCCTGGTTAAGAAACACAAGAGTCACTGGATCAGCGTCTTTGGGCTCTTTGTTTGAAGTATGATGGCAGTGTGTTATTAGAGCCACTGTAAATCAGCTGTGCCTGTGCTAATATACTTCAGCTGTCAAACAACTACACAGAGACACACACAGAAAAGTGTTCCTCTGATGTTTGTAAAGGATCACAACTCTAATCCGGGAGCAAACATTTGTCATTATGTTCTGCAGCAGCACAACCCTTCACCAACATACAAAAACTCAATACTGGTCAATATTCACACACGCACACACACAATGGGATTGAGGGCTTTTACACTCTCATTGTCATTGACATTCGGTTTGCAGTATTGTATTTCTTTGAGATTTGAGAGTTGAAATGACTGTTTCTTGAAAAGGCCACACCTTGGTGCTGTGAATTGAGGAGCTGTTTGGGGCAAATGCTTCCCTGAAACATTAGATTTTTCTCCACGCCACTTTCTTTGTATCTTCTGATGAAATTATTGTTTAATTGTAGGCAGTCTGAGGGAAAACATGATTCATCTCTCTCTAATGCTGGAACAAACACGGGGGGGGGGGGCATGTGACTGACAGGTTGTTTAGCACTCATACTCGTACTCTGTTCCTCTCGTTGACAGTAGATTGAACTGACAGACACCTCCTTGAGCGCATGCACATACACACATGCATGCATGCACACACACATACACAGTGGAACCACAGGCCAGACAGAGCTCCATGACAAGTCCTGGTAATTCAACCATAGTTAACTTAATGAGGGTAGTAGACACCTTGACACATACACATACAAGGGGCATGCTATCAAACATGATTGTCGTAGTGTTGAGTGAGACAACCAAAACATCATATGAGAAGACTTGATCGGGTTACCTCTGCAGTCTGAAGTGTGCAGCTGCATAGCAGAGCAGCGTATCATAATCCACTGAATTATTTTTGTTTGCTGCAGGCTTAAAAAGATAACCTACTGAGCCACCTACATCATGAAATAAGCTCATGGCGTTTTGCTTCTGTACCTCAGCCATGGAGGTTTTGATCATGTTAATACGACAGTAATGTGAGCAGTAATATGGGTTTCAGTTTATACTTCATTTGGCATTAACACTTGTTTTAAATTTGAGTTTACTTGTAATTGTGTGCACATCGGTGATGTAAAGAACACTTGTCTGTTCAGTCGAGCAAGAGAAAAACAGATCAAAGTGAAACGAGGATCACATTCACAGAAAGGTCATCTTTGGCCTGGGACAGGACTAGAAATAGATGTATATAGATTATTCTGCAAAATCCGATTTGAGGGGAAGTAAAACATTGGGGTCAGATAATAAGGGGGAAAACCACAAAATGAAATAGTTGAGTTTTTAAAAAAAAACAAGAATAAACAACAAACAAGGTTCCCCCATATTAATGCAGTTCCTCCGCCACCCCTCCCTCTGCAGGACCGTGGTGACTTTCAGTGTTTAGTGCCGCTTCTGCTGCTGACACAAGGCTTTTGTTTCAGCCTGGCTCCAAAACAAGAGGAACCCAGAGGACCATACGAGCATAACAGGAGCACAACAAGTGAACCAAACTCGGACACCCTACTGACTCCTGTAACCCAGTTAGCAGAGGAAACTTCACACAAGTAGAAAAGCCAGTTCCTAGTGCATGTCTGCAATGTGTCTGCTTTCCCCATGTGAATGCTTTTTTTTTCTTCTTTTTTTTTTTTGCTGACAGTGGAGGGCTGACTAATTACAGTCCAACTACTGCAGCCACACTTTGATAGGCACCACGCTGCTGCAGCACACAAGCATCTGCAGCCTGCATCGCTGCAGTTTCTGGGGACAAGAACAAACTGTTTTCTGGTGAGAAACTGTCAATATGGTATGCATAAAAAAGAACTGTGTGATACTGTAACATGAAGCCTCTTTTCCACTTGCACTCATTTTTTTTATGCCACACCTGCTTTGAGTGCCACAATGTGAAAGAAATGCTTGTGAGAAATACTTTTGCAAACACCTTTTTATTTTTAGCTTTTGTGTTGTTTTTTCTTACCACATTGCTTGAGTCATGTTTTATCTGGTTTTGCCCTCTTTCTGCTCCTTGTGTGGATTTGTTGCTGCACATTTGAGTCCTTTGGATTCTTAGCTGGCCTCCACTGACTCTCTCTGTCTCTCAGTTTTCTCTTCTCCCCTGCTCTCTATTTTTCTTTTTTCCTCTCTTCTGGAGTCCTGAGACACCGTGACCCACTTCCAGTTCCTTCCTCTCTCCAAAGCAGAGTGTGTGTAAATGTTAAAGTTAACGGTTTTTGTTTTTGCAGCCTTTTTGCTGCACAACGCCCCCCCCCCCCCCCTTCCCTTCTTTCCTCTCTTTTTTTTCTCCCATACAACAAACCCAATTCCACTGACTCTCTCTCTCTCTCTTTTTCTGCGATTCAGAGAAACTCCGTCAGTTTCTATGAGCATATATGAGCATGTGTCCAAAGATGTGCACATATACTTGGAGCAGCAATGAAAAGATTTGAAAGTGCTTACACAAGTCTGGTGTCTGACATGCCATGCAACCTGTTAAACCTATAGCTGAATTCTGCCTCTCTCTCACTCCTGTTTCTTTTACCCCTCTTAACTCCAGTGTCTCCTCCCTCTTGTTTTTCTCCCTCTACCTTCCCCCCATGGCTGAGTCTGGCAGGGCCACGGGTTCAAAGATGTGCAAGCACCAGAATGTAGGTCAGCCATCGGTGCTGAGTTACCGATTAGAAACAGCTGTGTGTTTGTGGGCCATTTTCTCCACTGAGGCCATTGCAGAGAAACGGTGCAGAGAAAAGCTTTGCTGTCTTTGAACACCCTCTGCTCTGAAACTCCTAAACTTCATTCTACTTTCACCCCCCTAGAGATGGGGGGGATGAATCAGCCACTTTGGCTTTGGTCAGCTCATCTACAATGACATGTAAACAAATCTAGTCAGGTAGTGCTGTCCTATATGCATGCAGAAACAATAAGCATGTTTAATTTGTCGCTCTTTTGTTCATAAATGGTAGTTCCTTGATCCCCCCCCCCCCCCTTTTTTTTTTCTCTTTCCTCTGAGCCCTTAAAATAGTCTGGCATGTCTGTGGTTCTGTCTATTGTGTTTGAATGAAACCATTGCTCAACTGCAGAATGTGTTTCCCTCCTTATGCTGTAACTAATGTGTAGCATGAAATAACTGGGAATGAGGGTGGGGGGGGGTGTCTGTAAATGACACCAGTACTGGCATGTCTAGATCAGCCCTGGATGCCCCACCAGAACAGCCCTTATTACCAGTGCCTGTCTATATATACAATAATTACCTTTTGCCTGTTAGAAATTCATGTTTAAAACCCCTAAATACACTAGTGTTGTTGTGTGGGAGGAGCGCAGGGAAAAACGACATCACTCCTTGCACATCCAAACTATGAAACAACCCTCCTTCTAGTGCTGTCTGAGCACCGGATATGAGCCAAACCCTGTACCTTGCAGCTGCGTGCCCAACATGTCAAATGGGGAAAAAAATAAATGCATGCAGACACCCAAACACATACATTTACATGTAGCAAACTCAACAAAGCAAATGTGCGTGCAAGCAAACAAAGAGCATATACAAAGGCTCAGATGCAATCAGTCACAGAAGCTCAAGTTGTACGGTATGTATGACCTCGAGTGATGTAGTCATCACAGCGGCGTGCTGTCTCTGACAATTGTCCCTGCCACGCCCTTTTGAACACTTGTGAGCTAGCTAATGAAAAGCTTAAGAAGGGCATGTCAGTAACAAAAGTACGGACGCACACTGACACACACACAACTCATTACTCGCACGGCACGTGTGCATTTTTTAAAGATTGGCAGAGCCCAGCTGAGAAACTGATCCTTCGACCAAAATATATGGTGTCCCCCATTTGTGCACTATGTGATATTTGTTCTGGGTCATGGCATCATTTAGCAGGAATAGTAAAAAGTAAATTACAGTGCAGAAGTGGTTAAAGATGTTTCTGTTTACTATTTGGAAACTCTCGTGCAAGTGAGCGAGATGTAGAGCCCCGACGCTGTTGTCACATGCTCCTGGGATGGTCCTAATTTCCGCATTAGGAAATTGTTCTGTAGACCACTGTGTGTTCATCTGACCTTGAGTTGGATTGTGGAAACAACATGAATACGAGTCTCTTTTTAAAGAACACGTCGGCAGGTGTTTCCAGTAAAATATTACTTTGCAAGTCAGGTGCCTAAAAGTCTGAAATTTCCATAGTTTCTGAATGGTTGCCCTGACTTGCAAGGGTGTTTTCCCAGTTGGGAAATTTATTTTTACCTTTTCCAGCTCTGCATGAATGTGGAATTAGCATAAAATTTGAAAACATAAATAGGTGCTTCCCATTAAACTACAAATGCGTGTGTGGATTTACTTCTGGCCTCTGTTCAGCTAAAATAAATGAGATGCACTGTCCATTTGAGAGTTACAGTTACAGTTGTTGGTGGGTTTATTCATTTTTTTTACATTTCTGACAAAGCAAGCTTTTCCTGATTGATGGTGACGCTTTCATAGGTTAGCTGCTACACATGCAGGAAAAAACTAACCTTAATAGTTAAGAAGGTCTAAGTACTCAAGTATTTCACTCTCAGGCTGATTGATGTTGATGTTTTCTACAATCAAAAACTACAAACTTCAAAGCAGCCTTTCAAGCCTACAGGGGCTGGGTGTCTCACTTCCAGTGAATACACGGAAGTGCACAGTCACAAGTCACAACAAGTCCAGAGGTTAGACGCAATGGCACAGTAGGGATCTGCAAATCCAGACATCCTGACAGGGAACCTCGGCAGAATGTCAAACTCGCTTCTGAACTGTGAGACATGAACCTCAGTTTTTCTTTTTGTTTCAGAAACAGAGTGCTTTCATTTGCTGATATTCAGCCATCATGAGGAGAAAATCACATCCACTGGTGGGTGGTCTGTCACCATATGTCTATGCTGCCCACCCACAGGAGAAGATCGGCCTGGTTTGCATATTTATAGGGAGGATGTTTGCTGTTGGAGCCCGCTGTTTGAGTGTATGAATTAGCTTAAGTTCGCCAGTTGCCATGGTCACCGATATGGTTGTTTTATTTAGGCCTGCCCCCCTCCAGGCTTCCTTGACTTTCTGTAGCTGTATGGGTCGTGCTGTTGTCTGTGTTTCCGCCTGGTGGGACCCCCCCCCCCCCCCCCCCCACTACTAAACCACTCCAGCATGAACATAAATATTTAATAAAAGTGAATCAAGCAGAAAATCTATAATGATTTACATCCTACATGGCATATTATGAATGCAGCAGTGCCACGCACTCAGGTTTTAACACTGCATGAGATCGTGGAGGACGCATGGAGGACATATGCCACAGCAACATGGTGCTGTCAGGACAGCACAGTGCCCAGGAGGGGAAGGAGGATGTGACAGTCGCTCTACCACATGCAAGGTAGGCAGAGGAACCCAGGAACTGGGAGGGAGTCCAAATGAGAAGAGCCAGACACAGAATATTGTCCAGAGTCCACCGCTAGTTCCACAAGAAAAGGGGTTGGACCACAAGATTTGGAACAGCAAAGGATAGCCGAACAGTTTGTCACCTTTCAGCCTCTCGTTGTGTGGACAGCCGTCAGCTCTGTGGGAGGAGCTGCACAGATGGAGAAAGCTGGGCATGCTGTATGAAGGGACATGGGAGGAAAAAAATTATTTTTTGTAGCCTCAGTGTGCACAAATAAACCCAGTGCATTCAACAAAATCACTAACAGAGGACCTAAAGAGCAGTCACCTCCAAAATAATAAAATCCACCCCCTTTTTTTTTTTAAAGGACCAAGGCACAAATCACTTCAGAAGTTCCAAAGCTGTTTCATCATCTGTTAAGAACATGTTTTTAAGCCATATAGGCCCTGAAGGTATCCAATCTGTGAGCATGTGTACATCATATCAGTCTCATGCTGAGATTAGCACAGACGTTGTTCAAAGAGACGTGACACCTAGCACATTCACTGTGCGCTCGGACTGCAGTGCTGCCAAAGCGAATACTGACCTTACAAAACAGAAAAAAATGATGACCTTCTCAAGTCATCAGAAACGCTTGGTAAGAAGAGATCACTCACCACAAATGTTGCATGATTGTGGAAGGGAAATGTCTTAAAGAAATTCAGTTAGATAACGAAAAGAATGGATACACAGTAGATCCCATTTACAGAAGAGCGGTGTGGCCGATTAATAGTATAGAGCATGTAGATTGCACCCACACACAGAATATGACCTGGGAGGACGTCAAACAACGGTGATAGGAGCTGAGTCACGTGACCTTGTCTCGACCTGGAGAGAGGGCTGAGAGACAAAAGGCAAAACCAACACACCACTTTGAACAGAAATAAAGGGAGTGACGAGTAGTGGCATTTTGTGTCTGGGACTGCCCGACACATCTGAGAGAGTCTGACTGAAAGAAAGACATCTGATGGTTTGAAGCCTGCCAACATCAAAGGCTTTTAGTCGGGGCCGAGATGAGACTCGAGCTCAGAGGTTTTGTTGTGCGGCAAACTGCAAGCTTCACCATGACAGCGTCCTTCCTTTTAAAAGCAAAACAATGTGATGCAACATTTCTCAGCGCACCTTCTCATAAGCATTTGTTTGCCTTTACAGTAAAATGTTAAAATAGAAAACTTATTTTCACCTTTTTTTTTTAGCACTTTTTAACAGTTCTAATTAAACACTGATAAATACAATATTGTGGTGGTGATCGTGGCTCAAGAGTTGGGAGTTTGCCTTGTAATCGGAAGGTTGCCGGTTCGAGCCCTGGTTTGGACAGTCTCGGTCGTTGTGTCCTTGGGCAAGACACTTCACCCTTTGCCTACTGGTGGTGGTCAGAGGGCCCGGTGGCGCCAGTGTCCAGCAGCCTCACCTCTGTCAGTGCACCCCAGGGTGGCTGTGGCTACAATGTAGCTTGCCATCACGTGTGTGTGGATGACTGGATGTGTAAACCGCTTTGGGGTCCTTAGGGACTAGTGAAGCGCTATACAAATACAGGCCATTTACAATAAATAAGTAAATAATATTACATGATGCAATCTGATGTGTGGCTTGCAGTACAGTAGTTGGACAGACTTATTGCCTGTTGTGGACACACCCCACCTCGCCCTCAGGAACATTTCCAGACAGTTAATTCATTGGCATTTCTTTACTGCATCAACACCTATGACACACAGGAAAATGCATCGGGATAGACGAAGGAACATGTAATTTCAATGACTAAGACTGTTTGTGTCAGCGTCTACTACACAAAACCTGTGGTGCGCTGCATCACGCTAATACCGAGTGGTTAATTTTCAATAGCAAGTGTGAAGTCACATGAGGCGTTAGTACTTTTTCAGTCATGTGAATATGAGGTGTTGCTCAAGACCAATCAGAGCTTGCTCATAGTGAAAAAAGAAATCACCTACATGCATGAGCACGAACACTGAATTTTTAGATATCAGCTTTAACTCTGTGCACTCTTGAAATCGTCTTTACGGCTTGAGTTTTACTTCGTGGTGCAAAAATGGCAGAACGCAGACCACACTGAGGAACGTTGGCCCAGAGGATGTTGGGGAAGATGGGTGGAGGGATGAGACGGAAGGAAGGTAGCCCGTAAACAATCAGTGTCAACAAGATAAACAACTCCCTAAGCCTGCAAATCCCTCTCCCCTTGTCGCTCATTAGCGTTCCTGATTTACAATCGCACTGAAGCCCCATGAGTACACTGCAGCCTGGCTGCAGGGCTGGTAAAGCTAAGATAGAGGTGTTTTATTACCAACCCCCCACCTCATTTGAGCTAAAACTTTTTGGGCATTAAATTAGACATATATGTATTTACTGAAATAACACCGTCCTGGAACATATTTATAATTAAAGATCAAATGATAACCAAGTAAATAAAATTGACATGTCTTGTCATTTCTTGCCACGTCTTTGCTGTTTGCTGCCTCCGCTGCTTCAGATTATTAATTATTGAAAACATCTTTATGACTCATGGGCACAACTGTAAGTGTTGTGAGACTAGCTTAGAAGTGTCATGTAAAAGAAAAAAAAAGCAGTAACCCCAAATTCAGTCACTTAATGGAGGCGTTTTAGGCTGTTTCCTGTGAACATCGCTGTGATTAGGGGATTATCACTTTGATGCTGGTTGCTTAAAAAAAGTGTTTTCGATATTTTGTTTGTCACTGGTGACTAAAAATGGAAAATGTTGATTAAAAATGAAACCTTGCATTTTCATTTCACTGAATCTTCACCTTCTTTGATTTCTTGTCATCACAGTTAAGCCTTCGCTTTTGGTTTTTGATAACTGTATGTGGAAGGTTTCTGCAGATTTGGGTCTTGGTGTCGCATAATTATCTTACTATAGTACACAAAATGCCTGTGTTTGTTTCTTTGCCCATGAACTCCTCCTAGATGATTGTGAGCTGAGCTACCAAACTAGGCACACAGATATATCCTCAGGCTTCTGAGGGTTCTTATCTATATCAGACATTATGTTGTGACAATGTAACCTAGAAAAAACTTAGTGACTTGCAAATACCTGTTTTTAGCATTTATGCACCTGTGACACCTTATAAAAGCATTATGTCAGTTTTCAGTTCATGAGAGTAGCATCTCATTTATATCCACTAAAGTTTAATTGTGCAGGCCTAGCAACAGGCTAAAATGGGCAATTTTTAGCACCCCTATTTTCCCCAGTTTTCATATGTTTATTTGTTCATCTTATTCACGCTGAGAAAATTAAGTATATCAGTTTCATAACAGCACAACCAAGCCAATCAGTTCTGTACTAGTAAAAATAATACTCCAGCAAACAAGGAGAAGAGAAACAACTTCAAAGCCCAAAATGAAGAAGCTCATAGTTTGATTAAAAAAACAAAACAAAATACTGGCATATACAGTTTCTGATCATATTCTTACATTAACAACATTCAGTAATTAACCCCCCCCCCCCCCCAACATTAGTTTAAAGCAACCACTATTAAAAAGGCCAAAAATAAAGTCTCTTCCTCAGTTGACTTTATGACCTAAATTTCACAAATAGTCATAATGCTCTTATTCACAGTTCAGTGCTATTAATTTGCAGCACAAATGCCATTGGTCTGAGGCCAGATGGGGCTATAGCGTTGAGGCATTTGACTATGATGGAATGATGGATGAGGGGGTTGGAAAGAAAGAGCAAGTGGAGAGAATTGTCATTTGTATGACAGGCCTGAAGCAATGAGCAATGCAAGGCCTGGGCCGCTGTGATCATAGAGCATGCAGATGATAAGTCTATAAATAGGCGTATGCAGCAGGAGGGACAAAGGCTATTTCCTCTCATATGATGCAAAGGGATTGTTGGACTTCTGCACTGTAATGAACGCTTGAGAGGTTGACCAGTCACCACTTTTGAAATTTAGGTTCAGGTGTATAAAATGTGTGAGCCTGGTGTCTGATTTGGCCACGCTGCATTTCTTTTTAATGTCCAGTTTATGTCTGTAAAAATACTCTGCAGATGTCTACATGACAAGTGTTTCCGGTATTATTTTTAAACTAAAATAATTTAAAATTCTAAGCACACATTTTATATTCTGCCAACCATGCTAACTTCTTTGTGAAACATGTTTTGGCTGAATTTTCCACTGGAACCGAATGGGTTGTCAAACTATGCCACTGAATAATTACAGCAGCCCAAAAGCCACATCTTTCTACTTAAGAGCACTCGACTAAGAGAGGAAACAGAAGTGATAACATGCACAAGATGATGAATGCATGCTTGCATAAAGGATCTTTGCAGGATCAAGGTCAGTTTACTTGTAGGCATTTGTTTTATAGTGCTGACCTCCCTCTGAGGTCAAACAAATGCTCATACAACAAAACCCAGAGGAGGCAAACACACCCACTGTGTCTCCATAAGCCTGTGGCCTTCTGCGATCAGAAACCAGCTACAAGATTATGCAGGTTTCAGTGGCACAGTGCATCAAATGTACATGTGGGCCCATGATAAGAAGCGTTCAAGTTGCCTAACGTCTCTGTAATTACCCAAGGAATAGTCATGAGATGTAGTCCAAACGCAGCATCAGGCCTGGCCGGAGAAAATGCAGCAACTGAGCAGATGTGAAACACTTGCATTCTATGTGTGATGGGTTATATTCTCACTATGACTGTACCCAAATGCCGCAAGGCTAATTTCGTCTCTGTTTACTGTGCTCTTCGAGCACACATATTCTCAGTCCTCCTTGGTATTGTCTAAATTCAAAGGAAACGCAGATAAAAAAAAAGCAAATAATTCCTTTTTTCTGATCTGTGTGCATGAGAGGAGAAATCTGTTTACTGACAAGTAGGCATGCCTCATAAATGTGTATTAAAAGGAAAAACAAAGCATGGAAAGCATTCGTGCAATCCTGTCTATTACATTTCTCAATGCATTTGTTTATTTTGGAGCATTATTAAGCGAAAACAAGAGTTCAAGCTGACACTCAATATTAAGTCATGCAAAACACAGGAAATAAAAGCTTTGGATGTCCATCAATTCATATACAACTTGATTCGCACCTGACTGTGGTTTCTGCATGGCTTGAGATGACTGAGCCAAATTCTGAAACCAATTTTTTTTTTCAAAATGTCAAACGATCTAAAATCACCCGCATCCTGAACAACGTGCACAGTTTTAAGTGGACTGAAAATTCTCCAGCTGATAGCAGTGACAGTACGGTTAATATAATGCTTATAAAGATGATATTCAAGATTTAGCCTGTTTTCTGTGTGTTTTTATAAAGATGGTAGATATTACATATATTTCAATTTGAGTTGGTTTGGCTGCTTGTGGCACCCGTACACAGCTTCACACATTTTAGCTGTACTCTTTTTTTTTTCTTTGCACATCGCACTTGTAAACTTGCTGACTGTCACAGACTTAATGTGTATTGTATTAAATCTTGCAATTCATGATATACTGCCTGCAGTTTAAGCACCACAAAGACCCTGTGAAACACATAGTATCAATAAAGTACAACAAGTACCTTTTCCTCATCATCCACACTGAAAGTCACTTCCCCCTCAATGGTATTTCTTCAGAAAGCACTCCCAACAATCTAATATCTGACTGCTAGAAACATAAACTGCCAGCCATGCGAAGCATCTGCAGGCATCCCCCTTATTGCTCCAGCAATTGCAACACCCAAAGTTCAGCTGCAAGCCTACACAGCTGAAAATTAATAAACACTGGGCTTCGCTTCTGATGCACTTTTGCAGATGAAATTAAAGGTGTTGCAGACAGAAAAAGCTGCTATCAGAGATAAAACTAGAAAAATTGGAGTCACACGATTTGAAATATGCTGAGTGATGAATCATGACCTTAAAGTTTTAGAAAAAAAAAAAAGGGGGGGGGGGGGGGGGTATTTTAACGGCACTAAATTAGGTGAGTTTTATTTTATGTTATTTTATTTTGAGAACTTGGGTTTATTAGGACTTGGACTGGACAAAACCAGAGACTTTTTTTAAACCTCAAGGTGGATGCTTTGCTTTTTTAAAACTGCTTTGTAAAAACGAGTTGAGAGAATTTCAAAGGAACTATCTTTATTTTCCTCAAAATACCAGACAAGAAAAGTAGTTCATCTCATATCTTTTGCACCAGTAAAGCCTGCATACTTTCTGCAGACTCATAAAAGACTTTCACAATGACTTGGGCAGGAAATGAACACGAATACTGAAAAATTTTCTCATGTCACACACGCATACGTGAAATTGCTGACGTATATTTAACGGAAGACAAAAAAAATAGACCTTGTTGACTAACAGACCGGAGGGGGCAGTTTACGCTAAAGTCCAAGACCAAAAGCATACTTTTTGAGAAGTCATTAAATTTGGCAACCAAAACAACATCCCAAGTTCAACCGTAGCACACGCCCAAGACTTCCTTCCAGCCAATCAGAGGGCTATTTTCCCGCCTCAACCCTATCATGTACTGAGAAGGCGGACAGCTCAGGCTTGTTGCTAGGGCATGTCCCTGCTCGCTTTAACTGCGCTCAGCCAATAGAGTCGGATCTTATAGTTTCCGCCGAATTATTGGTTGAGACGAATGCCAAACGTTTGCCTATACGGTTTTCCTATTGGCCAGCGCTTCCATCAGTCATTTCAGTGAGTTTTAGTTAGCTGCTGTTGATATGTAGTTTGGAGTCACCAAAGACTCAGAAGTGAACGTAGCTGCGCATACATACCGCTCTGAAACATTTTTTAACGTTTTCATTCCATTCATTTTATGACTTTATGACTAAGTAGTTTCTATTTTTTTAAATAACGAGACAACAACAAGATGGAGCTTAATTCCTTGTTAATTCTGCTGGAAGCTGCAGAGTACTTGGAAAGAAGAGACAGAGGTATTTCAAGCTAAACAGACAAGTTGTCAGCATTTCTAAGCCAGTAATTATGTCGTAAATGGGGATTGGGACGGCAACTAACTTCATTTTTTTAAAATAATTTGTTACGTTTTGACGTGCACTGCCATAGTGCAGGTATGATGTCACTTTACAGACAATGGGACATAGACCAGGCGATGGGTGCAAGCTGCACTCTGGGAGTCTGTATGCTAGACAGTGATAGGTGTAAATGTTTAATTTATAGTGTGTCATTTTTTATAAAATATGTTAGTATCATTTCCGAATGTGTGTTGTTGCAATCGAGTGTTTTTCCTTTGGATTTGGATGTAAGAAAATGAGTAAACAAGCCTGACATTGAAAATATAGGACAGAAATCGTTATGCAGCGGTGGCTATATCATAATATAGACCTCGGTGCTAAAAAAGAAAGAAAAAAGACTGCACTTTAATCGATCTTATTAATGATTTATTACGTGTTGTTCCTCTTTAATTGAGTCCCCGGTTGATATTTCACGTCTCAACTATTTCTCCAAAATGACTCACTGTCATCTATTATTATTAGGATGATTGTAATTGTTTTTGTTTATTTGCTTTGCCGTCCTTGCAGACCAAGCTTAAATGTAACACTCATTTTGCTTTCTGTGTTTACAGAAGCAGAGCACGGGTATGCCTCGGTTTTACCGTACAGCGCCGAGTTTTCCCGAAAGAAAACGAAAGCCTCGCCAATTTCCAAAAAAACTCAGAATAATAGGTAAATATAATCCTTTCTCCCTTCCCCCCAGCTTTATTTCTGACTTCATGCCAGCTTATAAAAACACACACTCACTCTCTCTCTCTCTCACACACACGCTGTCTCACTCTCCTGTCTGCTGCCTGGGCTGGGCTCTCTGTTTTGGGCTCTCCAGTAAACAGTGCCACGCGTACACTGTCAAGCCTGCTGCTCTCACTGTTCTGTTTCACTCACACCTATCTCTGAGAGGAGAGAAAACACCGCATACGCCCGTAACCTTTCGTTTCTGCACCTTGTCTCACACAGTTGCATCCAACCTCTGGAACTGTGTGAAGCTTTTAAACAAATGTGTGTATGTCTTTTTTTTATGTGGTTGTTGCGTTTAAGCTTTCGTGCTTCTGATGGAAGTAAATTGATATTTGGAAAGGAAAGGGAACCTCAGCCCAGCACACCCAGAGTTCATTACTGGTGTTGTCTGGAGGACTGAGTTGCTCCCACCGAGTTTAACCCCTTTATTGTGCAGCTGTGTAAGAAGTTAAAGCGAAATATATTACATAAGTGCACGGCATAGCTTTCAGTTTCGGTTTGTCTGCTTCTTCTCAGACCAGTGCCATTGGCAGATTAAAGGTCATTTAAAAACAATCATGGCAATTAATGTGTGGCTGTGTAATGTGTGACCTATGAAGTTAAAACACCCGTGCAGGCTTATGTTTGCTTTCTAAAAGCAAAAATAAAACCATCCAAACTTTCAACTAAAAGTAGGCCATGTGACAAAGAAAAGCAGGAAATCCTCACATTTCAGAGGCTGGATCCATTTAGTGTTCAGCTTTTTTTTCCCATCCCCACCAGGCATGGAGAAACTTGCTTTCTAGGCTACATGCAAATTTGGTTGCCCTTCGGTCTCATTTACAGTAAACAGGCTATTGTTGAAATGATTGTGTCAATCTAGTTCCGTTCCTTAGAAGATTAACACATTACGATCTGATTTAATAAAGTGAAAGATAAAAAAAGAAGGGAAAAAAGCATTGGCTAATAATAGTTTAGGGAAGCAAAGTGTGGAAATGGCTCGGCAGTGAGTCTGATGGTTACGACAGTGCACGTAGATGTACGCTAGAAAGTAGTGTCATTACGAAGGGTGACACAGAGCATCGGAATCAGCAAATAAGGTGGCGATTGCTGACGCCAGTTGCTGTTTTTTGTCCTCCGTGTCACGCCAGTTTTGTGTCAGGTGACTGCTGAAAAGATAGCTCTGTAGATAAACCCCTTAAGATGAAGAGCGAAAAGGCTTCAAATAATTGCAGATGATACTTAATAATATTTTGATTTAACTGGCACAGAAATGAATAAAACAGCATTAAATAAACAAAATAACAAAAGTGTTTTTGCACGCATTTCTGACATGGGTATCAGACTTTTAGTGTGGCTCCATTCCCATTGTCTCTGTTAACTTCCACTCCTGTTTACAACGTGTGGGTGTTCTGATATGAAAGTGATACTTGCACTCGTTTGGCAGAAATGTGAAAGCAGCACCTTCCACATTCCTCTAATCCACAAGTTAACGTGCATTATATTTTGTGTACACCCGTGTGATCGAGTGAAGGGGTGTGGTGTGGATGTGGCAGGTGGGTGCGGCGCCTGAATAAGGCGGGCATCTACGCAAGCATATATGACAAACACCAGACCACTCGCTGGGCTTCATGCAGCCAGGCCTGCGTTTCCATACTTTTTTCTCGTGACAGAGCTTGGGGCACATCCCCCACCCCCGTTACGCCGTTTCCCTTTTTACACTCGCCCTCAGCTTCTTTTTTTTTTCTTTAAGTGTAGACAGGAGCTGATGCAGGCTCCTAGTTATAAAATCAGAACAAAGCAGTAATGTTTAATGTTACATCTGCAACTTAACACGGATAATGCGTGTTAAAGCGTTTACTTAAAGGCTGTTATTACCCTGCTTCATCGCTCTGTCACACCATATGTGAAAATTTAGGTCAGCTGACTTCGTTTTCCTCCTCTAATTCCTTGATTTGAATGTAGGAAAACTTTTTGAGTCCTCCCAGCTTGCCTTTTGGCCATTTGTAGCTCATAAAAAAGTGATAAAAGGCTTATTTTAAATGCCTCTGATTGTTAGAGGATGATTTTATGACATGTAAAAGTCCTCCTCATGCCATCCTGTGGTTTTACATAACATGTAAAGGTGTGGGCTAACCTGCTGTAGTTACAGGTCTGTGAACATTCTCTTCCTCGGAATGATTTCCTGGTCGTGCCCTGTGCTTTGACTGGGACATTTCCCTGATTTGTGCAGGTTTGAATTGCACAACTTCCTCCACGATGGCTCTTTGTCGGCTTCTAAGATCAGCCGCCCAACATCCTGTGTTGTCTTTCGGGATGATTTTGTGCAGACGCCACATTATAGCAGTCGCACGGTCAGCTGTAACCCGTTTTGGTGCGCAGGACGGCGTTGTGGCACACAGCTGTGGGAACCAGTGCTTCGCGAGCACAAGGGCGCCTCAAACAGTGGAAAATGTGAAAAGGCTTGTTGTCAGTCTGTCCCTTTTGTTGTTGCTGTTTTTGTTTTTATTGCCGTGGTATCCATGACGGTCTCATGAACAGAGGGCCTGTTTCAGATGGACCGCAGTGCCCTCGCCGCTTCTGGCTGCGTGTCATAATAGGGGTTCTCCTCGGAATAGCCCACACACTGATGAATTCTGTGGCGTCCGGGCCTCCAGACGTCTGAGAGTGTTTTCATCCTGTGTCCACGCTGAGCAGCCGCGGCGGAGGCAGTGGTGCGTGGATGCTGTTTGTATATGTGTAGAGGGGGGCAGGCAGGCTGTGTCACAGATACAGCTCTCTCTCTCAGGGCCATTTTTGCCCTCGTGTGCGTGCTCTCTGACAGATGTCCCACAGAAATGGGAAAAGATTTTAGAAGTCGTTTATCATACATTTCCCAGTCTTTGCATGTCTGTGCCCTTGATCCACCTGACTGGTATCCATAGACAACAAATTTGTCCTGTTTTAAGCATTAAAATACTGCATTTATTTCTTATAGTACAGCAGCATTCAAATGCTTAAGGCCTACAGCCACTGGAAGGCAGAAGAGCAAGAACATAGAGATGAATCTAGGCTTCTCTTTGATCTCTTGACACACATTTTTCTGATTGTTTCTCAGATCTGTTACTTAACATATTTGCCCAAATTGCTTTCATCTGCCTTGCTCTCTGATCAAAACGTGTACTAACTAAGCCTCTCACTATTATACAGAATCTGATGTCATGTCAGATGATTTTTTTGTAGTATTTTAGTAGTAGTAGTGTAGTATTCCTGCCCTGACAGTCATCTTTGTCATTTCAGATCATCGCACAATGAGCTGGAGAAACACAGGTAAGATGACATCTGACCCCCCTCGACCTTGCCCGTGTTTGATTGTGTGTTGAGTGCGTGTGTCTTTTAGTTCCTGACATAGGTAGTAATTGAAGAGCTTCATGGGGGCTTTCAGGTATTTTCTCCAAATCAGAAACACTAGTACGACAGATCAGAGGTCGTCTTCAAAGAGCCAAAGATTTAATCTGTTAATTCTTGTGCCTGAAAAACAGATAATAACCTGATTTCAAAGAGCACCTTCACGCTGTCTCCGTTTCACGGATGAAACTCGTGTCCTTGTAAGGAAGAATCTTGGGTTATAATCCTGCCCAGACTGACACTTTGAAAAGAAAAGCAGTAAATCTGGACTTCACCTATCATTCAGCACTGAAATTGGGCTTTTTCTCCTTCCTGGAGGCACAGAATCGCAGCTCATGGTTTGCTTGTGTGTGTGGGGTTTGTGTTTTTTTACTTCACAGCTTTAGAGTTTCTTGTCAGGAAGCAAACGTCTCTTTGATATCAAAAAGGCCTTGCTGCTTCAGAGTAGATTCTTTAAAAATTGCCTTGCAGACAGGAATAAGAAAACAGCTGATGTGACTATCAGCATGTGAGCAGTGGCTGAAAAGGGTATGTGAGTGTTTGCGTGTGTGAGCGAGCATGACACATGCTGTCACCCACGATGAAGGCCAGTCACATGGCCGGGAGTGAGTAATGGATGTGCGTGGCAGAGGGAAAAACAAGCCCGGACATATTCCTCCCTGACCTGCGAGGCACAGGAAGGCCCCGGCTGATTACACTGCAGGTGTTGAGACACAGGAGTTACCTCATGTCCGACGATGGGTGTGGCTGGTTACCAAGCGCCTGTGACGTCCAGTCAAACTGACAAAAGTGAAGTAAAGGGTTTACTCACTTCCTTTGTCATCACCGCAGCCACGAGTTTCTGAAAAAGTGGAGTTTTCATGACAGACATGTCACTGATTCCATGATGGAAGGAAAAGAAGAAGAAGCCCTTTGAAGAATAAAGTTGCGTTCAAACACGCCGTCACATTGCATCATCACCTGTGACAAGCGAGGAGTTATTCTGTATAATTTCATGCCTTGTGTTTTTTCCTGTTTTTGCATTCACCATGCCCGTTTGTGTGGAAACATCTCCACCCTCTTATTTGAAATGACAGGGCTGCATGGTCACAAGGTTTTGCCACGTGGTCCACCCTGAGTCAAACCCCCGTCTGAAAGCGTGGCCACAAATTACATGGTCAGCCACTATACAGGTGTTAACAAGGCTCAGACTCTGCCTTTTGGCACAGCCATGTCTGTTGTACTAGCGACCGTCGTGTGACTAATACGCAACATTGAAACTACTAATAGTTTTTTATAACTGACAAAAAAAGAGACTTCTGAGCTTCTAAAATGAGGCAATTTTTGCTCAAGTACCTTTTGATTTTCTTTTTAAAGCTAATGGCGGCACAAAATGAGCAACTTGAAGAATGTTTTCCTCAAACTTGTAAACGGACATTTGCGTATGACTATCAAGAATCTGGCATGCCACTTGACCACGTTATCAATCGTGATCAGGCTTTTGTTGCAGTCACACGGAAAGTCTATATCTGATAACCAGTAGCTATCATCCAATGAAGATTTAGCATTTTACATTGTTCATGCGCAAATTTATTTTTGAATTTTTAAGACTTCCTCTTCCACACCGACAGATGGACTAAGACGCCTTATCCTAGATATATGAAGCCTTGAATATTCAGCTGCTGGCCTCAGAGTCAGATTACCTAGTATATGAAACTTGCAATGAACCTTTCTGACGAGCTTCTCACATTTGATTTGTAGCTTAAAGATATAAAGAGAAGAGCTTTAACAGACATGCTCAACAAAAGAATTTTTAACTTCTGATTCATAAGAAAACCAAAAGTCTTTAGGTGTCCTGTTCAACCAGTTTAATGAATGTATGACCAGTTCAGGGGTATCTGCTTAAAGCATCAGCCCTGTTTGATCTGCAGTATCGCCTCAGAAATCTGTACCTCCCACACGCCCTTGGACGTGACTCCAGGGAGGTGGCTGCTGTTTGAGCCCTGACTCACTGTCTTTGTTTCTTCGTGTGTTGTTTTTGTTTCCCCCGCTGCTGCACAGAGCAATCCTTGTACTATACATTCACGAGGTAGATAAGGTGGCGGATGAACGTCTCCTTAGAGGCCGAAAGGCATCGCATGTAATAGTACCAAAATCACGTTTTCTTGCATGAGAATGTCCTCTAACCAGATTTTATTAAATAAGGGAACACTTTAGTATGCAGTTTTTAACTTTGAGCAGTTGACAAAAAAATATGAAATTATTTTGTTTCATTAACAACAGATGTTAAAATAAAGGAGATAAAACTGGAAAATGTTGATTGAAATTGGGAAAGACCTGATGTCAAACAAGTTTGGAAGGTGGTTTTCATCTTTTAAGATTTTTTTTGTTTGGTTATTACTTTTTTATTGTTTTTTATTTATTTATTGATTACTTTAAAATTATTTTTTAGAACTGTTTGTCAACAAAGATACCAAACTTTCCACATGCAGCCAAGACTGAAACGGTGTGGCTAATCGGTACATTTGCTGAATAATCAGCTAAATGATTAATCAACTATTCATTGCTGCTGTTATATGAAGCTGATTAAGTTGGAACTTTTTGGCTCTCTGGGTACCGTTCGCTGACCTCGTGCATGCTAGGTGTCTCTGGCAGCTGCTCCGGAGACACCCTGCATATATTTGTGTCCCATTATCAGAGTCAGTCAGCTGCTTCGTGGATGTGGAGTCCCACAGAGTTGGCTGTCCTGACACTTATCTGCTGCAGCCTGATTTTTAGCTGTGACAGCTCTCTATAGACCATCTCTTGAATGACTGTGCTGCTTTTTGTTTTTTTTTTCCTTCCCTCGTCAGACCTGCAGAGCATCAGCTCAGAGTCTATGTGAAACTTAAGTGCAGTGTGTTTGTTCTCCACGAGCATTGCTTCCTTCCCATTTCTGACTTTAACCGCTTTTGATCGCGCTTATGACAGCTCAAGTTTCCTTTTCAAGCAACGCCAAGAAATTACGAAACTAGATGTTTTACTTTCCCACATATCACCTGTTTACAGGAAGCCCAAGTCCAGTCTGCATAATCTAAGCTGTCTGGTATGTTTGCCATGCCTGCCTCGATCGAAAAAGAAAAGAGAAATATTTAGAGTTCTATTTTTATCCCCACCCATTTTGGCTCTCAGGTGCTCTTGGTTTCAGTTTTTCGAGATCGTAGCGAAGCTCACGAGTTTGCAGGCTGATTTCGACAAACAGTATCCTCTTACACTACGCTCTGTATCACACTGCAGACAATGTGCAGCAACTGTGGAGCACCCATTGAACTCGGCTTTAAATTTACATGCACTTCATGGACACGGGAGCAAGCCCTCCATTTGTCATGGTCTAGTCTTCTCTCTAATTAAATTTACTCTCCATGTTTCTTCTACTCCCAGCTGTGAATGAATCACTTTTTTTTGGCAGTGAGCAGGTCCTTTTTTCCTCGAGTGAAGCACACTTATGTGTGTCTATGCCGGCCGGGCAGCACCTCTTTGAGTTACGGCAGCGTGCTGGTGGGAGGGATGCCCATCCACGGCCCTGTTACTTCACCTCCTTGACATCTTTTCTTTGCCCCACCCCCACTTTCCAGAGTCCACATCTGTCTTTTCTGTTATCTGTCTTTTTTTCCCTCTTCCTTCTCCTTATTCTCGCTCTCCTTTTCGACCCTACTAAAAGCCCCTGAGTCAGCAGAAACTTGAGGCAGCGAGGAAGAGAAGGAGGGGCAGGGCTCTCTTCCTTCTCACTCTTTTTTTCTTAGTGACAAAACTCATCTGTTCCCATTTCTCCTGTTTTGAGGTATAAATCCTTGTCGTGTCTTCGATTTTATACCTATGTTTATCCTGTAAATGTGCAACGCTGCTTTTAAGGGCTGCTGTATATCCTGCTTGTTTTGCTTATTTTTTATTTTGAAGTTAAATGTCATGTTTGCCTCTCAGGGGCTGCTACGTAATTAAAGTTTGGAAAGTTTTCATTTTTTCCTTCCAGTTTTGGTTTTGGTGTGACGTCCTCACATGTGACTGCATGTGCACTTTAGTTCCCTGCTGTCACAATGCCAGTTAAATTCCCCTTTTTGTTGGCATCATGGAGGAATCATTGTAGTTAATGATGTCTTGTACGCAGTCTAATTACAGAACCTGTAGAGCAAGGATGTTGTTATTTGTCATGAGATTGAATCAGCCAGTGCTGAAAGAGTCAACTACATATAGTCGACTATATGGATAACTAAGTTTTTCTTTTATTATCTGGAATAGTTTAAAGGCCGGAAATTATTTTTCCATTATTGTAGTTGATGGTTTTGATTTTAAAATTGTGTAAAAAATTCAAGGTGACATTTTTAAAGTGACATAAAACTGAAAAGTGTAAAAAAACACACACACAAAAAAACTGTCTGCAGACGAAACAGAACAATCTGGGTTGAGTTAAAGATGCAGTGGGAATAAAAATAAAATCTAGACAAGCAAAGACTGGAGGGGGAGAAGAGGCTTAGTTTGAACTTTGACAGGCCTCATCCTGCAGTTCTCTCTCTGATCTAATGGTGCGCTCCATTTGAAGTGGGAAATCAGAAATCACGACTTCCAAGTTGGAATTGTCAACTGGGAAAGTCAGAAAAGCCCCACCAATGACATCACAATCCAAGATGTCGACAGAGCATGTAAACAGTAGTAAAAATGTAAACTGTCTGCAAGTGTCACAAACGCACTGTTAAGTGTTTGCGACACGCTCAAAAAAGCATGCACTGAGCAGTGACGGGGCTCTGTCCACCAACGTGCTACAGCAGTGTTTTTAAAAAAACAGGGATTGCATTATGTCGCTTGAGATGCATGAATGGCTCTACTTTATGTATGAGCAAAAACAAATCCAGTTTTTCCTCGCTTTTCCGACCGCTACTACGAATGCTGAAACGCAATCAACTTGGGAGTTACGCCACTCCCAGCTTCAACAGTCAGCTTAGAGGTAAAGGAATACACAACTGCTGGGGACTACTCCTCAGACGTATGTGTGTACGCTAAAAATAAGTCAGTGGCAACATTTGACTTTTTAGAGCCTAAACAAGGCGTAGGAGGTCTAGTTCTGTCTTGGATTAAAAATTCCATAGTGGATTTTTGTCTTATGGCACTAAATCCTGTTGGATGACTCAACTTAAAAAAAATCTTATATATCTGTCAACTTACAATCAAAATGTAACAAACGTAGTCCTTATTAGTTTGCGTCGTTACCTGGAAGAACATAGGTAAAGAGAGTAAAGTTTGGGTTAGCTGATGCTTTGTCCTAATACATGTGGCCATGTTGGCGTGTAAAAGAAAAGGTTTGTCCAAACGTGTGTGTGTGTGTGTGTTTACTTATCCAGGCATGGGACAGTCTGGGTTTGTAGCTGAGCTGTGTGTGACTAAAGGGTAACAAACAGGCCACAGCTGGACGTCAGCAGCAGTGCTCCCATGTGGAATTTTCTCCACCCTGAGGTCACCCAGCTTTAAGAAGTTCATCAAACCCGGTTTTTTGTAAAGCCCGTGGACGATCTGCTCTGGCGGGTGGGTGAGGCGCGGGGGGTATCTTTACACGTAATGCAAATATTTCAGGCCACCGCAGACCTACATTTACAAAAGAATGTTCTCGTTCCAGCTCAGGTGTTACTGTGTTCTCCGCAGTAAACTCGGCTCGTTGGCACAAAACAGTCGGTGCTCATAAAAAAACAGCAGTGTAGGATGCACTTTAACAAGGTGTGTGAATAGCTTTGGGGTTTCCAGGATAGGAAAAAGAGAGCAATTAAAGAAAGACGCAACTAGACACAGAAGTGCGATGACTGAACCATTCATGGTTCGGCCATGGCTGAGGAGGAGGTGGAGAAGGAGGAGACAAAGACATTCTTGAGTGTTGCTGAAGGGAGGAACTTGAGGCAGTGTAGGACGTGGCTGTTATGTGTGTCAGCCAGGCACCCTGAAATTCAGGTCAGCGGAGCATACACACATACACTGGAATGCAGAGTTAAATAAGAGAAGCGGCTTATGGGGAAAGTTTGAAGATGGATGGCAGGTGGGGTCACAGAACTAGCAGGCCGAGTATTACTAGAATGCTTCGCATTCAGCGCTGTCTGCTTTTTTGGCACAAGTGAGCCCCAAGTGAATGTTTGTATGATTATGCACTGATAGGCAAGATTACAGCTGCAGGCATTCTGGTTTTGCACTTTTGTCCAGCAGTAGTTTTAAACCTTTTGGTAAGCGAGCTCTAAATCAGCTACTTGGAGAAACAACGTAAAAGTGGAAGGTAGTGGAAATCTCTTCTTTCCTCTTTTCCTGACCCCTCTGGATTTTTTCGTAGGCAGGCCCAGACCTTCATGCAGGACCCCACCCCACTGCTCTAAAACCCTCCTTCAGATGTAAACAACTCCAACTTTTACAGTCAACATGGAGCCAGGAATCCTCTCTCATGCCACTAGATTCCTGCATGTTAATCATTGACAAGGACCATTATAAAACCAGAGCGCCCCATGTCAGGGGAACGTGTTTATGGTGCTTGCTGAACTTGTCTCTGCTAGTCTGTCCCAAGATTTGCGAGATGTACTTTTCATGGCACGCAGGGAAAGGCAATTAATGTCCAGGTCTGTCATCTGACGTTGGCATTGAAATGGGATGTGCAGAGAAAAAACCTTCCTCTATTTTTAAGCCTCCGCCATCTCTGTTTCGCTCGCACGCTCTCCCCTTTAAAATCTGTTTGACATCTGTTTCTCTGTTAACACCGCAGTAAGCTGGCTGTGCTGAGAAAGGGATTTTGTAATGATCCTCGCTCGCACAGGGGGGATTGTTTGAGTACACGAAAACAATCAAATGAATCTAATTACTTGGCATTCCCAAGCATGCCCCGTGGAAATTCCAGTTTGTTTTGTGGAAATTGTACTACAGTGAGTGAGCAACACACTGCTTCTACTCTTTCCTGTTGTTTAATCACCAGAAAAGCATGCTGAGCTTTTCCTTTAGAGTAATTCACCAATAAGTGAAGTAACCTCCCTCTGCCTGCTTTGCTGCAATCGTGTGTGTGTTTTCAGGTTTCTGTTTGCTCCTCGCGTGTGAGAGCAGAGTCATGTGAGAGCGAGCTCCATGTTCCTGCCGTCAGGAGAATGTGTTTATGGGGGACTTGTATCCGTCTGTCTCACCTTACAGAGTTGTCACTGCACACAGTGGGCGTGTGGGTGTGGCGTCCCCGATGACAGAAAACAAACATAACTCGTCCCAGACGACTGACATTTCATATGAGCGAGATAAAGACTTCTTGTGTCTCCCTGCGCCTCGGTGCGTGCCTTTCTTCTCACTGGCGTGGGCAGCGTGGTGAACCACTCTGTCAGTTTCACATGAGCGTGTCTTATTTTTCTGCCGTCTTGTTTTCCGTGAGATCGCTGTTAAATGGGAACGCTTACGGGGCTGACCTGCAGGGTGACAGTGAGACTAATAAAGGCTGGGTGTGTCTTGTGTTTCTGTCGGCAGGCCACTGGGCAGGGTCTCAACTTCCCTGCTCTCTCACTCCTGAAGATATATTCAGCCTGATATAAACCTGTAGCAGAAATTGCCATGTTTATAGCTAACAACAAAAAATAGTTTTGGTTTCTATGGCTGCATGGATGGTAACTGTACAGGTAGTACATTTTTTATGCAATAAAAGGGGGCGTGGTCGTTTTCAATGTCAAGTTTATGGTGACTAGGCTGTTCATGCTTGGCTGCAAATTCGCTCTCGACCGTGTTTATGGTGCTGTTTTCTGACTAATAACAAGCTCTGCTGTGGTTAATTGTACTTACTACTGGGTTTCAGAGTCTGTGTGATACTTAGCACTTCTGGATCTGGGGGAAAAAACACAAACAACCAAAAGGTTAAAAGTGGCTTTAAAATGTGACTTGAATGTATGACATCACGGTGCCTGTGTCCATCTTTTATATGCAGTCTGCGGTTATGTCATATAATCAAACAAGCAGTCAGAGAGTCACATGGGTTTAAAGCAAACCTTCAGGTTAAAGAAACTTATTTAAAAACAAATGTAATCACATGATAACCCAAACTAACTACTGCAGGTTATTTGGAGGTAAAACCTGAAGTGGACAAGTACAAAATATCAGTAGGAAGTCCACAAGCATGTGCATGTACAGCTATGGTAAAATACATGGTCTTAGCCTTGTTTTTTAAGCTTTGCTGTAAGAATAACGAATAAAACTATAAGAATAACAATTCCTCAAGAACACAGTTTTTGTATCCTCTCATATGCGTCTTGAGATTGAATGACTGCAGTTCTGTGCCTGCTTAAAGCTGAGCTGATCAGAAACTCTTGATGTCTTGTGGGCTCAGCTCAAAAGGAAAATAAACAAACAGGCATAGTTGTTGCATTTTCTGCTTCTGGGTACTGGGGCAGCTCTAGCACTGAGAGCTAGCATTGTATCATGGCTTCTGATGACCTTTGACCTCTGTTTAGTAGGCCTGGCCCTGTGCCAGACAATCCACTCAGCCCTGTGCATATGGGTGGAGGAATGTGCTGGGCTGCAGTGAGCTCATTAAACAGTACAGTGAGCGAGGGGTGAAGGTCTGTTGTTTGCACTAGCTCGCCTTCTCAGGCCCTTTGTGTGCCGATGGAGCCTCCTGAGGGACACTGTGTCCACCAGGAAAGTGTGTGTGTGCGAAAACACTGCACAAATGGTCACTGCAACCTTTTTCCTCTGGTGCACAATACATCAATACCCCTAACGTGCACACCTAGCCTGCCACAGATGCACTTGAGCTGGAAAACAAGATATATTGTTTTCCTTCCAAGGCCCAGAGTGTGAGGAGGTCTGTGAGAATGGCCTGATCTGTACCCGACAACCTTGGAGCGCAAGTCAGCGGTTTGGCTTGTTCCAGTTTCAGCAGTGTGCAGCTTTCTGAGCAAAAGTTCCTTTTTTTTTTTTCACCTCCCCGGCGTAGTCTGTGCTTTGTTTTGGCTCTGAGCTGCTGATGGAGAAAAAAGATGGAGGGGGAGGGAAGGCCAGAGATCAGACACAATCATCCCGTGGTGGCAGCACATGAGAACAGTCAGGTGGTGATTTCTGGGCAGAAAACAAGTTGATCAACCAGATTCACTATTAAATCCTCAACTGCAGGCAGGAGTATGGGGCAGTCTGATTTAGCATTTTTAGCAGTTTTTATTTGCAAACTTTTATAAACAAACAAACAAAAGGAGACCTCTTGCAAATATTGATATTGTTGTATAACGAAGCTCCAATCCTTTCAAACAAAATCTGCCTCAACCCCAAATCAAAGGCTATCCTATTTTCATACCAGACAAATTGGAAAATTTGCAGTGATTCACAACCATGTGGCCCGGTGATGGGGGCAGTCTGCTTCCCATCATTAACATAGCATATGCGTTCACCTCGTGCAATGCTTTGCACAGCGGTTTTAGGCAATCTGATAAACACTGCGTGACCGGGGCTTTTTTAAGTAATAACAAACCTGTGTGAGAGGGGGTCCTAAACCCCGCTCCGAATCAGCTGTGTGCTCCTGAAGAAAAATTTCTCGTGGCGGGAGAACCCCTGCTGCTGCTGCTAATGCGAGGGAGCTTTCAGGGACACACGTGCCAGGTTTAATTCTCTTAATTATATGCAGCTAAGCGCCTGATTCTTCTCGGCCGGGGCAGAGTGCACACTTTTGTTACTGTAAGGTTAACTAGTGGGGATGGTGTGGGAAAAGCTAGGTGTTTCCCCTCATTTTAACCTTTGTGTAATGCTAGGCTAACCATATGCTGGTTTCACCTTCATAGTTAGTATTCAGATATCAGAGCAGTATCAATCTTCTCATCTGAAATAGTGAACAAGTGGGTTTTTGTTCACCAGTTTCATGAACTGAAGATCTGCTAAGATACGTTTTTTTCTTTAACCGCAGAGATCACATTTGAGAAGAATTCTTCACAGGGAGGCAACGACGAACTTTTTAGGTGCAGCCGACAGACACCGGTCTCCACCAGTCATTGCATATGAATGCAGAAAAAATAAAAACCAAAGCTTCTTAAAGACTGACCCATTATTGCTTGATAGCAGGTGTGGACTGAACCAAGATCGACTCAAATTTTGAAAGCACAACCTTTGTAAGCCAGAGAGCTTCTGGAAACAAATATTTTGTCTCTGGCCTGCAAATTCTTCTTACTCATTTTTAGCTATTAAAGTTGGGTATATATTAAAAGTGTTCTGACACTTGGATGGCAAAAGGGGAGGGGCCTCCTTGAGGTTTTCTAAACCTGTCCAGTGGGCTATATTTGAGTCTTTCCCGAGCCGATTCTGTCCCCCATCCTGGGGGAAGGCAACTAATCCGGCATAACAAAGCGAAAAAATGTTACATGTAAGACCCTTTCCAAGAAGCTGTTAGCCCACATATTTGGCGAATCAGCCAACCCTAGCAAAATAATATTTTCATTTTGGTCCCGGCAGCATTTCACTTTATTTTTTTATCTTTTTTGCAGCTGCAGAAAACATGGGTGTGGTCTTCTCCCTTTGGTGGCGAGTTTGTGCGTTTAACTCTTTGCTCATTTGTTTCTTATGTGGTCAAAGGGCACCAGGGCACACTTCTCTCTTCTGCGTGGCAGGTAAAATATGAGGCCAGGATACATGAAGGGCCTGAGGTGAATAACACTGGTGAAAAAACACGGAAAAAGAGTTTTCTTGAGGTGGGTAGTCGGGCAGAGTATTCAGGGAAACGCCTTGTTTTTGTTTTTTGTTTTTCGCTATGAGAGAGCAGTGGGGGCAGGGTGAAGTGCAAGATGGTTGCCCATTGGCTCAAGTTACCCTTTGGATGATGCGTATGGAGCGCTGCCTAGTGCAGCTGAGCACACTGCACTGAAAGGGTCCTTTTTTCAAACCAGAGAGAAAGTCATCCACATACTCGGACCCCGCTGCAGAACTCCTGCTCCTCCCTGCCTGCTTCCCCTGGCTGCAGACCAAGCGCTTCATGTGGCTCGAATGGGGTAAGCTGGAGGTGGCCCCCACCCCTGTCCTCAGAAGACACTTGTTTTCCAGTGGGATGAGGGTGTGTTAGTGTTGGCAGGGTGGAGCAGAGAGTTGAAGGGGTTCAGCGGATGGGGGGTTAGGCGGACTTGCCTCCTGGGAGAGGAGGTAATAAAAGACTGAGAGCACTTTCACATGACCCTTTCACACACCTACGTGCACCTGTAGAGAGATGACACGTTGTTTATTAAAGCCATATCTTTCTGTTTTTAAGATTATTTTCTTAATAATTGTGCAATCAAATCCATCAAAATCGATACTGTGCATGAAGTGAGACTGGTCAGATTTATTGCCCACAAGATGTCTCTGGTCGAGGTCTAAGTGAAACAGACGTGGCTACTGAGATGGTCTCATTTTGCATAAAAATGAAGGTGACGCCCTTCCTGAAAAAGAGCTGGGGAGAAAAAAACACAGAGTGTGTAAAGATTGTGTATGATTGCACACTAACTGTGGACTCAAAGAGAGCCTCATTTCTCTGATTAGGTTTATCTAAGCTGCGGCAATGGCTGGTGGAGACCTTGTGTTGTTGGAGTTTGTTTACCATATAGTCAGAGTTCCTCAAAGGAACAGGAGAAAGGCAGTAGTGGTGGTGGTGGAGGGAAGGCTAGCTCAGAAGAATGAAACAGTTCATGGACTAGCTTGACTAATGGAGGATTCAAAGGCCTTTTTGAACAAGTCTGAATGGAGCAAAGTCAGAGAGGGGATCTTGCTGATAGGATCTTCTCTTAAATAACATACAGTATCCATAAAAATGTAACTCTGTCTTCACTGTCTCTCATATAAACATCCAAATGACGCTGTTTACTCGAGGATCCAGGGCAGGGTTGTTGGCCTGCAGGGCTTTGGCAGGGATGCAGGGTTCACAGTTTCGCTCTGCGACCTTATCACAGCTGCCATTTTGATTGGTGACTAATTTTTGTCTCTTCTTTTGCACGTTTTCTCAGTTTTAGCGTACGGTGGGTTTGCCATTTTGCGCACACGAGGTTTGGAAAATGTCGGTCAGACAGCTGTGCTGGAAAGTATGGGGACTACTATACTATGCACAGTGATATTTAGGTCAGCGTGTAGCACACTGGCACTCTGCCCATACGCTAGTGAGTGTGTGCACATGTGTTCAGAAAATTGTGAGCAGGTTTGGGGAATGAATAATCACCTCATAAATGAAAAGTGCATACATGAAAATCCCAAAAGTGTGTGTGTGTGTGTCACATGTTAGCTTACAAGAAGAAGATGGATAAACCGTGGCTGGATTTCTAACAATCTAATCATTAACACAGTATATCTCACTATTTTTATTATAATATTTGCAGTTGCTCGTGAACTCTTGATTAGTTCACTAATCACTGTTTGACGTAGCTCGTCTCAGATCATTACGCACAGCAGTGACAGTAAATGTAAGACTATCTGTGTCAATTTTGCACAAGTACAGCACAGCCTGCGCTTTGTTGTGGATGAGGAGCTTTGAACATGACTAACCACAGATCCTCTGAACCCCTCAACCCTTTGAAAATGTCTCACGGTCAAGCCCAGAGTCAAAGTGAAACCAAGCGTGCAAAAGAGCGTCAGGCCACGATCGCGCAACATTCGCTCGCGAGAGCAGGACATGTAAAAAGGAAAAAAGAAAAATCGGTGTGTGCTTCTCATGCACACACCGATTTTTGTGTGTGCATGAGGTTTTGTGGAGGTTCTTTCTCACTTTCTGCCGGTGGATGTGTGCTGACTCACTTCTGTGTTTGCTTGTGTGCTTGCAGACGTGCCAAACTACGGCTCTACTTGGAGCAGTTGAAGAAGCTGGTGCCTTTGGGTCCAGACAGCACGAGACACACCACTCTGAGCTTGCTAAAAAGGGCCAAGATGCACATCAAGGTACTAAAATGCACAAACCTTATGAATCATTCAAGTGTTCACGTGGCACATCGCATGCTGGATTTAAGCGACGCATACATTTTAATGTTTTCACCAAGCATTTATCTGATGGAGTGTTAGGGCCACTTTAAGAAAAATATGTCGTTCTTTTTAAGATTATAGTCAAAAAGTGGAGATTGAAGTTGTCGTTTCAAGTCAAACAAACTGCCAGGGCTGCTCTGTAAAACGCCTTGTGTACATGAGTTAGTGAAACAACATCAAACATCAGCTGTCTTATTGTGTGTTGTGACACAGCATATCCCCTCCGTACCGCACGAGGGTGTAACCATCGGCATCCTCTCATCTGTCCATTGTCAGCTATTTCATTTTGCATGAATCCGACCAGCTCTTTGAAATTTTTTGAGGCTTTTTCTTTCTGACCAGAAGCAGCTTTCTGCACCATCTGTTCAACATTCTTATATTTGTCACCACACTGTGTTTAAGTGCCATAAGAGAAATCATTTCCTTGTTACTAAAACTGATTCGAGTGTAATTTCATTAACTCACAAGGCATTTTGTAGAGGGTACTCTTAAAATAACACAATGCGGCCCTAATACTCTTTCGCAGTATGATGAGTGAATTTTTTCCTTATATTTTATTTTCTGAATAAACTATTGACGCTCCTCTGTGGGGAGGACCCCCCTGGAGGGGCACCGAGCCACTGTGCATGGGTGTGAACACCCAAGAGAAGAAAAATTAAATTAAAAATTAGATCCAAGTGAGAGGACTTAACTTTTTCTTTTTTCTTTTTTGCTTTTGGAAATGGGGTCATACCAGAAGAAGCATGAGAACCTCTAGACTAAGCAAACAGAGTAATCTAAAAATCTTCTCTGTACCAGCTTCATGCTCTACTTCTCCTGTTTCCTCTAAGTAATTTTTTTCTGCACTTTAAGTGTGTCGTTGTTTTCTAATTGTTCAATCAGGATGGATCGGTGCTCAATGAAAATAAAAATCAAACAAAAAAGAAGAAGAAAAAAAAATCTTAACACAGAGCCTTCAAAGTAAAATATGTGGGAGACTTTGTGGCTGATGTTTAGATTGTGTATTTAATATTTGGCTTTGCCAACTTTTCCTCCATGGTTCATTAAACTGTTTCACTTCACAGACACCAAGTGACGTGCTAAAAAATGCTCTGCAGCAGCAACTAGTGAGCGGAGCTTAAAAAAAGTAGCAGCAGTGCTTCTACCCGTGCTGTAGAAGACCAACCATAAGTAGACTTTAGGACACGCCGCACTGATCTTGCTGTTTACAAGCAGCAACAGTGTGGTTGGTGGAAAATCCAGACGTAGCGAGTTTTAACCCTTCATTTCCTGTTTACTAAGCATGTCCTCTCTGCTCAGACGACCTGCGCTAATTCTCGGCATTGCGACCGTTTCTTCTTACGCGAGTTCGCTTTGATTCACCACTGAAAACCTTCATATACAAATAAGGGCACAAAAAAAAAATCGAACCCCACTCTGAGTCAAAATTTGACTTTGAGTTCAAGTTTATTTTTAGTTTCAAACCCGTGAACCTCACACAGTCATTTGGCTACTTCCCCAATAAAATGTTGAAATTCAAGGTCGTGTTGTAACTTTGACAGAGATCTGATTTAAAGCAGATAGAAGATAAATCTGGTTTCATTTTTTTTGTTAACTTGATGAGATCAAAAACAAGAACTAATATTCATGTTTCAGCTAAAGTAATACTTCACCCTGCAGCAGTGATACAATAGGAAAATACTGTGGTCGTCACACTAGGAAGAAGTGTTGTCTTTTACTGCAGAGGAAGCTTTTTTGGTCTGGATTGTGGGTTTAACCATGTGTATTATGTGGTGTGCAGTAAAGAGAAGGCAATTACTAGAACCCTGCACAGGCATGGACTGAGGTTGCAGATGAAAAAAATCCATGTCTGCAGAACAGACACCTTTAAACCAGTCTTAAGTATGCTAAGGAAGAAAATATGTATACTAGAGGTCTTCACTTCAGTTGCATACTTTAAAGGCAGAGCAAAAACGGCGAGGTGGTCCAATCCGGTGAGCATGGTCGTTAATTTTTCGGCATTTTTGTGTGTGCTTTGTGTGCAGAAGCTGGAAGAGCAGGACAGGAAGGCTTTAAATGTGAAGGAGCAGCTTCAGAGAGAGCACCGCTACCTCAAACGCCGCCTGGAGCAGCTCTCCGTGTCCGGATCTGTGGAGCGCATTCGCACCGATAGCATGGGCTCCACCATCTCCACCGACTCAGAGCAAGGTAGGCTGTCCTTAAAGAGCCAATCACACCTTTCTGGATTGCACTTAGACATGGATTGCGCGCCGTATTATTAGAGTACACTGTAAACGCTCTCCATGAGCCGGTTCTTTGTGCCTCAGATGTCTCTGTAGTGCTTAGTTTGAACTGTTGAGGTATGTTTGATATTCCTGAACGAGGTAACACACATGCAGTTGTTTGTCATTGTAAGGGATTATCTGCTGGGGCACAAAGATCTGGCTGTTTGTGCGGAGGTAATGGCTGCCTAAATCCGGGTTTAATCTCCAGGCACAGCAGGCTTCCTAATAAATATGCCCACGTACTGGTTGTGTGGAAATAAACAGTTTCTTCTCTCTTGATCAGTTTCTAGCAACACTAAAACCCCCCAAAACATTGTGTATTTTTTTCCTTCTTGTGTACAGAGGTGGACATCGAGGGCATGGAGTTCACGCCTGTTGAGGCAGACAGCGTGGACAGCATCAGCGACGGCGAGGAGGAGGACCAGTACAGCCTCCAGAGCAGCTCCAGTGACAACAGCTACACGGGCACACATTCCCACAGACTGCAGCCACACCACTGTTAGACCCATGGCGGACATCCATCTGTCGACCAGCTTCCTCACCCATCCACGCTTCCCTCACCTCATCCCCCTCCCTCCCACTCTCCCCCTTTTGTGTTCACCTACGCCGCCCACTACCTACACCACCTACACAAGACCACGATGGCAGTACCCCCGAGCCTATTCTGTCCACACTTAAGACTTGCTGACTTTTCCTCCCTTCTCTGACCACTGATCCTACCTCACCATACTGTATCCTGCCTGACCCCGCCCCCTCCTTACACACCTGCCCTTTTTACCACCCAAACAGCGCAGAGCAGAGCTTGTAGTTTTTAATCTGGGTTCTGTGGTCAGGTGCGCAGCTTTGACCTGTTAATTGGTTCGAGAAAAGTAAAAGGAGAGAGTTATTATCAGGTGGCAGTAATACCACACACAGTTTGTGATATAACAGATGAAGCAGTTTGGTTTGTTCTGCAGTATATGCAACATTGGGAACCTCGGTAGTCATTTTCATCATACAGATTCTTCCCTTTTACACAACAGGATTGTGCAGGAGGTGTCCTGTCCTTTCCTTGAAACATCTGATTGGTGAAAAATGACGAAACCTTTAGAATTTCTCATTTGGAGGCGGTGGCAGGATGTTCTCAAACCGCTGCCACCGCCCGAGCGTACCCAGTATGGGAAGCATTTTGGTTCACTTTTCGTGCGCATCGAACAAACAAAGCACGACTCTGATACCTAAACAGTCACTGTGCACTTGCGAGAAGTTTATCCACCACATCGAACTCTCCACAAAACGGTGAATTAAGCTTGCCCTTAAATGTCCAAACTTCTTACTGACTCAACTCTGCACACATGCTGAAAATGTGTCCACAGACCACCTGAGAAGGTTCGAGAGCTGCAGCAGAGCAGGAAGAATGTAAATAGATGTACAGATACTGTAGAAACCCTCGTGTCTCCCCTCTGGTTGGGTTGCCTAACCACTACTCCACACTACTGACCACTACACTATACCACCCTATGGTGTGGATGGACTACTATGTCAAACAATGAGAAAAAAAAAGGAGTTTCCTCAAAACTAAAACTCTACTCCTTACATTTGACTCAAATCTTGTTTCCTTCTCAGTAGCTAATTGATGTAGCAATAAATACATGAGGCGGGTGCTTCCTCTGAGTGTTTAATCGATTCTGGCAGACCATGAGGTTCTATGGGAGACTTTTTTTTTTCTATTTTTCTTTTTTTATTTCTAGATGGGGATTTGTCGCTCACCATTAACAGACCTGCATCTCCTTCACTAACGGATGCTTCTCTGTGAGCGCGTCACCATCTACCTAGATCTCGCATTTCTCTGCAGCTCTTGTCGCCTTCTCGGTCAGAAGTCGGTGGTATTTTAAATATTTGTTTAAATCGATTAACAAGTCAAAGCTGTAAACACCCGGGAGGGGAGGGAGGGCAAGCTTGTAGTGATTTGTTCATTTTAGAGGCACTCGTTTTTATCTAACCTAGCAAACTAATCACTTTCCTTATCCCCTCGGCTGATCTGTGGCTTATTTGCGAAGCTTTGGGCACGGCTGAACACCGATGTAGGTGAACCTTGTTCTCTAACCCGTCTGTAACTTATGCACATTAGTCACTGTTGACGAACGAGGCGCTTCTGTCGCTCTCTGACCGTTTAATAATCCTTAGCCCCGGTCTCTGGCAGTCCTTTAGAGCTTGGCACTTTAAAAAGAAAAAGAAAAAAAAACACACAGACACAAAAAGGGGCAGGCCATTGAGACGGATCTGACCCCACCCAAAAAAAAAAGAAAAGAACTACAAAAGACTCGAATGAAAAAGAAAAATACTTGCATACAGAATCTACTCGTCACTGAAAGTGAGTTTAGCTAGTGTAGTCTATATTTCTTGTATTAAATTTTGTATTATATTTTCCTAAATGTTCTCTTGTAATGAAAAGACAAAAAAGAGTGAGTATATCTATCTTATCTATATATAAAAAAATATATATATATAAATATATATAAAAATATGAGTGACAGCCAGACAGACAGGAGGCCAGGCTTGATGAAGGGAGAGTGGGAGCAGGGGAGCTGATAGACTGGCCCCTCTCCCTTTGGGTGACTCTCCTGCTGTCATTCTGTGCCTTGGTGAGCCTTCGACCTCCCTCATCCTCCTCCTCTTTGGCCCTTACTCAGGTCACGCTCCCCCCTGTCCTCTCCCCCTCTCGCTTGCATCCCTCCCTCCTCCTCCTCTAGCGGGGCCTTTTTTTAATTTCAACGTGAGACACTTCCATGCGTGAGGGCCGCGTGAAGAGAGAAGACCTCATAAATGAGTAAAAATTATCCCCCCCACCTCCCCCTTTATCTCAGTTCCTACTGAAGCCGCTGTTGTACTACACCCTGTCCAGGCACTCCTCCGCCCTCTCGCTGCCCGCCCGTCTGCCAGCGCCGCCTCTGTCATGGAGATAAAAAACAAACACACACACACACACACACACACACTGGTGAACTCCCATGGCAGCTTCCAGTCGCCCCGAATGGTCACCGAAGGGGTTAAAAACTTCTGGGCTTGAAGCGTGTTTATCTTTATTTTGATTTTTTTGTCATTTTATTATTGTTGTATGTTGACTTGTTTGTTCGGTGGGAGCCACTGGGAGAGGAGCGATAAAAAAACAGAATAATCCAATCAATGGCAGCTTAACGGTGTTATCCTCCGAGCTCCCGGTGGTGCGTCCCAAACAAAGTGTTACCCATCGATCAGGGGACCTCTTGAGACACAGCAATATTACCATCTTGTGCTTTCTGAGGGAGGGTGGGGCGGGCGGGGCGCAGGGTTTTTAAAGACAAGCAGGTGGTTTTTGCTCTTGACTCTGTGGTGCATTGTTTTTTTGTTTTTGTTTTTTTTTGGTGACCAACTCTTATATATATTTTTTAATTTTTACCTCCTATCTGCACTCTCTCCATATTCTGCAGGAGGGGAAAAGAGTAACTATAGATGAGGAAAAAACAGCTGTTTGTTTTGGGTTTTTTTTAATCATCGAGTTTACATTCATGTCAAAGACTTTGTACATGACTGTTTGTAGCAAAAAATGTCCTTTTTTCAGTTTGTCAGTCAAATGAACAACTGAGTAAACCATTACTAAATGGCATATTCTCTCGCACAGAACCTCCCACAGCGATAATTGACATAAAAAGAAGCAGAAGACAAAAAGAGGGAGGGAGCGGGACGATGAGGCGGTGGGGGGGGGGGGGGGGGGGGGGGGGGGGGATAGATATGAGATTAGAGATTTTAAAAACACATACATATATTTTCACTCAGTGTAGTGTATGAGCAGCTGATTGGACATGCAGACATTTTGCTTGAATGTTGGATGGATCGTGTTTATGGGAAAATCTTTTAATGATGTGCCTTGGGGGGTGGGAGGGTTCTTTAAAGAGATTGTACCACTTAATGAACACTGTTGAATCAGTTGCCCTAACTTTAAAAAAAAAAAACAACGAAGTTCCCCATCTTGTTCCACTTCCCTTCTCGTGACAGAAAAAGCAAACGGTTAACGGCAAGACACAGAGACACAGAGGAGAGTGGGGTTGTGCTGGGGTGGGAATGTTCATCAACATCAAAGTGGGATTTTATTTTAAAAAACAAAACAAAGTCATAACAAGTACACAAGAAAAGATTTGATGTTATTGCTTTCATGCTGCTGTTGCACAGAGATTTCTAAGAGCACAAAAGTTTGTTTTTTGGGTGGGTGTCAGCAGGCGGAGAAGAAAGAGGGTGGTGGGCATGACGGAGTATGGGGGGCGTCTGCAGCTCACGTGCACACAGATGAAGTGAGAAACACGTCTTTCTGTCCCTTAGCCTGCTGCTGCTTTAAAGGTGCTTCTACAAACCCACAGAATGACTTCCATGAAATCTTATTCCTGCCAAATAAAGAGTCACTTTTGAATCTTTTTAATGATTAATACGATAGCTTTAACTACCTGTAGGCTTTAGGTCAGCTTCCTGCTTTCTGCACTTCAGCCTTTTATTTTGTATTTTCTCCTTAATTGTTTTGTCCTACAACGTTATGGTTCCTTTTTTTCTTTGTACCCACATAGAAGCTAGAGGCTGAACTGGCTTGGATTTAGTTGAGGGGGAGATGATGAGGGGGTTTGTTTGGGCTGAGGGGGGAGTTCTGTGCCAGAGACCTGTGAATATGTTGCTTTTAAGCAGATGTGTAATTCAGAAGATGTATAAGTTCCATTTTTTTTTTGTGCGTGTGAGCGTGCGTACACGAGTACCTGGTGCTGGCTATGCTTTAGCAAACACTTTAAGGTATTGTGTATTCTCTCATTGTAATATAATTAAAATGTTTTATACAGAAAGCCGTGTGTGCTGGTGTCATCAGTGCTTTTCGGGGGAAGGTAGCAGATTAAAAACTGACGACCTACAGCTGAACAAAGCTGAAAGAAAATGTAGGTAAAGACGTTGAAAAGTTTCGGGGTTTCCTGTTTGGTTTACGCAGCTGTGAAACTGGAATATTGGGGGGATGTTTAAAGTTCAGAGTTCATCTTTTGTCAGCGTGACAGCGAAGAGACATTGGGTGACGGCGTCAACAAACAGGCGCAATTAATTCGACAAATAACTCGTCAAACTTTTATTAAATCTCAGCTTAACACTGACGAGCTTCAAAACATGTCTAGCTATTAAACTGAAAGTCCAGAGATTTATGGACATCTTACAGCACAAAACCCTAAAGACTTCTTAAAAATACATCACATGAATAATTTTTAATGATAAATAAAATGTTGCAGCGAAAAAACAAATCCAGTCGATTCCATCCTGAAGGGAATGCAGTTGTTGAAAACAGTTTACAACAGGGGTGTCAAACATACAGCCCGAGGGCCAGAACCGGCCCACCAAAAGTGTCCAATCCGGCCCAGCAGATGGGTTTAGAAGAAAAACTTACATTTTTGACATTTCACTGCATTTGTCAGTTTTATTATTTTATTATTACTGACAAAAACATCACGCACAGCATAGCATAATACACCTAAACAAAAATAATAAAATTATTCTATAAAATTAACAGTAAAGATCTCTTATTTATTCATTTCATTTCATCCAGAAAAAAAAATTCTGTTATATTACAGAACAAAAAGACCCTTTTTCTGTTAATTTATGCTATTATTCCTTAACGTGAAAGCCAAACAGCCGTCCTTGTTTTTCATAATGCAGAACAACAGATATATTTAAAATTGCACTTCATGTTCATAACACATCATCGTTTAAGCGCGTAGTTAAACTTCTTTACGCTGAATCTAAAGGGCAAACAACTGGCAGTGTGTTTTTAAGACTTTATTAGGCAGTACTGTAGTTTCACTGGTCCGACCAACTTAAGATAAAATTACTCTCTATGCTGCCACAACACAGAGTTTGACACCCCTGGTTTACAATAAAATAAACTTCAACAGTAAAGAAGATTTTACTAAAGCTTTAAATTAGCTTAATTTTTTTCTTGTGATTATCCATGCATCAGTACAGACCTGCTGGCAGAAACATATATGCTTTCCAAACATAAGAACGATATTACAGCAGACGCTGTGTGCTGACACCTGTAACAGATATTCTCTGCAGTTTATTGCAGTGTCAAACCTGAAAAAATGAACCGTAAAGCATTCAACTACAGCTCTGATAACTAACCGATGAAGTTAAATTAAAATTACAAAGTCACGTGATCGTGATTTGGTCTAATTTGAGCTTTTAGCTGGAGCTCAATAATAAATGATATGTTAATAAATATAATAAACTTGAAAGAGCCAATGAGAAGAAAGCATATGTGCTGATAATAACGATGTTTATAATCGTCTTTGACAGCAGATTTGTCAGCAGAGGTAACCCGACAGAGGAGTCAGACTGTTTCTTATTAAGAGAAATCGTAAACAGCGAGCATACAGCAAAACTTCAAGATGATCGAGATGATCAAAGGCAATCATGCCGAGTCCACACACACACACACAGACACACAGTGCTTTCAGATAAACTGCCGGGGTTTCTGTGGGACGGCAGCAGCTGAAGCCAGCGTCTTGGCTGCTTCTTTGGCCTTTTCTGACGCGTCCTTCACTGTGTCCCTGAGCAGCCGCTGGGGCGCCTCTCCTGTGGGAAGAGAGCGAGGGTGAGGCGGGAGAGAACGAGGACGACAGGCATCAGCAACACTGTGAGATCCTTGCTGAGATCAGGATGCTCACTGACACTTCTGTGGCCGATTTTCTCGTGACTTTCATGATTTAGTAGCTTGAGAAGTGTGCTGCCTTTTTTTGTTCTTGTTGTTGTTTTCGGAGCCACCCACAGGAAACAAGCACACAGAAACACACGCCTTCAAAAATCAAAGAGAATACTTTTACTACAGTGAAGATAAAGTGAGCTCCTCTCCGTGCACTTGTTAACTTTTACCAGATAGTGCTCACTCAGTTCAGCGCTGTTACTAAGTCAGACCTAATGATCACAATTGTGACTTTCCTCTAACAGTCATTAAAGGTAAGGAAAGGTAAGGTGACACATACAAAAAATAAATACATATCAACAAGGACCTTTCTAAAAAGGCTTCACTGAATAAGTCTGCACTCTCCTCATCTGTATGCTGTCAGGAACAGCCTCATACTGGATTTAGCGCCAGGGGCTGCACAGTCTATTTGTGTCTGCCCTGACTATGAACCCCACAACCTCGTGTGAGAACAACAACCTGAGTCACAAAAAGACACAGTGATCCCCCCCCACTCAAACACGAGATGATAAGGAGATACATTTCCTTCAATTCTGCACTTTTAATTTTTTTAAACCGAGACGTAGATATGAAGTGCGAGTGTGCGTTAGCGCTGTCAAAGGGAAAGGGCTCTTTGTGTGTCTGAACGCTGACAATAACAGCGGGGAGGGACTCCTTACGGTCAAAAACAAAAGTCTCTCACGTTTTTTCAAGGCAGCATTTTTTAAACAAAGCAAAAATTGCTTATTGGATTTAAATGTAGTAAGCAATATTAAAAAGAAAAAAAATCCAATCAGCAAACTATAGTGAAATTCATATCAGCAAAGATATGAACTTCTGGAGACGTGTGGTACTTTCAGATACTCGCATGCCAACTGTCTAAGAAAACATGTTTTGTATCCCAAGATTGTATCTTGGATCAAATCAAATAAATGCATAATTATAATAAAGGTCAATCAAATGGACCAATATGGCAAGGCCATGATGATCCAATAGGTAAAGTAAATCCTTCAGACAACAATTCTGATGGCTAAAGAGCCAAATGGGACAGGCGGAAAAAAAAAAAAAAAAAAAAAAGTATTATTTTGTATTTTGTCTGTGAAGGTTCTCAGTCATCCAGGTCATCGTAGTCAAAGGCGCTTGCAAAGAAAAGCGTCTGGACTTCTTTAAGTTGCTTGAAGACGTTTCACCTCTCATCCGAGAAGCTTCTTCAGTTCTAAGGTCAAATGGTGGAGAGTCCCAGAAATAAACCTAGTGGGAGTGACCCCCCACAGAGGGACAAAAGGACCCCCTGATGATCCTCTAATCGCCTGAGCCAAGGTGGGAAACTGGGCGTGGGTCCCAATCAGCCAGAGTTTCGGGTGTGTTCATTGTGAAACCTGGCCCCACCTTATCATGCGAATTCCTGAGGTCAGATGGCCCAGGATGTGAGTGGGCGTTAAGGCGTCTGGGAAGGGAACTCAAAACTGGATTATAGATGGCAGAGAGTTGGTGTCGTAAACCCCCGCCTCTGTTCAAAGATGGTCGCTCACAGTGGACATAGATGGCTTCTTTCACTCCTCTTTCAAACCATCTGTCCTCTCTGTCCAAAATGTGAACATTGGCATCCTCGAAAGAGTGTCCTTTATCCTTAAGATGCAGATGGACTGCTGAGTCTTGTCCTGTGGAGGTGGCTCTTCTGTGTTGTGCCATGCGCTTGTGAAGTGGCTGTTTGGTCTCTCCAATGTAGAGGTCTGAGCATTCCTCGCTGCACTGTACAGCATACACCACATTGTTAAGTTTGTGTTTTGGCGTTTTGTCTTTCGGGTGAACCAGTTTTTGTCTGAGCGTGTTGCTGGGTCTGAAATACACCGGGATGTCATGCTTGGAGAAAACTCTCCTGAGTTTCTCTGATACACCGGCTACATAGGGGATGACAATGTTGTTGCGTCTGTCCTTCTTATCCTCCCTCGCTGGTGTCTGGTCTTCTTTTCTGTGCCTCTTTGCTGACTTTAAGAACGCCCATTTAGGATAGCCGCACGTTTTGAGTGCTTCCTTTACATGTGTGTGTTCCTTCTTTTTCCCTTCAGGCTTAGAGGGAACATGTTCTGCCCAGTGGTGTAGGGTCCTAATTACTCCAAGTTTGTGTTCCAAAGGGTGATGGGAGTCAAAGTTCATCCTGAACCTACACAACCCAGAGAAGAAAACACACCTGATGCCAGTCAGGAGAAATGGGTTAAGAACTTTTCAGACAGGATTCTCACTGAACCTGAAAAGAAAGTATTAGCCAAAGGACTCAATTTTGCCATTTCTCCACAACAGTTGCCCATAGTGGACCTCATCACAGCCACAGAATCTGCCATACGGATTAATAAATTATCACAGACAGAAGCAGAGCAAATCAGGATGAAAGTCTCAGCCACGCTCTCCAGTGCCAAAGTCCCTCCATCCAACCTCACAATACAGGAAAAGAAGGCCGTCGCTTCCCTGAGCAAAGACCACAACATCACTGTTTTACCAGCTGATAAGGGAAGATGCACCGTGGTCCTAAACACTACAGATTACCATACAAAGATAATAATAATAATAATAATAATAATAATAATGGATACTTTATTGATCCCCATGGGGAAATTATTTGTTTTTCTCTGCATTTGACCCATTCACTCAGTGAAGCAGTGGGCAGCCCACTAAGCAGGCGCCCGGGGAGCAGTGTGTAGGGACAGTACCTTGCTCAGGGGTACCTCAGGGTAGCCGTTAAGTGGATTCGAACCGCCGACCTTCCGATCATGGGGCGACCACTTTACCTACTGAGCTATCCCTGCCCCTATCACTACTCTCCTCAGTGACAACAATACCTACGAAGCCCTAAAGCGAGACCCCACAAGCAGCTACAAAAAGAAAGTTATAGCTTGCCTTCAAGACTTTGAAAAGGACAAAATTATTGACCGCCTTACATATCACCGCCTTTACCCAGGGGATGCCATACCCTGCATCTATGGACTTCCTAAGATCCACAAGGAAGCTGTCCCACTCAGACCCATAGTCAGTAGCATAAACTCAGCCACTTATATTGCAAAACACCTTGCTACCATCCTTGCTCCTCTCGTGGGGAACACCCCACACCACATCAAGAACTCCACCGACTTCACCGACAAGGTCCAGAAACTTACCCTGGATCCAGATGAAACCATGGTGTCCTTTGATGTAGTCTCTCTCTTCACTTGCATACCCACCACGGAGGCCGTGGAGACTGTCAGAAAACGATTACAAGAAGACAGCTCCTTGGAGGACAGGACCAACTTCACACCCGATCAGATCTGCACACTGTTAGACCTCTGCCTCACCACTACATATTTCAAGTACAACGAAGGCTTTTACAGACAAAAACATGGCTGTGCCATGGGCTCCCCCGTGTCACCTATTGTAGCCAACCTTTACATGGAGGAAGTGGAAAGGAAGGCTCTTGGCTCTTTCAAAGGAAGAGTACCCAGCCACTGGTACAGATATGTAGACGACACATGGGTCAAAATCAAGACACAAGAAGTGGAATCCTTCACTGCGCACATCAACGCTGTGGATAAAAACATCAAGTTCACCAGGGAAGACACAAAGGACAACTGTCTGCCTTTCCTGGAATGCGCTGTGCACATTGAAGAGAACGGCAAACTCAACATCGAAGTTTACCGGAAGCCCACACACACGGACCAGTACCTCCTCTTTGACTCCCATCACCCTTTGGAACACAAACTTGGAGTAATTAGGACCCTACACCACCGGGCAGAACATGTTCCCTCTAAGCCTGAAGGGAAAAAGAAGGAACACACACATGTAAAGGAAGCACTCAAAACGTGCGGCTATCCTAAATGGGCGTTCTTAAAGTCAGCAAAGAGGCACAGAAAAGAAGACCAGACACCAGCGAGGGAGGATAAGAAGGACAGACGCAACAACATTGTCATCCCCTATGTAGCCGGCGTATCAGAGAAACTCAGGAGAGTTTTCTCCAAGCATGACATCCCAGTGTATTTCAGACCCAGCAACACGCTCAGACAGAAACTGGTTCACCCGAAAGACAAAACGCCAAAACACAAACTTAACAATGTGGTGTATGCTGTACAGTGCAGCGAGGAATGCTCAGACCTCTACATTGGAGAGACCAAACAGCCACTTCACAAGCGCATGGCACAACACAGAGGAGCCACCTCCACAGGACAAGACTCAGCAGTCCATCTGCATCTTAAGGATAAAGGACACTCTTTCGAGGATGCCAATGTTCACATTTTGGACAGAGAGGACAGATGGTTTGAAAGAGGAGTGAAAGAAGCCATCTATGTCCACTGTGAGCGACCATCTTTGAACAGAGGCGGGGGTTTACGACACCAACTCTCTGCCATCTATAATCCAGTTTTGAGATCCCTTCCCAGACGCCTTAACGCCCACTCACATCCTGGGCCATCTGACCTCAGGAATTCGCATGATAAGGTGGGGCCAGGTTTCACAATGAACACACCCGAAACTCTGGCTGATTGGGACCCACGCCCAGTTTCCCACCTTGGCTCAGGCGATTAGAGGATCATCAGGGGGTCCTTTTGTCCCTCTGTGGGGGGTTACTCCCACTAGGTTTATTTCTGGGACTCTCCACCATTTGACCTTAGAACTGAAGAAGCTTCTCGGATGAGAGGTGAAACGTCTTCAAGCAACTTAAAGAAGTCCAGACGCTTTTCTTTGCAAGCGCCTTTGACTATTTTGTATTTTTTAAAGTTATTTATTTTCATTTCATTAGTTCATTTTTTTTAAATTAATTAATAAATTTTTAACTTATTTATCTAGCTGCCAGCATTGCTGAAACCATGTTAATAAAAAAAAAAAATCCACCCCTGTGTGCGATCAAAATGTCAGAAATATTTCAGCATTCCCATCGTCTGGGTTTACCCACACTGCCTGAACGTTAAAGAGTCCTTGCAGACTACAAACACGGGTGGGAAATAACCTTCCGGTCTGTTTCTGTGGCATTTCAGGTGATTTTCATTCATTATGTTATGAAACAAATACGGCTGTTTACATTTAGACATCTCAGGACCTGACGACCTCTGAACACACCCTCATCAGTCCATCTCTCTGTATGTGCTCTTAAATAGCAAACTAACACATAACCATAGATTTCTCCTTTACACTGACAATTTCCCTAACAAATGAACGAGGTAAGGACAAACCTTTTTGACTAAGAAAATCGAATTCATCATTGTGTTTACCACCAGAATACAACATATGCTGAAATCCTTCTAAAAGTGAGTTTTGCCACTCTGTAGCCGTTTCGGTAATGCCTCTGGGCTGTTATTTTGAAGGTGTGCGTGTACAAACAAAGACTGAGCAACAGTGCTTAAAAATGCTCTCATAAACGCTCTGCTCACATTGATTCTTGCTTAACCCATATGGAAAAGATATATATAAATCTTATAAAGTTTGTATCTGTCTTGTATGAAACTTGTATGTTTTGGATACTTACTAAAAAATATATGAAAGTAATGAGAAAGTGGCCACTTTCATGAGTAAATCATATAAGTTTTTACTATTTCTTTTCCATATGGGAAGATAAGGCTGAAAAACCTTCCCTCTGCCCCAAGCTTACACTTCTCTTCCAAACATGTAGAAGAAGTGTAAGCTTATACAGTTGGTATGAAGTGACCCAAAGGATACATTGTGTTGTTTACATCAAATTCTATTGTCCAATTTTGGTGAGCTTGTGTAAATTGTAGCCTGAGTTTCCTGTTCTTAGCTGACAGATTGCACCTGCTGTGGTCTTCTGCTGCTGTAATCTATCTGCTTCAAGGTTGTACATTCAAAGATGGTCTTGTGCCTTCTCTGGTTGTAATGGCATAACAACATGGTATGCAGGGTGCTCAGCTGCGGACAGGAAAGTACTGCAGAGGGTCATCAACACAGCCCAGAAGATCACTGGCTGCTCTCTGCCCAGCCTGGAGGTCACTGCAAACTCTCGGTACCTCAGCAGAGCTGGCAATATCATCAAGGACCACTCTCACCCCAGCAACCAACTGTTTGAACTATTACTGTCAGGCCGACGGTACAGGTCACATAAAACCAGGACAAACAGATTCAGGGATAGCTTCTTTCCCAGAGCTACCACCGTAGTAAATAAGCACAAAAACAATTGAACCTATTCCATACCGTCACTGTCATTATATTAATGCTGCTATTCATACTGTCATTATATTAATGCTGCTATGCTGTATATATTGTACATACTATTGTTTGAGTACTTACGATTGTTTTTTTGTACTTTTTATATTTTACATTTATATTTATTATTGAAACTTGCACCAAGGGAGTGGCACTCCAATTTCGTTGTACATAACCCCTAACCCTGTACAATGACAATAAAGGCTATTCTATTCTATTCTATTCTATTCTATTCTATTCTATTCTATTCTAATGAGTGACAATTTGAGTTACTGTCGCCTTCCTATCAGATCCTATGGCTCCAACAAGGCAAAACTGCAGCTCACTGGACATTTTCTCCTTTTCATTCTCTGTAAACGTAGAAATGGTTGCGAAAATCTCAGCAGATCAGCAGTTACTGAAATACCCAGACCGGCCCATCTGGCACCCTCAACCACGGCACATGTAAAGTCACTTAAATTCCTCCTCATAATGATGCACAGCTTGAATTTAAGCAGGTTATCTTGACTGGGTCTAAATACCTAAATGGCACCCAGCTGCTTCCACGTGATTGGCTGATTAGATATTTGCATTAACAAGCATCTGAACAGGCCTGCCTAACAAAGAGTCCAGTGAGTGTGATCTTCTCTACATGAAGGTTTGCCAAATTTGATGAAATTCCTTCAGTGGTTGATGATGACTCAAAACATCACAACCGTATTTAATTCGTTTTAAAATAAGAATCACATCAGAATCAACTAAACAACACATCTACTTCTATACTCTAAACTACTATTTAGATCACTGTTGCTCAGACAGGGTAAAAAGTTACTGCCTCAGCTACGCTGTCTACTCTGTGCAGCAACATGTGACAACCCCCGGGCAACGCCTGGGATGGCAGATGGATGCCTCAGTCCTAGCACACTTACCATGACGCTCAGCCTGATGCCGATTCCTGTAGTGGCATCAACAAAAGTGGCAACAGGACGGAATCACACAATCAAGACACACGTACGCTGCATCAGCACAACACACAGTTTGGAACAAAGTAAATATTATCTTATTCTTTGGGGTTAAATTTGACTTTCCACACTTAATGTACAAATTATTTGAGGTTATTCGTAGTGCGCAGACTTACAGTACTTTTAAAAAAAATCCCTCAAATGTGAACATTTTCAGGTTTAGCTGGTGTCCTATTATTTTAAACTAAACCCTACCCAATATGAGAAACTGATAAATCAACACTAGAAAAAGTGACTCATCTGCAGATGGTTCATCTCTAAGTGTTGTTGTTTCTTTAATACATCTCTTCATACATCCCTCATTATGATTTACTCTGTTAAACTCTCTTTATGCAACACTGACTACCTAAATTATTTCTGTCCAAACCTAAATTAGGAAATTGTGCCATTTGTGACTGTAGCTGTCATGGTTTCACATCCCCCCGCCTTTTATCACATGGCACGTGGAGGAGTAAGATTTCTTCAGGCTATTTGTCAATTATGTATTTTCAGGATGCTGGGAAGTTTAGTGTTGAGTCCAGAGTGGCAGGGGTGAGCCCCTTCAGGTTGTTATGACAGCAGTCCTGTGTTTCTGGGGCGAAAAGAAAGCTCCATTTCCTGTTTAAGTTTTCCCCCCTTCCAGAAATGGCAACAGTTAAAAATAAGCTGTTTTGTTTTCCTCTGCTTTTCCTCCTGCTCTCTGCCCTGTTTCAGCTGGAACACACATGAAGTGTACATACCCTGCAGGTTGGACAGCGCGTATTCCAGCCCCTTCATGGCCTTCACCTGGTTGCTCTTGAAGCGAGCCAAACCAAACTCCTGTGAGAAGACAGAACAGGAAATGGCTTTACACAGGGGAGATTGTCTGGGAAACAACACCGTCTTGTCACTGCAAGTCTCTGGGGATATCCAAACAAGCCTGGCATCTTCCATATTTAATGATTCCAATTTAGTAGACTTATTTTTTGTTTTGTTTTTTTGCTGTAATTTCACTTCTCCCACTACTTTATTTTAGCATGAGCGCTAAAGTAAAGATCTGAAAATTCAGGACATCGGCCTCTAGAATGAAAAGAATTGCATCTATTCTATCTGAACCGCCGTAGAGTAGATGAAAGCAGACGAATAAATGCTTCTAAGAGTACTCATATCATTCCTGTGCTGACTGACATCTAACTTACCTAAAGGGCAGATGGGCTCTTACTGAAAGAAAAGAATTCATTTACCGTCTTGTGTCTATCACACAAAGGAAAGCCAGAGTACAGACTGTATATAAAAGTTGGGAGAAGCAACCATGACATCGCTGTGTGGTTTGTGGATTATTTTTTTTGAATTTGCAGATTTAGCACGTTAGACATTTATAGATGGTTAGCGCAAACAGTTGATCTTACTAAGAAACTAAGAAAACGGCACAATAAATCTTTATTCTGTTTAGTTTACTAAACACGGGATCATAACTTCTTTTAAAAAGGAACATCATGATTTGAATTTAGCAACCAAGTCCAAAAATGTAGGAGGATAGTGCTTACTTTGAGCTCCTAAATCAAATAAGAAGTCTGATTGTTTCCTCACAGAGGTCTGCTTGCAGCTACATGAGTTGCCCTCTGCTGGCAATGAGAGTGAATGCAGGTCTCAGGCACATTTATATACAGTGGTTTTGGCTGGGGTCTGTCTGTACCTGAATGGGTTTGGAGAAGCCATAAATGCTCGAGGATATCCACGCCTCACGTTTCAGCTGTGTGGTCGCTGGATGCTCCACTGAGCCTTGGAAAACACAACGCTCCTCAACAGACTTGATTGGGAAAGAAAAGTGACAGCAGGTTATAATAAACTAAGATGCAACTCAACAGATTTACTATGGAAGTCATCATTTCAGGATTTTAAGTAACTCGTGGTCTTGGCAACAAGATTTCTGGAGACGTAACTTCACTAAAGACGATCTTTCTTTCTGCAAAAGCCTTTGAAGGATTTGAAGAACTGTTTTTGTCTCAACAACTGCACAGAACTACCATGTCTCAAAATGTTTTCCATATTTTCCCATGAAGCCATCATGTTTCAGACTGCAGCAAATTAAAAACACAAGCATCATCAAGTATGTTGCAACGTAGTGCAGTTTTCATTAAAGTTTTAAGAAAAGATCATAAAAATATAACATTTAGTTGTGTGTATAAATGCGTGTGCGAAATAAGGACCTCTGTCCTTGTGTGAACTGATTTCTTTATTCCTGTTATTGTCTGTGCCAGACTCTGGCAACCCACAGTACTCTACAACACCTGTAACCACAACAGTGATGTGATGTCAGACCACATTACTTTCCTTATATCATGGCAGCAAGATGACAGCTTTGACAGAAGTCCTACACAGTTTCACATGTAAAAAAACAAAACACAAACAACACATACCTACTTTCACAGCAACTTCAGCAGAAAAACAAGCAGAGTCAAGTGAAAATTTTAATTTCTCTCCACCACACAAGATCACAAAGGCAATGATGATTAAAACCCATCAGGAAAAAGGCATAACACAGGAAACTGGCTGCGTGTTGATTAGAATCTCTCTGAAACAGCTCAACAAGTAGACGGCAGGAAAAAAACAACAACAACACAAAGCCTCACCATGAGAGTTGTGTGGTTGAGGTTCCAGGTGTAGGTGGTCAGGCTCTTGTTCACTGGGTCCACGATGGAGTCCTCGATGATGTACACAGAGCGAGACATGCCGGCGGGGAAGAGCCGCTCCGCCCAGCGAGGCAATCGATTGGTCTTCATTAGAAGCCGTCTGGAGAGGAGCCGGTGGTCTGCTGTTACCTCCCGGTACACGACGTCCTCCGTGAGAACATGGGTGCTGGGTGACACAAAAACACACAGCCACATCACCTACAGGGTTACTGTGAGGCTTCTCATCTGTTTCTAGTGTACGTTCAAAGAGTGCACCATCATAATATACACCAAAAGAAAGAAGAAAAATATATGCAAGTAAAATATTCTGATGTCGTCTAAGTCAGGCATAAAAAAAACAAGAAGCACATAAACCACCTGCCCACCTCGATCAGCCAAACTTAGTTTTGCTTCTCTGATACACTGTCTCAGTTCTCAATCTCACTCAAGACTGACAAGCGTATTTTTGCTTGCGAGCCTCCAAAATTGAAACAATATACAGGCATCACCTGCACGACTGCCTAGTTTTGAAGAATGATTAAACAATACACTAAAACATTGCACTACATAATTATTTACATTTTCTAAACCACAGTTCAGCAAAGTTAATGTAATTCCTACTTTCCAACTAGTGAGGAGATCAGGGGAAATAGAAAGCATTTAAAAGATATCACACAGCATTCAAATGTTCACTAAAAGTAAAAGCCAGCAATGGTAATCCCAAAGTCAAAAAGGACTCGTTTTTTTGGCACCTTAATTTTTAGTAGCAAATTTTATGGCTCTCCATGTGACGGCTGAAGGAGGACTGACATCTGAAGGCATGCTGCTAGTGTTTTCTAATGAGCACCTTTGATAAAATACTGATTATGAGAATGCTGGAGTACCTGAATGGGTTTGGGTACCTCTGCCAGAAAGCAGAGACAACATGGTCCCATGTACTCCTGATGTCAGTGCTGCTACAGAAATACTTGACCATTTTTTTTTTGATGGTGTGCAGGACGGTGTGAATCCCAAACCCTGAGGTCCCTCGCTGTGATTATACAAATCAGTGAAAAGTTTGGTGCTGACTCCATCCACAGTCTGTGGTGATCCTGCAAAAGTGAAGGGAACAATGAGTAAAAAGGTTACGCGGATAAAAATGCTGAATAAAGAGTATTTTACTGCTGGGTGGGATGGACATGGTCAGCACCAATAGTCAGATAGGCTGTGGCATGTAAACGATGGTCAGTTGGTAATAAGGGGCCCAAAGTGTGCCAAGAAAGTATCTCAAACACTATTACAACTTCAACAGTCTGCACCATTAATAAAAAGCAGGATGGATCCACGCTTTCATGTCATTTACACAAAACCTCTGATCCTACCATCTTAATGTCTCAGAAATAGAGACTAATCAGACCAGGCAGCATTTTTACAAGCTTCTATTGTCCAATTTCAGGAAGCATGTGTGAATTGTGGCCTCAGTTTCCTGTTCTCAGGTGATAGGAGTAACAGCTTGTTCTGCTGCTTCAGAGCTTGATGTAGTGTTGGCTCTTTCGCATATCATGATTGTAACCAGTGTTCATTTGAGCTGCTATTGCCTTCCCATCAGTTGAATGTTCTCTGACAATCATTCAGACCTGCAACCAGCTCACTGGATATTTTCTCTCTTTTTTTGGGCTTATTCTCTATAAACCCTAGAGATGGCTGTGCAGGAAAATCCCAGTAGATCAGCAGTTTCTGAATGCTTAGAGCAGTCCGCCTGGTACCAACAACAACGCCACATTGAAATCACCTTAAACTCCAGCAGGTCATCTGGAGCATACCTGCCGGCCTAAATGCACCGAGCTGCTGCGATGTGATCAGCCGATTAGCTAAAACAATGTGAACAGGTGTATCTAATAAAGTGGCCGGTGACTTTATGTTTTTCGATTTTGTTGTATAGACTTCAATGGGTCCCCCAAATATCCATTTTTTTTTCCAATTACAGCACCAATAAAACATTTTTGAAACCACCATTTGTTATCTTTTATTGACTTTTCACATTTTCATAGCTCAACATGACGTAAGTCCTTACGTAATATACGCACGTCACCTTGACATATGGTTGGCTGGTTATCGTTACCGTTGGTTTGCTGGACAGCTAAGAGCTATCAAGTTAGCTTCCAGAAACCACTTAATTAACCACATAATTCAAGTGATTTACCTCTAAATGTTATACTGAGCTTAAGTAAAAGACCGGTTATTTCACAGCTTAATGTTAACTGAGTTCAGAGTTTGACAGGAGGTTTACAGCAATAATACCGCACTTCAAGTTTCGGTAGCCTCCCGTTCCGTTATATGGCCACTAACCGAAATGTGAAACATTCCGGAAATAGTATAAGCAAGCTTACCTGTAGTTGCTGCTACTTTAATGCTAGGCTAATAAATATTAGTTGTTTGTTGAGCCTAAAGCCAACAAACTAACTGATGTTAGCTAGTTATATTCATAGTGTCATATGAACCCGGTCAGCCAGCTCCGAGTCGTAGGTCGGACCGTTTTACTGTAAAGCCACTTCCGGTTGTCGTTTTAAAGTAAAAGCTCTCACAAACATTTCTCTTTTCACACATTGGAGACTGCTGTGTGATACAAAGACCTGATGGCTAGTCCCGAATTTTGAACCTTTAAAATATATATATATATTTAACGAGGAACCTACAGTTTTCATAAAAGTACTCATGAAATACTTGTATTTAGATTCCCATCGTGCCTATTCTTGCCTGCTGGTGTTCTAATTTAAACAGTCAGCTAAAATAAACATTAGCTGCATCCGTTACAATGTAGTAAAGACACTTATTTAATTCTAGAAAAACAGTGAGAAGATGAAGCCAGTGAACAGTTTTTACAGTTGTTCACTAAACGTCACTATGAGACCACCCTGCAGTAGGATATGTATGGTTGCCCATTATATCATTTCACACTCCTTGAATTTGTCCCAGACCAACAAATTGCCAAAGCTTCTGCTTTCATGGAGATGTTACACTTGCTGATGATCAGTGAATGCATTGCATCAGGAGCACCTGGCTGCTACTTTACTCTCTTAATTCCTATGGAAGCAGTAAGAGTGCACTTGGGTTTTTTATTTACAGGGCTGCAGAGAGTCCTGTGATAACTTTCTTTTTCACGTGGCTGTGGTGTTGTTGAGCTCTCTCTGCTCAAACTCACATCCCAGTTTGCAAACCAGACTTTTAGAAATCATTGTTTTTTTAATGCTCACATGAACTGTGGAGTAGCCTAATCAAGACACTGTCCCTTTAAAAGGCCCGCTGAGGCTTCACGTCAGTCTTGTGTTTTATTTTGCCATCTAGTGGGCAGGATGAACCACAGACATGACAGTACCAGACATTTAAATTATTGATGAAAATCTCATTAATTCAGGTTTTCATTCTATTCTGGTCACTTTGAGGCTTTTGTCACCCACAAAACCAATTTCTGGATCAAACTATTCACAGATATTTGCAAGGAGGATGTAATGTGACAGAAGAGCTGGTGCAGGGATTACAGTCTCTGCATCAGTGTCAGGAAAACAAAGGAGATGATCATGGAGATAAGAACGATCCTCAAAGGGCTCCTGGCAGCAGCCTCCCAACAACTACAGACATGTACATAAGCAGATGCTGGAAAGAGCCTCCTGAAGCTTAAAAGACACTACTCACCCAGCACACACACCGTTTGTCTCCCTCCCTTTGGGAAAGTGGCTGCAGAGCAGAACCACCAGACTGAGGCACTTCTTCCTGGAGACTGTGACTCTGCTGGCCCAACCCAAAGGTAACAAACATGAGAAAACACCTGTGTCTTTGTAGTATCCACCACACACATTTAAAATTTGTTTTTTATTTATACTGTGAATTTATCATCTATTCCTGATTTCGGTATATATTGCTATTGTGTGAGCCCGCTTTTGTTCCGCTTAGAGCTGAGTGCAACATTTTGTTTCACTACTGTCATTGGTCCTCCAGTAACCAGTTCATGCAGCAGGTGGCGCGCTATAATACACCACAGAACGATATGTGTCCCATTTCCGACTCTTCTTCTTCGTCGGTGCACTTTCCTGCAGAGGGAAGTGTCCTCCATGGTGTCATTGTAGATCTTTCGAGGTTGAATATTAGTAAATAAGAGATGTCTGGGTACACACCAGACCAAAAGCTCCGTTTCGAGCAGATAACGAAGCTCCGGAGGCAGTGGCTGAAGGACCAGGAGCTCAGTCCGAGGGAACCCGTGGTACAAGCTAAACCGCCTGGCCCTGTCGCCAAGTTCTGGGCTGGTTTTCTGGAGCCCAAGAGCCTGTGGAGGGTTTACGTGAGTTCTCGTACACAGCTGATCCGACGACCGCTAATAATGACATTTACAGCTGGAATCAAACCGAGCGGTTTATCTGCTACTAGTAGCGTTTCATTAAGGACAAGGGCCAGGGTAGCTGTTTACTGCTAACGTGGTTGGCCGCGTTTACTTTGCAGGCTTCATGCCACACACACACAGACCGCATCTACTACAGCTTATATTGTGATGTTGTTCTATGTCAGTGACACAATCTAAGGTTTTCCTTGGATTATCTTTAGTAGATACAAGAACTAAACTGCCTCAACTAAGCAGAAAATACTCTAAAATGTATTTTTTGTAATGGATTCTTTGTTTCCTTGCCACAGAATAGCAACAACAAACAAACAAACATAAAAAATTAATGCTCAAATTGTAATTTTTAAGCATGGTGTCAGTAAAATCTGTTGCTTCAACAATACCTACTTAGTTTAAAATATGCACTATAGTTTAATGCTGGAGAAAAATTATGGTTTGATTGACTCACCAATAAGTTTACAGACAACATTTTAAAAGTGACTAATCCATACCTATGCTATTAAAAATGTTGTGTATTATGCATTGTTATGACCCTGACGAAGGCCATAAGACATAGCGGAATAAAGGAGAATAAATAAGATAAGATAAGATAACCTTTATTAGTCCCACACGTGGGAAATTTGTTTTGTCACAGCAGGAAGTGGACAGTGCAAAAGTTATGAAGCAAAAATTAGAATACAATAAGAATAAATACAGTACACAACTGTACAGAATAGAATAAAATAAAATACTATATACAGTAGAATAAAATAAAATAAATATACAATAAGATAAAAATAGAATACAAATACAAATACTATATACAACTGAGTAAAAATACAACGATGACAGAAAGGATTATTGCACTTAGTATTATTGCATATGTATGGATGTGTGTGCTTGATCAGTTAAAGTCTTTATTATGGAGTCTGACAGCAGTGGGGAGGAAAGACCTGCGAAATCTCTCCGTCCCACACCGTGGGTGCCGCAGTCTCCCACTGAAGGAGCTGCTCAGTGCTGTCACAGTCTGCTGCATGGGGTGGGAGATGTTGTCCATCAGGGATGACAGCTTAGCCGCCGTTCTCCTGTCACTCACCACCTCCACTGGGTCCAGAGGGCATCCTAGAACAGAGCTGGCCATCCAAATCTGTGCATCCCTAGCTTTTAGAAAATGTTGATACAAGGGTAGTCACTGCAGAGAACTTCACACAGAAAAGAAAAGAAAGTCAAGCAAGACAGAATAAATGTGTGTGTGAATGAGAGGAAAGCGGGTGTAATGGTGAAGATGCTAGAAGTAAAGATGGTGAAGGTGAATGGGCAAGATAAGATCAGATTAAATTATAGAAACAACTCAGGTTAATCAGTTTGGAGAGGTTCAGATGGTTTGGGCGTGTGCAGAGTGTGGCTTAGTGGATATATTGGAGATAAGATGTTGGGGGTGGAGCTGCGGTCTTCATAATCTGTAGAACACTGAAAATCTTTAGGCCCTTTATCTAAACCGTATATCACATATTCCACGTCTTTAGCAAAAGAACAAACTCAGTCCCTGTAAACATTATGATTCTGTATGTTCTTCTCTTTACTGATATTTGTTTGTCCTTGCAGACCTACAAAGCGTACAGAGGTGGAGTTTTCACATTAACACGGCTGCTGATACCCGCTTGGATTGTTCACTACTACGTGAAATACCATGTTGCTGTAAGTTTCCACATTTGATCATTTTTATTTATATCTAAGCCTTTAAATACAGGAGATGGATGATAGAGCCATAATATGAAGTTCAAGAAGATAGCTATTTTTTTTTAAAATTGTATTTAATTTGTTTGATAGTATGCAACCCAGGTAACTTGAAAGAAGAAATGGTAAATGGCGCTTTACTAGTCCCTAAGGACCCCAAAGCACTTTACATATCCAGTCATCCACCCATTCACACACACATTCACACACTGGTGATGGCAAGCTACATTGTAGCCACAGCCACCCTGGGGCGCACTGACAGAGGCGAGGCTGCCAGACACTGGCGCCACCGGGCCCTCTGACCACCACCAGTAGGCAGCGGGTGAAGTGTCTTGCCCAAAGACACAACGACCGAGACTGTTGGAGCCGGGGCTTGAACCGGCAACCTTCCGATTACAAGGCGAACTCCCAACTCTTGAGCCACGATCGCCCACGAAAAAAAACAACTCTAAAATGACATCCTGTACTTGTGTACAACTTAGCTTAGAGAATAACTTCACAAGGCAACTAAAAGAAAGAGTTTTAAGTTACAGACATGCAGTATTAACTTATTCTTGGCCAAACTAGAGAACCCTGCACCTTGAATTTCGTTTGTAGATGGAGATCATGTGACTGATTCGATCAGAATGGGTAGCATATTAAAATTCCGTGTCATTGTTCCCTACAGCAAAGGCCGTATGGCATTGTGGAGTTGAAACCCAAGCTGTTCCCAGTAAGTGTGACCCATTTATTATTTATTACTTCCAACAGTTAACTTTTTTTTGTTTCTCACATAATACCCCATTTATTCTTCATATATTTGTATAAATGTAACTGAATGTTACCTTGTTTTACCATAACTAATACTTTTTTTGTGCTTAGGGTGACACGATCCTGGAGACGGGTGAAGTTGTTCCAGATCTCCCAGAGACCCACGGCCATCATTGAAGAGGAAATAGTTCAGCTTTTTCCTTGAGTTTCTCTTGTAAAAAATTCTGTATATGTGATTAAAATACTCAAAAGTTATGAGTGTGAGCTTGACTTAACAGAATAAATTAGTGATAGTGTTTTAGTAGAATTCCATCCATCCATCCATTGGCTTCCGCTTATCCTTTTCAGGGTCGCGGGGGGGTGCTGGAGCCTATCCCAGCTGTCATAGGGCGAGAGGCGGGGTACACCCTGGAAAGGACGCCAGTCTGTTGCAGGGTCAACACACAGGGACAGACAACCATTCGCACTCATATTCACTTGCACATTCACACCTAGTGGCAATTTGGATTATCCAATCAACCTATTCCCACAAGTTGCATGTCTTTGGACGGTTTTAGTAGAATTGTTTTTTTTTTTGTTTTTTTTAATTGTGCAGTCAGTCGATCAGAGTTCATTTTTGCAAACATGGCCATGTGCAGATGAACACTTGAAAGATGCCTTTAAAAAAAAAACCTTGTGACCATGATAATGTGACAAAGATGTCACCTGGGATTTTCAAATTTATACCAAAAGCGTATTTACTTAAAACCTCGACCTCAACTTAAAGATCACATGTGAAGTTTTCTGAAAATCATGTGAATGCAATAACTCAAGAAGAATAAGATACCTAGGATTTCTAAATTCACGCCATAAGTGCATCTAATCCATAAGTGTATCTACTGCACTTATGGCATGAGTTTTAAAGAAAGTCATCCTTCTCCGAAATGTTTTTGCATAGGTTTGCTGACAGGCAAAGGGCACTAAGAATATAATTGTAAATATGACGATAGCGCTTGATATTATTGTGAAGGGCGCTAATTTCCCCATCCCCCCCGAAGCCTGAAAATTGAACTTTTATTGTGAAGGAAGTTAGCGGAAGTTCCTCATTGAATTCACGGTCTGTTATGGAAGAAAAGGGGGTTCATAGTTCTGTCAACAGCCGCTTCAGGACTGATGGCCATATAGAAATTAATGTGTTTCCACAATAAGGGGAGAAGTAATCAGGTGTCACCGCATTCGTGGCTGTCTGAAGGATTCAGAGGTAATTATTACTTAACTTTTCTCGAACGTCCCGAGTAGCCACGGAGTTCCAAGCTTTGTAACGTCCGTAGCTAGCCTGCTAACTTGAGCTAACCTGGTCAATGTGTGCTCAAACTACTGTTTGAGCACACTATGTTTTGCTAAGTCACGTTGGTGTTTATGTAACATTTCATATACCCCAGGGGCTTGTTACTATATATGTAACAGCTCTTAAAGACGATTTTTAAGTTACAGTGTCTAGATATTATTCAACTTCTCCAAAAGGAAACACAAGTGTTGTAGTTGCTATGCTAACAAAATGATAAACAGAAACAAAGTGGGAAAACGGTTATTGGGGGCATTCCGGTGTATAGATTTTATTCTGTGACATGTCTGTCGAGATTATCGATGGCCAAGAAAGACATTTAGGGGCTGTGTAATATGTATTTTATCGCTCATGTAGCTCATAAATAGTTGTTCCGAATGGCTAATTGTAATAATATTACTGTTAACAATATCGCTCGCCATGTTATCCTCAAGCAAGCACCCATTCCTGTTGTTTGTAGTGTTTTTTTTAACCAACGTTTTAGTATAATATAATAACATGTAGCCCTACCAGTATATCAGTGCTCAGACATGAGCCTGCCACAGATGTGCCATCGTCATGTGTGTATATGTTGTATGATAGGCAACAAAATGAATATTACAGAACATAAAGCAGAAAAAGTTGTGTGGGTGGTGTTCTTATCTTAAGTCAAATTCATTAATAGACAAACAGTAACCTTATCGTGTACTCTTCCCCTCACGACCCCACAGGAGTATCTCGCCATAGCGAGATATTTATATTATTTATTAGTGATGGTCATCAGGGAAAGACAAATGCTTTACATGCTTTTAACATTGTAGACCCACCACTTTTCATGCACCAGAGTTTGAATTGGAATAGTCCTCCAGAAATAATGACACTATTTTCTGGAGAATTGATTGGTCAGGAGGAGGTGATCTCTGATCTTGCTCTGGAACTGGTTAGGTCTGCAGTATAAGTTACTATAGCAATGTTCCCCTGGTAAAGAAGTGAACTGCTTTCATAGTACAGAAAACCCAGATTTAGCCCTGAAGTTACATGGATAATCTTCAGCACCTGCTTTGTAGGGGGTTCTGGTCTATGATGACTTACAGCTGAATTACAGATGTAAAACACAATTAGTTTGTTATTGAGGCCGCAGTTAAGTGTTTCTGTACTACATTTAATGAAGACATGCATGTGGTGTTTTGTAATGTTCGTTTTAGCCAATGTGAGGATAAATACAACGATGACAGAAAGGATTATTGCACTTAGTATTATTGCATATGTATGGATGTGTGTGCTTGATCAGTTAAAGTCTTTATTATGGAGTCTGACAGCAGTGGGGAGGAAAGACCTGCGAAATCTCTCCGTCCCACACCGTATAGAACAGGAGAAAACAAATAATGCTGACCAGTACAACACCCCACCTCTTTTACCGTATTTTCACGACCATAAGGCGCACTGTGCTAAAAGGCGCAGTCTCAGTTATGTGTGCCCTTACTGTATTTAACACACACATAAGGCGCACTGGACCATAGGGCGCATACAAGTACCGTATGCGTATTTAAAAATAAAGCGGGAGCAAACCTGAATTCGGTACCTTACTCACATTTCTATTGCCGGTAATCGTCATCATCAACAACACACAAGCATACAAGTGTGCATATTTAAAAATAAAGCAGGAGCAAAACTGAGTTTGGTACTCACATTTTTATTACCAATAATCGTCATCATCAACAACACACAAGCATACAAGTGTGCGTATTTAAAAATAAAGCAGGAGCAAAACAAAGTTTGGTACTCACATTTTTATCATCAATCAAACCCATCGAAGTCCTCATCCTCTGTGTCTGAATTGAACAGCTGCGCTAAATCTCCATCAAACATGCCAGGTTCACTGTCTTCACCGTCAGAGTCACTTTCCGTGCCGTGCGGCTCCTCGGAAACGATGCCGGCTTTTGCGAAAGCTCGAACAACAGTGCCAGCAGACATGTTAGCTCAAGCATCTACAATCCATTGGCAAATTGTGGCGTAACTCGCCCGGCGCTGCCTTCCACTCTTAGTGAAACTGTGGTCTCCACCGGCCATCCATCGCTCCCAGGCCGCTCGCAGCCTTACTTTGAACGGGCGGTTCACACCGATGCCCAGTGGTTGGAGTTCCTTTGTCAGGCCTCCCGGAATGACAGCAAGCTCACAGTTCATTTGCTTCACAAGTTTTTTCACATCGGCTGTGAGATGGGCACGCATAGAGTCACAGATCAACAGCGATGGTGATGCGTGGAAAAAACCACCTGGTCTCCTTACATACACCTCCCTCAGCCACTCTTTCATCATTTCCTCATCCATCCAGCCCTTTTCATTTGCCTTAATGATGATTTCTGCTGGAAACTTCTCTTTAGGCAAAGTCTTGCGCTTAAAAATCACCATAGGCGGCAGTTTCTGTCCATTAGCATGGCAGCCAAGCACAACAGTAAAAGAAGACTTTTCATACCCCATTGTGCGTATCGCTACCGTGCTGGTCCCCTTCTTCTCCACAGTGTGACTCACCGGGATGTCAAAAGTGAGCGGGACCTCGTCCATGTTTGTGATGTGGCTGGGCTGGATGTTTTTGTCGCCGATGTGTTTGCTGCAGTAGGAGCGGAAGATGGCCAGCTTTTCCTTATACCGGTAATCCGCTGGAAGTTGCTGCGCTACCGTAGTCCTGGTCCGGATGGAAAAATGGCACCGTTTCATAAAACGAAAGCACCAAGACGGACCTCCTTGGAAATGTTCAATGTTCATCTCTTCAGCTAGTGAAACTGCTTTTAGCCGAATGGTGACCGTCGAAACGCTTCTCCCGCTCGCTCTTTGCTCGATGATCCACCGCTCGAGTCTTTCCTCCAACTCGGGCCACCTCGCCTTATGTCCGCGGAAACTCAGCTGCGTTTTCTTGACCTGCCGGAGCTTGTTTTCCAGCTTCCTCCATTTGCGAACCATCGATTCGTTAATCTTAAATTCTCTCGCCGCTGCTCGATTTCCATGTTCCTCCGCGTAGCTGATGGCCTTCAGTTTAAACTGTGCTTCGTAAGCGTGTCTCTTTGCCATTTTCAGGGTTGTTAAAACAACGATGTCCTGCATAATGCACATACCTGTTCTTTTATACAGGTATGTGCGATTGTCCCGGTATATACGATCAGTGCCCACACTTCACCCTTTAACGTTCTCATGGTGTTCTCTACTACGTCCTCCTTACAACGCTATAGGGCGCGCCGCACTTTTTGAAGAAAATCTAAGACTTTTAAGTGCGCCTTATGGTCGTGAAAATACGGTATCTCTAAAACATGTAAATGAATGACAATATTGTGAAAAAGTGAAGATTAGGGACATCGTAAGTGGCTAACAATTGTATGTTGAAAAAACTTTTTTCAGTGCAGCCATTTTTACCCCAACACCGCAGGTAAACACAGATGTTACTGATCACATCGATTAAGGCTTTGGCCTGACTAGAACAGAAGCTTCATTAGTGGCATTGCTAACACCTGTGGCTGCTGAAAAAAGGTGTTTACAATATGTGTGAAGATATATTTGTAACTTTAATGTTTTCAATGTTGAACCTGACAGAAACCAAGTGAAGTCGCACAGTGTCAGAAAATGTTATCAATGTATAATGTAAAGTGAGCCACTCAATAACATCTGTATAAGTCACAGTGTAATCAAGTGCATAAAAGTTACATTCTTGTCCTCTAACAGTGTTTATTATAAAGTCAAACTAGTAAAGTTTAGAGCTCCATGAATGCCTTTTTTGGGTAAATGTATTTAACTATTTTTCATTTTCAACGTGTTTTTGTTATCATGTCAGATCATGTCAGCAGTCAAGCTCGCCCTGCAACTGAGCCAAAAAAATGGCAGAAAAAGGTCCTCCGAAACAAAATCTGCAGAGGTGTCACCCGACTCCAAGTGCCCCATCTGCTTGGACACATTCAGCAACATTTCCCGCCTTGACCGCTGCTTGCACAGGTTCTGCTTCCGCTGCATTCTCGAGTGGTCCAAGAACAAAGCAGAGTGTCCGCTGTGTAAACAGCAGTTTAATTCAATTTATCACAGTATAAAATCAGAGCAAGACTTCAAGACTTATGACCTGCAGCCAGTGGACAATGGCTCTTTTGGTTATTTTCAGGGAGTGCGGTTTAGATACCGCACAACTCTCACCGCAGCCCATCGACAGTTGAGAGGAAGGATGTCTCTGGCTCCTGACATTGGTATAATATCTGAAGGCCCAACAAATTCTTCCCAACAGCGGCCAGACCGTTACATGCGGCGCATGATGATGAGGCTGGCAACCCAGAGGAGAGCTGCAAGGGAAGGCAGGGCGGTGGCCAGTGTCCGAGAGCAAGAAATTATCAACTTTAGACGGGAGCTGTACCGACGGGGGGTGAGGGTTCGAAATGTTCAGGATGGTGGCCGCTCCCGAGACACCTCAGCGGAGTTTTACAGAAGAAATCCAGCCTGCCTTCACAGACTGATCCCCTGGTTGAAAAGAGAGCTGAATGTGCTATATGGAACCCATGGCTCTTTGGGCAACATGGTTCAACATATCATCATGTCACACATTACACGATATAACATGGAAGACGGAGCTATTCAGGAAGAGCTCAGGCACTACCTCCACAGTCACGCAGAGCATTTTATGCACGAGTTCATCAGCTTCGCAAAGTCCCCCTTCAACATGGAGGCATATGATCAGCACGCTGTCTACGACTGTCCGGCGCCTTCCTCAAATGAAGACAGCAGCTCCAACTCATCAATAATCGCTATCTCAGAGGATGAAGACAACTCTACAGGGTTGAACAACCCAGATGACTCCACATCTGCTTTGAGCCTCTCGTTGTGGGATGATGAGACACCTGGGCCGTCGTATTCTACGACAGCAGAGCAGGGCAGGACAGAGCATCTGTCAGTCTTGGACTCAGACTCTGACAGTAGTTTGGAAGAAGAGACGCAAGAGTTTGCGTCACCACAGCAAATGAGTCCTCATAACCAAACAGACCTGACTCAGGGCAAACGCAATAATGAAGACTGTGTATCCTCTGACAGTGATGACTGTGTCATTGTGGGTTTTGTTAAACCAACAGCAGATCGGACTCCTCAGGTGGTTCAGCTTTCCTCTGACTCTGAGTGGTCTGCTGACGATACTCAAGAAGTGCCTCTTCAGCCTCAACACATTCGATTCACCAGTAGCAGTCCTGCAACTCTACATAGCAGTGATCGTAGTGGGGCTGGACTATCAGAAAATGTAGACACAGATGATCGTCACCACTCAAGTTCAAAAGAAAGATCAAGCAAGACGTATAAGAAGTCAGACAGAAAAGGTCAGGGTAGAAGATTTGACAGCAAAGAGAGATCTAAGGAGAGGCACAAATCAAAGGACAGACACTATAGGAGGAGGAGGTCAAGAAGTAAAGAGCGGAGGCACTCTAGCAGAAGCCCGGTGATCTCCCACAGCAGTGTGAGCACTTATTCCACTGAAAAAAGTTATTCTTATTCAAATGGCAGAGACTACTCCAGGTGTGACAGATATAAAAGGGACAGTGATTACACCTACCAGTCATATAGCCATTACAGCCAAGAGAGAAACGATAGCGGGCTCCATTACACACAAAGGCACTCGTACTATTACAGCAGCCGCAGATGCTCAGGTTTCCGCTCTCGCTCCAGTAGCCGCGACAAGGATTTACGGAGACGGTACAGGAGGCGCTCTCGATCCAGGACTTATTCCAGCAGCCGCTCCCCTTCTGCCAGAAGGAAATCTCATTATGACAAGCCTGGTGGGAAGAGGAAGTACAAAAAAAGACATTTAGAGGACCCCTCCAGTACCACAGCGTTTAACTCCCATGCAGATGGTGACTCCTCTGCATTAAGAAAACACAAGAAAAAAAGCAAAGAGAAGCACCGTAAAAAATCCAAAGAGAAGTCTAGAAAGACCAGCAGGAGTCTCAGTGTGGAGCTCCTCAATGAGGAAAAGGCACATGAGCGGGGCAGGCGTCACCATAAGAAAAAGAAGAAACACAAGAAGAAAAGCAAAAGGCACAAGAGCAGCGAACGCACAGAGAAGCGTTCACCCACTATCATTACCATTGATAGTGACAGCGATTCATTTGCTAATGACAGTATCACTCAGGCCACTAATGCTAATAATGATAAGCCCGCAGACGATAGGACAGATGACACAGTAGACACTACCCCTGCAGATACACTGTTGTAATCCTATATCAGATTTTTACCCTCAGCTGCTGCCACCATTTTTTTTTTTAAATCACAACAGTGTTCAGTAGGGTGAAAGCACATATCACATGTTTGCTATAGTGATATTACATTGGACACTGACAAACTGATGGTATGATGTATGCACAATGAGAAAGATGACCTTTTTAGACCTCCATGGCCTGATTTAAAACAATGCTTTTATATCTGTTATGTGCTACTATGTGTAAGACAAATGGAATAATATTGGAAGTGTCGTCTTTTTGTTGTTGTTGTTGGTTTTTTGTTTTTTAAGAGTCAGTTCTTACTCTGTATTATGTGCTGAGGGTCTCTCAGGGTTAATGCTGATTACAATTTGTGCTGCCATCAGTCGGCTATAATCTGGAGACAAAAGAATATAATGTTTTGATTTCAAAATAACTTCATTTGTATTGAATTTTATTTCTAAATAAATTGTAAAGATTCATTGTGTGTCAGAGAAAAAGAGCATAATTACCAGTCACAGTATTTCCCCCCTTTTTTTACTGTATTACGTTACAGCTTCAAACTCAAGCAAACAGTATAAAACAGGGCAGATCCAAGATGTGAATGGAGAATGTACGTAAAAGTACATTCAATTTATAGAAAAAAAAAATTGGTGGTGAAATGTTTGTAATGAATCTGAAAACATGCAGTAAACCACAGAAAATGATAACAATTAAAACCTTTATGAAGGTACTTAAGGTATGTGTTATTTTAAAGGGTTGTAAAATAATAATGCAAAACAGAAATAAAGTATTCAAACACAAAATCCCCATATTACATCTCAAGCTTCAAATGGAGTGGACTACAATATTCTGGTGAACTGAATTGTCCTACTATGTAATAGATGAGATCTCTGTTTGTCTGCAAACTCCTCCCACACAATCAGGAGTTCAACAATGAGAGCTGGCACACAGGTACATCATTGTTCCCCTGAAGTTTCTTGTGTTTCTTTATCAGATGCTATGGCATCACTATATTGCCATATGTAGTAACACTGTAACACTTCATAAAACCATTTGATTTTGTGATAACATCTCATTTAGTTAATATTGAATATATTTGTTGATGACACTTTAGTTTATGCAGTCAAGCTTACTTTACATAGTGACTATACCGTCTAATGTTGGATAAATACCATTCTAAAATCACAGTTTATCCAGGACACTATTTTATGCATTTCTGTCAGGTGCTTGTTATTCATGTTTATTTGTATTTTTAGTTGTGTGAAAAGGAAAATTTCACAGGACTCTCCCGTCATGGGAAATATTAAGCATACCTAATGAGTAATGTTTCTGTGTGACTTCATCATTTTGGCCCACACTTTGTTCCTTGAGGTTTGCATGCATTCATTTATACACTGGTGTCTTAGTGGTCTGCCACAGCGTTTCAGTCAGGTTGAGGTCTGGAATTTGCACACCTTGATTCTTTTCTTTTTCAGCCATTCTGTTGTAGATTTGCTGCTGTTCTCACTGGCTTGCTTCACAACAAAATTTCATCCAGGCTTTAAATGTTGGACAGATGGGGTCACATTTGACTTGAGAATACTTTGGTAAACAGAGGAGTTCATGGTCAACTCAATGACTACAAGGCGCCCAGGTCCTGTGGCTGCAGAACAAGCCCAAATCATTACCCCCTACATCACCCCACTGACACTTGGTATGAGGTGTTTGTGCTCATATGCCATGTTTGATTTCACGACACAGGTCACTGTACATTATTATGGTCAGACATCTCCCCTTTGGTCTCATCTGTCCAAAAAACGTTGTTTCAGAAGTTGTGTTTTTTAAAGTTGCAAACCTAAACTATGCTAAAATGTTTGGTTTAGAGAGAATAAGCTTTTTCCTGGTAACCCTTCCAAACAAACCATACTTGTTCATCCCTTTTCCAATTTTACTCTTGATGAACTTTAACTTTTAACATGGCAGTTAAGTGTCTAGTGTAGTCCCTGTAGAAAAGTAGATGATTTTTTTAACCTCATAGGACCTGGCGTCCACATATGTGGACATCACATTTTGGGTTATTTAGACCAAAATACTCAATTTTGCTCTACAAGGCCCTGATATTCACTTACAAGGACATTATACTGCTACTGTTCTATCGAAAATTTAAACGAATATCCTCATATATGGCTCTCATTTTTCTTAGAAAAAAAAAATCAGGTAATTCTTTGTTTTTACATTCACCAGGTCTCAGTATGCCCAAATATCAAAGAGAAATTAAAAATGCATGCCATGGAAGGTCTTAGGAAGTTAAAATAATCTCTCCGAGCACTGCATGTTCTGAGCTTGGGTGTAGCCTTTGACGTTCACTCCTATGAATACTGGGACTTTTTTAACATACGCCTGAATGGTCCAGACCAGCAAACTACCAAAAACAGAGGCGCTCATATTTGCTGACGAGTGCCTACTTGTTAATCAACTGCGTTTGATTAGCAATACCTGGCTGCTACTTACTCTCTTAATTCGTATGGAAACAGTAAGGGTGTGCTTAGTTTTTCACAGGACGGCAACTTAGGGTTGCCAACCGTCCCTTAAAATACGGAATCGTCCCGTATTTAGAAACAAAAGTACACGTCCCGTATTGAGCTAATAAGGGACGCACTTTGTCCCGTAATACAGTGAGAATCAAAAGTAGTCTATAACTTTTAATGGAATTAACGCTTTGTTTGAAAACATAATTCCCAGCCCCTCTCCTGCTTTGTGACCAATGAGCTGACAGCACACTTACGAGTATGACAATTCAGATTACCGCTCATCTCATTGGTCAAGGAAAGGTCGCTTACGGAGAAAATACCGGAAGACAACAGATGACCACAACAAGAAGCATGGCCAACAGGGAAACAAACGCCGACACTGCGGTGCAAGTCTCGGACGACAGTACACCTAAAGCTGGGCAAACACTGTGCGATTTTTTTCAGTCACGTTATTCAGCTCCTGCTCAAACTGCACGATTGACTCGCAGGGGTTAGAAGTTGGTAGGTCACGATGCAGGGTCTCACACTATACCGCCCGATGCTCTGATGCGACCTGAGTGCTCACACTGTGCCTCCATAAAATGAAGGTTATAACAGAAAATCTGTCGCGCTCTCTCTCTCCGTCTTTCACTCACACAGACACACACACCACCACCATCAACTTTGCTAAATTGCTAATGAAAAACATTGATCGGGCAGCTGTGATTGAGCAGCAATGTAAATCCAACTATTTTCACGGTTGTGTGCCTCCATTGCTTGTGTCCAGATCACACGCTGCACAGCCGTGCTGCTCCGTCTTTTACACCAACGTTTACGTGTTTGCGCGCGAGCAGTGTGAGCGGCTGTGGTGAGACCCTCACGAGCGATTGATGATCGGGAGCTGGTCGTGAGGTGTTAATCACTTCTCGTTACCCCACGTATACTACACGACGCACGATGAAGGCCAAAATCGGTCCGATCACTCAAAAATCGGCTCAAAATGGGCCTAAAACCGCACAGTGTAAGCCCAGCATTAGAGCAGCAATGTTTGTTCAGAGAAAGGGAAGAATGGGAAAAGGAAAACACCTGGCTGGAAAAAGTTAATATGGGCATGTGCAGTGAATATCAGCGCTATGTGGCCAGAAGTGTGATAATATAATTTATTTTGTGTAATAAACAACTGTAAGGATAGATGATTACAACAAATTGATGACTAATACATAAAAGTAATACATAGATGAATAATGATGATGAGTTAAGATGCGTAATCATGGGAACAAGCGGGTTTACAAACAGGAGCAGCTGATTAGCATTAAGCCAATTGTACTAAATGCACTAAATGTGCACTGTTACAAGAATGTTTTTCTTTCTATTGTTTTCTATTATTTTAAGTTAAGCAGGACAGAGTTCTTTTAAAGAAAGATTTACTTATATTCTCAAAAGTTAAGCATGACAGGCTTCTGTTTAAGAAGGAGACCTGTTTTATTGTGTTAATGTTGTCATTTTGAGCTAAAAAATAAATGGCTAAATGATCATTTGTTTCACATGTGTTCATATCACAAAGAATACACATCTACTTAAATCAAATTCAAGTCAAATGGTTAAAAAAATAATTTCACACACAAAAAAAGAGCTAGAAAATTCACCACACTGGGAAGGGTGAAGACAACTGGGCCGCCCGGCCCTGGCCACGAGGTGTCCCTTATTTATTTTTCAGGGAGTTGGCAACCCTAATGACAGTACACCTAAAGCTGGCAAACACTGTGCGATTTTTTTCAGTCACGTTATTCAGCTCCTGCTCAAACTGCACGATTGACTCGCAGGGGTTAGAAGTTGGTAGGTCACGATGCAGGTCTCACACTATACCGCCCGATGCTCTGATGCGACCTGAGTGCTCACACTGTGCCTCCATAACACGAAGGTTATAACAGAAAATCTGTCGCTCGCTCTGTCTTTCACTCACACAGACACACACACCACCACCATCAACTTTGCTAAATTGCTAATGAAAAACATTGATCAGGCAGCTGTGATTGAGCAGCAGTGTAAATCCAACTATTTTCACGGTTGTTGTGGTCGTGATCATTTTGTGATGCCACATCGAAAAGGCTCGGATGAGCTTTCCAAAGTTCTACAAGTGCCTCCATCGCTTGTGTCCAGATCACACGCTGCACAGCCGTGCTGCGCCGTCTTTTTCACCAACGTTTACGTTTGCGCGCGATCATCAATCGCTCGATTGATGATCGGGAGCTGGTCGTGAGGTGTTAATCACTTCTCGTTACCCCACGTATACTACACGACGCACGATGAAGGCCAAAATCGGTCCGATCACTCAAAAATCGGCTCAAAATGGGCCAAAAATCGCACAATCAACTTCAAGTCAAATGGTTAAAAAAATAATTTCACACACAAAAAAGAGCTAGAAAATTCACCACACTGGGAAGGGTGAAGACAACTGGGTCGCCCGGCCCTGGCCACGAGGTGTCCCTTATTTATTTTTCAGGGAGTTGGCAACCCTAACGGCAACTGTTGGTAAACCATAAGATATGTAAATATGAAACCAAAATGAAAGTTAAGCGAGGAAATAATATTTTACTAAATGGTTGTATACTCAGTGAACAAAATCTTGCATACCAACTTTTCATTATATACCTGACTTGTTTCTTTAATGTTGCACTGGACGTTTGACGTGGTCATATATAGATGTAAATTGTTTTGCTGAATACAATCATACGATTACTTCATTACTTGTTTTCTTTTTAATTGTTCATTTAAATATATAAACATCATGACCAGAACAAACATTACTATAACAGGGATGTTTTATACATAAAAATAATCAAACGTTGCTTTGCTTTTATTTTGGAAAAAAACCCCAAACAAACAGGAAGAGGAATTTGATGTCCCGCTTCCTTTCGGATGTATAAAAGCCGGAATTTGTCTAGCTCTACTGTTAACAGCAAGAAAACTGTCGTTATGGCATCCGCTGTACCTATTAAGGTATTAACATTTACTTTAATATCGTTTTAGTGATTGAATGCTGTGTGTTTGTCTTTGACAGAGGAGAAACATCCATGAAAAATGTAACTTAAAGGCTGCTGGGGCGCCGTTAGGTATGCCAGGAGAAGCCCTTAACCGTTAGCACAGTGTTAGCAAAGCTTTACAAGTCTGTAAAGTACGCTCCCTGCCTTAATAATACAAGCTAAAATTCAGGTGCTAACGTACTGATTTCTGTTAAGGTGTCGTACTGTTAAAAGAAGCTAAAGAGTGATTATGTCAGGTACAGCTGGTATGGCACGTGGCCAGAGTAAGTGCACGCGGCTGCTGTACTGTTACAGCTGTCAGCAGGGTATCAAAAAATGTGTAAAACTGTGCAGGTCATAAAAGCTCAGTACAAGAAGCATGTTAAAACGTTGCATAACTACACTTCTTATCAGAAAGATGAAGTGGGGAATGAAATTGATTGCTGTGTTTGTGCAAGCAGCTTTTCAACTGCTCATTAACACAAATGTGTAATTAGCAATCAAATGGAAGCAAGTCCATGCAGATGGATGTTCAAGATGACCTGCTGAGCACCAGAATATGGAAGATTGGGGGGGGGGATTTCAGTGACTTTGAACGTGACATTGTGTTGGTGCCACACAGGCTGGTCTACTGGGATTTTCCTCCACAGTTTACAGAGAGTTGTCTGAGAAAGAGAAATTATCCAGTGAGCAGCATTTCTCTGGGAAAAGGTGCCTTGTTAATGCTACAGGTCAGAGGAAAAAGACCAATCTACTTCGAGGTGATGGGAACAAGCTCACCAAAATGAACCATAGAGAACTGGAGAACCGTTGCCTGGTCTGCGTATTGATTTTTGCTCCAGCATTCAGATGATAGGATAGAATGTGGTGTAAACAACAAAAGCATGGATTCAGGTGCTGCTGGTGGTGTAATGTGATGGATATTTTCTTGGCACACTTTGGCCCGCTTAGTACTTAACTGAGCATCGTTTAAACACCACAATCTACATGAGTATCCGTAGTTTTCAAGTGAAATCGGAGGTACTGGGACACACCCATCAACATGCCTGTAGCTGTTCATACTTTGAAACCACAGATCCTGGCAGCAGTGTAAGGTGATCAATTCTCTACAAGTTGCAAGTAGATGTCACTGAACTGGAGCTTTGGGAGAGGCATTGCCACTTTCAACGATTTAACTAGAGCTGCTGAGGCACAATATGGAGTTTCTCTTCATATCTTTGTTTTTCATCCATGGATAGATGATCCAAGCAGAAACAGGTGTTCCCCCCTCCTTGTCTTGCGGTACATCTAACTGTCCGCTATTGGTTGTCACGACAAGGTATGTTTTGCCCTGTAGGGTAGTGAGTCACATACTTGGTTCATGGCGCAGCTGTGGGGCAGATAGACACACCTGAGCTCAATCAGCTCATCACGCCTCCCTATTAAACGCGCCGGGACCTGAAGAGTTGGTTGTTGTTGTGTGTAGGACGCAGCTGGAAAGCTGCGGGCGTGTTTTAAGGAAAACGACAACCGGAATAAACGTGTATTTAAGAGCGAATATGTGGTCAGGTCTGTCCTTACTGCCACAATGACTTAAAACTATGGAATGTTAATGACCATGTCTATCCCTTTATGACCAGAGAGCAGCCACCAAATATGCAACAATAGTATTTATGCTGCAGGAGTTGCTGCACTAGCTATGACAGTGTACTGGTGTGTGCTAAGCAGTTGTGAAGTATATTCAGTTCTTGGTTGAAACTGATAGAGGGATGTTGTGTCAACCGTATGATTGTTTTGGACTATGTAGTTAGTAGGGGTGCAACGATACACGGTTCGGTTCAATACTTTGGTGTCACGGTTCGATATTTTTTTTCGATACAAAAAAGGTTAATGCCTTTTTTGATTTGTCATTTATTAAAATTATAAATATATATTTTAACTCAAAAGTACAGTTCACTACACTATACGCTTCTTCTGGGCTATATTCTCAGCAGCATATTAAACACATCAGGTCCCCATAAGGAGAATCATGTGCTAACGGCTGTCTAAATAACTCAGGTAAAGTTTGTAGCATGCCTGCTTGTTGTTTTTGTCTGCTTCCACTTGTCTTTGCACTAGGATGATGTCGGAGTAAATGTGCAGTCATATTCGTTGTGTTCCCACTAGTGCTGTCAGAGTTAATCTCGTCAAAATGACGTTAACGCCACAACACGGCTCGTTCTCCGTTAACGAGCTACCGCGGATCGCCCTGTGTGTCAGGCTGGACGACGTCAACGCGTTAACGAGCAAACTGCGCTAACGCACTAGTTCCCACCAATGTAATTGAGCATTGCGTGGCACATCGACATACTGTTTTACTTTTGTCCATGACGCGCTTACCTTCAGGGTCATACGTCACATGAAAACCAAAATAGTTCCAAACGCCAGATCTGAATGAGGGTGGGGGAGGTTCAACTTGCCATGTTCCAACAAGAGCTTAACTTCTGTCTTGCTCGCTTGCCCTGCGCTCGGTGAATCTGCGTTCGACTACTCCGCCTAGGCTGCACTGTCGAGCACAGATCCACTGAGCGCTCAACACAGACAGCATCGTCAGAAGGAAAGTTGATAAAATAAATTAAAAATGTTGTATTGTTCGATACATATGCATATCGAACCGAAAGCACTGTATCGAACGGTTCAATATCGATACGAGTATTGTTGCACCCCTAGTAGTTAGTGACATTCTTAAAATATTTCACTTATTTACATTTAAACATTTTCTAGACAAAAATTATAAATGAGCCACGAAATAAGCTGTTGGATGGAGTTTTTCTCCTATTAAAATATAGTGAAAGGTTAAGTATAAATTAAATCATTTAATAAATGGCAAATTTGGCACTATTGTTGGCGGCTCCTTTCTTTCGTTTTTTTTTTGTTCTTTTTCCTTTTTTTTTTTTTTCTCTCTGCATCAATTCTGTGGTCTTCCTTTCAACATCCTTTGTCCAATATATCTTCTGTACTTCCATTCTTCACATGTATGATAGTAAATATGTAATTAGCTGCTTTGAGGTTTTGTTTTGTTTTTTTATTTTGAAACGTCTTTTAAGAAACGTGTTTCAAGAGATTCATTCTATAGACTGAAGTTATGAACTGTTCTCATATCTTTCAGATTGGAATAATCGGGGGTTCAGGTCTTGATGATCCAGATATCTTGGAGGGAAGAACTGAGCGCTATGTTGAAACACCATATGGGAAGGTTAGTTGTATCTTTTGAAGTCGTGCTCCAGGTGAAGTAGTATAAATATTAGACTCTATTTGGGTTATGCCCTGTCTTACTTGTGAAATATTGTACTGCCTTGACAATGAAGTTTGTGTGTGTATATATAAATTATCCTGGTCCTCCTTTAAACAGCCATCAGATGCCCTGATATTGGGGAAAATAAAAAATGTGGACTGTGTCCTCCTAGCAAGGTAATGTGTTCTTTTTTTTTTTTTTTTTTTTTTTTTTTTTTTTCCCCAATTGTGAAAATTTCCTCTCCTTTTTCTCCATCTAGTGGACAACTGTATTATTTGCACATACTAGTTATTTCATGTGTGTGTGGATAGATTTTTTTTTTTTTTTAAATTACACGTATTAAATGTTGAATTGTGCTATTCATAGGCACGGGAGACAACACACCATAATGCCATCCAATGTCAACTATCGAGCCAACATTTGGGCCCTGAGAGAAGAAGGCTGTACACATCTGCTGGTTACCACTGCCTGTGGCTCCCTCCGGGAGGAGATCCAGCCAGGAGATATTGTCATCATAGATCAGTTCATTGACAGGTTAGTTCTGCGAGTCCATTAGTAGGTTAAGATTCAGACATACGTTTTCTGACACATCATGAAACTAGGTTATCTTTCAGGAAAAGTAGAGCATTAAGTGTAGGCGGTGTCCCGTTTTTGTAGGTGGAGTAAAAACCTGGTGATAATTCCTATGAACACTTCCTGTATAGTGTGGAGCTGATCAACAGTTCAGTACAGGGATGGCAAAAAAAGAATAGGGAAAATTGTTTTGATATTTTTTTATTTTCTTAGATAAACAAAGACCTCTACTATTCAAATATGAAAAAGGAGCTCTGCACCACACTCAGGACTTTCAATCAAACATGTAGATTAGATGTGAAGTTTCTGAAAATCTTGTGAATGCAATAACTCAAGGAAGTCTAAAAGATTAATATGGTGTGACAGCGCATTCATAGTTTCTGTGTACTGATTGAACTAAACTAGCAGAACAGATTTGTCTTTTGAGTATATAGACAGACCAGTTTTTGCTAAATGTTTATTTTTGTTCCTATATCTAGACTGACTCTGTCAGAAGTCATTATTAGTGGTTATCCTGTGAGTCTGTTGTGCATCCTCCCACATATCGCAGGGATTACTGCTACTGGTAATCCCTGTGATTGGGTTTTCTAATTATGAAATTAACTTCATGCTTGCAGAATTCTGTTGCGGAATACCATGTTTACATTGTATTCACATTAACACATTGGCCAGGTTACTGGATAAGCCTAGTTAAATGTTAGTCTAGTCTGCCACAAGTCTTACAATCGTCTTCATTATAACGTTCACATTAGAGCAGGGGTGTCAAACTCAAATACACAGTGGGCCAAAATTCAAAATGGAACAAGGTCGCGGGCTAACGTTAATATTTATTGAAAAAAAAAATCTTCCTCCAGATATAAGAATGAATCTTTTCTTATGGACTCAAACAAGTTTAGCTGAAAAACTGAATATGGAACAGCAAAGCTTAATACTAAACAATATATATATTAGCTGTATAATACCAGTAGGCCAGCTCTAATAGTAATTTGGTATGGCTTCGTGGGCCAAATGTAATGAGGCTGCGGGCCAAATTTGGCCTGCGGGCCAGAGTTTGACACCAATGCATTAGAGCATGGTGAGAGTGGTGTTTGAATTTGTTTTTCTTCAATTTAGAGCTTGCAGTTAGGAGGGAGAGATAAGTGGGTTTTTTTTTATTTTTTTTTATTTTTTTTTAATTTTTTTAAAACAAAATTAAGTGCATAACATGCTATATTTCAACCACATCCACAGTATCCCATTCAGGGTTCTCAAGCCTGTGGCTCTGTAGCAACTATTGAGGTTTTTGCCTGTTGCTTTGGCAAAAACTTGATGGAGATGGAAATGAACAATTGTTATATTTAAATATTTTTATTTCTATGGTAAATGGCCTGTATTTATATAGCGCTTTTACTAGTCCCTAAGGACCCCAAAGCGCTTTACATATCCAGTCATCCACCCATTCACACACACAATCACACACTGATGATGGCAAGCTACATTGTAGCCACAGCCACCCTGGGGCGCACTGACAGAGGCGAGGCTGCCGAACACTGGCGCCACCGGGCCCTCTGACCACCACCAGTAGGCAACGGGTGAAGTGTCTTGCCCAAGGACACAACGACCGAGACTGTTGGAGCCGGGGCTTGAACCGGCAACCTTCCGATTACAAGGCGAACTCCCAACTCTTGAGCCACGATCGCTGTATCACTGCTGTAATTGACTCATGCTTGCTATGGCTTCCAAATTCAAAAATAGGTCACTGAGGAAACTAATGAATTTACAAGTGCTCGTGCTGATGCCTTTTAAAACTGGTCTTTTTCAAAATCTTATGTATTTATTTACACTTTTTTTTTAAAAGCAATTGGACCACTTTGTTTGTTTTTTTTTTTTTTTTTTATTAAAGTAGACTATTTCAAATTTGATTTATTTGCACACATAAATAGGCATCATGGTGGTAATTGGCCTAACCCTAAAAATATTTTTCTTCTGCCTCACAACACCGTTTTATAATTTATAAAAACTAAGAAAAAATAGAAAAAATAGTTCTTTAATTACATTGATGCTACAAAAACATTGGATCACTGTAATGAAAATGCAACTACAGCAAGCATGTTGGAAAGATTTTAATTATTTATTAATAACCTATACTTATGAGTATACAGGCTTCTAAGGTACACATGTTTTGCAGATCCATGCTGAGGGTTGTTTTACTATCAAAAGAGTGATTTTTGACAAAATTTTAAAACTTCTGACCTATAGACAGTTGATTACATTAAAATAAATAAAGAGTTCATATTTGTTTAACCATGACTAACGACATATTAATGAAGTTTGCTGTTTTGGCTTGGTCTGTAGTCTCCACACTAAGCTGTGGCCACCTACGGCACAATGTTCCAATTTTCCAATAGAAAGCATTAAAGTCTACCACAGGAAGCTGTCCTCGTAGTGCTGCAGACCACAGTGACAAGCACCTGGGGAGCCTCTCAAATGGACTGTTTGACTGTCCCCATCACTGCCTAAACAAAACTAATAACTGTCATTAAAGACATTTCCTGTTTGAGTTCACCGGCGTTCATGATAAGCACAAATGTGCATTCTTATAGTATCAGATATTTCAGGCACCAGTCTCATTTATGCATATGACAACCCAGCTTTATCTGTTCATGAAGCCAGGTGACACCCACCATTTAAAGAGATGTGAAGCCCTGGATGACCTCTAATTTCCTAAATCTAAATCCAGGTAAAACTCAGGTAATTGTACTCGGCCCTATTACTATTATTACTCAGGATTATCATGTTGTCCTAAAAACTCTCTGTAAAGCCTTCAGTTGATCAAGAATGCCACAGAATAAGTATTGACAGGGACTAGAAAGGGAGACCATATTTCTCCCATATTGCTTTTCTTTATTGGCATCCTGTTAAATCCAGAATCAAATAATAGTAGGATAATGGTAATGTTGTGGGTGCAGTGTTCCTTGACCTAAAAAAGGCTTTTGACACTGTCAGCCATGACATACTTCTTTTCAAAGCAAGCAGTTGATTGGTTTGAGTCCTATCTTCACAAAAGAGAGCAGTGTGTGAGGGTTGATAAAGATAAGTCGTCCATGTTGGAAAACAGAATGGGTATTCCCCAAGGATGTGTTCTTGGCCCATTGCTATTTAGTTTGTTTATAAATGATTTGCCTGCCAGTTGTCCAAAAGCTAACTGCCAACTTGATGCAGTTATACACGTACCATTAAGGTGTCTGCTGCCTCGCCAGGTGACTTAGCTGGTACATCTAAATGATGTCCAAAAATGGCTGGAACAAAATCATCTTGTATTGAATTAAAAACAAAAAACTGTTTGTTCTATTAGGAAACGAAGTTCATCTAATGATTTTAAAATCAAGTTGGGGAACGAAGAAATAAAGGAAGTCAAAGATTTTAAGTTTTTAGGAATAATTTTAGATTCACATCTTAAATTTGACATGTAAAGAAGATTTCTAAGACGGTCAAGGCTAATCTGAATTGTTTTAAGTTAATTCGGCACTATACCCACTTCAGCAGCTCAGTTATTTATGCATTCCATGACATTCTCTCATTTGTCATATTGTATGACAGTTTGGACCCAAGCAGCACCATCTACAATTCAGTCTGTGGTATCCTTATATAACCAGTCTTTAAAAATAATGGATAAAAAAATCTGTTCGGTGGCATCACTGTCACATTTTAAAGAAATATAATCTACTTAGTTTTAAGAGTTTTAATCATTTGTTTTCTTAAATTAGTTTTTAAATGTATAAATACGATGGCCCCAGAGTGTCTCAATAGATGCATCCAGAGACAAGATGGTAATTGTATTACTAGGAGCAAGGTGAACGGCAACTGCAAGATATTATATTGCAGATCGACATTCGGTCAGTCGGCAAGCCTTTATGGAAAAAGCTATCTGTGGAACACACTTCCAACCGAAATCAAATTGATTACAGACATCAGATCCTTTACATTGAAGGTTAAAGTTTGGTTAAAGGGAAATCAGAGATGTAGTCATTTTAACTAATGATTTTAATTTTATTTTAAATTATTGTCTATTAATTGTATTTATGATGTAATTTGGTTTTATGAAAATGTATGTTTTATTGCTAAATGTACCTATTTTGATTGTAAGCCCAACAAGGGACAATTGTTGAAAATTAGCAATAGCTATAAACCTATGGGCGTTAGTTCAAGTACAAAACTGATGTATGTTAAACTGCACTGTCCCTTTTTAAATAACAAAATAAACAAACACATTTGAAGTCCTATTCCAAACAAACAAGCTCTTGAATAATCAGGTAGTACTGTTTTACCCCAGCAGAGCGCTTTGCTCTCAGACTGCAGGTTTACTTGTGGTTCCAAGAGTTTCTAAAAGTAGAATGGGAGGCAGAGCTTAAAATCAAAACCAAATCAAAATTTATTTCTATAGCACATAATAATACAACAAAGTTGACCAAAGTGCTTCACAGTCGGTCAGAGCAATAGCACAAGACAGAATAAAAAGATAAAAAGAAACAGTTAAAAGGAGGGCAGGAAACGACACGGATTTAAAAAAAAAAAAAAAAAAAAAAAAACCAAAAACATAACTAGCCACGAAATAACATACTAGTTTGAATCAAAAGCCAGGCTAAAATAAGTTTTAAGACGCAATCTAAAAGACTGGATGGACTCAGAGGAACGAATATAAGGAGGGAGGTTATTCCAGAGTCTGGGAGCTACGACAGCAAAGGCCCGGTCACATCTGGACTTAAGACGAGACCTCGGTTGCGTCAGGAGCATTTAATTGGAAGATCCAAGTGCCTTATTAGGGATATACAAATGGAGGCATTCGCATAGATAACTGGAAGCCAAATTGTTTAAAATTTTAAAGGTAAGCAAGAGAATTTTGAAATTTATACAATATTCTACAGGGAGCCAATGTATGTTGGCTAAAACTGGTGTGATGTGGGCATAATTTCTAGTACCAGTTAGGAGAGGTGCAGCTGCGTTTTAAACTGGAGCCGGTGAATAGAGGAAGATGGGAGGCCCGAGTAGAGGGAATTACAGTAGTCTAACTTGAAAGTGATAAGAGCGTGAATAAACTTTTTTCCTACGAAGGGAGGTATGGCTTTGTCTTAAATATCTGACGCAGCTGGTAGAAACAGGGTTGTTTTTTTTTTTTTTTGTTTTGTTTTTTTTAATTTATTTTTTCCCAACGACAGAGGAGATCTGTTTCTCGGGTTTGAAAGAGCTGTCCAGGAAAACACAAAGGTTTCTAACAGTGGGCGAGAGATGGCTACCAAGGGGACCTAACGCATCAGTTAGTTGTTCCAGCAGGGTGTGACTATCAAACACTACAACTTCTGTCTTATCCTCCTTCTGGCCTCTCTTCTGGGGAACCAGCTCCTAGTTTGGATTCAGGACATAAACTTCCTCTCTACCTTTTAAGATTAGCCCTAAAACCTTTGTGTTTTTTTTTCTTCTTTTTTTTTTCTTTTTGATAAAGAATATAGTTAGGGCTGGATTAGGTGATTAGGCATTAAGCCCACACCTGCTCTAAGTTCAGACCCACAATGAACGAAAACATTCTGTGCATATCAGAGATACAAACTTTAGTGTGTGTGTGTGTGTGTGTGTGTCTGTCTCAGGAGGAAAGCAGTGTTGTAGAGTGACTCGGTAGGGATAGTGCCAAAGCTTTCTTCTTCATAAATGAGAGATGCAGGGTTTAAAATGACCGGGAAGCGCATCTAGTACATGTGGAGTGGGTGCAAAAAAAATTGGCGGAGTGCAACAGCAAGTACAACACAAATTTTGGGCAATTTGCTCCAGCTAGCGGTTAGCACAGCAAATGCCGGATGCTGCCGTGTGAATGGGCCTTTGCTCCAAAAGTGAGTCAGTCCCCCATAGACTCAATGTTAACTGTAACTCAAGTTTAGAACAAAAATAAGCTGATTTCCATCTGCTTCCAACTTTGTCGATGAGATGGAGAATATATAAATGGGTTTTTGTGATAGTTCTTCAGTTAATTCATCCTTAGTTAACAAAGCGTGTGGGAGGTGGAGGAAGAGAACCTCATTGTGCTCTAGTTGCATGATTCATAAAATTGGCAGTGAGCAAATAAAAAGCAGTCTCCATTTTCATCTGGTGGAGCTACAGGTATGAAATAATTGATGTGATGATGGCACTAGAATTTAGATGGAATCATATATCATAGAGAGATCTCTCTATCTATAGACAGACTGAAAGGAACGTTTAGTATCCGTGCAACAATTACCGGTAGTAACAGGACAAGTGACTGAACACTGATCGTTGGCTTTTTAAAGACAGACTGGTATGTGCAGTAAATATTCATGGGAACAGGTTGAATTGGTTTATAACCTGTCAGTTTCCTTCTTGTCAACAGAGTCAAAGTGTGACTCAGAGTAACCTTGTTGACATAAGGATGACTCTTTAAGTGTCTCTGTCCGTGCACTGAAAATACTTGACTAAAAGAAATCATCTCCAAGTAATAAACTAATAAAGATCCAGTATTTTGAGGATTTTATAGATGTAAACATGCAAATAAATACACTCATATATGCACTTTGATATTTAGTGTCAAACCACTTTCTAAAACAGACTAGATATCTTATGGCAAAAAAACTGAGTCTAGTATTGTTTTATCCCTCAAAATCCACAAGAATTTGCAGCTTCATCTTTAATGCTCATTATTTTGTATTGTATGGAAAAAATCCTACTTGAGAGAGAAAACAGCCTCTGGTTAGGAAGCACTTGGTGACGGTGGGGAGGAAGGGGCAGCCATGTTCTACAGTATTTTATTTATTTTTCAGGTGAAGGGAAAGAGCAGAGGGAGAACAAGCATTGAGATACGATGATATATGACAAAACAAACCGGGGGGACGTAGATAAAAGGGTTATGGCTTGCAAGTGATCGCTGGTATTGTATGGCTGTGGTTAAAACTGTAGCACGCGACTGAGTTCTTGCTTAAACACACTTGCTGGTAAACCTTGATAATTTCTTTCTGTTTCATGGAGGGGGGAAAAAATAGCTTGTCAGCTGTTTCTGACCTCAAGGCATACACACATACTTCTGCTGTAGCGTACCAAGAGCACAACCTTGTGGGAGTGTTGTTCTCTCAGTTAGCTGACAGCAGAGATTTTATTAAATGGCACAATATGTGCATTGAGAGGTGTAAAAAGGATTCCTTATGGCTCATGAGTTGGCATGCATCTAGCTGAATTGAGGTAAGTTGTAGTCTGCCTTCCCTAATTTATGTCAGTGTGTTCTATTATGAATTTCAACATGAGTGAGTTTGCATGTGGGTTTGCCTGTTTTGTTGAAGTCGATAAACTACTAGTATCAAGAACAAACAAGATCTGTTTATCGGAAATGAGGAAGTTGCTTGTTGGGACATGCACAGACTTGTCCCACAGCATGTGACAGCATGCTGTGCTGCTGAAGGCTTTACTTCATGCCATCACCTCTGCTTATTTGTTGTGTGCAAACCACATGGTCACTATAAGAGCTTACTTTGTCAGATTCTAATCATGGCTAACACTGTGCTAAATTGTACTTTTAAAATGCATCTACGGACTGTCAGGTTCTAAGTTTAGCCTTTACAACAAATGCTTTTGCTTTTGGATGCAGCTCGTCTTATATTGATTTATGCGTGCTCAATAATCCAGGAAAAAAGTTTATGTAGTTCATGTAGATTCAGTGTTTTCAGCACAATAAGTGTTTCATCACTGATCCAAACAACTTTTTTTTTTTTTTTTTTGGTTTCAACTAACTGCAGGTTTTCCCAGCCACATGAACAATTCCGTTGCATTATGGCCGACAGTGGCACCATTACCTAATAATGGGCCACAAGATCGGTGCCATGACTGAAGAAATTAAAATTACTCTTTACTGCTTTATTTATTTTTTGTTCTTCTTTGGCCACTTATGAGTTTGGGTTGCAGGGTCAGTCTAAGCAATAATGTCCAGACCTGTCTCCGTCTGGCCACCTCATCCATCTCTATCCATCGGACATTTCTGAGCTAATAAACAGATGGAATCTTTTCAGTTGTTCCAGGCATTTCCAACTGGAACCTCCTTCCAGTTGGAAATGCCTTAAATGCCTCATCTAGGAGGCGTCCAGGCAACATCCTAGTCAGATTCCTGAACCGTCTCAACTGGTTCCTCTTGATGGGTTCGGAGCAATGTTCCCTCTAATTTTTCACGTGTCTGAGCGAACACACAAACTCCCTGAGCGGTCCCTTGGACCACTCTGAGCGACATCAGACGTGTGCACTGTGGTCGCGCCGGCATCTAATCCATCCAAGTTACATGGTTTATTAAAATAATCAAATTACAGCATTTACATTTATGTTAGACTTCTTTTAATTAACTGCTTTAGCCCCCTTACAATGAAAATGTAAAAAATTCTAGTCATTCACCTGTGCAGTATGTTAACACTATTGGAAGTACAAATAACTAACTCCAATTTCGAAAACACAACTTGATTTTTTTTTTTTTTTTTTTAATTTATATTATAAAGCTCTGGCTTGTATTATGAGTCTGTGGTCTGGGAGACAGTCCTGTAACTCTGTCTGCAAAATATAGTATATAATGACTAGGGATGGGTATCGAAACCCGGTTCTTGTTGAGAACCGGTTCCCACTGTTTCAATTCCTTGGAATTGTTTGCCATTTTTGCAAACGATTCCCTTATCGATTCCAGTTGAGGGCAACTTGCAAAGTAGATATTTCATTTAAGGGAGGAAACACTACGAATATGCAAAAGCATTTGCTCACAAAACACGCGATGACCTTAAATGAATGTCGTGTTTTTAATTCCGCTCCGGACTCGTGAATCTCAACCCAGCAGCAGCGGTAACGTTTGCACGTCCTCTCCCGTTAATGCGGCAGGTAAATAATCAACTAACGGTGCATATTATGTTAGCGCGATCTGCCTTATTACAAAACCTGCCATTACTGTGCATTTAGGTGACCATGATGAGAGAGACAGAGTCTGGCTCAGATGCTGGCAGTTGTCGCTGCAGTCTACCGGTAGCGTCTCCTTTCAGGCCAGGATAGACGAATGTCACCAAGCAGTGACTAAGTTTGTGGTAAAAGGCTGCCGCAGCAGGTGCCCCCGATTTTCAGTAAGTGAATGTGTTTAATTGTAGGCAGGGACATTACTGGATATTCTTGTGTAATTGCTACAGAATAATTTATGTTATACTTTGTTATTGCTACAGAAGAATATTTATTTTATTATTTTACATTTACAATCCAGCCTAGGCTTACAATGTTTTTTCCAGGATCCCCAGGAAAAAACATTGTAAGCCTAGGCTGGATTGAAGAGCCGTAGGCTGGATCTCTTAAGGTCTCACTGCTGGGTTTGTAAATGGCCTGTATTTATATAGCGCTTTACTAGTCCCTAAGGACCCCAAAGCGCTTTACATATCCAGTCATTCACACACTGGTGATGGCAAGCTACATTGTAGCCACAGCTGCCCTGGGGCGCACTGACAGAGGCGAGGCTGCTGGACACTGGCGCCACCGGGCCCTCTGACCACCACCAGTAGGCAACGGGTGAAGTTTCTTGCCCAAGGACACAACGACCGAGACTGTCCAAGCCAGGGCTCGAACCGGCAACCTTCCGATTACAAGGCGAACTCCCAACTCTTGAGCCACGATCGCCATGTTACTCCTAAATTTCTATCTTGTTCAAAGAGAAGATATAAAACAAAGTTCTAAGCCAGCAATGTCACCAGCACGGCCCAAAGAACAATCACACCCACTTCAACTAAAACTACTCTTGCAGATGTCAACATTTCACCTTAACTGCATTTTGTTAAGGTGTTGTTTTGAAACAACATTATGGCTTATTTGACCAACATACAGGTCTCCACTATTCATTGTGTTCCTTGTCCCAAACATGTCTTTCCTTATTATTCCGTGTAACAGTTAAAACAGTCACACAGCCTTCTCTGAACAATTGATGCGTCTACTTAAATCTTGGGAAGCACTGACATTAGCTCTAGTCATGCATGTTGAAAACAAAACCAATGATCTGCAGCCGAGGCAACTCGGTCTTCCATTTCATGATTTGTTTTTTTGTTTTTTTTTTCCAAGTATGAGATTTCTCTTAAGGTGCAAAGCACACTGAGGCAAAGCAATGTGGAGTGTGTGCTGATACGTGAATCATCAGATTTGATGCATGGCTGGAATTCCCCTCTTTATTTTAAAAACAAGTGCTGGTGTCCCATTGACGAGCGCGTCATTTCATGCTGCATACCTTTTTGATTGGTTATTTGGTCAGTATCTTTCATTGCAAGTGTATTGCTGTATAATGCAGGACCACTGCTTGAAGCCACCATCAATGTATCATCACAATTCTTTCACTTACGTAATCTTTCACCTTTTGGATTACTAAAGTAGTCAGATGGGTCTGTTTGGTATATACCAGCAGAACCTCAGCATGATGCAGCTAATGCTTTTGAATACAGTTAAAAAGGAAATCATGTGAATGTGCACAAAGTCACTTCTGGCAAGCTGTACAAGACAAGTGCAAAGTGGCCATGAAGGCAAACAGTGGCTACTTTGGTAAATCAGTAATATGAAGTAAATTTCTTCTACATTGAAGAACATGGCTTTGTCCAAACTGCATCCACACTGAATTCCCTTTATACAAAAGAAGCTAAGAGGCTACATGGAGCACAGAAATCCTGATGTTTTCAGGTCACTTGGATAAGTGAATCAGCCTTTTGTGCAATCCTGACCTATTGCCATGAAGAACCATGGGGACACAGGCTGGCACTTTGCCTCTTGCAACAGCACTGACTCAGCAGAAGGGAAAACTTTAGGTCGGTTGTTATAGCGAAGCTTGAGACCTTCTTCCATTCTGTTGATGTTTATAGTCCTGACTGCTGTGAAACTGGTCATGCCACAAAAATTTGCAGATTTCTGAGCCAAATAGTCCTGATTATGAAATGAATGATTTCTGTACCTCATTCATGTCGACATGTTGTCTAGAATGATTTTGATGGCCATTCCCAGTATTTCTGCAGTTATTCCTCATATCTTTTCACACTTTTTCTCAACTTTAGGTCAGATAAACTCATTAAAAAGAAACAAAGTTATTAATCTTACATCTTTAAGTGTTTTTATATTTTTGTCATTGAAACAAATCTGCTTTTTGTTTGTTTGGTAGGACAACCAAGAGGTCTCAAACACTCTACGATGGTCAGCCCACCAGTCCCCCAGGTGTCTGTCATATCCCCATGGCTGAGCCTTTCTGCAACAAAACTAGAGAGGTAAGTCTATAAATCTAAACACGTCCTACGTCAAACTTGTTATTTTGTAACTGACATGTAATTTTGCTCAGTACAGTGGTCCCTTGCTATAACACGGTTCACCTTTTGAGAGCCTCGCTGTTTCGCAGATTTTTTTTTTTTTTCTTTTTAAAATAGTGCATTGTGTTCTGAGTCCTGATCAGCTGTAGACCATTGTCAGTCGATCTCCTTCATGCCGTGTCTCCTGTACAGTACAGAATGCGTTCAGCTTGTCAAATTTACATAAATCTTCGATCGCTAGCAGTGTGTGACTGAAGTGCTGCACTGTGTTTTCTCCCCAACAAACACAACAATGTCGACAAAACGTTTTGCACCATCAAAAGCACCCGTGATAACACCCAAAAGGCAGAGGAAGATGCTAATCATCGCACAAAAAGTTGGACTTCTGGACATGCTAAAGGAAGGTAGAAGTTACCATATTTTCCGGACCATAAGGTACACCGGACTATAGGGCGCATTAAGCGAAACAAAACAGTCAGATAAGTCAAACTTTACTCATCTCATTGTTATTGCTTCCTCTACTTCCGTACCATTGATTCATTAATGTTGAATTCTCTGGCGGCTGCTCTATTCCCATGTTCTGGACCTGAGAATAGTGTCTGATCTTTGGTTTCATTCTATAATGCTGGACTTATTTTTCTACGAAGGTTTGAACTTTGAGTGTTTAAACAAGAGAAAATGTGAGTGTTCATGCCTGTCTGAGAAAAGTGTATAAAGTGTGTAGTGAGGGGTTTTACAGCCTTAAAATCTATAATAATTGTAAAAAAAATAAAGTTGACTACTTTGCGGATTTCACCTATCGCAGGTTATTTTTAGAACGCAACTCTCGCGATAAACGAGGGACCACTGTATACTAAATTCTCCTAAAGTGATTATTTTTATTCAGTGTAAGTATTGATAGCATAAAGTGCACATCACTGTGGGTCTTTTTGTCTGACAACGTAAAGGAGGTTTTTTGTGATGCTTTTCTAGACGTTACATGACTGAGGTGCATATGAGAGCACAAATATCCAATGCAGTCAAACTGGACATTAAATGGTCTTTAACCTGCCAGCTCTCTAGCACCAAGTCTAAGCGATGTCCTGTTGGATGGGAAAGTAATACAGGTAATTTGGTGGTGAGTTGTGTGTCCTGTCCTCTGCGGGCTCTGCTGTGGCAGCACCCTCGACTGAACCAACGTACCATTCTAACAAATATTAACCCCGCATCATTTCCAGAAATGGGAACCTCGACTAACGCGGGATATCTGCTGCTGTGTGCTGATGGAAAGGCTTTACTGTCTGATTGCTGGTTACCTACTGTTTGTTGTTTTGTTTTCGGGCCACAGAATGCACCAGGTTGAATAAAACCATAATTGTCTTTAAGTTTCCAATATTGACATGAAAAACTTCTCCTGGTCAAGAAAAATAATGGACCTTCAGAGACAGTGTTTTCATGGGGGTAGCGTCTGTGTTTAGAATGAATGTCTGCTTATCTGCAGTAGACTGAAACGGCATACAGATAAGCAGTTGCCACCCCACCTTGGGGGTTAGTGATTTATTCCAGAATGACGGTGATATTCCCTGCAGGTTTTGGTGGAGGTGGCGCGGAGTCTGGGGGTCAAATGTCATGTGCGAGGGACCATGCTGACTATCGAGGGGCCTCGGTTTTCTTCGCGGGCAGAGAGCCTGATGTTCCGCCAGTGGGGTGCTGACGTCATCAATATGACCACCGTGCCAGAGGCGGTCCTCGCCAAGGAGGCTGGCTTGTGCTATGCCAGCATTGCCATGGCAACAGACTATGACTGTTGGAAGGAGCACGAGGAAGCAGTGAGTGGCGGGCCAGAGGTCCTAACTGTCGTTTTTATTACTTTGATGTTTCAAGCTTTTATTTGTCTTGTGAGTCAGTGGCAGTGGATGATGCCCTGTTAAAGTGGGTCAGTTAACGGTGCATCGTGCCTCTTCCCTGGCCCACTGCACAACAAACGCCAACCTAAACATTTTAATTTTACACGACGAAATTAAAGAGCATTATTTAAGAGCTGAATGAATATGACTGATTTTAAGTGTAAGCTTTTTGATATTAGGCCTGAAGATAATTGCACAACTTTAAGAAAAGGGTAGCATAAAGCTAATGGCATTAGGTTGCATTTATATCATTTATTTGCAGCCTAATCATCATGTTTGTTCTGCGATCCTCAAACTGGCTCCCTTTATCTTTGCTAAGCTGTGATCAGCAGAGTTTGCAGGTGAAGTTCTCTGTTTTTTGGCTTTGAAAAAATAAATCACTTTTTAACATTAATTTCTTAACAATACACTTATTTTTGGGAGATTAAGGAATATGCATATCATTCTCCTATGCCAAAGCTTAAAGACACAAATCGCACCTCAAAGTATGTAGATTCATAATACTGTGACTAAATGTCAACAAGCGCAGCAGACTGTTTTGGAGTTTACCTTTCAAACCCTCCTAAACGACAGTCACCCTGTTCAGCCTGATCCAGCACATGCCCTGATGACTTGTGTTGATACATTTAAAAAACAAAACAAAGACGACACTAGCAAGCTAAGTATTGCTTATCATAACATCTTTTTACGCATTGCAGACATGGTTTTGTTTCTTTACAATGGAAAACAAAATTTACCAACAAATAGAAAACTGCCTTATACCACAACATCAGCTCTGGGAACTTTCCTGCTGGCTGGCCGACCAGGTAGAATCAATGACAACCTTTTAACTCCATGGTGCTCTTCAGAAGCTCATTCAAAGGCCATCTTGGCAAGCTGTGCGAGGTCAGCCTTGGCCAGGTCACGAGTTCCCTCAGTTGCTTTTGTGCAACACAATTTAAACGCACGTCCACTTCTTGCGTCAAATAGCGCACTAAAATAATTTCAGTGCAATTATATCCAGTCCTCCCAGATTACCTCTGAGATAACAAAGTCTGATATGTTTATGATGCCAAAGCAATAAACACTCGTTTCGTACAGAAACATGTTGTCACGTCTGCAGTGTTCAGCTCTGGGAACAAAATTAGTCTTGCCTTTTTGTAATTAGAGTTAATGGGTTAGTTTTAAGCCATTTAATTTTAGTCATTCGATTCAATTAAAGTAAAAAAAAAAAAAAAAAAAAATGATATGGCCAGTTAAGTAGCAGAGGGCACTGTTTATCAGTCTCAGCTGCTTTGGCATTAATGAAATTAACAGGTGCACTAGAGGGACAACAGTGAGACAACTCTTAAAAGGGGAATGGTTTTACAGGTGAAGGCCACTGATTTTTTTTTTGATTTTATTTTATTTTTTTAACCTCATCTTTTCTGATTGTTTTTGCACTAGTTTTGCATTTGGCTAGCATGAGGCCTGGATATCTGGATCCTAAAGAGGTTGCACAGGTGGGCCAACTCCAGGATGGCACATTGATGCGTGCTATTGCCAGAAGGTTTGCTCAAGGAGAGCTGAACAGGGCTGTAGAAAGTCAAATCCATCAGAAGGACCAGTATCTGCTCATTTGTGCAGGGAAGAACAGGACAAGAACGGCCAGAGCTCCAAAGTGACCTCCAGCAGGATACTGGTGTGAATGCCTCTGATTAGCTAGAGAGCGTCACCCTAGCTGTCATTAGGCATCAGTTGTTTCATTTCAGGCTGTTCATGAGCCAAGTGATCTGGGAGATCCCCCAAGACACCATCCATTGTCCCATTAGGAGCATGGTCCAACATCGCTGGGCAAGCATGTGGGGGCCAAACTGAGTACCAGTGTGAATTACAGTAATGAAATGTCAGCAAAATGGACTAGTCCGCTGCTTTTGATCTTCAGGATGCCTTTGAATTCAGCTCTCTGTAGGTTGATACTTTTCAAATTGATCATTTCCAAATTATGTGGCATCCTTTCATTCCTCACACACTACCCAGTCCGTATCAGTATAGATGTCCAGTATTATTTTTTTTTTCCCCCACACTGAAATCTAATAAATGATGGGTTAGAGGTTTTTAACATCTGTGCTCCATAAGTAGATAAAAGTATCTGTGGCTTCTTATGGCTTCCGAGTGACCTGGCCTCTGTCAGGCGCTCTGGATTATGCAGTTGATCTACTGCGTGTGGGCGAGCGCCGGCTTATGTAGAACTGATCCAGCCCAACTCACAACTCCACTTCCGAGTTCCTGCAGCTGACCTCTTCCCCCTCCTGTTAGAGAATGCTCGCCACATCCTTCCGCCCCCCCTCACTCCCTCGCAGCTTGATACTACCTCCTGGCCTCCCCCCTCCTTGTCCCTCTCCAACCAGTCGGCTTGTTTGCCAGTCTCCGGTGGAAGCCCTGCCAGAGGAGGTTGAGTCACACTGAGTCATCAGCTACACTATCTTCATCCTGACAAATACCACAAAAACATGAACCTAATCATTGAGTGTGACATAAAAACAAGCACTCAAGGGAAGGGTTAATGAAGGTTACAGGAGGTACACAGGATGGAAGTAATGTTGTGCAACTTACTGTAATGTACACTGTAGTTGTGGCTGAATGAATTTCAGAATGGATTATGAACTAATACTTCACTGCATTTATACAAGAATATGGGAATGAGAACTCCACGTTTGTGCGGTATAACTGCTTATTTCACCGTTTTGATTTTTAGTTCCTCCATTGTATTGCATTAGCCACGTGAGTAAAGTGATTGCTAGTGTCGTATACATGGTTCAGTAGGCTCGAAACTGAACCATGTAATGAGTCACTAAATTTCAGAGCACAGGTGATGGTTGTAAAATGTACGCAGCAATCCCAGTACAGGTGCAAAGAGCAAAATATTGTTTTTCCACCTACTGCTGTGACTCACTCACAGGTCCTGACGTGACTGATTTGGTTAAGCCGGTACTTTCACAATCAACTGCTCTCCGTGTTGTCCAGTAGCTTTGTTTCTGCTGCACTCGTACATGAATGTTTTAATTCTTTTTTTTTTTTTTTTTTTTTTTAAATATGGTTTTACTAAACCAGTGCTATTAAGATCACATTCACATACCTTTTTTCCACCAGCACAGTGAAGGTGCAGTCAGTTGTGCCTTGGTGCCAGATTGAAGGTTTTATCAATTTATTTTTAAAGGATAACATTACAGGGAAGACAAGCATGTGCTCCATTTGCCAGACATTTGTGAATTTCTCACACACACGACTCTGGTTTTGGTGGTTCTTAGCTCAGCAATTTTGTGTTGCCCTACTGATGCCGGCTTTTTAGCATCACTTCCAGTCATTTGTGGAAATGCACTAAACTGGTTCCACATTGGGGGACTGAGTACTGTTCACAATAATCTTGTAAATTATAGCCACACACCACCTTAGTAATGCAGAAAGTATTTTCACACTAAAGATCATCGGTTTTTGTTTTCAAATTGGTAAAAATTACACCTGTAATGCATAGCTGCAAAAGAAATTATGTGTTGTTGCATGTAGAATATGAAAGTGTATCTTTCTTGAGAAAGCGGACATCTACATTAACCGCACTGGCCTTTTACGGGAGGAGTGGGTGGTGTCATTTTTCAGCTGAGTGGATTTTATTCACCATTATGTTGAACTGGTTATTGGCGTTTTTGTGCAATTGTGACTTGAGTAAAGAGGAGGCCACATTATGTGTGTTACATCTTAGCGACTGTGAGTTCACACCGTCGTTCTTTTAAAGTGTATACATAATCTATTCATAATAGCTCTGATTTTACAAGATGGTGCCTGTCTTTACATCATGCTCTGCTTTCAAGAATTGTTCACAGAGGAGTGTTTACTTCACTCAAAGTAGACAAAATAAAAATACACACCAAGATGGTTATTTTCGAAATGCGTGGCTGTGACATTTTAAAGGAAGTGAAATTTGCACCATTGCAAGTGATTCCTCTTAAATGGCTGCTATACATTTTTTTTCTCTTTTCTTCTTCTCGTCCTAGGTCTGTGTTGACAATGTACTGAAGACGATGAAGGAGAATGCAAACAAAGCTAGCAGTATCCTGTTAACAGCAATACCCCAGATTAGTCAGATGGACTGGGCTCAGACAATAAATACATTGAAAGTAAGCTGTCAGCTTTATGATGATTCATTTCCATTCTGCAAGTTGTGAAAGAGGGTCTGTTTGCTTTCTATCTGGTTATCGTGAACTTTGATCTCACTTATTTCTCTCAGCATTTCTAAAGAATAACAAAACCTGATGGTGCATGGCTTTTTTTTTTTTTTTTTTTTTTTTTTGGGGGGGGGAGCCTATTAACAAGATTTTCTAAAAGGGGGGGCTCACTCAGACAATAGGACACATTGTGCTATGTTGGATCTCTTGCAGTACTTGCACCATGATAAACATGTATTAATTAAAATTTTGAAAAACACTCTGTATCCCAGTGTTTTTGCACAGACTGCCTGAATTTCCTTAGTTTTCTCTTCAAAACTTTCTTTAATGACAGTGCTAACTTTTGATGAAAAATGAGTACTTTCTTAAAGACAATGTTGACAACGACTTTTCCTAAATATAGAAAAGGCTCCTTCACTCTGTGTCAGTGACACACTTTGGTAATAACATATTTTCTTTCTTCCAGTCGATGGCTCAGTCTTCAGTAATGATACCGAAGCACTAAATGCAGAGGAAACTACTAGAAAGGATAAAGAGACCAGACAACCACCCACACGGAGTCAAACACCGACTGCAAACTCAACCCTGCCCGTCCAATCATCATCAGTGAATCACAACAAAGTGCCTCACATTAAATAATCCACTTTTTTTTTTGGGGGGGTCTTTATTTAGTTGGATGTTCAGTGTTTTGTGTTTACTCTTGACTCTGATTCAGAGATCACTCATTTATGTCTGGAGCATGTTTTCCTCTCACACAGTGTTAGGTGGGAGGGCCCTTCCACTCTAGCTGTAGTTGAGGAAATGGATGTTTGTTACAGTTACCACATTTGGGTCTAAACATTCTAAGGTTTTAAGTATTCAGTATTTTGTGGACACATTTGTGTATGTGTTTGCTGGTTGTAAGCCACTGGTGTCTTAGTTTCTGGTTATATGAAGATGATTTTTAAAGCTTTGCAAGTTTAGCACACAAAGACTATATTACTGCCTTAGTTGCATTTAAGCTTCTACTCTTCGAGCTTGAATCTATTGTCAGCATGAGAATGACTGAACGTCTACATGTTACTTCAATCTGGCCACTCTTGTGGTCTTTACGGAATCATTTCATTTTTATTTGCTCTTTATGACCGTTTAATGACTAGAGAAACATCTCATTTTGAATGGCATGCTGCTCTGTACCTGCAAATACCGTAACCAAGTCAGTGAAAAGCTGTCAAATCGGCAGTAAACCTGTACCAACAGTGGTAGTGGCAGGGAAACACCCAAATTATTTGCTATACTGACAGTTTTTTGTTTGTTTTTTTTTTCTCCCCCCAAAGCATGGATTGAAATGGGAATTTTGTCATGTTGCATCATATTGTAGTCATTTGAGATTTTTCTTGTTTAGATTTTCTTAACTTGAACTTACTCTGTACATTGCACAGCATATTTAGTAGCCTCTTCTTCAGCAGCCTGTTTTTCTGTAGTATGAATAATTTGTCTCAATAAAAGTTAGACTTTGACTAATCCAAGTTGAGTTTGTGGTTAATTGAGTTACTTGGACTTGCAGTGAATATTTTCTCAGTTGGTTTGTGGCATGTGTTCATATCCTAAGGGGAACAATTTAGGGTTTGTTTTTTTTTTTTTTTTTTTTTTTTTTTTTTTTTTGCTGCTCTTGAAACAGGAGTGTGCTGGAAATACTGATTTAATCTTAAAGATACTTTTTTCCGACACAGGATGAATTAAATCTTATTTGAAAGGGTTTGCTATTGTTACAGTTTATGACAATTTAAAAGCAGCAAACACTAGAACTATGGAGTGGATTTCTGTATGTTGTAGAATACACCTTTGGTTATTGGTGAACTTAAGCCATCCTCATGTTTAACATAGCTTTATACAATTTATTATTTTCTTTAATATCTTTTCAGATTTTTATTTTTTAATGAGGAGTCAGTAATGTACCACTATAAAAGTAATTCTGACCCAAAACGCTACTAAAGCACCGTTAGGCGAGCTCAGTAAACGTCAGTTCTTCACTGAATAAATAAACATTTGCACAAATACTGGCATGATAATAATCCTTACCATGCGCTGTATGCAGTCTGTATCGGCTCAAAACCGCTTGGTTGTATTTTTATTTTCATGTTTGAAATAGAGCAATTAAAATAAGCAACACAAGTAAAGCAGGTGAACAAAGAACAGGCGCAGCGGGTTGCCTCCAACTCCGTACCCGTCAATTTACACGCTGGAAAAGGAAGCGGGACGGAGCAGTTACAAACTTGTCTACGGTAATCCTACCCCAATTTAAGAAAAGTTTAATTTATTCAAAAGCTCCTTTGGGATAATTAAACTACTGAGTTCAGAGTTACGTATTTCATGTATTTTCCATTTGTTTTTAATTCTCCAGTACGCATCCTACAGCAGTCCAGCCCTCAAACCAGTGTTACAGTTTACATCAAGGTGCAGAATATCAGTATTAGGTAATAATGAGATTAGACCTCAGTAGTGTGCATCCTGGATTTAAAAAAAAAAAAAAAAAAAAAAAAAAAAAGTTCACAAACTTCGCAAAGTTTCCAATTTCTTTCTAAAATATCTCTTGTATTATTTAGTTAAATATCTGATATGCAAACAATATAATTGGGTAAAACTGTACATTATATTTACAAGGAAAAATGTTTAAAAAGTGAAAATAAACACTTGGAAAAACCCCCCCCCAAAAAATAAAACAAAACATAAAACGTATTCTTAAATTAACAAAAGTTGCGATGTTGTTGTGTGAAAATGTGGCCTACATTTTTACACAGACCCATCGACAACCCTGATTTCGTTAGAAATAAAATAATGATACACACCGAAAGTGAATAAATAAAGAGCAATACTGCATTTTACAGCAAAACTTCAAGTGTGTAATTTCGGCTGAAGGCCTTTTTAGGCCCCTGCTCTGCAAAGTCCATCTTCAGAACCGGCTGCAAGGAGTTAAAAAAATAAAAATAAGACATCACAGCGTTAGGGATTTTGCAGACTCTCCAGGAAATCAACAACATCTCTATGGCCGTGCTGTCTGGCTAAATCGACAGGCAGACGGTTTAACTTGTCCCTGGCCTGTGGGTCTGCGTGGTGCTGCACTAAAAGGTGCACAGTGTCCAGAAAGCCCGCCCGAGCAGCGTCGTGCAGCGGGCTTGCCCCGGTGCTTGAGTCCCCCACGTTGGAATTCGCTCCATGCTCGAGTAACAGCTGAGCCACCGACGTGCTCCCCATCATCATTACCTACACACACACAAAAAAACATGACCGGGAATCATATTAACCGATTTAACTGAATCCGATTATTTTACTCTGAAGCACAAAAACTATTTCATGTAAGCCCACCGTCACTCACTAATATAGGCGCACATTAAGCACAAGTACAGCGCCAGTTAATTATTTTTGCACTATTTGCACAGACACTTAACCCTGTGCGTTTATTTATTCATGTATTTATTATCATGCGGCTGACTTTAGTGTTGACTTTCATTTTACTTGAACCCGAGTCTTCTACACCCAACCAAAACAGGCCTGCTGTGACTGACGCGACAGGTTTTTTAAAAAGCTCCAAAGAATGTAGATAAGATGGATTATTGTAGTTGTTGTAGTGCAACAACTGAAGAGGCATTTCACTACCGATCAGCGCAACATGTGGGCCATGAATTCAAATATATATATGTGTGTGTGTGTGTGTGTGTGTGTGTGTATATATATATATAAAGAATGCGTAAAAATATATTATGATGCTTTATATTGTTAAAGTATTTTTGTGCCACATATATTGCAATGCAGCCTAGTTTTTTAGGCCAATCCAAAGGCAAGAAACAATATTATAGTTTCATTTCACTATTGATGCCGTTACAGCTTTTACAATAAACCAAAGGGATCCGGGATTGTTGCTTTTCCTCAATAAAAATACGCGACTTCCATAAACACAACAAAGCGCGTCACTTTCAGACCCGTCGTTTCTTTCTTTCTTAATGATTATTATTATTATTACTGACATGTATAAATCTCTAATAGCTAATAGTTGTAAAAAATAATAGAAATAATAAGGATTTATGCCTGCGTTTGCCATTTGGAAACTTTGAGTTACCCCGCCTGATGAGACCCGTGTAAGTGGGAGAAAGTGGGCTGTTACTGACGGCACTGACCTGCAGAGCTGTTCGTCCAAAACTGTTCGTCCCGTTAACTTGAGCCCCTCTCTCCAGAAGAGCCTCCACCGCTGCCGTGTTTCCCTTCGCCGCGGCTGTGGTCAGTTCATCCTGGAGAGTCATTGTCACGTCCATAAAAACCTGCTGCGATAAGCTCCGTGTCAGGCTGCTCTGACAGGTAGCCCGGTGATGCTTATACGAGGAACAAAAAACGGCACTTAAACGCAACACGGTACCCGTCGAATAGTCCCGGCTCCTCGCTGGTGTGGTCTACGGTGTGGTCTTCAACCGTCCCCGGCTCAACAGTTTTTTTGGATCCCCCGGTTGCCTGGGTCGAATCAGCAACGCCGCTCATCGCCTACCGGTGTGTGTCCGGGCTTGCCTATCGCTTGAATTGAGTGACGTCACCGTCTAGCTGTGACTGCAGAGCCGTTGCAGTGGTGCGACTGTGCGCATGCGCCTCAGAAAATTCGTTTGAAAGAACACGTCCTGCTCCCGGTGCTTAACCGGGTTTTTACTGTGAGGGGATGCTGGAAATGAGCTTTTACGGACAAATGTGACAAACCTCGACTAAACAGAATTGTTTGGGAGTTTTTCGTGATTTAATTAAAAAACGCAGCGGATTAAAGTAACTAGGTAGGCTGCATTTTTATCAAGTAGTGCTGTAGAATCCTCTTTGAGGAAGGCCTATTTATAATTTTGTCTACGAGTTAGCTAAATGTAAGTGTTCTGCTGCTTTATATTTTCACAGCATTTCAGTGTAAAAATATTGTACTTTTTACTGTTTTTACTCCAGTGCAGTTTTTAAACTTCTATTTTCTATTTAGTGACAAAGTGGGCAGGTTAATTTATTACTGCTACTATGCTGCTAGTTATATTTTGCATAATTACTGCTTTTTCAGGGTGACCATTTATAATATGGTAATGTTAAGAAGCAAATCAATCTAGCTGGCTGTGAATATATCCAATCAATATTGTGACTTACTTTGTGCAGTTCACATTTGAGCATTAAAAACAGAATATGACTAAGCAGTCTCACCCATCTATATATTATAGCTGTGCCAGAGTTTTCAGTATCACATTATCTTCATTAGGGTAGAAATCTGTGTTCAGATAACATTAAATAGATGACAATACTCCGAGAAAAGGAGACTTGAGGTTCCACAGCTCGATGGTAATTGACTAGCAGCAGTAACTGTATAATTAATGGTTTCCTTATGTCTGATATATTTGATTATCTAAGCCAAAACAGATAAAAGTAATTGTTTAAACTTTGCTTTTTTCATAATGGTAACTGGTGTCATAGTGAAACTGCAATGCTGTGTTTCTTCATTTTTAAACCAGTTTTACCACATCTGGGCTTGTTCTACCTGTCAGATGACAAAATCTTTTTCATAACCTCTTTCCCGTCATGTTCATTCACTCAACCAAGCTGCTCTGCTGTTCACTGCTCCCCACTTCCTTCTGGCGTCTAACCTCTAACCCTTTAGAAATACAAAATCTATAATCCTTTATTATGCATTCCTCAGCCACCATCTTCCCCTGGCCACTGTCTGTTGTACCTAACCATGTTTTTATAACCTCTAATCAACAGGTGTCGAACTCCAGGCCTCGAGGGCCGGTGTCCTGCAGGTTTTAGATGTGTCCTTGATCCAACACAGCTGATTTAAATGGCTAAATTGCCTCCTCAACATGTCTTGAAGTTCTCCAGAGGCTTGGTAATAAACTAATCATTTGATTCAGTTCAGGGTGAGATCTAAAACCTGCAGGACACCGGCCCTCGAGGCCTGGAGTTCGACACCCCTGCTCTAATCAGATCTGGGTACTGTGTCACACACCTCACCTGCATAATCTTAAATTTCTCCTTAAAAGGGGAGAACCTCAATGTGCAGGTGTTTCCTTAGACGACAATGCTCCTCAAGGTCAGGTTTACTTTTAATCTTGACCTTGTGATCAGCATATGAACGGCCATAATGGAGGAGACGCAAACACAGACAAACAAACAAACAACCTCTGTAAATGATGTTAATTGTTAGCGTCACCTCTCTGTAAAAAAAAAAAAAAAAAAAATACACCACATTATTTGCTGAAATAATTCTGGGTTTAGACTTGAAATATAGTTTCTACACCTACAGCATATGTCCAGGATTTTTGAAGCCTGAACTGGGAAGGTGTGGTCTGTGTTGCTGCCTGTTGTCACGCCATTCACCATCTTATTTTGAGTTTCTTAGGAATAAAAAGTTTTGAAACTGGCTTTCGCAGCATGCCACGCATAGCAAGTCTTGTGATTTGACGTATGGTTAGTAATATGATTAGTAATAGTTTTAGGATGATGGCTAGTCAGCATACATGTGGGCAGTAAGCAGTTCCTGATTTCATTCTTTGGATGAATCGTTTTGAGCGATGCTGCATTCAGATTGAAATAAAACAACAAGACAGACTTACTTTAAGGCACTTTATTTAACGTGTGTAAGTATTCAGGCATCTGTAAAGAAAAGTATTTTAGCTTTCTTTGGGTTTTAAACTTCGCTTTTCCAGTGAAAAACCTCTGCTTAACCCATTAAGCTCCAGTGTCTTACTTCCTTGTCGCTGTGTACACTTTATACTCACATAATCGCAACTGAAGAGTCTCCCTTCCGGGTTTATATTTTTTCTTTTGCCTGAAAACAGAGCTCAGAAGAGGTGTGGGCGTCTTTGTCGTGTGCAGAACAACTGAATTGCCAAATTGTGTGTCACAGTTGTTTCAGCTCAATCCTGGTTTCAATCTTTGAATGAAGTGTGTTGAGCAATGCTTCATTCAGGCTGATTTATCACACTCAAATTAAGACAGAAAGTTGAAGTGGTCATGTAGGAAACCAGACGCCTTTCAAAGCAGAGCTCAGGGCAATAAAATGCATGTAAATTGAATACCAAATTTTGAATTTCTCAGCTAAGACTGGGATCACTCTCAAGACCAGGAGAAGAAAGTATCCTACCTTTTGACCACAAGAGTCTGTTTTAAATCTTTTTTTTTTTACATTAAGTTATTGAAGTGATTTCATTATGTAGTACACTGGCCTCTTTTTAGTATTATTATATTTGTTGATATCATGGCTGTTGTGTTTTGCCTATATGTTTGTGCACTGTATGCTGGGTAGTTTACAGGAAATAAAGTTCTCATTTTTATAACAGGCTCATACACTTTGCAAGCACAATTTTGCCTTCTCTGTGAAAATTCTATATTTGGTTGATATTTGAATTGAGGTGACATTGAGTAAAGTAGGTAGACCCTGTGCACCAGATATACACTAAAAAGGAACCGTTCTTTAAATATTTAATGCATGCAGTCATGACTTCAACAGTTTCTCCTCACGGCTATTTCTTAATGACCTTTTGGATGATGGGGAATTTCAAGCTGAAGATACATGGAATTCTTTGGCAACACTAGACTGCTAATAGATGAAAAAATTCCTAAAGACAATTTTTAGCTCAGTCAGCTGAACTGAGGTCATCCTTTGTACGTGCCTCCACGTTTTACAACAATGGCTTCCGCTTCAGGATTGGACGGAATTCAATCAAGCTCACACAAACACGCAGTCAACTGATGGGTCTTTACCCAAACTGTGCTCAAGGACAAAGTCAAATCAATTGTTTCATGTTTTTTTATGGTCGTGGTTACTATTGACCATTCCGTTATAATAGCCCTGAAGTCATAAACTTTAATTTGGGGGTGTTTTGACATTTTTTGAGTCTGCCTGACTTCACATTGGACTTAAATTATTTTTAGTTAGTGCAATACAGCCAACCAATGACAGCAAATCTTTCTTAACTGTACTTTACACATTACAGTAACCTGTGAAGTGTAACCGACTGACCACGTCCGGCTGACCTGTTGCACAAGACCTGAAAGGTCAATAGTGGCGTAAGGAGTTAACTTAGGTTCCAATAATGTGCAAGGATTTTCCAAGCTGTAACCTTTGCACATGTTAGCAGTTACCATGTTAGTTTAAATAGTAAAAACAAAAAACTTGCATAAACACTTGAATAAAAGCTTCTTTTTTAATTTTTGGCTGCAGGTTTTTTTTCTCCTTTTCAAAAGTAGTAGTTTGCCGAGGATGACTGTGCAGCTGTTTGGTATGTAGGGCATTTTCTTCTCTCTTTTTAAAAAACAGTAATAATTATGGTGCACATAATGTAGTGTAAAAGCAAGGACATACGGATGCAGTGTGTCACTGCTTAGTTTAAATACCGTTGAGTGTGGGTGTAGGTGTGTTGGCCTGGAAGTCCCCTGTATGCACGCACTCGTGTATATGTGTCTGTGTTTGGTTTAAGAAAAGGGCACAGTGACTGAACAGCTTATGCACCAGTTTAAAGTATGAAAAAATAAACAGGTCACTATTTAAAAAAAAGGAAGAAAAAGGGCATTTAAAGTTAGCTTTATAATAATAACAAACCGATTCATCAAAACACGTCTTGTTCAGCGGTTTTTCTTTGTAGGGATTAACTTTGTGACATCACTGCAGTTGGAATGTCCTTCTGGTCAGAAAAATGCTCTGAGAAGAAAGGCCTCCTTTTCAGAGGTAAATTTAGCAACTTAGTTTGGGGGAAAACCAGTCAATAGTGATGTGGGCATCATTGTAATCTGCTAATTATACATAGAACTATATGGTGTTTCCCACAGAGCCTCTTCCAAGTTATATTCCTCGGTTTAGGAATTTTGTGCTCCGTTTGATGTTTGCTCTCGATGGCTTCTGAATGTGAACAAAACCTTTTAACGATTCGGATCTTCAGTTTTTGTTTTTTATCTCTCACCATTCGCACTTTGCTCTGTGCCTGCCGCCGTCCTAACCACAGTCCTCGAGAAGGGGAATACCTTCGCTCTGATTCCCGGCGAATGAAATCACCTCCTGCTGACTCTTCGTTTGAAATCCCCCTTTTTTTTCTATTGTCTGTTTTGACCTGAGTCTCGGCTGCCTGCTAATTAATTTAATATAAATATTCTGATGCTGCTCGTCGTTAGTTTGCAGAGGCAGGCCTGTCTTGTTTATCTAGGTCTGTTTATATTCTTCCTCAAAGCAAAAAAAGCAAGTTCAGCAGTTCAACTTAAAAAGTATGCTGTTATGTCAACCTCTTCAAACACACATAGGCATGTTTACAAAGTTATATTCCACCTTCATTTTGCCTCCACCCAGTGGCATCAGCACACCGTGGAGCTGTGTTTTCTTCCTAAAACCACACTTCTATTGATAGCTGCTAAGCAGTTCTGCACAATCTGTGGTATTTCGCCATGCTGTGATGAATCCCTGCCCTGCCCACCCACCAGGCTTTCTAATTATTTCCCTTTATTGCATCATCTCGATGTTACTGGTAACTTAATTCTTTCTCGCACGTCCCTGAAAATTAATTTCTTATGTAAACTGTTGTCAGGCTTTCATTGGATCGGTGACTTCTCGGTGACTTGTGTACCTAGAGAGGACATACCGGCTGATCCAGCCTTTCTCCCAATATTTGCAGACCGCACATGACATCAAAGACACATCAAAAACCGAGACTAAGGTTAAGCACACATAATTCAGTAAACTGTATTGCTGATAAAGTCCTTGTTATGTCTGTGTTTTTGCTTTGAAGTCTGTGCACGAGCTGAGGAGTAATAACCAGACAGAGGGAGGCTTTGTTGTGTATTTAGGTTACTTTTTTAACAACTCTATAAGTCATCCATTCATTAGATACGTATTTGGTTAGTCTTTCATTCTTTTTTGCTGACTAATCACCATCTTCATTCATCATCAGTGGGCTAATAACACTATTCTAGACATTAAACTCCTTTTAGATCTTTTTTTTCAGTCGGCTGTATCTGCAAGGATTTGTTTTAATTCATACATATATTGTATTATACAGTACATTTATATATTTAGATATATATTTAGTTGAGCACAGTTAATTATATTAATGCTTACTAAACTTAAAGGCCTCCAGTATATATTTTATGGATTAATATATAAAGAGTGGAAAATACTCACGGTTATCTGCCTGTGGAGTACTATTTTGTATTTCTGATACATAGTGTGAACTGTTCAGGTCTAAATAACACAATTATCCTCTACTATATATTGTTGGACACTTGGCAGTTTAGAGTGATGCTTTAATAGCTTTTTGTAAATCAGCTTGAAAAGTTAGTTTATGTTGGTTAAAAATGACACTGATACACTCACCATCTACTGTGGACAATAAATAATACAGTGTTTGTTGTTCTAGCTTACACCGATTGACTCCCAGTAAAATCCAGAAATGCTTCCCATAGTTTTCGAAACGAGAACTGGAGGCAGAGCCAATGGAAGCAGCTCTCGGTTCAGGCTGAAGGGACCGACGCCCTCTTTATTTTTCAGATTAGACTGAAAATGGGCTTGTTCTTATATAGCACTTTTCTACTCTGCATGAGCAGTAAAAGCACTTTATATGACATGCCTCATTCACCCAATCACATAAACTCTTATATAGAAAGCACCTATAAGTGCTTTCTATCCAACATTCGCACACAACTTGGAGTTTGGTATCTCACCCTCCTGAGCTAGTCCCCTCAAAAGTTTCCCTTTTAATAAAGCTTATAGTTAAAAGTGGATCATGTGACCCTAAACCATCCCTTAGTTATGCTGCTAAGGGCTAATGCTACCCACTCTTTCACTCTTTAATGAGCTTATATGCTACTATTGCACGCCATTACCTTCATGTTGTTTGTGTCCTTCGTAGCTCTTTTGTCTTTCCCCTCTGAGACCGGTCCCAGCACATAGCTGCACCCTGCCTGAGCCTGGATCTGCTGGAGGTTTCTTGCTGTTTAAAGGGGAGTTTATGTTCGCTACACAGTTGCAGGCATTCTTGCTTATAGGAGTTTATTGAGATGCTCTCTATACTACTCAAGATGAGTATTGTTAGGCTCCAAATGTCAAGCACAAAGAAAAGGTTATCCGTCTTCTCTGTAAATACTAGATAATACACTCGTAGTGACTTGGTTGCCTTACATTTCTGTGTCACAATATATTTATTCCCGATGTTAATTTGTTTAAAAATCTTCTAAATGCATCTTTTTAATCCAAAATTCTCCTGAAGTTTTACGTGGGTATTAATTCATGGTTTTAACAAATAGTGTGGGTAGAGCACTCCACCCTTGATCTTATTTCGTCACACACACACACACACACACACACACACACACACACACACACACACACACACACACACACACACACACACACACACACGGTATCAGTGGACTGTTTGTTAGAGGCATGTAAGGTCGCCAGTTTTCAGGGACTCCAGATTGAGAGCAGAGCGTGAAGAGAGGGAAGGATTTCCTTCCACTGACATTTTCTCATTGTGCCAGTCACACACATACTGAGCAGCCACCCGCCCACATATGTACGACTGCACCGAGCCGCTGGGCCACCCTAATAATAATGCTGAAATAGATAGAGACATGGTAAGTGTGAGAAGCCATATTGACTGTCAGAAGGCTAACATGTGGTTCTTTTACAATGTTTAAACAGTCGACTACTCTAACAAGGAGTCAATTGTGCACTGATACTGGAGATATTGAAATGTTCTGCATAGTCTGCTCATAGATGTGTGTTTCTCCAGATTTGGACTTGAGGGAGTAATAAAGGCAGCATTGCTTCCATTGTTGGTTAGTGATTAACAAGAAAGGTGACATCATTCCCCCTTATTATGACAGTGATTACTGGCAGCACCTGAAGATATGCTTACACAAACGAAACCAATGGCTTTATGAACTCTTTATAACCTGGTGGAAGCACGTCGACGAGCTCTTTCTAATGTTTCATCAATATAATAATAATAAAAGTGTTGTTTTTGTGAGGCTAAGGTTGTAGCTCTTTAATTTTTTTTGTGTGTGTTTTTTTTCAATAATGCCGAAAAATGCCACACACTTAGTTGTGGCATCTTTGCAGGCTTTTCTAAAGTTAATTTTAGGACACACTCCTGCGCAATGTAATTATGTAAACAGAAAAGGATACAGGCTTGATGTGACCTTTTAAAAAAATCTACTCAAATGTTCCCAGCAAGTTTTGTTAGTCTTATAACTAGTATACAACATGGTAAAAATTAAAAAAAGAAGAAAAAGACAAAAAAAGGTTTTCCTAATTTTTGTCAGAGGTTTTTCCAAACTCAGAATTTGGATTTTCTACCACAGTCCCACAGAAGTAAAAGCATCTTGAGGTTTTTTGTATACCGTTACATCAACCCTTCCCCTCAATGAGTTCCTGCCAAAGATAGTCATGTCCGCTCTCAGAGTTGTGTGGGTGGCCTGAGTGACTGCATGTTTGGCTCAGAGGCAGCTTTATGGAAATGTGTCATATTTATATAAAATGGAGATCCACGAAGATTCAGGGAAAGCTGCGAGAAATTTTATGAAGAGGGAAGTTTGGGGGAGGAAAATATGTGACAATAATTATGTGGAAATTATGTGGTTTTCAGGTAATTATTATTTGCACTTCCCAAACTCCCTCTAGGAACACCCTTGCTTATTTCTGCATTCCCAGATTAAAGCGTAATGAGATAATAGCTTTGTTAAAAGGTGGGGTCCAGTAAAGGTGTTTGCTCTGTGGCAAGGGTGTGTTAGGCAGCTGTCTCCACCCAGTTGTTTATCCTGCCATCAGGATTTCTACTGTACTCTTCATTCGTCCATAAGCAATGAGTGTGAAGTAAACATATCTCTGTCTCAGATTTTTGTCCACGCTTTCTCCAAGAAATCTAGTTCCCTGTGCTCACTTCCTGTGTGTTTGCGGAGGCGTTTAGTCAGTGGAGATAGAGCGTGGTTTGATTAAGGCTGAACCATTACCTAAAAATGATATCAGACACGGAGGAAGTGAATATATTCGGTTTACAGACACCATGAATAAACACGATTTAAGATAAATATGCCAGACATGAATAGTGTAGGTATTGATTTACCTCATAATTAAACAGCTGAATAAATGAGCAGTGATGGTGGGGAGTATTAATAGTCTCCTGCTTAGCTAATCTATAAATACAACATTCATAGGCATGACTTCTTTAGATATTTACAAGTGAGGGACCACTCACAACAATACTCACTAATCAAACTGTCTCTAAATGTGAAAAGCAGATATTTCAACTTCTATAAAAATTTGTTATGGCCTGTTAACAGAATTTGGGGTCACTGACACAACCAATTTGAAGAGGACTTGGGAAAAGGAATTAAATATAGAGATCAGTGACGAGGTATGGGACAAAGTTTGGGAGAATGCTAAATCTCTGAGCGTCTGTAATAAAATTAAGGCAATCCAAATTAAAATCCTACACAGAGCTCACATATCACCTTCTCAACGCCATAAATACAATTCAGACCTTTCTCTGCTGTGCCCTAAATGTAAAATAGAGGTGGGCAACCTCACGCACTGTCTATGGTCCTGCCGCAAAATACAACAATTCTGGTTCCTCATAAAGTGTGAACTGGATAAGATCTTCACCACTGAAACTGAATGCAATCCACTGTTGTTGTTTTGGTTATTTGTTTGTTTGTTTAATTTTGGTGTCAGTGTAAAGTTTAAAACTCAATAAACACACAGTTAAAAAAAAATAGTCTCCTGCTTTTTTGTGCAAGGGTGACTTGTAAGATGAACCGAAAGAGAAACCTATCGCTCTAAAAAAAGTAGCGTTACATGATAAACCAGTCCTAGGATTCAAAGGTGCAATCACTCGTACTTTTCATGACCTTTGCTTTACGATAAGAGATAACTATTTAGATGAGTATGTAGTGTCCTTAGTAACAGTTATTGCATTTTAAATGCCAATTATCTTTTATGGTCATTATTTTACAATCAGCCAACCTTAGATTACCCTTTCACTATTATAGTTGACTGAGGATTTTTTAAAACATTTTGTCACTAGGGGGCAGAATAGTGACACTCATTTACAGTGAAGGTGCTCAGTTGAGCTCTGAAAAGGTCATTGGATGGTGAAAAGTGCACTGGTTTTTGCTGTGCACAGTCTGCCTCGAGGACCAGCCATGCTTCTAGGCTGCTGATTATCTAATTGATCTTTCTGGAAGATAAATCACTTCACTATTGTCTCTGAGTACAGTCAACTCAGTGCTGTGTTCGGAAAACCAGTTTGAGATAATTTGAACTTTGTGATGTGGTGTTTTGTCATGCTGGAAGCAGGCATCAGAAGATGGGCGCCCTTGGATGGATATGGTCAGCAACAATACTTGGGTGTTTAAGCAATGCACATGCGATTATATGGCACCCGAAGTCTGCCAAGAAAATGTCCTGCACACCATTGCACCACCACATCCTCAGTCAATAATGCAAGGAAGTGAAGTTTGGAGTGGAAGCCAGTGTGGTTCTTTGCTGCTCATCTGCATTCAGAGATGCTCTTCTGCATACCTCGGTTGTACCAAGTACTGAGAGAAGTTGTTGGCCTCTTATCAGGTTGAAGCAGTCTGGCCATTCTCCTCTAACCTCCGGCATCAACAAGAAAACTGCTGCTCGCTGGAGATTTTTTTCAGTTTTCAGACCATTTGCTGTAAACTCTAGAGATGATTGTGCTGTTTTCTGGCATGTCTAGCACCAACAACCACATCACATTGAGAGTCACTTAAATCGCTTTTCTTTCCAAGTTCTTCATCAAGTTGCCTTGACCGTGTCTGCATGTCTAAATGCAACGAGTTGCTTCAGTATGATTGGCTGCTTAGATAATTGTGTTGATGAGACTGCTGCTGTGGTGATTTGGCGCTACGTATATAAAAATGAATCAAACGTGTGTACCTAATAAAATGGCAAGTGGTGTCTAGGAAAAGTAAAATGTACTAATGAAACCAGTCTCATGTGGCTATGAAAGCCTATTTTCTAAATCTGTCATGTTGCTCAGAGGTGCCTCCTCACTCATCTTGTCTCGGCGAATAATCGATTTATCGGCCACCAAAACGAACAATTCACGCTGCGGCGTGAACAAAAGCAACGCGAGATTACTGGGCCCAAATGTTAGATGTTGAAGTCAGCAGAGAGGAGATAGAGGCTACGGCAGTGCGGTTTGAGCTCTTCTCAGACAGATAATGTGTGTAGTCACCCACCCTTTCTCCCTCCCCCGCCTCCCACATCATCACCATCCCTCCGGGCAATATGAGACGTCTGGGAGAGCAGAGGGGTGAAACTGGAGAGATGCCGCAGTCACTGGCCCATGTAATAGAACGATAGAGGAGGGTGTGGACACACACACACACACACACACACACACACACACACACACACACACACACACACACACACACACACACTCTCACACTTTTGTATGTTATAGTGAATATCCTGAGCATTTTGATTTGGTTGTGTTTAGACAGCAGGCTAACCAGCAGTCCAGTTTTGGTACCTCTTGTTTTCCTTCTTTTAGTGTTGGTAAGAACAAAAAACTGCAGACACTCAGGGGTGGTGGATTGGGGAGAGGCTAATAATTGTTTTTTTTTTCTATTCAGATATTGTTATTCTTTCCAGTTGTACATATATTCTATGAAAAGGTCGAAAACACAGTGAAAAATGCCCATCAATAGTCTAACAATGCACACACGCATTACACATTATCCCTGCTGAAAATGTGTATCACAAGAGAAGCTAAACCATTTAATGAGAAATGACAATGTCTCTATTCTCTCTCTCACTTGTATGAAGCAGGCCCCACAGTACAGGAGCTTGCTTAAACTCATTAAAAGTAATGATAAAAGCCGTTTTTGTGCAAGTTAGGCAGGCTTTATGCGTGCTAGAGCTGGATTTGGAAAGTGCAAATGTGCACAGAACAAAGTCTGTCAGACAGGCTTTGCAGAATTATAGCTTAATAGAATTAGGGCCTTTATGGACTATTGATTGAAATTTGTAATATGTGCTCATAGTCATCCATCCAGTTTCTTAACCACTTGTTGAGCTTATTCCATCTGTCACTGGATGACTTGGATAAGTTGCCAGTCTGTGACAATTAAATGTAAAATATGTTTTTTATTTAGCTGTGGTGTCTGATGAAATGTGAACAAACACTGTCCACACTAACGTGTACTTCCTTCATATGCACCAATAAATAATTTCCATGGGTACACACCATGACGTTAGCAAAACACAAGCTTTGTTTATACATTAACACATACCTGTAGATTTACAGTAAATGCCCTGAGAGATTATTTGCCTGCCCGCAGGGTGGGAGTAATTCTGTTTATCACAGGCCCAACAGCTTTAACAGCTTCCTGTCATGTGATCTGCCTGGCTCCAAGAGGTCTGGACAAACCACCTGTCATATGGATGCAAAGAGTGAAGGCCGGTATCTCTGTTCAGGAGGTACGATCACAATACAGCAAACACGTGAAAACGAGCTTTAAGAGACACTATGTATGTGTGTGTGGCATCTATCTGTGTCTCCTGCCGTCTGTGGTAAACGGAAGTATCTAATTTCCTAATTGAAATGTTGTAAATTATAAGCAGTCAGCAGGAAAATCATTAAAATCAGGTGGCCATATCAGCTCAGAAACCACGCGATGACAATGAACAAATGCCCGATTGTCTGGCGGTAAATGTGACAGCTATACCGCAGGAAGTGCCAATGGCAAACAATCACATGAGAAATTCCACTCGCAGGCGGTGAAGAATATCCCATAAATCATCGTTAACTTCTAATTTGATCCCTATTTATTCCACAACTGTCCACCTGAGGATTAGGCTTCCCATTTATTATTGCACCACTAGATGGCACTGTGCCAACGACTATTACCCCCTCTCAGAGCACACTGACCTTATTCCCTATCTATCTAATTACACATTAGACCGGTAATATGCCATTCCACATCCATGGGTCTCAGATGAATGGTTTCCCCCTCCCTTCCTCTTTTCATCTCTCTCTCCTCCCATCCTTCCCCTTTCGCCCCCCACCCTCCCCACTCTGTTCCAGCCAGCTTCCCTCAATTACTGTCACGGGCAGGCCACAACATCAGGGGAGGCTGTGTGGATGGATGGGAGGGTGGGGTGTGGAAGAGGAGGGAGCAGAAGGAAAATGTGTATTATGGATGTGATGAGAGGAGGAGACAGTTGCTGACATACCAGCACACGGTATATGTTTACAGGTGTGTTATACGTGTGCGTGTGTGCGTATGTGTGTGTGCCTGTGCAGCTGTGTGTTTGTGTGATATGCCCATGTGGCAATCGCTTGCCACACGCCGTTGCTGTTGTAGCAACGATGCTGTGGCAACAACGGTTTGACATTTGTGAAGGATAAATATATTCCACTTAGACGAGAGCTATTACCCTCCACTAGTTGTGGTGGAAATACAAAAAAAAAAAGCTGAGCAGCTGCAGTGATTGTTCAGCCATGTTTCATTTGCAGCATTTCACTGTCAAAATTAGGCAGACCGCTTTTTGTTAAAGGTTGTTTTTCTCATATTTTATACCTTGCAGTACACCAATGGACATTTCAGATCTGGTATTCAAAGTAAACATTTTTTTGACAATTTGAACCTAGTATCAAATCTAAGCATCTAACATTATTTTTCAGCTTTTTTTTTTTTTTTACATAACTTTTGTGTTTCTGTTTGCCTTTAAATATTAAATACTCGTCAGTAAGTATTTAATGCTCCTGGCCTGCAGTGTTTAGTGCACTAACCGACATCTCATGCATGAAGTGTGCCTCCAAAGCATGAATGTGAGTTACACCCACAAGCCCGATGTTGTAAATTAGTTATCACGTGCAGGTACAGTGCCGTGAAAAAATATTTGCGCCCTTCCTGATTTCTTAGTTTTTTCCATATTTGTCGCTTACATATTTCAGATCATCAAACAAATTATTAAAAGATGGTAACCCGAGTAAATATAACATGTAGTTTTTAAATTATTTCAATTGTTTAGGGAAAACATTATCCTAATCGACCATATCCGGTGTGAAAAAGTAACTGCTCCCCCTTGTTAAATCATGAATTAACTGTGATTTACCATTTTCACTAACCCCGCCCAGGTCTGATTACTGCCAGACCTGTTGATTCAAGAAATCACTTAAATAGAAGCTGTTTGACAAAGAGAAGCAGACTAAAATATCTCAAAAGCAATATATCAGGCTGCAATTCGAAGAAACAGCTGAGAAACAAAGTCAATGACATCTATCTGTCTGTAAAAGGTTACAAAACCACTTCTAAGGCTCTGAGACTTCAATGAACCACAGTAAGGGTCATTATCCACAAATGGAGAAAACTTGGAGCAGTGGGGAACCTTCCCAGGACTGGCCGACGTACTAGAATTACTCAATCACTCATCCAGGAGGTCACAAAAGACCCCAGAAAAACATCTAAAGAACTGCATGTGTCACTTATCTCATTTAAGTTTACAGTTCATGATTCAACACAAAGAAAGAGACCTAGCAAAAAGGCATCCATGGGAGAGTTCAAGGAGAAAACCACTGCTGACCAAAAAGAACAAAAGCTCGTCTCACATTCCCCACAAAACACTGATGACTTTTGGGAAGATATTCTGTAGATTAAGAAGACAAAAACGTAAGATTTCAAAGGCTTAAATCCGGTTGCATTTAGAATAAAATCAAACATGGTTGTGGTTCACGCCCAGAAGCCATGAAACGTGTAGGTGTGACAAATGTGAAAAAACGCAAGAAATAGTTTTTCGCAGCACTGTAAATATATTGATTTTGAACTTTCCTCTGTGATTTTTATGTTTGAGTCAATCCCCTAGTTTATGACTGCAAAATCTTTATGTACACCATTTTTGTCCCCACTACAGACATACAGTATAAAATAATTTCATTTTCTGCTGGAACTGTTCAAATGTTATGGACGAGAAATCTGAAAAGCACTTATTAGCCCTTAAAGAATAGCTACGTTTTGCAATCTGTTGCTGAATAGTCGATGAAGATCTACACCAGAGGAGGACAGACATTGTTGTTTGTGCCAGTGGAACTAAAAATAACCTAACAACGAAGGTTTGAATTATTATTTTGTTTCAAAATGAGTTGCTTAGAAGCTAACAAAACTCTGTCAAAAGATGTGCGTCTTAGGTGTGGATCAGGCAAAATAGGTTTTAGATACATATGTGATGTTGAAACTTACAGAAAAGCCTTGAAGCAGCCGCTCTGACTTTAATGGATCTTTATATTCTTTATTTTCTTTCAGCGTTACTGCTGTTACATACAAACCCCTCCCAGTGGCTTAGCTGGAGCGATTTAAAATTTGTGTCATCTAAAAATGCTGGGAATTTTCACATTTTTTTTCATTAGAGATAAAATTGTCAAACAAAGGAATATTATACATTTTTCCCATCAAAGTTCAGCCTGAATACATATAACAGCGGACCTATGGTTCTTTCTTAAATTTACATCATAGTGGCTGCTGGTTTAGCTTGCTGGGTAGATCAGGTGACCCATAGATCATAAGGCTAACTCTGAGGTTAACCATTGTCCCAGCTTGCCTGTTTCTCCACCGTTTGGTCACAATAGCACCTAAAAACATAGGCTGCAGACTTGAGACTCCAGAAGGGCACGATGAGCTGCGATGCCATTTGCAGCTGACATAAAGGCAGCGTTTAATGTGCTTGGATGAGAATGGGTTGGCCCAGAGTGCAGATGATGATGTATGTGTTAACAATCAGATTTCCAGTGTTCCTCCGTCTTGCTCTCCACACACTTCCAATATCTGGCAAACCCTGGAAAAAATGGTGTCAAACACAAAGCCATTCTCTAGGTTTCTGCTCAGCTCCACTGCAAACCAGAGCATAATGCATTCGTGTTTATATGCCTGAGATATTCGTCTGCCTGTTTTCGGTGCAATTATTTGTATGTGTTTTTACATGTTGCCTGAGGGTCTATGGTTCAGGAAGCAGTATTTCTCCCATTCCTTAGATATCTTCTTTATGAACCCAGGCAAATCCGCTTCATTAAGAAGCCTTTTCACACCTCTACCCCTGCAAAACACTTCATACATAAAATCCCTAATTTCCTGTCTGGGTGAGTGTAAGTAATTGAATCATTTCACACAGAAGAAAGATCAGTATCACACTGCTGGAGGTGTCCACACAGACTCAGGGACACTGTGGCCACAGATGTATACATGTTTGGTTAGATCAAGCATAGAGTTTTTAGGGCCTTGGTTTACTACATGTACTGTTATACCCGTTACATCTTTTTTATCCTGGTGGGGGATTTCCTTTCTTTTTGGGAGATCGCTGAGTAGTCTTGGATGAATTGCGAGAGTTTAATAAATATGGTAATCGCCCCAGCTTTTCCTCTCATACGATCAAGTGCTTAACAATTTTATGTTTAGAAGAAACTGATGGATGGATGACCATAAGATTTGGTGCAAAATTGTCCAAAGACAACACACTTGCACTCCCCATTAGTTGCATACTGAAGGTTGGTAAGAACTCATTGGCAACACATTTTAATGCACTCAATACCCCTTTAGCCTTTTTTCTATGTGTAGTGTAGCATAAAAACAAACAAACAATAAAAAACCAGCAACTCCTCCCAGAAGAAAGAACTTCATCCTCTTAAACCACTTTCACTAATAATGAAAATTCCTGCAAAGACTCAGGAACAGAACCCCTGTCTGTTAATGCAATTTGTCAATGCATCCATACGTTACAAAAACAAACATGGGATAAAGGTTTGGACAGCTCCTGTGAACTGATGAGACAAAGTTTTTTGGGAAATCATGGATACTTTGTCCTCTGGCACACTGGGGATTTAGATCTGTGCTACATCTACCCTGTAGGCACATTTTAACTGAAAACACATCTGAAATCCTACACCGTAGTCTACGCTGTAACCCGACATGCACCTCTCTAAGAATGTAACTACATGTCCCGTCGACATAGCCTGCACAAATATAAATGTGGGCAATGCATCACCACAAAGGGATGAAGGTTGGTTTGGTTAGCATATGGTTCAAAAGCTATGGTAGGGGTAAATTGCACATTCAGCATGTATTACAACAACACTGCTCTCTAGTCAAAGAGCTCAGCTACTGTTAAGTCCTGTCTGTGGTCCAAAACCCAATTGGGGCATTACAAATTGGAAAATATGACAATTTGTAATGTCATATTTGCTGCTAAAATCATACATCAAAAAACAACGGGACAGTGTTTTTCTTTCAAAGCGACAGCAAGTAGTTTCATAAGCTGTCTTGTTTCTTACTGTATGTGGCCTTTTTATTCACTGTACCAGGGAAAAATGACAACAGTCTTTTTTTGTGTGTGTTTTCAGTTTGGAAACACGCACAACAGTGAAGATGCGCAAGTGAGGGCATAGCTGACCAACCACAACAAACATCCAGAGTCCAGCAGAAACACAATGTACATACACACACTGGGCAGGCTGTCTGTACATTTTTAATTACGTGTGTTGGGTTTTAATCACAAATCTTTTTTGTGAGCAGATGTTTGCAAAACCAATAACATTTTCATCAATCTTTGAGCTAATTATAAAAGTTGATGTTTAGTACCATTGTGCCAAAGTACAGCCCCACAGAGGCACTAGAATAGCTAGTGCTAGTATTCAGCCATAGAAAGATTATTAGAGTGTAAAAAAACAGTGATTTGGTAAAAACGCACCTGATACATGGACTTATTTCACTAAGATGGGCGGGATAATGTTAAATTAATAGTTTACTACATTTTTGGACCTCTTGCTGCTACAAACACTAGTAACAATATAACAATAATACTTTCCTAAATAGGCTCCAGGAAAACTTTTCTTGTGCTCCTTTGTCGGTTTAGTTGTCCTCGTAATTTTAAAGCTAGCCACAGTGCGACGGCCCCGTAAACAGGACGACAGTCTGTCAATGAGCTGCTCCGTCAAAGCAGATGGGGGTTAAGTACTTTGCTGGAAGGTGAATGATGATGAAACTGTAGTTGCAGATAGTTTGTCATTTTCATCACCCTGTCCGCATTTTCACTATCAGTCCATGCACTTGAACTGAATGAGCCTGAGACCATTTGTCTTTAAGCATTTTTAACATGGTTGCTTTGGGTTGTCTCACTCAGAACTGGCTGCATTATGAAGTCGCAGTATTGACTTCAGTGTTCTCTTCAGGTTTAAATACACGTGTGTCGGGCTGTTTATTTTCAGCATCTTGGAACTAAGGTCTTTTTGCCAAATTAGCTCCAGCTTGATAACTACAATTTACTAAAAATAATTCCCTTGCTCTCAACACTAATTCCTTTCCTAACTAATTCCTCTTACCTCAGTCCATCTAATGGCGCTACTGCAGACGAGGTTAGAAAGGGCTTTTCAGGGCTACGGGGAGGGGGTGAAAGGGTGAAGAGTGGGGTGAGTCTGTGGCGCTTTGTTGCTGCACATTAATTGAATGGGCTTGGGTCCTGAATCCCTAATTAGGGACAATGGCTGTGACATGGGCAGTGCAGAAGCAGAGAGCTCTTCTGAGAGGTAAGTGGGGAATTGAAGGACAGCCACGGGAAAGCACCTCACGCTCTCATACAGCATCCTCCAAAAGCCTTAAGAGACTATTGTGCGAGTGTACAAGAGTGCACGCACACGTGTGAACAAGCAGACACACACACACACACACACACACACACCAGAACACACACACACACACACACACAGATACAAATGAAAGAGAGGTAGAGTAGGGGATGGAAGCGAGATGGCGCTCCAGCAGCCTCTTTGCATCGCTTCCTTCTTCCAGCTCATTGACTGATGTCACAATAAGAGAGTGAGAGACGGGGGAGTGCATCATTTGTGGTTGGGGGTGGGGTGGGGAATGGGAGAATGACGTTAGAGCTGAAAAAAAAAAGAAAAAAGAAAGAAAATAAACATCTTACTAAGAAGCGTCAGACTGTGGCGGTGTGGATTGTTTGTGTAGGTTTTGCAGCACGTGCAACATGAAATAAATGTTTTCATGTGAGCATTTTGTTGACTAGTGGGTGTCTTTGCACCATATTTCAGCTTAGCAACGTCTTAGTACGTCTTCATGATGGACCATCAAAAAATCATTAAGAGAGTGCTGAATGACAGTTACGTACTAGTTCTGTTACATTAATTGATTTAGAAAGGCTCATTTCGATTCTTTTCAATTCTACCAGACATTTTCAGAGAATATTTTACTCAGAAATATTAAACTGGTGATTGGGGTTTGGTGTATTATTTAATGTCAGCAGCATATAAATCCTACTTCTGCAGCAGGTGTGATTTACACCTGAAAATCAGAGTAGAACAGTTGAAAACACAGCGTTGATGTACCTGCACTGCAACCCTAAACTTTTCTAGACATTGCTCAGAAAGACCTGTTTGTAAGAATGGAAATATTCAACTGAGGTAAATCAGCATTTGAACTGATTTTACCCTGCCCCTCTCTAGTGCAAAGTCTGAGTCATTTCCATTTGGGTTCAGGTGAGAACAAAGCAGGTAACTGTCTGTTGAATGAGTCAACCATGTCATGTGTCCTTTTCTTGCCCTGAGACCTGTCTGCTCTGCATGGGCTGCACCTTTATCAAACCTGACAAATTTAAAGAAAGTTAAATGTCAGTTTGCATATATACGTTTTAATTTGTGTTCGTGTTTGTGTTACATTCCTGCATTTTTATTGCTTAAAAGTGTAGCATGAAAAAAATCACATTGATATCAGATGTGATAAACTCTTCTTTTTTTTGTGTTAAAGGAGCTCAGCTGTGTATTTGATTATATTTGCATTTACAATAAACAACTTGAGGTAAAGCCTGGTAATAAAAGATTGTCTTAAGTCTACTGGTAGAGTGTCCTTTTATGTCCTTGGTTCTGAAGCTGTTTTTAAAAAATCTCTCAGGCTGAGGAACGTGCTTTTAGTCAAAGAGAAAGAAAAATAGGAATTAGAAAGCGTAACTTTAATATTAAGTAACGCTTAGCGTAACACTCGCCACTTTATGAATTTACGCAGCTCTAGATGTTCGACTTTACTGATTTGAGCTGTATTTACAAAATGCCTAAATACTTTCAATCAAATATTAGAGGGACCTCGCCCCGCTAACTCACCCATGTGATATCTGTACTGTCCTCTCCAAGTAACAACATGCTGGTATTTTAAAGTTTAGCAACCTCTAGTGGCATACACAAAGTGTAAGCAAAATGTTTTCTAGTGTCATCACCCTCACAGGGTCTGAACTTGTCAGCCTGCTAATGTAGAAAAGTTAACATGTCTTTAGCATCCTCCAGTAAATACAGACTACATTCCCATTTGTTAAATTTGTCTAACTCAAACAGATTTGCTGACCTCAGAAAAATTCCCTGAAATCATCTGACATGGCAGAGAGGCCAACTTCACACTAAGAGCTGATTATCCAGGCCAGTCTGAAGATTATGTGTAGAAACATCTTGAAACCATAATCCGCTGAGATTATATTTACCTTTGAAGGAGTTCCCGCCACATTATCTTGGTCAAGCAGTTTTCTTCCAGTGAGCCCTGGTACTATACTGCCCAGGGTAGCTAGCTCTTGTAGGAACTCCCAAGGCTCCCAACTGGTTCTGGGTGAGGGTCAGGCTAATTGCGATTCAGATGAGCCTTTTAAAGGTAAAATCTAAAAACCAAGTACTCTTACCGAAAATAGAGATACTGTGCTCCCATCCTGTGTCAAAACCCTCTATCCACCAGGTGCATGACAATGAGACCATCTAGCCTGGAGTTCTGGGAGTGAGCTGCTGGCCCAAGTCTAGGAGTCCAAGTGTCTCAGGCTCTTGTTCACAACTGAGAGAAGAAAGGAGTGGGAGACTGATGGATGGATTGGTGCAGAGGGTGTGCTCAGGGAAAGCTGAGCGTCAAAGTAAGGCTGTTGATTTACCCATCCTTCTATGTTGTTGTCCTTCATTAGTACAGACTGTAGAAATAATGAGATCCAGATACAAATGACAGAAATAATCTTCCTCTGTTGGGTGTCTGGGCTATTGGAAGTTATTCAAAAGTGGATCGGAGTTGAGCCGCTAAACCTTCACAACCAACTGAGCCAACAGAGATGCTGTTGAGATGCAGACGTGTCTGGAGTATGTCCATCAGGGAGGGGACTGCAGGGAAGCCCCTCAACACACTGGAGAAATTATGTCTCTTGACTTGGGGAGTACCTCAAAGTGCTTCAAGTAGGAAGCTGGGGAGCGGCTATTTGGGCCATCTCGGCTCAGACTGCTGCCACAGTGACCCAGGCCCTGATAAGTGGCATAAAATGGGCACTGACTTTGTTAAATCTCTATTCCAGAGCTTTACAAAATCTGACAAGCTACCTTAAGTGGTGTCACATGAGCTGGCTTTGATTGTAGCAGAACACAATGCATTTGAAAAGAAAATCTTGCTGTGCAGTTAAAAAAAGACATTGGTTGTTCCATGTCTGTAGTTGATGGAAGAGGCATAAGCCACAGCTTCTACAATGCAACCATATCATCCCCTCACACTGTTGAGCTGAATAAGAATAAAAGCGAGATAACTAAAAGAGAAGATGTCTCTGTTTCTGCTGGTTTCTAGAACTTTGCCTGTGCCAAAAAATGAACTGAGCAAAATGCAGTGTGTTGAATTTGAAAAGATGAGTGTCATTAGCTTTTAGTTTCATTAACACAAAACGTTCACCTCAATTCCCTTTGTAGTTTCTAGGTGTTCCTCCAAACATCTTAACCTGTACTCATTCTGACTCTGCTAAATACTGCTGTTTTAACATCTTAGTCTCCTTTCCTGCCAGATGAGCAAAATAATGGCAGTCTGCAGCATGAATATCGACATCACTTTTTTTTTTTATTGCACAAAAGGACCAGAGTGGGATGGTAAAGTGCAAACTGCATCCAGGAGAGAAACAACTGCATTATAATGCTAACACAACTCTAGCTCTTTGCAAGCAGCTGCACAGACAGCATGCTAACCTAAACTAGGCAAAAACCCTAAATTATGTTAAAGTTGAGCAAATGCCGACCCCAGCCTATCGCTAAATTCTGATAAATTCCCATCCCTAGTTGGAAGTGGTTTCTGTCATTTGCTGTGAAATTGATTGCTAAGCCCCAGTCACGCAAGCCTAGAGACCAGTTAGCAACACCCCCCCGCCCCCAAGCCCAAGGTTACTAGCAAATTATCGGATTAAAATTAAAACCAGGTTGTTGGGGTTTTTTTTGGTGTTTTTTTTTTATGGCTTGAGGCATTGAACTTTATAATTGTATTTCCTTTTATGTCACTTTCTCCTGTAATTTGCATCAAATTTTATGCAAAAATGCTTAACCCTTCTTGGAACTTATTGGAAAGTTAACACATTTCCTGTCTCACCTTCAGCATGTGTTGCTTGCTGTTGTTAAGTGATTGCAAAGAGGGATACATTGTTGCACTCAAAACCTCTTTGCTATTGCTTTGGCTGCTAGCAGATTGTTGCTAACTCGCTAACTGCTCGCTAAGCATTTATAAAATACCACTCAGTTAGGTAGCAAGTGCTTCCAGAGAAGTCAACAACCAAAGCAATATCAAGGAGGTTTTTGGTTTAGCACCCTCTTTGGGACAACCGCTCGCCAATCAGTCAAGGAATACAAAATTTCTTTAGCTAGTCGAGGTGGCCTGGGGATTGCTGCTGGTTCTATAGTTCTGTGTTATTGACATCTAATACAGAGTTGATTAAAAGAACAGATTTACCTTTTCGGCTCCCTGTACTGCATCTCAAAACACCATTTCAAAACATACCTTGTAGATATTTCTCCACAAAGTGTATTCCTGGCAGTAGTATCTGATGATATGAGATGACAACATGTTGCACATTTTTATGGTTCTAAACAAATCACATGAACTTAGGCTACTAAAAAAAATTCCATCTGAAGCCCTCTGAGGACCACAACAAAACAAACTGTTTATTTCTTTACAGTAGTGGAAAAGTTAACTTGAGTGTAATGTGTGGACTGCTAGACAACAACACCCACTGTGCGCTGTAATAAAAAAATGGGAGACATTTAAACACCCGTCCAAACACATTCAAGACTCTAGTGATGTGTCGCAAACGAAGCGGCTCTTAGAGCCGGATCTTTGACGTGAACGACGCGAGCCGGCTCCTTATCGCGAGCCGTGGGGTTTTTTTTTCTTTTCTTTCTCTCACCCTCTCTCTCGCACTTTTTTTCCGCTTCACTCCGCATGTGAGCCTTGTGCTTTGCGCTGGGCAGAGGGAGGAGGGCGGTAGTTACACATGCAGTAGCGTAGGAACAGAGTGGGAGGGAGAGAGAGAGAGCCAGGGACAACGACGTCACATTAGAAAGGTATAGTAATCATCCACAACTATTTTCAGTTGCGGATGATAAAGGATTCAGAAAGTTTATTCATGCAGGCCCATATGACAGAGAATATGCATCTTCTTTTTGTTTTCATATTTTAATTTATATTTAATTGTGTTGTGGTTTGCAGTGTTTTGTGTTGTTTCATTTTAAATTTGTTTAAAAGGAAAAAACTGAACATTTAAATAGTTAAAAGTTGAACTGTGACTAGTTGGTTTTTGTATTATATGATTTATTTATTACATTTTATGTGGAGTGAATAAATAAAAGTATATTTACGGTGGCCCCAAGAGACAAAGCACGTACAAACTTCAAAACACGTCCAAAAGACAACAGAAGTGCTCCAGAATGCTAGGTGCAGTGTTGAGCTTTTGTTACCTAGAGGCTACACAAGCCAGCAAGTACCAACGACCGGATTTGGTGTGTGATAGTAACAGGTAAATGAACATTTTTCTTTTAATTATTTGAATATATATGAGTGCTTGTGTATAAATACACAAGCAATAAACATATGCTTTCAATTGTGTAATTTAAGTGATCTAGGTAGCTCTGTTTTGGAAGTTCAGTTAACGCTAGAAATGTGTTTTGGAGTTTGTACGTGCTTTGTCTCTAGGGGCAACCACATATATTTATATATAAACATATATAAATAAAACCACTTTTTTTTTACATTAGTAATTCCTTTTGTGCATAATTTTATATTATTGTTAATAATAAATTAATTAAAGCAACAAAAAAACCTGAAGAGCCAGTTCAGAGCCAAGCCGAAAGAGCCGGTTCTCTAAAAAGAGTCGGAAATCCCATCACTACAAGACTCCCAGCAGCTGGTTTGCCCGGTCAGTCAATACCCTCCCTGATACTCTCTACCGTCGTCCAGGTGTGTAATGAAGATCAGCAGCAGAAGTGAGGATCTAGGCATGTGTGAATACATTTGTGTCCTACAGAGACACAGCTGGATACTTTAGGCCAAGTGTGTCAGCCAGCCGAACAACCTTCCAGGCTGTTCGGCTCCCTCTTCAACTCTTCTCCCCTGTCGCCCTCCCTTCCCTCCTTCCTACGGGTCTCATTATGAGAGGGAGAAAGCGCACAGATACCCTCTCCTCCCCCAACTCCTACTGCACCACACCACAGTGTGAGAGAGAGAGAGAGAGGTGGGGAAAACAACCACAGAAAAAACGAGTCAGGTGCTAAATGTGAACGTGGATTAGTTTCTATGCCAACGGCAGGAGGACGCACTCACGCAGCCAGCCAGCTAGGGTCCCTGCAAGACACTTGTTTTTGTCCCTCTTGTTTTCTCTCCTCGCCTGCCCTCCCTTCCCGCTCCCTTCTCTTCCTCTCTCTCTCTATCAGTGGGGGAGATAAGACCGGGCCCCGTGACTGGTATTAAACCTTATCTCTCCAGCTGGGGCTAAGGCCTGCTGGATTTGGCTACACAAGTGCTCCAGTTCAGCTCAAACATGCCTTTTTTTAATGGCCACCCATTAGCGTCACTTGTCACCAGGAAGCTTTATATGGCTCCAAATGGATCTGAGTTTTTTGCGTCTGTGTGTGTCCATCCTGCACATGCACAAGTCCTAGAATAGATACGCAATCTATATTTGAACTTTTATAAGCAGGTAAAAAATATTTTAATTGACTGATGACTTTTTACTATTCCGTTCACATCTCCTTCCCACTGGCGCTACATTCACGTTTCCTTTGTGTGATATTTCCTCCTGATGGTGCTGTCCCTCTCTCTGTAAGGGTTGAGAGAGAGAGGGAGAGTGAGAGACTAAGTGGGTGGAAGGGAGGGAGGGAGGAAGAAGAAGAGCGACAGACAGGAGAGAGGAGATAGACGGGGGAAAAGAGAGACAGAGGCACAGAAAGCTAGGGGAAAAGACAGGAGAAAGGAGACAGGAGAGAGAGAGGAGGTGGGGAGGTGGAGGAAGGTACACACACACACACACACACACACACACACACACACACACACACACACACACACACACACAGGCATGGAATCAGGCAGGAAGGGGTTAAGGTGAAAACAATAACAAGGGGAGCAGGGAGCGTGCGTCTATGTGCGGCTCCCTGGAAGTGTCAGGCTCTCTGTTCATTGACAGTGTCGTGCACCCGCCGCCCTGAGAGCGCCGGCAGCCTCACAAAGACAGACAGCTCGAATTAATCCCACGGGGGGAGTGCGTGACAGTTTGGCAGAGCGGAGAATTGAAAGGGAGGAGGATGCCGAGAATGGGGAAGGCGCGAGCATTTGTCAAATCATAATTAAATGATGAATCACTATTCCGTTATTAACGATATGCCCACCCGAACCTCCCTTGTTAGGAAAAAAAAGAAAGAAAAAAAGATGGAAATGGAGAAATGAACGACCAACAGCACTGTGGCCGCTGAAAAACAGACGATTTATTGCCAGCTCTGCTTGTTTTGTAGGTTTGCGGTCGCTGGTTTGCTGATGGTTGTCGGTGATGTTGACGCAGGCTTTTCTGCACTGAAATCAATACAGTTTGAAACCATACGCAACCAAACGTCGAGAGCATTTTTACAGTCATGCATAAATGCTACAGATGTTATTTTATTACTACATGCTGAAGGAAGCATTTCTGACCTATGTGACGTCTAATGGAACAAACTGGGGTATTATTGACTGCTTTTCACATCCATGCATTATCAGGCTAGGACATTAAAAACAGTCTATGATTTAATTCTGTTCAGTCTCATTTCTCTTTTATGTTCATATAAAAGACCAGCATCATGGTTAATGAGGAGTTCAGTGACTGTGAAACATGTTGAATCTTACCTTCTGTTGCATGGTGGACTTTTTGGCAAGTCCTCTGGACTTTAAATGGACTGGGTCTGGTTGCATAATGCTTTTCTCCTTTATTCATCCAGACAAAGGGCTTTCTTACTTCAAGCATTCACACAAACATGTACCTCAGGACTAGAGGACCTAGAGGATCAAACCACTAGAGGACATGCTCTTCCTGCCGAGCCCAAACCACCTACGTAATAGGAAATTAATTTTGGCGAATTCTACTTCAGAGTGATAGGAGCACTGACACTCAAGGTAAAAAAAAACAACGCTTGGCTGCCAGAAGCCAGTTATCCCTGTGGTAAGTTTTCTGACATCTCCTGCTTTAAACCCAAAAAATCAGAAGGATTGCGAGGCCCTTCTTTCATGGTCTGTAGTCATACTGAAAACCAAGATCAAGCCAGCTTTTGCCCTTCTGCTCCACTGGAGATTTCTGTCCTTGCTGAGCACACCTTAGGACACCTGCAGGTGTATCGCTCCAGCCAAGCTCCCCCACCTGTCTTGTCCACCAGGTGCCGAGTCACCCCCCCGGCGAGTATCGGCACTTGACACCAGAAGCAAGAGTCTGCTCGATGCTGGGCTCCCCACATCACTGAGTAAAAGCAAAAAGTTGCACTAAGGTTTAGAACAGGGCCGTGCAGAGACCTTTAGAGGGGCAGATGCATGGGAGAAAAAAAAGATTTCCAATTGTTTGCATTCTGCAGACATAACAAAAAGTCACAGGCAATTAAAAAGGAACAGGCAGAGCCATGGTACAGAAGGCAAACAAGCCCAAAACTAGCAAAACAACAACAGCTGGAGAGCTACTGTCTACAGTTTAGCCTGCATGATTTTGAAGGTGATGCTGTGTAACACAAATACACCAGCATGTGACTGACACAGGTCCCAAAAACTATACTCTGAGCTCAGCATGGTGCACACAGTAATTTATTACATGGTATAAAGTAATCAATAATGCTGCAGTGTGTTTACGTTTGCATTCAGTTTTTCATCTGCTTTGCAAGCTATGAAGAAATTAGGCTAAAGGTCATCACGTGAGGCAAACTGGCTAAATATAGGTAGCCCCTTTCTTTTCTTACAGCTAGATTATTTTTGATTGTTAAATTGTTTTTTTTAAAAGAAGGATCACATGTATAAAATAGCCTTGGTAAAAAAAAATGTCCTTCAAAGCTCAGGAAATCTAAAGCAGAATGAAAAGCCAGTACTCTGGAAAGCCTTGAAATGAACTTTTCTTTGTTTGTTTTTTAGTAACCTTGTGTAAAAAAAACATCATGGCTGCCCATCAAACTAATAATTCTTGATGACAAAGTTAAGTTAGTTTCTGAACAAAATCACCAACACTAAAATCTCTCATGTACTAAACAATCAGATCGTTCGCTGTGGCAGTAAGAGTCAGGCTCGGTCATCGTATTATCAATTCTTGAGATGCGTTAAAAGTTTCGTACTTTAACTTGAATTCATTTAAGCTGCTTTTGGGGACTGATCGGAACATCCATCTGTCACTGGATATATAATATGATGTGCTGCTGGAAATCGAATGTGCAGTTACTGCTCAAGCGCTTTGTGCCAAAGCACACAAACATTTTTTTTTTAATTTCTTAGACTGAAGAGCAGATGTAGTGAACCAAAGTTTAAGTTATAAAATCAAACTTGTTGTAATACACAGATCAGTGTTTTCTGGTTCAGACATTTCTACTGTTTTTGTTTCCTTTGTTTGTTTCATTCTTTTGTTTTTGCGGTGTTCTGTTTCATTTTGTATTCAACCTTTTCAAGGACATATATGAAAAGATTTTTTTAGATTAATTGTTTGGAAATCAATATTATTTTATTTATTTATTCTGATTTGCAGATTCTGAGGTCGGGGTTTGTTGTGCAGCATCTATTATATTGTGTTAAATCTGTATATTTACATTTCCATTTGTTTTCACTACTACATATTGGTTTAATATTGTTATGCTTGGATAATCACAGTAAAGAGTCTTGAATCTTGAATCTTCCAGCATGAAGTTTTTTACAGAGTAAACTGCTGGATTTGGAGACTGAAATGTCAAATTTTCATACAGTGATTTACTGCAGCTGGAGGGTAATAGCAGGCTACTTAAAACCAAATCATATTTGTTCAGTTTTTAAAGGCTACCAAGTTGCAATCAAACCTCAGCACTGCTGCACACGTGTGCTGTAAAAATCACTTTTATTTGAAAAGTACTCACTGATGGCCGCCTGCTGTCAGCTGGACTTGGACCTGGATGTTGACTGGCTGCTAGATGAGTGCTGGAAGAAAGAACTGGACTAAATAATACTTAACACTAGCATTTTTAAATGAGCAAACGGCTGCTTAAACCTTTGTCAGGCATGGAAACATGAACTATATGGACAAAAGTGTTGTGCCACAACTCATAATTTTTGAATTCAGGTGTTTTCACTCCCACATCTTTATAAAAATCAGGCACCCAGCCATGTAGTCTGCCTTTCCAAACATGTGTGAAAGAAGGGGTCGTTCTAAAGAGCTCACTGAGTTCAAGCGTGGTTCTGTAAAAGAATGGCACCATTGAAAAAAGTCAGTGTGAGCCGTTTCTTCTGTTGTAGATATTTCACAGTGGCTAAGTTGGTATTACTCCAAAGTGGAAGTGTTTAGCAAACACACACATACAACTTACCAGCGCTCTGCTTGCTCAGTAACTGCAGCGATCCAAACCTCTCCTGGCATTAACATCAGCACAAAAACTAAGCGCCAGGAGCTTCATGTAGGTGTAATGTGTAGGTAACCACGCTTAATCTGTATCATGACGATTAAAGATAAAAAAAAAAATCCATGAAACTAAAAAAGTTACACTGTACAATTGAAATTTTATACAGGGTGTATCAAAAAGAATAATTCGATTTCAAAGTGTTCACTGTTAACGATTGAAACGCGTGCTGTTAGAAACAGGGCACTGGGGGCCTTCATGTGGTTGCCTGTATGTAGCATAACAATGGCAGAGGCTGCAGTGACCCCAGATTTTTTTTTAATACAACCTGTATTTTCAAGTATTTTAATAATGACGGGTAGAGGTTACAATGCTCCACAGCTCATTCTATTTATATGAATTAGAAATTAGTCAGAAACTTGAATCAATAATAGGGGCTTTTTTTAAGCTACGGCTGTAAATATAAGCACCTCCACAACAAACATGCTTTGTATATAACATGGAGATGCCTGGATCTGGTTGTATGATATGTTAGTCAAGTGGATTCTTTGCTGCAGTTCCTCACTTATTGCTGCATAAAAATCCATCTGGAGTCCTGTGAATCATGTAATGTGAATGTTTTAAAAATGTTACAATTGTCATGTTCATTCATAATTTTAGAAAAATTCCTGCAACCCCAAATCCCTAAATCTACTAGAGATATGGCAGCAGTTATTTTACTATTGCTTTCACACAAGGTGACTCTTTTCAACACATAATAATGTGAGACTTGTTTCCCAAGGTCACACATACATGCCTTCACAGCCTGCATGGACCCCTGACTTTACGCTGGCTTATACAAAGTCATAGGCCAGCTGTACGTGCATGTACGTTTAAAAATTCTGTATATCGGTTCTTCTTTGCTCCTGATGTACGATCGCGCACCTCACTTTTTCTTTTTAGTTGAAAAGTGAAAATGTAAAGTAAAATGTAAAATGTTGTAAAGGAAAATACCTTTGTTCAAATAAATAGAAATAGTAAAATAAAATTAAAAAAGCATTCAATGTGGAAAAGCTTTGCTCTCCTGATCATGTTAGAGCCGTTGGCATGTCTGATAACTCACTGAGCTTATTTGCAGCTGTTGTGTACATCTGATACCAGAAGCTTGTGTAGAAATGATTTCCAATATCTGTCTGCATGGCAATCAATATCTGAAGAGGAGGGTGATTCTTGTTGCACATGCTGTTAAACCCACGGATTAGCATTTTACATGGACAACTTTAAACTCTGACCCTTAATGATTATATATATTTTATTTTTAGCTGATTATTAATTTTTTTGCTATGTCTCGTCAGTACGTGCTATATTGTCAGCTTGTGTTAGATTCTTAATGCCGTAATATCTACGGTTGATAATAACATCAAAAACAAAAACAGATACAAAGTGCCACCTTATGCAAACCTTAACACTGGCTATAAGAGCTCTGCTGGATGGATGAGATGCCATTTCTCAGAAGATATTCCCTCATTTGGTGTTGATGGAAAAGTGGAATGCTGTCTGACATGGCAGCCCAAAATCTGCTGGGGCTCTGGTTGGTTTCAGATTTTGCAATTAAGAAGCAAACACCATATGATTCCCTTCTTGTACGCAGCTGTTAGACTGAAAGTCTGGGTATTCTCACTGTGTTGTAAAACTGAAACAGTACTTCAAAACAACTGGACAATACATTTAGAAGTTTTCATCTGCGATAGGTTTTTGTTTTTAGTGTCCATGCAATTGCATGCAACACATAAGCACGACTGTCCTGCTGTATCTATGAAACATTCAAAACCATGCTGTATAGATGTATGGGTGATGCCACCCATTTGGTTTCTGAAGTTCTGTTTCGAAGCTACTTTTTCTACTGTCTGCAGTTTGGTTGCAAAAAATGGGTATAAGGAGGAAGGGCGGGTTTGACTGTGAAACAGCAAACTCATTGGCTAATGGTTTGTTAGCCAATGAGCATGCGGTTAGTTACCAAGATTTACAAAACTGAATTCACCTTTTATTCAGTGTGACCCAAAGCAAGTGACTGAGCCCATAAACTCAGAAGGTAGGTGTTAACAGAGGCCGAGATGGAAAGCAGTTTTCCTATAGATTTTTTACAGGATCGGAAACCTTCCACTATCGCCATCTGGTGGCCTTCAGACAGAATGTGAATTTTTTGGCACTTCTGCATTGGCTTCAGGAGCTACATCCATGTTTTTACAGTCTTTGTTTAAAACTGTAGCCTCATACATTTTTAGCTCATCTGGCCAAAGGACCGACGAGCTAACGTGATGGCGTTGTCTGTCACAAAGATCACTACTTCAGCTGCATAGGTGTCAAACTCTGGCCCGCGGGCCAAATTTGGCCCGCAGCCTAATTACATTTGGCCCGCGAAGCCATACCAAATTACTATTAGAGCTGGCCTACTAGTATTATACAGCTAATATATATATATTGTTTAGTATTAAGCTTTGCTTGTTCCATATTCAGTTTTCCAGCAAAACTTATTTGAGTCCATAAGAAAAGATTCATTCTTATATCTGGAGGAAGATTTTTTTTTTCAATAAATATTAACGTTAGCCCGCGACTTTGTTCCAGTTTTGAATTTCGGCCCACTGTGTATTTGAGTTTGACACCCCTGAGCTAGAGCAACTGAGATCAGTTTGTGCTACACGTGACAGTTTGTGAGCCTTCATGACTTGTAATTGGTTTTTACTGTTATTAGCAGTGTTGGGGAGTAACGGAATACATGTACCGCCGTTACGTATTTAAAATACAGAATATGAGTAACTGTATTCCGTTACAGTTACCGTTTAAAAAGGTGGTATTCAGAATACAGTTACTTTGTTGAAATTAATGGATTACACTGCGGTACTTTCCTGTTTCATATTGTCGCGGGTCAGGACTGTTTGGGTTTTGTTTGACAGCTGTGTTCTGTTGTTCCAGGCGGCATCGTTACGGTTGCCATGGTTACAGGGCGACGCTCTCTCTCTCTCTCTCTGCGACTGTGTGTTTCCTGACTGGTGAGAGAGCGCCTTTTCGTTGTTGTTGTTGTGCTAAGCTAACAGGCAGAATGCTACAAGCATAGCTCTAAAGAATGTAGCATCATGGGCAGTATAGTCCGTGTTGCAGGGAGAATGCACTGCCATACACGTTATGGGTCTGTGAGCGCGAGGAGGGAGAAAAAGGCGAGTGGAAAGGTACGAGTTGTCGTCGAGGAAAAACGGGAGCTGGAAGCATGTAAATATAATAATAACCACTGCAGCCAAGAAGAGTGCCTGACGAGCCCAGTTGTAAGTAAGCTATTAAGACTCGACTGTACACCGTGTTCGTGTTTTCCTCCGAAAACAATAAGTTCCGTTGGAGCAGCCTTTCAACGCCTCTCTCTGTCTCTCGCAAGAAAAGTTGACCCACACAACAAAGTAAAGCTAGTTTTCGGCTACGAGCCGACAGGGACCCCGACGTATTAGCCAGAGGTCCCTTTACTACAGTTCGGAGTCGCGGACCTTCAGTAATAGTAATAAATCACACAGCAATAGTACATTCACGTTGTTGTAAAAAGCATGATAATATATTAAGTAATCCAAAGTATTCAGGATACGTTACTGTCATTGAGTAACGTAACGGAATACGTTACAGAATACATTTTGGGGCATGTATTCTGTAATGGAATACATTTTAAAAGTAACCTTCCCAACACTGGTTATTAGTTTGTGCAACACCGCCAACTGATGACAACAATACACACCCCTTCCTACCTGTACTTCATGCATGACAATAACCAGTGGATTATGATCAGTCATAATGAGCTACTGTGTCATCGTAGTCCTGGTCCAAAAACTCCCCAAAATTTCAGTGACTCGTCATGTACAAATTATAATCTGTTTGAATTACTGCCATACAAGTCAAAAAAAGAAAAAAGAAAAATAGAGGAGAAACTGACTAAAGAACAGTTTCTGCCCCACGGCTACTAAAGAATTAAACACTTTAAATTGTTTTTAATTATTCCTGATGGGAACAGTGCAAAATCATAGACGCAGGGATGGTGTGCACATTTAGTTTTGTTTAGCTTGGTTTATTTTTCCCTTTATTTATGGTGTATATATATATATATATATATATATATATATATACATACATATATATATATATATATATATATATATATATATATATATATATATATATTATTTATATCCTTTTTAACAAGTAGTAAAGTGTTGCTCTGAATTTCATTGCGTTTGTATTGTATGAAGATGTTAGTAAAAGTATCACTCAGTAGTCTATGAAACATCTCACAGTCAAATTTGAAAATGAAAGTAAGTTTATAAAAATAACAAATCCTCATTATCATGCATGCACTGTAGCCTATGTGTTTGAATGTTTCAAATATCGCTCTTAACATTTATAATACATGCAGTAATGCATATTAATATGACGCCCCGTGCACACTACCTTACAGTAAGCCTCGCAGTAAAGTAAGATAGATCTTACATTTTTCCAGTGTAGCACACTGAATCATTGGTATCCCATCAGGATATCAAAGAATAAAGAAAATGTATATACAGTGACCTCTCCTTCTAATGGGACAAGTGGACCCAAATCATACCAACAAAATAAGAAAACCATGAGATCCCCTCACTGCAGGTTCAAGTGTTCTGGTTTTCCTTTAATTTGTCACCAGCCCGCATGTAACAGTTGATTCTACTGATGCATTTATGTCTATAGTGGCGGTAGCTTCGAGCGTGTGCACGGGTGATAGATGACCTGCCATGCTTCTCCGTGCTCTCTGCTTTATGACAGTTACGGACCTCCAGATAAGATAAACCTGGCTGTGAAAACCACAACAAAGGGCCTGCTGCATATTCCCCTTCTAAACACAGGCAGAGATACGGGCTTCTTACCGGCTAGATGCCGACTTTCACAAAATCACTTCACTGTGTTTCTGTGTGGGTGGGAAAACGTGCCAATGCATTTTATTGTTTTTAGGCCTTCTTGGTGAAAACATCAGTTTGTGAACCGTTTTTTGGTCAACTAAAACCACATATTCTTCTTCTCTGAACAAGGTGTAAAGATTTGTGTGTTTCAGATTTACAAGAACGTTCACGTTAAAAAACAAAAACAAAGTATAAAAGCATATATAAAAGACACAAGTCTCTTCAGGGTAACCACAAACTCTCCAACATAGTATGCACCTTCAGAAACCGTTGCTATACTTTTTCCACGGTGAGCCTCTTCACAAGTTATTATAACATAAGAGCGCCTTGCAGGGAGGAGCGTCGTAGGAAACTATTTTCCCCTCACGCCGTATAAACTGTCTCTTTCCTGCAGTGTAAGGAACAGGAGTAGAAATCCTGGAAGCTCAGAGAGGAAGTCGAAGCAATTAAAGAGCCATTAGCAGCACCTCTCTGAAAAAGCCATTAATCAAGAAGCAGCAGTGCTGCTCACAATGGCAAGCACAATGTACACCAAGGAGAATGAACGACGGATGATTAAATGAAAGATATCTCTATTTGTAAAGTGTCTCTCTTTGCGAGATACATGTGCAGCACTATAAAGACAGGTACTATTTATGCGGAGAATGAAATCTGAGGACGAGCACTCGCCCTGCTGTACATTTGAACAAATAGCTCAAGCCTACTTTGCTAAAGCATTGATCGGGATATAAGGTCTAAATACAAAAAGATAACATGAAACTGAGTCTTTCTGCTTCTAAACTGTATTCAAGACGTTTAAAAGTCACCACTTTCCTATTTAAAGAATATTTTTCATATTTGATGAATATAGTAACATTATATTTTTTGCTTACTGTTAAATTCACAGATTAGGCTAATTTTTAGCTCTGTATGTTATTTATACATATGTTTCATCAGTCCACTGTTATAAGTACTGATTCTTGTGTATGAATAAGAAATAAATATTGTGACTTGGTTACGTTTAGGGACTAAAAAGCACTGGGTTGGGTTCAGATAACTATTAAGATAGTTCAGGTTAAAACACAACGGTTTCTGGTTTCTCCAGACAAAATACCTGCATCTGGCAGAAATATACATCACACTGAAATGCACTGCTTAAAGACGTTGTTAATGGTGACTTGTCATTAATAAACAAAACTGATCCTGAATATTCACACACAGCACAAACATCCACAGGTAAATATGGTAATATGGTCAATATTATGCACCTTACCTACCTACCTGGCTGTATTTGAAAACATAACCAATCCCACCCAAGAAAACTTGGAATACCTTGGAACCTTCCCAGGAGTGGTTGGCCTACCAAAATTACTCCAAGAACTTCCACGACTCACCCCAGAGGTCACAGAAGAATAAAGAACAACACCCAAAGAACTGCAGGCAGTCATGTTTCAACAATAAGAAAGAGAGAAAAGGTGTCCATGGGAGAGTTCAAGGCGAAAACCACTGCTGACCAAAAAGAGCAGAAAGGCTCGTCTCACATTTGCTAAAAAACATCCTGATGTTCCCGGAGACTTTCAGGAGAATATTCTGTGACCGATGAGGCTGAAGTTTAACTTTTTGAAAGGCCTGAATCCTGTTACATAAAACTAACACAGCATAAAACGAACATCAGCCAACAGTCAAACATAGTGGTGGTAGCATGATGGTTTGGGGCTACTTTGCTGCTTCAGACATCTTCCTGTAATTGATGGATCCATGAATTCTGCTCTCTACCAGCAAAACCTGAAGTAGAATATCCGGCCATCAGAAACACACACAATTAAAAAACAAAATGCAAAGATGGGCCAAACTTCCTCCACTGAGACGTAAACGACTCATTGTCAGTTATCAGAAATACTTGATAGCAGTTGTTGCTGTCAAGGGTGGCACAAGCAGTTATGAGGTTTAGAGGACAATTACTTTTTCACATAGCTTTGGTCTAATATTAAGATTTGATGACCGCAGTATCCGGCGAGAACGCACGCAGACACGGGGCGAACGCCACACAGGAAGGCCGAGGGCAGGTGGTGGAGTTGGACGCAGGACCTTTTTGCTGTGAGGCAACAGTGCGAGGTTAAGTTAATTGTTGAATCTAAATGGCCACGGGTTTGAATATGAGTGTGAATGTTTGTCTGTCTCTCTGCGTTATACCTGCGCCCAGGTTGTACGATGCCTCTCGCCCTATGGTAGCTTGCCTCTGCGACCTTGATAAGGATAAGCAGAGGAATATAATTCTGAAAAGTATTTTAAATAAATATATTGATTGTACAATCTGCGCACTATTAAGCTACTTAAGTAGGATTATAACTTTTACTTAAGTAAAATGCCTAACGACCTTGTACCCAACTACTGAAGACAAAATTTTGTTTAAATTCTTTGTCAGTTCCACTTTTCTCATAAGAAATCTACAGTAAGAGTCGGTGCTGCGTAAGAAATTTGTGATTTTTTACACCAGTTTGACACAAATATTCTGATTTCCTGTGGACCCTCCTTGCTGTGCCACCCCATGTGAATACAAAATAAAATCTTGGAAACAACACACACCCTGTTGTGAGATATATGTGTGGAAAAAAATGAACTTAAATTCTGAGTGAAGGGAGAAACTTCCATTCTGCAGGAAGTAAAATGCTCTTCTCCTGTCACCGACATCTGCCTGTGCTGTCAGCAGTGTTGGTCAAGTTACTTGAAAAAAGTAATCCCGTTACTTTACTGATTACTTATTTTCAAAAGTAATTAATTACTTAGTTACTCTTTAAAAACACGATTTACAACCTGAATAGGTAATAAAGTGATAGATCTTTCAGCCCAATTCTACTTTTTCTGCATAATCCATCATACAAAATGTAATCAAATGGAAAAGTCTCTTTTTAAAACTTGTTTTATTAGTTTTAATCTTTTAACTTTATGCATCAAGTAAAAATTTAATTATATGCAACATTCTCTGACTTGAAGAAATTAGTTTAACATTTAAACCTATTTTCTGCACATTCCAGCACATAAAATATATATTTTTTGTGTTTACACTCAGGCTTTCAAATAGATGCAAGTAAAACACAGCAGAAAATAAAAAAGTCAAAGACTCGGCGGTCCTGTTGCTCTATTTTCACCTGTATAACAGGAGTGGGGTAGGCGGAGGTGTGCGCTGGTGCAGGTGTGGCGCAGTGGTCAGTGGAAGAATCTGCGAGTTTCTCTGTGAGTTTCCCATTATGTCGTTGTGCACTCGATGCTTTCTTGGAAGTTTAGGGGTTTTTTTCGCTGTAAAAAGAAGTTTTCTTCCCACGCACAACGGACACTGATGTTTTTGTCACTTTTCATGGAATCAAACTCAAAGTAAGGTCAGTACTTCCACGCTTTAAACGCTGCATGCTCATACTCTCTCCCGCACTCGATATATTATCCATTGTTGATCTGCACACAGCTGTTGCCACGAACGTTGCACTCGCTTATGTCACTGTCATGAGACATTCTCGCAAAAAAAATCACGGTTTTAGTAACGCAGTAACGCAGCGTTCCTACAGGAAAGTAACGGTAATCTAATTACCGTTTTTGCGATAGTAATCCCTTACTTTAAAAAGTAATCAGATTACAGTAACGTATTACAAGTAACGCGTTACTGCCCATCTCTGGCTGTCAGTAACTTCGGCTCCTGTAACACCACTCAGTTAAACTGTTGTAGAGGTCCATTCAGCACATTTGCCAAGAAGACATAAGAGTGATGGAGTTTTAAAAGAACCCCAAAACATCTGGCTGTTGAAGGTATTTGAATTTAAAGAGAGCAATTTTTCAGCCACCGATTTAATGTTGTGGTGTGAAAAGCACTGAAAGGTTGATCAGTGATGTAGGATGCTTGGTCAAGTTCCTGTTTTAGAAGTGCCTCCTCTACATGTACTGCATTCAGATCTTTTCAAACGTATTTTTCATTATGACGTGCCAATTTGAATTTCTTTAAACATGACCGCCTGAAAAAGTCAAATTCCCCATAACGCCATAGCCCGATTGGTGAGTCACACTAGCTACACAGTCATGTCACCCAACCTGCCATTTATTAACAATAACAAGAATACAGGCGTATGCCTTACCATCGCTGCTTAAATGGTAAAGTTCATGCTCATTTTGAAGGGAGAGAGTTATAGAATGCGAATATGGCATTATCGATTGCATTACTCAGCCATATTGCGTCAAAAGTATGGCAGCTGCACATTAATTAGGAGTATTGATAAAACATCAGGGGCTCTGCTGGTTCAGCAGGCCACACATTATTAGGGAAAGGTTAAGTGCCCGGCCGACATTTAATTTCCTTCCTCAGTCTCCCTCTTTATGTCACACTTCCATGTCTTTTCCTTCTCTTCCACCTCTTCGGTAGTCCCCTTTCAACGTTTTTCTCCTCGTCTTCATAAACCCTCAAATCATAATTCCTTATATTAGATTTTTTTCTGAGGGTAAAGCAGCACTGAAAAGAAAAGTTTGTTTCCCAACCGTTCCCCACAGTCATCTCACAGATTTCTGCACACACACACACAGAGCCCTCACTGTCATTTAGCAGCATCCTCTTCAGCAACACGCTTGCAAGATGGATGCCCTCTCACACGCATTTATCCGCCAGCGCTGCGGTGCTTTATTATCTAATTTTGACAGCCCGGTAACGCCCATTGTGCCGCTGTACTGCTGCTGACAGTTCCCCCAGGGACAGTCTGGGCAAGGCCTCTGCTGAACCCAATCGCAAAGTGCTAAACACGCGGCGCAGCTCGAATGCTAATTTACTGTAACCATTATGCTGAAAGACTTCCTGTCACTGCACCTACCCCCCCTTCAGTCCCGTCTTGGCCGTCCTCATCAACGCTCCCACCTCCCACTCCCCCACCAAAAAACCTCACCCCCCACACAGACATAAACAAACAGACTGGGCTCACTGATTTCTTATTTTTCTCCACTCCTTAAAAATCTGCATCTTCAATGCTGTCCAGGGTCTCAAGGTTTACTGGAGCTGATAAAAAATGATGATTTTGAGGGTGGCTCTCGGTGCCCGAGGCAGAGATGACAAGACGAGATTGAAATGTGTGCAAAGCTCTTCCAATCGTGGTGTGATGAGGGATGGCTGGCCGCTCGCTGTGAGGTCTGAGTGGATGAAGCATTAAGCCACCTTAGGATAAGTGATGGTGAGCTGATGAATGGTCTTAGTTAGCGTCGTCGCCATTCATCACAGCGCGCAGAATGATTGCGATTCATCAGATTCACAGCTTTGCATTAGAATTAGTTCATGCTTGTTTTTCCACATCATCCCAACTGCGAGGCTTGTCAACAGGCAGTCACACTTTGCTCTGACAGATAATGACGAGTGACAGAAACGTATTTGGTTTTTCGCTCTGCGCTTTTAGACCGACTCCGGGTCTGTAGCTCATTTTGAGGTATATTATTCGCAGTATGCATCCGTGTAAAAGCATTAAATCTTCCATGAGTTGCAGGAATATCTCCTCCCCTTAGTGATCAGCAGAAATGAGTATAGTTGGATGGCGTTTTTCACATGTGATTCAAGCATTTTTCTTTTCTTGTCTTATACCAAAGTGAGATGGAAAACTCTGAAATGGACTGTCATCCCAAAGCCTACCATTCAACCTATGATGGAGTGGGAAATCAGGCATTTTCCTTAGAGCAATCGGTGCTCGCTGAATACCTCCGCTAGTGTTTCGAATGGCACAGGGGACGGGTTTTCCCCAAGGCATTTATGACCCATGCTACAGTATATTACGTCTCTCTGTGCGGAATTGGATCTTGTGTTTTTCTCGCTGTAAAATCAACATTCATCTTAGAATTCAAAGACTTTCCTGTTTTGTTTTTTTTTGTTTTTTTTGTTTTCTTCTGTCGCACCCTAATTTTTCCTTCTCTGTATCGATCTCAATTTTAATTGTAAATTTTTGCGGGTTGAATTTAAACTCTTTGGCAGCGCAGTGCAAGTATATGAAATCAGCTCTGACTTTGTTTTGCATTTCTTCCTGAAATGATCAAGTGTCATCATCCAGGAAATCATAGTTTTTTTCCACCCCCCTCTGCCTACTCGCTTCCCCATAAAAATTCTACAACAATCCTTCAACTCTCTGTGATTGCAAGATGAATGAGATGCTTAAAGAACATTATTCTCACTAATCTCTATGTTTTACCAAAACAATGAGTGGTTTTGACAGAAATTTACATTTTGGTTCAGGCAGCTGTCAAATGAAACTTGAGGCCGTTAGCTCTCTTGGATATGAGACCCTCTCTGGTACTTTTTTCTTTTTTTTGCTTTCCTCATTTAGTGTCCATGGTTTTACGACTGCAGTGCTTCAGCCACTGAATTGGTAATTTTACTCCAATCCCCACCACCACCCTGCCCCCAAAGGCTCATCCTGCAGTCCTAACACCCCCCTCCCCCCCTTTTCCCTGTCCTTACATGCAGGCCCTGCAGTTGGTCAAATTGCCTAAACCCTGAGCGATTGTAATTTCTGAAGAGGCTGCTGAATGGTACTTTGATGGAAGGGTGGAAGGAGGAGGGGAGAGTAGGATTGAAAAAAAAGAAAGAAAAGGCAGTAATGGCAATGGCATTGGGCATGCAGGAGCTAGAAGCTAGGTGAGAGCAGGGAGGGGTGTGGAAGATGAATGCATGGGGAGGCGGTGTTAAGTGCTCTCGCGGAGGGGTCGAGCCCTCCCTCTCGCTGGTCGCAGCCTCGCTCTCTGCGGTCGGAACCCCTTTGAAGCAATTACCCTTTCACCTGGACAAGCTCATCACAGAATCACTCCAGTCACCCAGCACACCACCACCACCACCCCTACTCCAATGATGCCAGATTCCAACCGGGACCACTACATGCTAGAGGAAGGAGGAGATAGTAGGGGAAAAAGCTGTCGATGCGCAGGCTCATGTGCGACACCCTTCAGTTTGCTTTACCCGCGCTGACTTGTCTGATTATCCATTGCTTTATGGATTCCATCCAATAATGCAATGGCTCAGTTGTGATCCCTGAGTTTAAGTAATATTTTCAACAGATTCTAACTGGCTTTGCTGACAAGAAGCATGATCAACTTTACCTCACTAAGGGCCCCTTTAGGGCCCCGCATTGATCGCTTTGCAGTCAAACAGTGGCCACAGATCTGCAGTGTTTTCCTATATGATAGGTGTCACCATTCAGCCAAAACCACCACAACAGCTCTGGTACAGAACGGGAAAAACTCTTTTCAAACTATTCTAATATTTGCTTCTGTACTGATATATGATTAAAACGGAAAGAACTGAGTCAAATGGAGCATCACCTGAATGAGAAAAGTGCAGGACCAGGCCACATGAGAGCCAAAATAGATGTGACGTCACTTTTGTTTTGGGCCTGTTATATTTGTTTTTGCTGAAAAGGTAACAGGCTGAGCTAAGTGGTAATTGCAGGGCACATAAAAGACACACAGCAATCATCTCTGCGAGTCTGTCTTCAGGTCAGTACGTTTAGACTGCCCAATAACTAGCCCACTGCACAGGAGTTGTACATTTCTCAGGAGTTTTCTATTCTGAGTTATGAGACAGTTTCTGTGGCTCTGTGATGTTTAAATGGGCTTTTAACAAGAAAGTAATTGTAATTGTAGAAAACTAAACTGACAACGCTCTCCAAGGGCTTCACTGCTGATAGCTATTTCTTTGTTCTGCGATAATTGCGACTATTTGTGGTTAAAGCTTAATTGGAACCATGACTCATCTAAGTAAAATTCAATTTAAAATATTTTAAATTTAATTCAAGCTTAACCTATGCTGTAGCCGGGTGTACGCTTTCCAAGGAATTTAACTCCACATTGCAAAGATCCAGTCAACAGTTGCTACTGGTAGCTGTATGCCATGTAAACACAGTTATACTGGTTAGCACAAGTGTAATGCATCTCTGAAACACAATGAAATAGGTTGTAATTATAGCTAACCAATGCAATATCCAGTATTCTGCCATTGCAGACGTACAATATGCAGTTTGCTCATTTTAGCAGTGACAGTCCTTGTTTGGACACAGCTGTTCCTGAAGACTTCTCATTTTCCGGCATTTCAGTAAAAGCAAATATTGTTCAACATTTATTTGTTCCAAGTCCAAGAGAATCAGCTATGCAACCACAGCAGCACACAAATATAAATGCAAACTACAGCTAAAGATTCGCAGTTTAAGATTAAATTTTTTGTGTGTGTTTACTCTCAACGTCTCTGTTACGCAGCTTTGTTTTTAAAAAACATGAGAAAATTGTTAGGGTTCAAGGGATTGTGAAACTCTTGGAGTGCAGCAACAAAATGTCACATGAAAACGTCCACACAGGAAGCGAACAGTCCTACGTGCTTACGGAGAAATAAACAAACTACAACAATCACAGGTGCAAACTAGCAATTCAGCTGAAACAAGATTTTTAATCCCCTTTGGTCTCTTCTTCTTCTTTTTTTTTTCTTTTTTCTTTAAAACCCTCAAAACAGTAATGTATACTTTGCAGGTATTTGGTGACATCAGCCTATGCAGGTGCTTCTGTGTTTGTGTCCACCCCTCTATATGCATGCTCTGCCCTCGACTAACCCCGCTGCATGCATTTCAGCAGCCACAGGAGTGAACAGGCTTCGCTGGAAGCCCTTGTTGTTCATAAGAAGCATAAAACTGAAGAAGGTGTTGAATATTGGCTGAATCAATTAACAGCGAGTTCTTCCTCACAAACAGACTAAAGGTGTCTTTTTAAGAAAAAACTCCAACATTTTACGCTTTTGAGATTTGACTCCAAGCACATGTTATCCTTTTTCAAAAAAAAAAAAAATCCAGTGAAGGATAAACGTGAAAAGCAGGGCAACTCCTATTTTCCATTTGGAAAGTGTGAGCAGATACAGTATATGTATGCACACACACACACACACACATACATACATACATACATACATACATACATACATACATACATACACACACACACGTATATATATCTATATCTCTATCTATCTATCTATCTATCTATCTATCTATCTATCTATCTATCTATCTATCTATCTATCTATCTATCTATCTATCTATCTATCTATCTATCTATCTATCTATCTATATATAGATATATATATACATATATACATATACATATATATGTGTATATGTCTGTGTGTGTATGTATGCACAACAGGGTGTGTGCATGACTTTGTGGCTGCCTGTCTACAATTTGGGCTCACACATCGTCCTGTCAGGGGTCTGTGCAGCTAATCTTTATGCACTCTGTGACCTCCTCGCTGCAAACCCTGCTAAATATATTATTCCCCTGGGCCTTTCATTGCTGCTTGGTGTCAGAAATCAATATGTATGAGGCGCGTAGATGGGAATTTCTAATAGATCTCTGCGGCCCTGCGCTGCTCTTCAATATCTGCCTTGGACTATTAGTGCCGGCTCAGTGGCGGTGAAATAACCGAGATAATCTTTTAAGGTACCTTTCTTAAGGTGGAACGGCAACTCCCGCCTTGCATCCTCTTTCCTGCACTTGAATGCTGAAGATGGATTTATTGTTTAGGGGATTTATTAATTAATAAATCTTTTCAGAGGTCAAACACATGCTGGCAGAGATTTGAACTTTCTTTTTCTTGTTTTTTTTTTTTTTAACAATAGCTGTTATTTTATGATAATTGTCGTAAAATATCAACGTGCGCTGATGATTTCTGCTTTCACATTATATATAAAACTACACGACAAACAGAAATGATCTCTACAACTGGCCGCACACTCTTTCTTGCATAAATATCTGTGTATAGATTTTTTTTTCTCCCTTCCATCCATTCGAATGCTGATGTGGAGAATCATTTTTGTTAGTACATGTGCGCCTGTGCGTGTCTATGTGTGTGTGTGTGTGCACGTGTGTTTAGGCGCAAGGGTGTCTGGAGGGATGTGCCACAGTGCTAATTGCCCATATTCCTAATGTGGGGATGATTTGCTGCAGCACTTAGCGGCAGAGGCGCATGAACCTGACTCTAGTTTCTGTCTCTCTTCCCTCCACCACCTACAGTGCTTCCCACCCCCACCGCCACCCCGACCTCCATCTCCCTGCCTCTCTCTCTCTCCCCACTACATTGAGGAGGAGAAGAAGAGACATCCGGCATCGGCAGGCAGTTATGGGATTGGTGGGAGAGGCGGGGGAGGGTGGTGGTGGTGGTTGGCTCAGACAGCGTGTGGTCTCGAGGGAGGGAGAGAGGCTGAAATTATTCTACGGTCACAGGTTCTCCCCCTCCCCCCCCCCCCCCACCCCACAATCTCCTGCCGAGGTCCCCGGTGTATAATCCTTGGCGCTCGCCTGCCTCGTATATCTGCCGTCCCTGAGACAAAGGTTATATTTCTCTCCTCCAGGACCACTGGCCGGTGACCAAAGAACACATACCTGCTCTGTTATCAGCACATCATCAGCCCCCGTAGTGAGGAATTAATCACGCCGATGAGATTAATTTTTCAAATATTTATCATGTATATTTGTTCAATTAATCCAGGGACAAATGACGACACAGCCATAGATTTTTAAAGGCTGCAGCCCGCTGTTAACATCATTTGTGCTTTTCTGTGTTCTCAGGGTGCTGGCTGTCTTTTGTTGGTGTGTTGATGCAGACATGCATGTTGTTTCAGTGATTCACCAACACAAGCCCACCACCCTGGATGTGAGCACCCATAAAATTAGAATGATTACTGGTCTAACCTTAGTCGTTACCTAATCCCGCTGAAGCCACATGACCGACCGGTTTTATTAAACTCTCTTTTTTTTAATGAGTCAGGTTATTGAAATGCAGGAGCACTTAAAATGCAGTGAATGGTTCAAATTAAGAGGACAAATACAACGAAGGAATGAGACATATGAAGAAAGACAGACAAAAGAGATTGGGGTGGGGTAGGGATGCAAAATAAAATGATGAAAATACAAAAAATAACAACAACAACAACAACAAATCTCCCCTTGCTTACGTAAAGAAGCCTCTGATGGGCCATGGTCAAGTTTGGGAGATCCAGACACACAATGTGGTCATGACGTCTCTCTTTCACAAAGCCCCCCCTCACGCTACTTATCTCTATAATTACCTCCCTCAGGTACTGGTACACAGGGCTACACCGCGCGCACGCTGCCATCGGGGGCACTGCGCCAGGAAGAGCAGACGGCAGCCATTCAGGGGGCAGTGAGGAGAAAAGAGGTGGAGGACTGATGATGTGTGCTGGTGTGTGGTTGTGTGTGGGTGGTGGGGCCGGTAGATTTGTGGTGGTGTAGGAAAACATCAGGGGGAACTGGCTTCTATAAGACAGGCGTCGTGGCAGGCGTACGGTTTCCTAATTACGCAAGGTCTCCCACCGCCATTAGGAGCTGTCAGCAACACGAGGGAACGCAACTAGCTGCTAAAGAACAACAGTCCACTGCAATCCACCCTGTGTGTGTGTGTGTGTGCAAGGTTTTACATAGGGATTATGGGATTTGACCTGAATTGACTTTTTTCATTGCCTCCTATGTGCAGTGTTGCTGGACCTCGACATTATCATGACGAATGACACCTTTCATAAATGTGTAGACAGCAGATGCAAAGATGTACATGCTAGTTTAGGTTTATACTAATACTAATACTTATGCTATACCAGTAATTTGTTTAACACTTAATAATACAACCAGTGACTAAAGGGGGTAATGAATTAAATTTAATTTTAAATACTTCACTTACAAATATTTAAAGGTAGGTACACTAAAACAAGGGGTTAACAACTCTAGATTTTACAGGAAACAAAGAAATAATTAAACTTTAAGTAAATTTAATGAAATAATAATTTCAATTAGTGTGCAATTTCCAGGTAATTTTGTAGAAAAACAAACAATATTTCCCCATCTTACATCATAAACACGCTGTACTTCTCCAGGCGCTCCAGGAGTGGATTAATCTAGCCTTTCTACATATTTAATATTCATTATGTTGATGTGCATGGCAGATGTTCGATCATTCAATTGTCCTTTTATTTTACCAGTATAAATGTGATAGGGACTGTTTGCAGACCTAGGTGACCTTTTAGTGATGGAGCCAAGTCTAACTTTCTTTCTTTCACAATCTCTGTTCAAATAGAAAATTTAAAAGGTGTGCACAGGAGAGCAGTTCCTGTAAAATACCTGGAAGTTAGCTAAGGATAAGCCACTACCTAATACCATCTGCACCCTGAAAAGTACAGCTTACTTACACAGTAAGAGATATTGTTCTTCTGCAAAATTTTCAACAGATTATGCAGCACCAAAAAAACATACTTGGAGTATAATTTTCCTTTCCTGTAAATACCCAGAATTTATGTGCTACTTAACACCACTTTTACACAACTAAAATATGCTTACAGCGTGATTAGTACATGAAGTTTTCTAGTGTGTGTATTTGTAGGTAAATAAAATTACTTAATTACAGGAGAATTATGTCCTAAATCACTGGATGTATTATAAATTACCATTGATTCATATCTAGTCCTGAAACAACTGTACAACAACTTGCTCATAGAAGAAATAAGTTTTCTGCATTTGTATATCATTAGATTGTGAATTTGTGTGGATAATAAAATACGTTTAATCAAACAAATTGTGAGCTTAAGGCAATACCACAAAACTGTACTATTACCGTAAATACGCTCACACTTGGTTTAGACATTACACCCTAGTCTGCTCGGGTCAGTGTCCGTGCCACGTCTGTCTCTTGTGTCCAGCTTGTAGTTGACTGGATGAGAGTTTTGTCCCCTTTGATGTTTTGTTGCAGCTGCAAAGGGATGAAATTTATCAACCTGGCAATATGCCAAAGTGAGTTTCTAGGTCTGTTCCCACAGTACTGAGTTATACATCTGCACCTGTGCACCTGCTTCAGTGAAGCCACAAAAAACAAACAAACAAACAAGCAAAAAATGTAAAGGAGCCAGCACTCAAGTCAGTGACATAACACAACAATGTATTTTAAAAGAATAAAAAGTAACCAAACACACGAGTAATTACTTTTGTCAGATTGTGATCACATTCCACTGACAAAAACACAACACTACTCCTTCAATCTAACTATGGATGCTAATCAATAAACCTTTTGGCCATTAGTGGAAGCAGCAGAACCGCTTCATTCGCACATAAGCCAGGTAAGCATATAGGCTAGTGGTTTTGTTGCATAGTTGTTTGCACATTTGCCTAACAAGCAAATGTTTTCCATTTTGATCCCAGGGTGGAAACATGAATCCTTTTGTGTCAGGACAGACATCTGATATAAAAATCTGCTAAATCAAACATGTTGACCAAACAGCTCCTGTGACCCCCTATGAATAAGGGAGCAGCTTATTTATACCATTTATTATGGTCACCAAGGCTTATTAGACTTCTTGGTAACTTCACTTGCAAAAATGCATGTTCTCCAACCGGTTGGGGAGGGGTTGCTGGAGGTTCCTGTTTGTTGCCAGTGGTTGCAAGGAGGGTGGTGCACCAAAAACCCCAAAACTGGGTGGGTATATTTTCAGTGTGGATTAGTAATAAAATTTAGCAAAAGCCGTAACAAAATACAAAACACATATATTCTTATTTAGTGAGCCTAAATAAGCATTTATTATTAAATAAGCAAAAATTACCCACATCCTGAGACAGAGATGGGTCTTATGGGACCACTGTCCCATAAGACCCATCTCTGTCTGGGTCATCTGCAGTTTGTGTTGAAGAAGCTGGTTTGTTTGCAAACACTTGTCATTTACTCTCTGAGCTGTAGTGAAATTTTAAAAAGTGGAAAAAGAAAATATTTGCATTCAAAATAAAAGTTGTGCTTACTGCAAACGACCTGTTCCAAAAGGCACGACTTTAACCTTTTAAAGACTCTTTCATGGCATGCATTTTAAATTTCTCTTAAAAATGATATTTGGACATATTGGAACCCAATGAATGTAAAAACAAAGAATTACCTGATTTTTTTTTTTTTTTTTACCTGATTTTTGTTTCCAAGAAAAATGAGAGCCACATATGAGGATATTCATTTAAAATTTCAATAGAACAGTAGCAGTATAATGTCCTCGTAAGTAGATATCAGGCCCTTGTAGAGCAAAATTGAGTATTTCGGTCTAAATAACCCAAAATGTGATGTCCACATATGTGGACACCAGGTCTAAGGAGGTTAACTTTGAAGACAATCAGTTTATGTTTCAGGTTTGCATTTCACTTTTTGCAGTTCCACTTACAGTTTCTCTAGCAACTGGTTTCTACCAGGAGGTCACTGACCAATCTCCAGGCCTGTCTGTGGCTTTAGGAACTGGCAAATAAGACTTGCCAAATAATCAGGGACAAATTTTCCTCCACAGCCACTGGTTGCTAGATGGTTGCTGACAGTTCTCTAGAGTTAGGCCTTAGCCAGCTTTCTGTGTGTACATAAATCACATGTGTGGCTCTTCCCAGTTGCCAGATTATATTCTCTCTTTGCTGTCCTACTTCCAGATCCAGTCCATTTACCATGTAGCACCCTCCCTGACCCTGAATCTTCATGCTATAAATACAGATCGAACACCGGGGCCCACCGCTCTCCAGGCGTGCCTAATATTTCACCTGCCATAGTATCAACATAATCTTATTGCCTCCCTGCTTCAGTTCCTGTGCTGTGCCTGGCCTTGGACTCGTATGCTCAAGAGTCAGTTCCTCGCATGACCACTGCTCCAGAGTCTGTGCAAATATCCACTAGGAACAGGTAAAGCCTTTAGTTTCAGCCATTCCTGGTGACTTCCATCATGTTAATGATGCTCTGGTTTGAATCTCTTACATTTGGCAAGCCTACTGAAAAACCTACCTGACTGCCTTCTTGCTTATGTGGCTGATGTTTGCCTGTAATTCAGCCCTTACGTTGCCACCCTGAGATCTTCTGTGTCCCAGTACTTAAGGTGTTGGACTGTCTCTCAGTGCCTGCTCTAGGTTTCTTTTTTGCTTTGTTCGTATTATTTTTTTAAATCTGTTTTTTTTAATGTGTGACCTTTTGGGCTGTTTTTTTTTACCCTTTGACTGCCATTACTGTCATTTGCTTGCATAGTTTGCATTCACTGACCACTGTGTATGACCGCTTTCTGGGAATAAAATCTTGCATTGTTGCGGACCTTTATGTTGGCCTCCTGTGTCCTTTATTTGGACTCATACAAAGATGGCAATAAACTCAAGTAATGCAACAACAGATTGACAGCCTGTAGTGAAGCAGTAAATTAACAAAATATGCTAGAACTGCTTTCACTTAACAGTTCAATGGTTTCCTGTATAAGATTTTTTTTTATTAAGAATCTTTATCGACACATTACATTTGAGTAGTTTTTCATGGACAAATTTTCAAACATACACTTTAGAAAAATAATTGCATGTGCCCATTGTCGCAGACTGTTTTTATCAGCAGCTTTATCAGCTTATCTTTGATAAATTCCACCTCACAATAGGCGAGGGCAAGGACAGGTCACAAGTCATGCAAGGTGCTTTTGAGAAATTTATTAAAATGTGAAAAAAAATTCAATGGAAGTTCAAGAAAAAGAAATGTTAAAGTTTTAAGTCAATATGTTTAACTTATACAAATTAACTAATGCTAAAAATCGGTATGTTCATTTGATTTATTCAACAAACATAGTATCTCGAAGGGCTGTTGCTACCTCTTTGGTCTACTTTTAAGAGCTTGACCGAATCCAAAAATGGATATGAACAAGAATATTAACTGCAGGTTCAATTAAACTAAACTGTCTTATTATGTTATATTTGATGTTATATGTATCTTTACAGCCCACGCACACTGAATAACTTAAGTGTTCGAGCAACTAAGGACCTGCCGACATTTGAGAGTAAGACTCAATCAGGCTCTGTTTTGATCGCACTAGTGACCCTTGCCTTGTTTTTCCATTGTACAGGGTACTGCTCCAGACTATCATTTTGCCAGATAAAAAATAATAACATTGACAAAAGTACACAGGAAGTGTCTTTTGCCGTGGGAGGTGACATAATCACATGACTTCCAAACATTATTTGTCTTACGTACAGCATTTAATCTTGTGTGTTATGCATTATGCGTTAATTAGCGTGTGGTCATGCCCCAGTGTTTTTGATGCAGTGCCAGCTGCTGGTTAGTTTTTTATTCCAAAGGCAAACATATTTGTCCTTTTTCATTTTTCCACGTTTGTTTGTCAACATTTGTTGGTCTTTATATTCCTTCCATGATTACGGTTCCTTATATTGAGGTAATGATTTTTATTCTTTCACTAAAAAATTCAAAAACTGTAGCTGGTAATGCACAGAAGTACTCAACTGTACTGAACAGGCCAATCACAGTAGGTACTGTATGTCAAACCTATGGCACAGGATTAGAGCTGAATTATAAATTCACGACTAGACTGCTTTTTGAAAAATAAATGTTCATTTGTTGTTTCAGTTTTGGTTGAAGAAAAGAGCATACGAACTTTGCTAGAAGGTAAAGATAACCTATCTGCATCCACACCATTTAACATGTTCATCAGTGACACACGTCTTGCATCACAGACAACATCAGAAGGACTCTTACTCTTACACCATCTAGCTTAGAAGACTGTCTTGCATGCTGAAAGAAGGAATAAAGCGATACCCAATGACGAATTGGGAATGAGACAGGTTGATGTGTTCATAACGTAACTACTGGTCCAAGATACACCTCACAACCTTTGTTAACCATCAGCTACACAGCTAAAGCAAAGAAAATCATTTAAAGTAGAAGAGTGAGAATAACTACAGTATATGTTAATGCTTTGGGTTTATGTATGCTAATAAGAGGCAAATAGCTTTAAATACACCTGAACAGCCAGGTGGTATTTCCCCCCCTTTAACTCCTCTTGAAGCGCTAAACAAGCCACGCTGGACGCAGACAGCTCTCTGTGGATCTACACCATAGTATGGCAGCAGGTATCAGACACTCGCCCTACATCACACTGTGTTGTCTACCAGCTCATCACAGCTGCTGTGGTGAAAGCACACCACATCGGTGCACACGCAGACACACATACTCATGCACACCTCTGTCTCTCTGCCCGTCCCTTGTGCCTTCCCCTTTAAAGAGACACACGGGTGGCTGCACTCCACTTGACATGTGGGCCTGTATTCTCACCTTAGAGACGGAGGATGGGCATGGTTGCACGCTTTGATGGCTTAATTATCGCTGTGGAAACAGGAGTGGTTAGAGGAAGGAGCAGAGAGAGGGAGAGAGGGTTATGTGCAAGTATTAGCAGCAGTAATAAGCCTGTAAGGATCGTTAGTGTGAGGGTAAAATGGGACAGTGGTCCCATAAGACATCTCAAATAAATGCTCAGGATGAGGGTAATTTTGATGCTTGTTTAGGCCCACGAAATAAGAATATATGTGTTTTGTATTTTGTATGGCTTTTGCCATATTTTATTACTAATCCACACTGAAAAAATACATATATTCTTTATAAAACTTCAGCAAAAAAACTGAAATATGCAGTCGCATCATTAACATAACTGAGCTACACTGTTGTCACTCTTTATATCTTTTTACATCAATACCTATTTTTGGAAAATTAGAAAACATTATTACAAAGTGCTATCACAATCTTAGTTCTGTTGGTGGCTGTGCTAAACTGTGACTCACTATTTACTGGGCATAGACCACAAGCAGGTTCAAAGGATATGAACATTCGTTAAATGATGAGTTAATTTACATGTGAGATTGGTGCTCCAGCAAAGATCCAAACTTCAATATCCCCACACGAAGGCACAGACCAGCTCAGAAAATTGGTACCAAAGATGATTTCCCCCCCTGATACAAGCTTTTAAATTATTGTGTGTATTTATTAGACCTTTTTTAAAAATATTAGAATCACAATTTGCTTTCAGGGTCAAACCCCAAGATACTTTCTGTCATATGACTTTTGAATATGTTCTGCATTTAAATAAAAAGAGCCTAAGTTGTAAGCACAAGAATGATGATCAAATATCAAATGTGTGTTTTAACCACTTTTAAAAATGAGATTTACAAACGCCTAAATGCATTTCAGTCAGGACCACTGCGTTCCAAAGAAGCAGTTAATTTATATTCGCCTCTCTCTGACCTGGGATTTCACAGTATCCCGTGAAGATGTGAAAACTCAGAGGTGGGCAGATCAACATCTAGACCCCAGTCCAGAACAAAGCAAACAGTAATGATGAGCAGGCAGCTGCAAGGGTTGTCTGGTGGGAGGCAGTTGTGGTGTTTTCTGCAATCAGTCTCAAACAGATTGCCACTGGTTGCAATCTGGTTATATGCTTACTTAAAAAAAACAATGTTGCTGGGCGCCTATGTTGTTTTGCAGTTTCGTCAACAACTACGCCAATATCTGTGGAAAATGTCTGAATTTGTTTCAGATCTTTGAGGTTCCAGCTGGACTCTGAATGTAAGGAAGATCAGGTGAGCCTGAATATAAGGAATGACTTTCTGTGAATGCAGACGACAACAGATTTTACAATTTTGATGATTTCAACCACCATTTTATCACCGATTACATGGAACTTGAACCAAACTTCAAACTGACTGCAAAGGGTTAGGGTGTTAATGCTGTTTTATCTCCATCTGGTTGCACCAAAGTTGCTGTCCACATCTTTGAAGCAGCCATTTCCAAGTAAATAGTAAATGGACTGGTCCTTTTCTACTCTACCTGAGCACTCAAAGTGTTTTATAAAACTTGCCTCATTTACCCATTCACACAAGTCCTTCTTTTGTATACATAGAGGCCTTCTATCTAACATTCACACATTCCCATACTCCAATGGACAGATCACAGAGCAACAAACTGGAGCAGCCAGGGATCAAATCACCAAACTGCTTTACCTCCTGAGGTACAGCCACCCCGTGCGAGTTCATTGCACATGGTTGAGGTAATTTTGGTCACAATCTGGTCTCCACTCAACCACAGTTTTCCTTAGTATGATTGTAGTGTGACAAGTGTGCATAAATGCATACATGCATAAAAGGGCATCAGATGAGCCAAAAGATGATATGGGCTGACACGGAGGTAGGCCAACCTGCTGGGATTACTGCTGAATTTGACTTGCCGGAATTGATGCTATGCTTTCCTTTCTATCATTAAGAGCAAGCTGATTAATTTCTAATAGATAATATATATTTTTTAGACATTCAAAAAAACACCAAAATCAGTTCAAGTTGATTACTATAATCTCTCTTAAGGCCAAAAATGTGTCAGTGCAGCATGAAAAAATGATCGTGATATAAACACATCAGAAAGCATGCCGTCACCCTGGCAGAATGGCTGAGAAGTGGACCATTTATCTGGGGAAAAAGGAGCCGTGTGCTTCAAGCCCATCTGTCTTCGGTTGGGGGTTGTGGGCTTGTGGGGTCGAGCTCAGTTTAATTGAAGATTATCTGCTTAATTACTCAAGCACAGCCAGCGTTAAACAGCCATGGATTAAGAAAACGTCAGTGAGGCAGACCTTTAGGGTCTGGTGCTGCGCTCAATTAGCAAGAGGGCCCAGATATGGCTCTCCCCACCTCACCCATCACTGCACTGGAACTGAAGCTGCATGCTAAGAGACAGGTCATTAAGATAATAAACACACAACTGTAAAAAGCACAAAGAGTCAAAGTGTGGATGCCACCTCTGGACTGTGCACTGTCCACGCATCAGTAAGTCTAACTCCTTTAACTCACGCAGACCAGTAAAATTATTTTTATTCCGCCTCAAAAATACTTCATTTCTTAGAGATTTAGATCCAGCCTAGTAAGCAGTGTGTCCATAAGCAGGGACAAGAATTGCACCTTTTTCATAGTCCTCGGTGATAGGACCTCCAATGCAGCAGCTGACTTGGACATCAAATGATCCAGAAAGATGCATTAAATGCTTAGAGTCAGAATGTCACCTTTAGGGTTGCGTTGGTTCACGATGATCTTGGGGATCGACAGCTGTGCTTGGGCCATTATGGAGGGTGAATAGTGCTACCTTAACAAAGGCACGTTTCCTCTCTCTGGTACACTCATTTTATCAGTATGTGACTCTGCTGAAAAGTTTATGATTATATTTGCTTTATGGCCTGTTTGGGGTCAGACACGCCCGGGCAGAGTTTGTGTAAGTGCACCCTCCTTTATTTAACCCTAACCACACAGTAAACACGATTTCTTTCTGTAAACGTACCATAGCTGTCGTGCACACACAGTGCAGAAACGAAGAATTTTAAACAGTCTTTACATGCGACACTGGAAATGGGAATAACAGCGGATAAATAGGTATCATTTCAAAAGTAGAACAGCAGGCAGAGCCATTAGCTATCACGCTCCTCTCCTGTGAAACCAGACGGACAAATTCTCTGCTTTTATGATTAGGCTTAAAACTTATTTTTGATAAAACCTCTTGCTGAGGTTGGATCAGGTAAGCCTGAATCATCCCTTAGCTACACTATATTGCCAAAAGTATTTGCTCATCCGCCGTCACACTCGTATTAACTTGAGTGACAACCCATTGCTAATCTATAGGGTTTAATGAGATGCCCGGACACCCTTTACAACTATAACAGTTTAAACTCTTTTGGGGAGACTTGCGACAAGGTTTAGGATTGTGTTTCTGGGAATTAGTGACCATTCTTCCAGAAGTGCATTTGTGAGGTCAGACTCTGATGTTGAACGAGAAAGCCTCCTCTCTCACATAGTTCATGTTGTGTCCTTGTTTCTCGATACTCTCCCTTTTTGCCCTCTCTTTCACCCTCCAACCAGTTTTGGCAGATGGCTGTCCTTCCTGCTAAAAGGGAGTTCTTCCTTCCCACTGTTGCAAAATGCTCAAATATAGGATATCTCCTAATTGTTGGGGTTTTCCTTCAAATGTTGTAGGGTCTTTACCTTACAACATACAGTAAAGTGAGTGACTTGCAGTTACATAGAATCAACTTCTCCCCCTGTTAATTATCATCTGTGTTGGAGTCTGTCTATCTGGTGCTGTTTAAGCTGGAAAAAACAAAACTAATACCAAGAGAAAAGCCTCTTGAGTAAGGTTCTGTTTGGACTGGATTTTTTTTTAAATACTTGCAAAACGTCAGTGTAGTTTTGAGTCAGATATGTTTTGTTTAGATTCTAGTTTTACCTTGGCCACCCTTTTGCATCATGCACTGTTCTCTCGACACTGGGGATAGTTCGTCTTCCCCTCGCATGCTGTAGACATAGAAGTGTGATTTTGATGAAGGTAGATGTCAGGAACTGACCGCCCTCCTCTGTGCTGCCCTTTCGGTAGATGATTTTCTCACACAAGGCACAAGACATCTTGAAGTTTCAAAGTTTCTGCTTTCCCTGAAAAAAACAAAACATTCCCTCATCTTTGCCCTCTGCCACTCAGGTTTATCTGGCTACAATGCTGTGTTGCTGTGTACATCCCCCTCTTTAACCTACACGCTGACAGGGTCTTTTGTCTGCCTGACTCCTCCTGCACTGCCTTGAAGTAGGGGGTCATGTGACATCTGCTCACCCCCCCCCCCCCCTCCCTTGTGGCCTCGCCCTTCATCTCTGCCACCTCTCCATCATCCTTCACTCACCTTCTTAATCCTTTCATCCTTCCTACTCCTCATTTTGCACCCCTCTCATATCGGAGATGTTTGACATAGATTCAGGAATGGCGACTGCCCGTGGCAGAATCTCACACAGATGGTAGGGGTCCTAAGGCAAACAAAGCTATATTTGGCCTCCTAAAATAATGCCAAACGAGAGCAGCCACTCGACATGAAGGTCTTTGGAGAAGCTTGTTTTATTAAAGTTGTCAAGTCTTTTAAATGCCATTTCATTTACATGTTTTAATTATGCGCTTTACAACATTCATTAGGGCGAACATAAAAGATAAATAAGCACAACACAACAAGTTTGCTTCGTGCAATATTCATCTGTCCAGACGGTGTCCACGGTGATCAGCACAAAGCCAGAGCTAAGGCAGTGACATTTAGAGGTGGATTGTATGAGTCATCCCCTTCAACTTAATTAGCAGCCTCACCTACACAGCAGCCTGTTCTCACTTACTTTCCCAAAAGTGCTCCTTACAACTGGCTCTAATAGGTTACAGAAAAAAATTACTTAGAAAATACAGTAATTGGATTACTTTCAAGCGACAAGTAGTGCACATTGTTTTGCATTTTTATTACAATTAAAAACTCCAGTGACTTACATTCACAGGTAGCAAAGCAAGGAAAGAAAAAAAAGAGTAATGTGACTCATGCTGGTTGCAAACTTGTTTTATTTGCATGCTGTGTGGTCTTAGCTTAGCCACAGGTACACCCACATTCAGGTGTCATGGTAGTGTAAATTACAGTGAAGATTCACTGGAAGCGCGTGTCATCACCGAAGCTAAGTGCTAGCCTCGGTGTATTCATTAAATCCACTGAAATTGCAGGTTTGCTTGCTTGTGAAGTCACGACGTCTTCTGGGTTTACACACGTTAAATACAAAAGATGTGAAGGAGGGTGGGAAGGATTTGGAGTGTCACCTTGAGATTGGCCCAGTACTGACAGTAAAGCTGCTTGTGCTGTTAGCAATGGTATAGTAATTATGTTTCAGTGAATATTGTACATTTATCAATTTTTCAAATAAGTATGTTTTCAAATAATTTTACTGAGCAGCGATGACAAGAACATACAAAAGGCTAATAGTTCTACCTATAGGGTGTAAAAAAGTGGGTTACTGCAATTTATTTCTTTGTTGGTGCATTTAATAGAGCCAAAGATTGTATCATAACAACAGAAACTTTAAGATAATGAGATTTGGATAATTATTTTATAATAATTAAAGTCATTGTCTTGTTTTTGTGTATGCAGCAAAATAAAAGCAGACCTACACCTCTGTGCAAATAAGACGTTAGATTTCTAAACAACTTTAAAATACATCAGAGATCTTCAGACAATGATTTCTGTTGCTTGATATTTACAACAATGGTGCTCACCAAACTATTTTCTACGTGTGTGGTTCAATTTGACAGATCAAAAGAAGTTATTCTTTCTCAAACGATCAAAGAGAATATGCACTTTGGTCACTTTATTAGGTACATCTTGCTAGTATTGCGTTGGATCGCCCTGTTGCTTTCAGAACTGTCGTAATTCTTCATGGCACAGATTTGACAAGGACTTGGAAACTTTCCTCAGAGGTTTTGGTCCATGTTGACATGACAGCATCACACAGTTGCTGCAGATTCGTTGGCTGCACATCCAGGATGTGAATGTGAATTCTGTTCAGACAGCCAACTTGGATAAACCTTAAATTAACTGCTGCTTTTCACATACTCGCTCATTTTGCCACGCTCCAAAGTAATCTTTGTGAAGAATCTTGTGTCTTCTGTTGTTTAATTGTATAAGTATCATACCATAAATCATAAATCTTTTGAATTAAATAGGTAAACAGTTCCAACAATGATTTGACAATGTTAAATTTTATTGTCTGAGGGCATTAAAAGACCAGGCGATAAAGTAGTAGCTTTATCCAGGGTTAAACGATCTGTAATGAACTCCGACACTTCCAGGTAATGAGCATTCAAATCTGATACGCAGATTAATGCATATTGCTGTGGAATGGGTTAATTTCTTTGTGTGCTGCATCCTGCTACTGCTTCCAGTGAGGACACAGAGACACATGCTCCGTAATGAGAGAACAATGACATCCCACACCTCCAACACCATCCTTTTCCCTTCATAATCCTGTGACCTGTTCATGGTGCAGGTGTAAAAAAAAAAAATTCAGCATCTAGCTAACACTGCAGATGAGATGCAAGCATAAATAGAGTAACTTTTTTAAAAGTGGCAGGTAATTTCAAATGCAACTTTTCAAACCGCTCATCAAATATCACCAAGCACACAAACAGTTACGGTTCAGTTTGTCAGACAACGTGTCTGCGACCTACGACATGTGACGCTCTCATAGACGGAGGACGATGGAAGGAAAACAGCACAGAAGTGAAAGAGAAGAGATTGTTTTCAAAGGTAAACTTATTAGCTCAAGTGACATTGTATAAACTGGAAATTTAAATCTTACATGCAACGTCCTCATTAGTTTTACAGCTTTTTAATCTTTTTAATCAGTGAATCAATGAATTGTATTTTGCCAAGCGTCTGAAGTACTTTGACTTTGTGTTGTTGCACAAAAGGTTGCATGAAAATATTAGACAGCTTAGTGCAGGCTAAAGCAGTTTAGTTAGTAGTAATGTGGTGAAGTTTACAGTAATGATGTATGCTGGATTGATACAGAGCAGGCTGTTTGTGCTTAGTGTTAGGTAAAATCAAGGTAATAATATATAAAAATATTATGTATACATCATCAGTTACTATATTTAAGATATTTTAGGTGATGCTGCTGATCAGATCCACCTTCTGGATGTGATTTTTTCCCCCCGTGCTACACCATCACAACCACTTCCCAGACCCCACTTTTAACCCCTGCTTTTGCCAATGCAGATTTTTCTCACAGTCTGTGTGCAAAATGGTTAAGGGGGGAATATAGGAGAGCAACAGAAAGGAAAAAAATGTAAAAGTCTCATAGATCGGATTAAGAAAAAACCTCACAAACTTAATTTTTTGCATAAGAAGCAGGATGGGTGTGGCAGCTTAATCTAACCTCTGGGGCTAAAGTGCCGATAGACGCCTTCACTGCTCAACACTCAGGGAGGATTTACTATAAGTTATAATCTTTAAAAAATGTAAGTGAACACAAGTAAATAAACTCCAAGACTGTTCACACAAAACATTTTTACAGACAAAAATAATCAAATCAATCAAACAAAAAATAATATTAAACAAGGCCAATAACTCAAACGCACAAATGTCTCACATGATAAGCAGGCTGTTACAGACAAATCTTATAGCCTCCTGACAGGCAGCACATCTCTCAGTAATTATGCATCATATTTGTGTAACCATTAATATGAGCTCTTACCCAATGGGGTGATAATTGCAGTTGCAGCATAGAGTGTAAGTCGCAGCATTCACTCGTTACACAATCTTCTCACAACAGACATTTTCACTTGTCATAAAGCACAGGTGTTACTAATAACATTAACAATAGCTCTGTTCTTTTACAAATAATCCGTGACAGCGAGCCAGCATGAACAACGCTAAAACCTTGAAACTGCAGCACCTAGTCTGATATCATCAATTTTATAATTTACACCTGTCTTTTGTGCGTCTTACATGAAAAGGCCCATTCAGTTTCACTTACAACTCTTTGTAGGATGTGCTCTGTGTGGCTCGTGGGATTGCTGGCAGGCAACACTGGACGAACAGTGACTGGCTGCAGAAACACAGCGAATATGAACAGTTTTGGATTAATGATAAAAGTTAGAGAGTGGATTTAGGCAAAAGAGCTCCTACTTTCCGATTACAAATTAATATGAACGTGGTTAAGTGAAGACAACATGGATTGTTTGCAGTCACATGCTTTTGCTCACACAATTTCTGCTACTGACTTTTCATTCAGTGCATTTAAAGATGGTCTTTCCAGCCTGTGCACTAGATTCCCAAATTACAGCACTGTTTCCCAGAGAGTTGGAAAACATCATCAGACGCCTGCAACGCATTTGCAAAACTTGTGACAAGGGTGGATAAACATGTAGTGTTCTGTAATGCTGAAAACAGCTCAGAATTCCTTGGGAAATGTTTAAAAAAAAATTACAATTTCATATATTTCGTATCATATATTTAGTTATTGTAAGATGTATATTAGGCTTCAAATGATCTGAAATCATTGCAACCTGTTGTTATTTATGCTTTAAAGCATTCAAACTTCATCAGCAAACCGGTTTCCTGATCGAAAATATTTTGTCCTTTCCAACAATAGAAATCATACCAACAAAAATATAAACACTGTTTACTTGCTGATGCGGAAGGTGTTAATACAGTTGACAGACCTGCAAGCGCGTGTCCATGAACAGTGCACTCATTTCCACCATCCTTGTTTTCTCTGGTGTTATTTCTAGCTGTGAGCTGCAGAGGCCCCAAACTCCAAAACACAGACACACACATTAAGGCTCCCAGTACAGGATAGGAGGATTATGTGTTATCCATGGTTGCTGCTGGGAGAGGGTGAGGGATAGAAGCAAGGAAGGAAAAAAAACAGAGGAAGGGAGGGAGAAACAGAGGGAAGGGAAAAAGATCGGTGAAAGTGCAGTGGGAGGCAGGTGGGTGAAGATCTGGTTCAGCCTGAGTGCTTCACTCGTGCAGCCGGAAATGCTGAGGAGGTCAGTCACCATATCCCCCCCCCCACAACACACACACACACACACACACATACGCAGTCTGCACTCCTTCCACCTCTCCCTGTCATTCAAACCTCCTCTAACCTCTTTTCTCCTTTCCTCCCCTCTCCTCTTATCTTTTGCCGGTATTTCCCTTTCCTGTGCAGCCACGTGCCATTTTGACAAAACAGATTTATTGGTTACGTCATATTTCTTCCCTGTTTTAATCAAATGCTGTGGCGGCGGGCCTGACTCGTGCTCAGATTAATATCGCCATTGATCAGATTGGATGGAGGTGTCCTCACACCCGCTCCAAACACCCCCCCCCCCCTAACCCCCAAACACACACACACACACACACACACACACACACACACACACACACACACACACGCACGCACACACACACACACACTCTCCCTCACTCTTTCATTGCAGGGAATAGGGCTTTGCACTCTGAGAATTCCAGTAATGCGCCTTTCCGCCATGCAGCTGTGATTTGAAGCGCACATGCGCATTTCATATTTATGTGTGTGTGTTGGCTTTCACTGTATTTTGGCATGTGCAAAAGTGCCTTCAAGCTCGCCTGCATGTCACACCTTTTTGTTTTTTTTCATGAACACTTCTTCTTCATGTTGTTTTTTTCCTGCTGCTCTTTTGAAATGTACTTCAAAAGGTCCTGCAAATGTGCCGCTGGGCCGGGGTCTCAACTTACAGAATTTACGGTCATTTGCAAAGTACCGCGGTGGTTGACAGAGATGCAGAGGGAGAGAGTGTGAAGCTGTGGAGGCTGTGGGAAGAGGAGAGCAGGTGCAGTGGCAAGCTGGTGACAATACTGCACGAGGAAGTCATTTTAACAACCACACCGTAGCGGCTGGGGCCAGTGGCAGCGATCAGCTCTGCTCCTTCCCCCGCCAGCCACCTCCTCCTCATGCACACACACACATAAACACACACCACCCAACCCTCTGCCCCACCGCTGTCATCTCCCGGCCTGCCTGTCACGCAGCTGCACCACACCAATCCCCCACCTCATGTCGATCATGCATGACATGGAGGTCAGGAGCAACCAGCGGTGAGGCGAAGTGCCTCTGTGGACGCCTCCTTCCATCGGCCCCTGGGGTGCGACTGGCCCGGCGGTCTGCCGCGTGCTTTGGGAAATTACCACACATCTTTTGTTGCTAAGTGCACGGGTGAGTGATGAACAGAAGCGTCCTTTGGCAGGTGCTAACTGCAGAGGTGTAGAAGGAGGTTGGAGGGGTTTGTGTGGTGGTGGTGGGTGGGGTGGGGTGCAACAAGTAAATAAATAAATACAAATTTTTAAAAAACAGGAAAAGGAAGGAGAGAGTGGTGGGAGGAAAGTGGTGGCTGCTGGTGAAAGGATAGAAAGAAGGAGGGGACGATGGGGCGATGAGGAGGCTAGAGGGAGGAGGCACAGAAGCGTGGGGAGCCGCAGCCTTCTGATTAAGGGCGAACGACTGCCGGCTGAGGTGGTGGGGGCGGAGGAGGAGGAGGAGGAGGAGAAGGAAGAGGAAGGATACAGAGAACCAGAGTGAGGGAGAGTGAGAGACGGGGAGAGGAAAAAGGGGAAAGAGAAAAAGGAGACAAGAGAGGAAGGGGGAGGGGCAGAAGGAACAATTTAACGAAGCTCAAAGGCTCTGCCATCTCTGAAAAACAGCAAGAAAGGAGACAGGCAGACGTTGAGGAGATTGGGACGAGCTCGTGGCTGGTGTTAACAGCCTGTTAGCTCTGCACTTGCTTCTCTCGCTCTTCTGCCTCTTTGTTTGTGATTGGGCGTTGAGTTAAATTTTGGCAATAGGCTCTGAAAACAGAACTAGAACTTGTTGATCATCCACTTTATGCCCACCTTCAAGCACATTAAAAAGACAATAGCTAAAGTCTTAATCGCCTTAAAGAAGTTTGAAAATATGTCAGTATGTCTTAGTGCAAGAATTTTCACCAAAAAGTGTCATTTCTCTTGCTTTTTAGGCCAAAATCTTCATCTGCTTTTACACAAATTTTTTGCATAAAAATAATCTTACTAAATTATAAGTGTTTACATCCAGGTGCAAAAACCTTGTTGTCTTCCTGGACCATGTCGTTTTTCTTGACGTAGAAGAAGGAAGAGCACAAAAAAGCCCAAAGCTAAAGACAAAAGAAGAAAACTCAGACCAGATCAGGATGCTCTGAGTAAATATATATATATATATATATATATATATATATATATATATATATATATGTATCTATAGTGTAACAAATTCATGCTGAACTTACAACAAGTGCCATTTAACATTATTGAGGAGAGGGTGCAAAACCCACGATCACTGGATGAGAGAGAGACAGAGAGGGAGAAAGAGAGCACCTGTGTCATTGTTATGCCTGTTGCCTGGTAACAACATTCTTCGCTGTGCGGCGAATGGAAGCCATGCATGAAGAAAGCTTCATCTGAGGGGAAAAAAAAGAATTCCATATTTCATGGAGGTTTTTGAAGATGGCCTTTCTCTCTGGGATCTATCGCTTCTGTGAGGATTTCAGCACAAACAGGTGTTGACAATGAAATTAGCTTAGAGTCACCCACAGCGTACCACTGCCTCAATATCTCAGTTGGCAGAGGCATTTCAAATGACTGGTTTTACCTGCTTGTGAACACGCAGAGACACAAAAACGTGCATGGATTTTTACTGTGCTGAGGTGTAAATACACTCTTACAGTTTATTTTGACTCTGTGTCACATAGGTTCGCATATGCAACTGCACTGTTCTCTGTAGGAGCCTCTCAAAGTCAGCGGGGGCTCCTGAACGGCTGAATTTCAAAAGGTTTCTGAGGTCCAGGATCCTTTGGAGTCTACCAAAGGCTGTGGGTTTATTCAAATATTTTTTTTAGGATGTCTGTTTTTAATCTCCAGTGGCACGGTGGTGTGTTGCTTACCCCTGGGTCCTGGGTTTGAATCCACTGGCTGGCTGAGGTCTTTCTGCGTAAAGTTTGTATATTCTCTCCGAGTACTTCCTTTCACAATCCCCTACACACAACTGGTGATCCTAAAACTGGCTCTAGCTGTGAGCATGAATGTTTGTCTCTCTGTTGTAGGCCTGTGATAGATTGGCACATTTTGCCCTGTGATGGCCGGAATGGGTTCCAGCTACCGTGCATATAAATAGAGATACTTTATCTGCTTCAGGATGAAGTTCAGGATGCAACCAAACCTTATACAGGGAGTGCAGAATTATTAGGCAAATGAGTATTTTGTCCACATCATCCTCTTCATGCATGTTGTCTTACTCCAAGCTGTATAGGCTCGAAAGCCTACTACCAATTAAGCATATTAGGTGATGTGCATCTCTGTAATGAGAAGGGGTGTGGTCTAATGACATCAACACCCTATATCAGGTGTGCATAATTATTAGGCAACGTCCTTTCCTTTGGCAAAATGGGTCAAAAGAAGGACTTGACAGGCTCAGAAAAGTCAAAAATAGTGAGATATCTTGCAGAGGGATGCAGCAGTCTCAAAATTGCAAAGCTTCTGAAGCGTGATCATCGAACAATCAAACGTTTCATTCAAAATAGTCAACAGGGTCGCAAGAAGCGTGTGGAAAAACCAAGGCGCAAAGTAACTGCCCATGAACTGAGAAAAGTCAAGCGTGCAGCTGCCAAGATGCCACTTGCCACCAGTTTGGCCATATTTCAGAGCTGCAACATCACTGGAGTGCCCAAAAGCACAAGGTGTGCAATACTCAGAGACATGGCCAAGGTAAGAAAGGCTGAAAGACGACCACCACTGAACAAGCTGAAACGTCAACACTGGGCCAAGAAATATCTCAAGACTGGTTTTTCTAAGGTTTTCTGGACTGATGAAATGAGAGTGAGTCTTGATGGGCCCGTGGCTGGATTGGTAAAGGGCAGAGAGCTCCAGTCTGACTCAGACGCCAGCAAGGTGGAGGTGGAGTACTGGTTTGGGCTGGTATCATCAAAGATGAGCTTGTGGGCCTTTTCAGCTTGAGGATGGAGTCAAGCTCAACTCCCAGTCCTACTGCCAGTTTCTGGAAGACACCTTCTTCAAGCAGTGGTACAGGAAGAAAAACATGATTTTCATGCAGGACAATGCTCCATCACACGCGTCCAAGTACTCCACAGCGTGGCTGGCAAGAAAGGGTATAAAAGAAGAAAAACTAATGACATGGCCACCTTGTTCACCTGATCTGAACCCCATTGAGAACCTGTGGTCCATCATCAAATGTGAGATTTACAAGGAGGGAAAACAGTACACCTCTCTGAACAGTGTCTGGGAGGCTGTGGTTGCTGCTGCACGCAATGTTGATGGTGAACAGATCAAAACACTGACAGAATCCATGGGTGGCAGGCTTTTGAGTGTCCTTGCAAAGAAAGGTGGCTATATTGGTCGCCGATTTGTTTTTGTTTTGTTTTTGAATGTCAGAAATGTATATTTGTGAATGTGGAGATGTTATATTGGTTTCACTGGTAAAAATAAATAATTGAAATGGGTATATATTTGTTTTTTGTTAAGTTGCCTAATAATTATGCACAGTAATAGTCACCTGCACACACAGATATCCCCCTAAAATAGCTAAAACTAAAAACAAACTAAAAACTACTTCCAAAAACATTCAGCTTTGATATTAATGAGTTTTTTGGGTTCATTGAGAACATGGTTGTTGTTCAATAATAAAATTATTCCTCAAAAATACAACCTGCCTAATAATTCTGCACTCCCTGTACACTTCCTATATAGGTACAACTATAAATGCCTGCCTGTTTTTTCTTGTTTCCGTGACCCACCTCCCTTCATCTATCTTTGTCACCCTCTGTCATTGGTCCTAAGGAAGATCTGCCCACTCTGGGGGCCATTTCTGATCCTCAGTGAGGCACAAACCAGAGTCTTAGGCCTAGATTATTGCTTACCTTCCATCTGTCTTAACAGAAATTATGTTTGATGTTTTGTTGTCACCTTTAGATGGGGCAGAAGTTGGCTCTCTAAGCTGTTTAACACTGTGGAAAGGTTTATTCAAAAAATCATGAGCATCGTCCCTAACCCTAATCTCTCAACAGAAAGGTAACACAATTTTTAGTCTCTGACCAGACTCTTGCTGAAAAGTGAGATGTATGCTACAAACCTCCAAATCTACCCCCTGATATAGATTTTGCACCTGTTTTAAGGTGAAACCTCTCTTATATAGTACATAATTTCAGAAATCCTTGTATTGATTCTTTAAGCTAGTCGGTAAAAACAATTATGGTTATCGTCTTCAAAGATACAAAATCCAACCGTCTTCACTACGATGCTTATATAAACATACTTTCCTCGATCTGATACTATCACAGGTACAAATTCTATAATTTCTGCTTTTGTCCAAACTAAAAGCACAATCCACTGTGTCTTTATTACCAAGCTTGGTATGGTGCGACAACAATATTAATCATTTCCTGTAAATACTGTGACGACCCTTTTCACCCCTGCTTCCAGTCTGCCTGTCCAGCTCTTTTCTGCAGGTACTGCAGAGGAGGCATGGTCTGTCCACAGTCGCCAGCAGTGGCAACACCTATGCCCGGTGTGCAGTGCTCTATAAAAGTCCTTAAAGCTCAGTTGCTTGGTGGTTTATTTCTTCAATTTAAATAAAATGTCTCTTAATTGGCAGTTGTTTGCGCATCTCCCTTGTCAGTACTGCTGTGTGTCAAATGTGTGTATATTCCTCAGAATACAATCTGACTATAAAGACTGCATCAGCCTGTGGTGCGAGGCACGCCTTTCCAAAAAGTAAGATGCAAAACAACTTTTCACATTTCACCTGTGTGACATTTCCTTTACTATATACATTTAACTCATTTTTTGTTTAGGATGGCTGCACATGAAGATTGAATTGGCTTGTTGCCTTTAGGCAATCATTTTGACAAAAGAAAAATACTCTATATTGGCAAAAATATTCACTCACCCATACAAATCATTGAATTCAGGTGTTCCAATCACTTTAATGCCCACAGGTATATAAAATCAAGCACCTAGGCATGCAGACTGGTCCTACAAACATCTGCGAAAGAACGGGTTGTTCTGAATTCCCGCTGGTACTGTGATAGGATGCCACCTGTGCAATAAGCCCAATTGTGAAATTTCCTTGCTACTAAATATTCCACAGTGAGCTGTAAATGGTATTATAACAAAGTGGAAGTTACTGGAAACAACAGCCATGAGGTGTTAGGCCATGTAAAATCAAAGATCAGGGTCAGCAGATGCTGAAGTGCATAGTGCGCAAAGGTCTTCAACTTTCTGCACAGTCCATCGTTACAGACCTCCAAACTTAATGTGGCCTTCAGATTAGCTCAAGAAGCTAATCTGAAGGAAGGAATAGGTTTTCATGGGTGAGCAACACCAAGCACAATGCTATGGTGTAAAGCACGCCACCACTGGACTCTAGAGCAATGGAGACGTGTTCTCTGGAGTGACGACTCACGCTTCTCCATCTGGCAATCTGATTGATGAGTCTGTGTTTGGTGGTTGCCATGAGAACCACACTTATCTAACTACTGTGCCAAGTGTAAATATTGGTGGAGGGGAGACCAAGTTATGGGGTTGTTTTTCAGGATTTGGGCTCAGCCCCTTATTGCCAGTGAAAGGAACTCTCAATGCTTCAGCATACCAAGACATCTTCAGCAGTTTCATATTTCCAACTTTGAGGGAACAGTTTTGGGCTCCTTCCTCATCCAACATGACTGTGCACCAGTGCACGAAGTAAGGTCCATAAAGACAAGTTTGGTGTGGAAGAACTTGACTGGCCTGCACACAGTCCTGACCCCAAACCCACAGAACACACTCGGGATGAATTAGAGCAGAGACTGCAAGCCTGATGTTCTTGTCCGACATCAGAGTCTGACCTCACAAATGCACGTCAGGAAGAATGGTCAAAAATTCCCATAAACACACTTCTAAGCCTTCCCAGAAGAGTTGAAGCTGTTGTAGCTGCAAAGGGTGGCCTACATTTCTTAAATCTGAATCTAGTGGTTGTGTTCTCTTTGGTGCTATAACAGGACAACACATGGACATGACTTATCAACCAACTAGCCAACCAACCAAATGAACAATTCACTTAAAGCTGTGCTAGAATCAGAAAAAAATGCTTTCTTGGACCACAGCAGATCTTTATTTAGCATCGACTTAAATTAGACTCGAAAAAGATGTCTGGTACTTCTGTATTTATCATCTGTAAAACGTCATTGTGTAAATTTGAACCATAAATATGTTTCATTTCTACACCTGTCAAATGAACTGTCAAAGTCTTTTATGAGTTCAGACATTTTCACTTTATTGGGATCATGTTTAATGGGCAGAAAAGCCTTTAAGGTCCTGTTCATGCTGTCCATATACAGAACACTTTCACCCAGAATTATACCCAGTGGGTCTGTTTCAGATTAAAGTGAATGTAGCTGTAGAAATATGTAGATTTGTCAAAAGTATATTGTCCAAGGACTTTATCACTCAACATACAATTTTTAACCTTTGCAGCTGACTCTAATGGGGTTTCTTCCATCTTTCCTTTAGCCAAATCAGGATATGAGCATTTCTCAGGTGTAATGAAAGATCAGAAAGACCAGAAATTCTTTGATTTAACACCAAACAAACAAACAAAAGATCTACAGTGAGTTTTTAAAAATAATTTCAACAATTCAGGTTATATTTCCACATAACTCTCTTCCAGATTTTGTCTGACAGTGGTTTTACAATCTTTTTCTGTCTTCAGTGTGGAGGGTACAATGTGTCCGTCTTTGCTACACTGCTCCTCGGGGACCTTCCACTGTAAGCCTTGCTCGTGAAGTATGAAAGCTGGCCCTTGCTGCAGCTTCTTTTACTCCCATGACACACCCCCATCTTTGATGGCTGTTTGTACCAGAAATCTCTTCCTACCCCCACCACCAGCAGCCCCTATCTACAGTAATGTGCAGTCAGTCAACAGTGAAAAGAGCGTTTTGATTTTCAAGGGATAAATAGGTTAAGCAAATTTACAAGCTGACCCTGCTCTCAAAAGCATGTTTTTACAATTTTATTTTACTGGTATATGTTGCACTTGTTTATGTTCCTATTTTTCCTGTCAGTTTTATACTGCAACTACATATCAGCGCCAGTGTTGTTGCCTAATATTTTCACATGTAAATACAGTAAAATTAGCCCTTGAGATATTTTGTGGTGTTTTGCCTTTATTGCAACACTTACTGTCAAGCCACGGGTAATTTGACAGAGAGAAATGATACCATAAATGTCATCACTATATTCCACCATTTTTTAAAATTACCTTCATTGCCCAAAGGATGCTTTTGCAATTACAGGTCATGGATCGACATATTTGTCATGGTTTTGCCTTGAACAAATCTCCATTAATAGAGGTTAAAGTGGTAACTTTATGTTGCTCAGGTCCTGCAGTGCACAGCACTACCTGACACTACTTAAGAAACATTGATATATGACATTTTCCAATCAATTTGTTTTCTTCAAAACAAAAAGATGAAAAAAGCATGGAAACGCTCACATGAAACTGACAAACAGAAGATTGTACAACAAGACAGTCTCCATGGATGGTGGTGCACTGAAATAAAGCCCTGCAATTTCTGTCATCCCGTGTCTAAAGGAAAATTGAATGAAATGCTCTGCAGAGGAGGCGGTGGGTAACACATACAAGCCTCAGTGTGAGAGTGCTGTCTCTGTGGACCAGGTTTCACTTTACCCTCTCTGGGGTCAGATTTCACATGCTCTTCACCGGCTGCTCGACACTGCAGTGGAGGTCAGTCCTCTAATGGTGCATGCAGAGACAAACCCGGGTGACATGTTGAAAGAAATCTGGCCTGGTGTAAAATTTTGCATTTGGTCTTATTTAAAAACAGCATATTTTTTCTGTTAATTAATAATATGAGTGTATGTGAGGCAGGGTTGTATTAAAGCTAAACTTTTATTTCCGGATTTTTCTGTTTGATGAAAATAAACAGGACACAAATCTTTTGTGATACAATCCTTTCTTCTCTTTCTTCTTCTTAATATTAATGCTGACTGTGCTGTAGAATACAATGACTTCATCCTGAGACAGATTAAATATCATTTTTAATATCATCCTCAAATGTGTCTCATTTAAACAACATTCACTAGCCACTTTATTAGGTACACCTGTTCAACTGCTTTTTAGCACAAATATCAATTTTTTTGTGGCAACAGCTCAATGCGTTCATGCAGACGATCTGATCTTCAATAGATGTGGGGAACAAAGGTAACGTAAGTGAATTTGAATATGGCATGGTTGGTGATACCTTGCTGGTACACAACCACCTCTAGGGTTCGCAGACTATTGGTCCAAAAACGAGAAAACATCCAGTGAGCAGCCAAAATGCCTCGTTGATGCCAGGGGTCAAAGGAGAAAGGCCCGACTGCTCCGAGCTGATAGCAAAGTGACAATAAACTAAAAAGAAAAAACTCAAAGCACTTATTACAACCGTTTCTGAATACACCACATGTCGAATCTTGAAAGAGATCGGTTACTGCAGCAGAGGGCCACATAACAGATTCTTTACTGTGAAACTTTCTAAGCCATAATTTTTTCAGCTCTGTTCGAGTGCTTTTAATTTGAGTTCCAGATTTTGTTTTAGGAAATTTGTATAAGTTAGTGTATATTAATGTAGCCTTTCAATCATTGGTATTCAGCTCCTGCATCAGCGGTCATCTGGTAGAGGTATTTGTTGACTGTTTCTATTGGCTGGCAAATGGTGACTTAATCAAGCAATACTGCTGGAATCAAAATGATTTTCAACTAATCTCGTGGCCATCATGAGCAAAGGTAACGGCTTGGATAGCTGCAAATGAGCCACTGCCTTGAAAGCGAACAGGCTAATGACACGATTATTGGCTCATCAAGGTGATATGAGTGTGTACATATGGGGCTGTGTACATGTGTTTATGTTGAAAGTCGGTATCAGTGCTTGCTGGAGGTTGGTGGTGATGGTGGGCGTTGCTGGGCACATCTCAGCATGATAATAAAAGCCACCGCTGTTGTCACCAAACTCAGCCTCGACGCCCTGCTTTTAAGTGCCGCCTCTATTCTCAGAGAGCAGCAGACACATTACAGAGAGGGGAGAGAGAAAAAGAGGAAGAAAGGCTCGGGGAAAGAGAGACGGGGAGAGAGAAGCGAAGGGAGTATCGAGGCCTGTGGCTGAAGGATTGATTTTAAATGTTCTGCAAAGGCAGTGTTTACTATCCTCTCCGGCTAGCCCCCTGACAGCGTCAGTATCAAAACAAGATTTGTACCCCCCTTCTTCCCCCATCCAGCAAAAGGAGAGAGGAGGGAGCAGGAAATACGTTAAATGATGATTCTTCTCACTGGCCAAATGCTCACATTGCCCTCAAAAGTAGTACGGCTTGTGTGCACCATTTGACAAAGTCATTTTTACTTCCATTGTAAATGCAAATGTCAATAAACAACATCAATACTCATCCAGTACTCAGACTGCAGTACAGCCTACAGGTTTGCCATTCAGTGAGGTTCAAACATCCAGCACTGCCTATGAATATCCTTCTGTTTTGCATGTCTTTCAATAAATTCTCAAATTATTATTGTATGTTTAAAATCTTCAAAACGTGAAACCTCTAAAAACATAACACTGGCATGTCTCAATGAGAGCAGCACTTGAGCTGCACCTCACAAATTTGTGCAAAACCTGACAACTCGTGTTATTCAGGTACGATTTAACACTGTTCAAAGGAGCAGGCGTGCTTAGCCTTCTTAGCATTCACCTGCTCCATAAACGTTCAGGGGTCAGATGACTGTAGAAGCAGTCCTTGGTCTTCTTTGGTTAGACAGTCTTTTAAGGCTTTGAGGCATCATTACCCTGCTGCTTCTAAAAGATGCAAATCAGAGGGAGGGGCGTGTCTCTACAGAGCAAAGTCATAGTCAGGATGGAGTTGATTCAGTGCAGATGTCCAACTCCAGACGAGTCAAAAGAACTAGAAACATAAATGCTTCTCAGCACATTCACTGTGGGTTTCAACACTTTCTTGTAATTTTTTAAAAAGTGGTCTTGAGCAATACTTCTCCAAATTTTCCGGAGGTCTTTCAAAGGTTTTCTTTGGACATCGGCTGCTTTTCCCCTCATTTTCAATCCTGTCCTAAAACCAGACTATTTGTAAACTTTAAGTCATTCGAGCATAAAAACAGTCACTGAACTCAATGAATGAAACAATGTTGTGTCGACACATAACAGACAACATATCAAGAAATTAATTTCTCTTGCTGAATTTCTTAAAAAAATGCCAACAATACCACAAATTGACATAAAACAGTATTTCTGCACCAACATGGGGATTCCCAAAGAACTATTAGCCAAAAACCTGGTGTATCTTGGGATGGTGTGCAATGTGTCCTTAAAAAATTTGAGAAAACTGCACAAGTGTGGACCAAAAGAAGTAGCAGGCCTAAAAGCAATCTCCAGCAGACGATCAGTACCTTAAAGTCGTGTCCTTAAGGAGCAGGAAATAAGCAAAAGACCCACAAAGACCTGACACAGGACCTGATAGATGCATCTGGACCTTGAGCTACTCCATCTACTGTTCACTGAAGCCTCATCAGAAATGGTCTCAGTGGAAGGGTGGCTGTCAAGAAGCCATTCTTAAAGAAACAGAGAGAAAAGGCTGAGGTTTGGCAAATTATACAATAATTGGGTTGAAATCCGTGTGAATGCATGTTATGGAGTGAAAGCTGAAAACGTGCATTGTCCATTTGGGTTTTCATCCAACATCCAATACCATCTGCGCCAACAGTGCAGTAAAGGTAGAAAAACACACAATGAAACACCATCACTCATGGATTGGCCTCCCTAGATCCCGGACATCATTTTACTGAAGCAGTGTGAGATTGTCTTGGCAGAGAACAGAAGGAAAGGCACCCAACATCCAAAGAAGAGCTTTGAATGTTCTTCAAGACGTCTGGAGAACTAGTCCTGAAGACTACTTAAAGAAATGACAAGCAAGCTTAACTAAGAGCTTTCAGGCTGTATCGAAAAATAAAAGTGATCATACCATTGACTGTCAAGCTTGTTACAATTGCACTGTCGTTGCTTTATTTACTGTATTCCCATGTATGTTTGCACAGCTTTCAATAATTCTCTGCGCCTATTACCCACTTTCCCCAATTACCCAGCAAAATATAAAAAAATAGGTGGCTCGAGACTTCTGCACAGTGCTGCGGCTTAACAGATCCTGCAAGGGGATTTACTAAAGCAAGCCCCAAAAAGGAAATCGAAGCACCTGAGTGTCAGCTAAACCTCTAAGTCATAGATCTCAAATCTGATCTTTTGTACAAAGGAGCTAACATGGTCAGTGGAACAAATTTGCTTAAACAGCCACTTTCTTGGTGGTTTTTTCCTAGACTGTGTGAAAAATTTGGCAGGCACAAATGTTATATTTTCAGCATCTCAGAGGCCGCTTTCAAATAAAAGACAGAATGGCCTATTGTAGCGAATGTTGTGAACGCTGGCAGGAAATCAAGCAAAAATGGTTAACTGGATTTGAAGGAGAAAATTCCCTTTCATGCCACGCGGCCACACTCATAATTATCTGATTGTTGCCGACCATTAGGAATTTGATTTATTGTTCTTTGGCAGTCAGGATGGAGGTTTCTCACCCCCGCCTTGGACGTGTGTAAAATGCACAAGTCTGGAGGGGCTGAGGAGAATATGGGGAAGCGAGAGCCATATGTCTGTGCTGTCAGAGAGCCACTTGTTAGAGGAAGTTTAGCCTCCCTGTGCCTCCAGCCACAGCCTTAATTATTAACAACATGTCTCCCCTCTGAAGAGCTGTGTGAGGGCGGCTCACTGAAAAAGGTGCTTTGGAGTGTGGGCTGCAGGATGCCAACTCTCCTCTGGGTACTGAGATATTCAGTTAAAGCAGTGAAGGTTTTTGGGAAAGTTGCTGGTTTGTAGATACTTATCTCCCCCTTTCCTCTCGTGAGAGACTCGGTAATTGAAACTTACTTGTAAACACATAAGCAAAACCAGAGTGAGTCATTTTCTTTTACATTTAAATCAAGGCAATCATCATCAGATCTCTCTGTGCCCATGAAAGATGTGAAAACGATAACCTTTGGGGGTTTGCATCCAGGATTTTTCTTCCTGTAAAGTCATTAGAAAAACTCAGACTTTAGTTCTCGGAGTGATAAGTGACAGGAAGTCGTGATCTGCTAAAAGTTCCCCTGATATTCAGCTGTAAACTCTATGTGATTTTTAAAAAATTAAATGTTGTGTGAATGATTTAATTGGGGCTGTCAGCAGGGATTAATCTTGTCTTTCTAATACAGACGACAACAAATGTTTAGCCCTCGCCATTAGCTGTAGATTCTGCCTCAAAACATAATTATTTTTTAGGCAAAAGTAAAAGGCAAAATCAGAGGGGAGCTTTAAAGACCCCTCTGGACTTTCACTGTAAAAAAAACAAAAACAAACAATTTTAAAAGGTAAATTAGGCTGAATGAGTAAAACCTTTCATCCTGGAGCTCCCTGTACTGGGACCAGGCCGTATCTGCCACTTTTTTAAAAGACGTTTTAAAAATTTGCTTTTATGACTAAATGTCTAAAGTGGATGTACCATTATCTAAGCATCAATAGCAGTGTTGACTAATACATTTTCATACTGCTGTCCTATTCTCCAATTTACAGTCTCACTAAACCCTGATGATACAAATAAGGAGACTTACTGTTTTTCAAAATGTACTCCAGTCCCTTTCCCCTCTTTTCCATAGGCTGTTTGGTTTCACCACACACTTTGTCAGCTATTCGTTCCAAAATATGGAACGAATAACTATTTTTTACATTTCAGTTTGAAATGTAAAAAATAGCCTACAGACCTTCAGTGGTTACTTGATATTTCATCAAGTATGTCCCACAGAAACATGGCTGCACAGAGCATCTGTTTGTTTGTTTAGCATCCACACCGTCTATCGGCAACCTCAAGAGTCAAAAGGATTATAAAGCTTCAGGGAAGCCCTACCTTCTGAATGACATGAGTGTGTAGTGTCACACAATTTCTCAGTCCAAATGTCCAAATTGGCCCCCAAATTGCGATGGTTTGGAATAATTTGTGCACTAACCAGCGAGTGATGTCACTGACCACATCTGTCTTTTCACAGTCATGGTAAAAAGAAAGCAATCAATTTTAAGGTTTTAAATCAGGAGTTGATAAAAAATTATCTACATCTTACCAGGTTTTAAAATTAGGTAAATACAATCTTAGAATAAAAACAACACGTAACATATTGTACACACTAAGGTCCTACCACAGCATTTCAGTCAAGCTGAAGTCTGGACTTTGACTTCAGCTTGACTGAAGTCAAAGTCTCTCTCCCCGTCTCTCTTTCCCCGAGCCTTTCTTCCTCTTTTTCTTGTGCGTCACTCCTCCACCACCATGCTTGACATTTGTGATGAGGTGTTTGTTTTTGTCAAACAGGGTGCTGTGCATTATGGCCAAACATCTCCACTTTGGTCTCACCTGCTCAAAGGTTATTGTTCCAGAAGTCTTGTGTTTTGATTTTTTCTTGGTAGCCCTTCCAAACAAGCCATACGTGTTAAGGCTAAATCCATCACTAACTTTAATATTTGACGTCCTAACTGTGGCCTGTAGAGTCTAAGATGTACCACTTTGTTTTTTTTTTTTCTAGTCTCTCTAACGATTGCAAGGTGTGGTCTTGAGATAAATTTCCTGGGTTGTCCATTTCGGGGAAGATTGGCAACTGTTACAAATGTTTGCCATTTGTGAATAATAAAGCTGTCATGAGGGTAGCAGAGGTAGAGCCAGTACACTCAAAGGCAGATGTGCAGTAGGGCACGTGGTAGCAAATTACAATTTAATTGCAGGAAGTAGCTCTTAAAACTACAGTTTCCCCAAAAGCATCCACATCAAACCCAGAGATGATGGGTGATAGAAAAATTGAAGAGTTTGAATTTTTAAATAATATTCTAGACCTCAAGATAATTTTTTACATAACACCTTAGATTTACCAATACACTGCAGATGGTGTGATGCTATGAAAGTAACAGATCTCGAGATGCCATATAATCAATACATGCCTATTTTCATTGGAGTTGCATTGTAATTATCCAGCAATAAGTCAACTGTAATTATCAATTACAAAGTCGAGATGGCTTTATTGAGTTTTTATTGAGATTGACTTTTAAAGCCAGAATTAGGTCAAGATGTTAGGTTCTTGTTAGTTGCAATAACAACCTCAGAAATCCACATGTGTGCATCATCCAACAAACATCTGCCAGTGGGCTGAAAGAATAATGGAAGCAAACGAAAGCAGTCCACAACATCTTTTGATGGTGCAGATATTTTATCCATGAATAAATAGGAAACTAAATGCGATGTGTTGTTCATAGGTCAGTAGTTGAGACATGAGGCAAAGATATGGAGATTTAGTGATATATTTAAGAAAATATAAACACATTACCGCCCCCAAAAATCACCGCAGCCAAGTCAGATTTCCCCTCTGATTTTCCTCATCTGTCCCCAGAGTCAGTTGCCCATTAACACAGTGTAACTCTTTGACCTTTTCATAACTCTCTTGTTATTGGTCTTTGTGCCCAGAACAGCCTGAGGGATATGACGGTTAAAAAACACAGAGCATCCTCCTGGTCTGCATCAGAGCTCACCATCCCCCATTGTCAGGACAGCCGTTTAAAAAAATACACATGCAAAAGTCTTAAATCTCGTCTCCCAGTTTTCAGTCATATGCTGTTTCTAATGGAGCATGACGTCTCTGTAGCCGATCACGTTGATGGTTCTGCATTTTTAAATCAATATCCCAAAATAACTTTGTGAAAGTATGGATTGGCTTATTACCTTAAAGCAGCCGTTTGTTAAATTTAAATGGTAAAAATCATTAGTTCAACAGCCCACAGCTTAGCAGCTGTTAAAATTTGTTCCCTTTCATTATTTGAATTGAAAATTATCAATCAAAAAGTATTTAATGGAATTATATGTAATCAAATAAAATGGCTTACACAACTGTTACATTAGAGGTTGTAAAATAGCAGTCATTAAAAAAAAATGTATCAAATAAAGATCTGCACTGACATTTGTGGAGCTATTTTTGCATGGATGATACGTTAGTGGCTTGTTTTTAGTCCAAAAAGTACTGACAAAGTTGAAGTGTAAGCACTGTAATAGTGGGAGGAGTTGCAGGGAGTGTTTGCAATGCTTTTTATCTTTTGTAAAACAGCATCGGAATCACAAAGTTGGCCAGAAAGAGACAAAATGATGTGATTTCAAGTACCGCAGTGCAAATATCTAACACCAAGTTGCTGCAAAGAGGTGAAATTCTGGGAGTGCCTTGGACTTACAGTTTACAGAGTTTACATCATGCCTAATGATTAAAGTGGCAGTATACATCTCCACAGGAAAACAAGCCCCTTTGTTTGCAGGGAGCCAGATTTTGTACTCAGTGTCAGACAGAATGTCACATTGAAAACAAAGACTGTATTTAGCAAATCTAAATTCTTGGTGTCTTTATTCTACAAACAAGAGATTATGCAATCAGTGTTTATTTCACAAAGATAAGTTTAAGCAAAGACTTAAAGCTTTTCTACTCTCTGCTCTCATTTCTCTGCAATTAAAAGCTGCATGTGACTATTCAGGTGGCACGGACACGATGGGGAAAAGGACAGGTAGTGGTTCTCCCCAAAAGTTTTCCAAAAAGGCATACGTTTATCCCTTTTTCAGTTACGTGGTGCTGCTGCCTGATCTAGAACCAGTTCCGTGCATTATTTTCTTCTCTTGAAACTCACCCCAACTTCTACAACTTCCCCAACAGTAACACTACATAACAGTTTGTTCCCAAACTGTTTCCACATGTGGGGTGAGTCTCAAAAGACACCAAAGCAGAACTGGCAACGTGTCAGTGAAAAATAGGTTATTGAAACTCCCACATGAACCATCATCAGCACTGAGAAATATTTGGGAAATGAAGAGACATTGTCCTGTTTTCATTTCCTTGGTGCTCAAATACTTCTTGGTTGGTTTCAGTGGGGCAGTGGCAGCACTCACTTACCTGTGAGACACACCTTTATTGATTAAAACAATATACACTAATAATTTATGTAAAAATGTAATATGTTATATTGAGACGCCAAATGAATCCAATTTAACACATTTATTGAAGCTGCCACGGCCGAAAAATGAGCTAAAACAAGACTTTATTAAACTGTTTGCCCAAATCTAATTTGATCTCTCGTTTCTTATTTGTGTGTTTGGAGCAGATAAAACAGGAGGTAAGCTTATAGCTGAGCTGGTCTGCTCATCTTTTTCATTCCCGTCACAAAAACTTGCACAGCACCTCACACACACAGACACATTCCAGCCTGCATATGCACAAAAAAAAAGCCCCGCCGACACACACACACACACACACACACACACACACACACACACACACACACACACACACACACACACATGCGCTCTGACATACAAGCTCACAGAGCCCAGTGCTGCGGAACAGCCATCAGTCAAAGTGTGTTGGCGCTGCAGGTCTGGGGGCATTTACATAGATAGATGATGGAGAGATTATGGGGCACAGAGGTTATTAATCACTCTGCTGAGAAGGAGAAGAGGGACTCCTTGGTGTCACTCTTCTCTCCAGGGATGGCTCTTTACCCTGGATATGTCTTTTGTGCCATTTCCAGTGTTCTATTTGCTGCCTAGCTAAACCACAGAGGTATTATAAGTGCCTTGGCATTCTGTATTGCTGCAGGGTAAAAGTACAGTGCAACGAAGTTCACCTCCAGTGAATACCTGCAGGGCTACAGTCCAGAAATTGTGCTGAAATGCAGAAGAACTTAACTTATTTATTAGCAAGAGAAGAACAGTAACAGAAATTGTTATGTATGCAAACCTAATTTTAATTCTAATTCTCACTATATTGCATTAATATTTAAGAATTTTTATATTTTATCATCAGTAACTGATGCTCTATTATTATTATTTTTATTTTATTTATTTATTTTGGCCCATCAGTTTCAGTTTAGTTTTGTCCTTTATTTATGTGTACACAGTTTTCTGTGTACACATAAATTTTCATATATAGACAAATATCAGGAAAAATTGTGGGGTTGGATGTGAACCTCCATCAAAGAAGCTACTCATTTATTTCCCATTTATATTAAATATTGTAAACATATTTGCATGAGTTGTTTTAGCAAATATTTCTTTACATGCATACAACTCATATTAAAGCTGTAAGTAAACCTTAAAGATCCGCTCATATATTTAAATATATTGTGAAAAAAAATTGTGCTTCTCTGTTCCAGGTCGTCTTCTTCTACAGTAGTTTCACATGTGATTACTCAGAGAGTTAAGTTCTCAATAACTCAATACCTTTCTGAAAATTGTAACCTTCCCGTAGTTTAACATTTAATAGCACCCACCATTCTGCATGGTGTATGAATTTTGAATTGTGAGTGGTTGGAATGGGACACTGTGAGACTGGCAAATGTGATAATGTAGTAATCCACACCGACAGGTGAAGTACTCTGCTCCTCTGTTCTGTTTGCTTTGGTAAATGTAGCCGCTACCGTCTGACCTCAATGGGACCTGACATTTGGACCCTCCTTGTCCTTTCTCCTCATTGGTCCATCTCCTCTTCCCAATATTGGGCTTGTGCAGCAACATGCTTATGGTGTCTGCATAGGTTGATGTTGCAGCGATGACTCTTTGGCCAAGTGGCATCTTTGTTTTTTTGAGAGGAAGTAATGGGTTCATTGAATCACTTGGTTAAACTAGGCAGGCGGATGTATGGCAGGACTGGTGCTGCAGCTGATAGATGGATGGGTAGATGATGAATAGAGGGGTCGATGCATGGATGAAAACCTCGGTGGATGGATTGAAAGATGAGTGATACATGGGAGATAAGAGAATGAAAGCCACTTTAGAGATAAAGTGCACTGGTAATTTCCTTGTATCCTGATGACATGCTTCTTCCTTGATTCTTATAACCTTTTATCATCCATACAACTAAGCTGCGCTGCATGAGTCTATTAACAATATGAATAGAATATCTATTTAACAAATTTATTTAGTCAGGGTTAGGGTCAAGAAGAAAAGCCTGATGTGGAGACAGGAAAATGTTTACTACTTTTATGCAGAAAAGGGTCAAGGTCAGAAAATAAACTACCGAAATTTTTTTTCAAAATAACGTTTAATTTTGTGAAACTTTGTATACTGAAGAGCAGCTATGCTGTCATCAGCTAAACTAAAATAACTGACACAACAAAATAAAACCTGGGGAAAAAAGTCAAGAAGTTTACTAAAGTTACCAAAAAACAACAACAAAGAAACAGGCAAAACAAACAAACAAACAAACAAACAAACAAACAAACAAACAAACAAACAAACAAACAAACAAACAAACAAACAAACAAACAAAAAATCCTCAGCCAAGAGTCTTCAAGTAGTTTTAGCTGTTAGCACACCTTTTGTGCTGGTCCCTGCTTCAAATTTCAGCACTAGTGGAGGTCTATTTTGTGCACTCTAGTATCTGAGGAACTAAAGATCCTCTGGATTAACTGAGAAGCAGCTGATAAGGCTAGCGCTCTGTGCTAACATCGACTTTATTTTAAGACAGTTAAAACAACTCTTGCCTAAACCTGCAGCTCCTTATATGGCCACTAGGGGTTCCCTAAAAAAGCAAGTAAGAGAGATAAGATAAGATAAGATAGAACTTTATTAATCCCTCGGGTGGGTTCCTCTGGGAAATTCGATTTCCAAAAAAGCACAGCACCGACAGAAGTTACAGTTACAGAATATTATATATATATACACACACACACACACACACATACACACACATATATAAATACAGAGACAAATATAAAAAAAATATACGAAGGGGATAAATAGAATAAATAGGAATAAAAATAAAAATACAAGTGAATTGCACATTTCAAGTATTGAGTCTATTGCACTGTTGACTATTTACAAAAAGTATTGCACAAGGTATTGTACAGTGAGGTGAAGAGGCACTACAGCTTAGTTGTTCCCCCCTCCTTTGTCCTCCTGTTTCCCCTCCAGAGAGGAGTTAAACAGTTTGATGGCGTGTGGGACAAAGGAGTTTTTAAGTCTGTTAGTTCTTGTCTTGGGGAGAAGCAACCTGTCACTGAACAGACTCTTCTGGTTGTTAACCCTTTAAGACCTACCATAGAACCAAGTCCGCCAGAGCTTATATTATATTTTTACATGCTGTGGAGCCATTTTTGGGAGCATTTCAAGTTGCTATACATCAATACAACCATTATAGCCCAAACTTTAATAATATGCATGCATTAGGTGCATAGTAATTACATAAATTGCAAAAAAGTGCAATAAACTACAAAAAAATTGAAAATCGTTTTTGTTTTTTTAACATATATTTCTAGTTAGAGAAATTTAAGAGGCTTATCCCTCAAAACTGTAAATACAAAAAAGTTGCACAAACTAGTTTCCCGCCACAGGAAATTTATTTTGAGTGTCTTCATAGTTTTATTTTTGAAATACACCAATTTTTATATACTGCAGGAAAAACGAAAATAAATATTATAGTGCAAATTTGCAAAATAACAGCATATGCATCAAAATAAACTATTTCCAGCAGTGCAATATGAGTCCTAAGCATCCCAGAAACGACACAGAAAGTCATAAAGTCAAACATAACTTTTTAAAACACAAGTATAGGCTCATAAGGCCCCGATCGTAAAAAAAACTACATTTCCGCAAAATGACGTCACTTCCGGTTTCGGGCAGGTCATGCGGTCATGTGATAGTTCGCGCTGATGGACATAGGAAGTGTTACAAACAGCTGATCGGATCGGCGAAGCGTGTTTCTGGAATATCATGTTTTTGTTGCTGCAAGTGATTTTTATGCAGTTTTTGCAAAGCTATATGTGGAAGGAAACTGTGACCTAGGACAAGCTGATGGCATAAGATGTAAGTACAACTCCTCCAGTTTCATATGCAAAAAAAATGATTGCGCTAGCTTACGTGGTTGCAGAGCTACCGGGATTTAAAAATAGTTACGCAAAACAGAGTGTGCCCGCTCCGATCGGCTGTAAAGGGTTAATGGCCGTGTGCAGAGGATGCCCAGCATTGTCCATAATGTCCATCAGTTTCTTTAATGTCCTTTTCTCTGCCACTGTCACCAGAGTGTCCAGCTTCATGCCGACCACAGAGCTAGCCCTCCTGATCAGTTTCTCCAGCCTGGATGAGTCCTTCTTTGCTGTGCTGCTCCCCCAGCACACCACAGCATAGAAAAGTACTCCAGCAACCACCGACTGGTAAAACATCCTCAGGAGCTTCCTGCAGATGTTAAAAGACCTCAGCCTCCTGAGGAAGTACAGTCGGCTTTGGGCTTTTTTATACAGGTGCTCTGTGTTGCATGACCAGTCCAGTTTATTGTCCACCCACAGCCCGAGGTACTTGTACTTGTTGACCACCTCCACCTCCTCCCCCTCTATCTGAACCGGCAGTGGACCTTCTCTGGACCTCCCGAAGTCCACAACCAGTTCCTTAGTCTTTGAGGTGTTGAGTTGCAGGTGGTTTGTGTGACTCCATGCGACAAAGTTCCTCACCAGACTTCTGTACTCCTCTTCCTGATCATCCCAGATACACCCCATGATGGCTGTGTCGTCTGCAAACTTCTGAATGTGGCATAATTCAGAGTTGTAGCAGAAGTCAGAGGTGTACAGGGTGAAGAGAAGAGGGGACAGCACAGTTCCCTGTGGTGCTCCTGTGCTGCTGACCACAGTGTCAGACGTGATGTCCTTCAGCCTGACGTACTGTGGTCTGTCGGTGAGGTAGTCGGAGATCCAAGCCACCAGGCAGGGGTCCACCTCCATCCTGTTCAGTTTTTCCTGAAGCATACAGGGCCGGATGGTATTAAAGGCACTGGAAAAGTCAAGAAACAGTATCCTGACCGTGCCTTTTCCCCCATCCAGGTGTGAGTGGGCTCTGTGTAGGAGGTACAGGATGGCATCCTCCACTCCGACACCGTATGCAAACTGTAGTGGGTCCTGGGCATGTTGTACCTGTGGTCGGAGGAGGTTGAGGAAGAGCCGCTCTAGAGTCTTCATAAGATGTGACGTCAGTGCCACCGGTCGGAAGTCATTCAGCTCATTGGGCCGGTTCTTTTTGGGGACCGGGACGATGCAGGATGTCTTCCATAGGGCGGGCACTCTCCCCAGTCGCAGACTGAGATTGAAGACTCGTTGTAGCGGCTCCCCAAGTTCAGCAGCACACGCCTTTAGCATCCTAGGACACACCTTGTCTGGGCCTGCTGCCTTTCTGGGGCGAAGCTTCCTCAGTTGCCTCCTGACCTGATCCACTGTGACACTGGGAGGTGTTTGGGAGGAGGGGAGGGGGGGAGATGTCTTGCTGCTGAGAGAGGGATTGGAGGAGGGGGGTGTCATGGTGTCAGGAAGGGGGGGAAGCGAGGGAGGTAGGAGAGTGGGGAGAGGACTCTGTAGTGAGGGTGAGGGTGGGGGGGTTGTGGGCTGGTCAAACCTGTTGAAGAAGTTGTTGAGTTCGTTTGCCTTCTCCACAGTCCCCCCCACTGTGCTTTTCTTGGTGTTGTGGCCTGTGATGGTTTTCACACCATTCCAGACCTCCCTCATATTGTTCCTCTCCAACTTCTGCTCCACCTTCCTCCTGTAGGTGTCCTTTGCTTCCCTCAGGCAGCGTTTCACCTCCCGCTGTGCTGCTTTCATCTCCTCCTTCACTTTGCTCCTGAAAGCCTTCTTCTTCATGTTGAGGACAGCTTTGACTTCCTGTGTTACCCACGGTTTGTTATTAGGATAACACCGTACCGTCTTAGCAGGGGCGACCGTGTCCACACAAAAGTTGAGGTAGTCTGTAAGACAGTGTGTCGCCCCCTCTATGTCCTCACCATGTGGGCTCAGGAGCACATCCCAGTCTGTGGTGTCATAACAGTCCCTCAGAGCATCCTCCTTTTCTGGGGTCCATCTCCGGATGGAGCGCGTTGTGACAGGCTGCCTTTGGACGAGGGGTGTGTAAGTAAGTCCCAATAAGATGAAGATCAAGATGATGAAATTAGATTTTGAGAGATTCCTTTTCTCATATCTGGGAAATTCTTTCATTACCGCAGTTGAAATCCTACTATACACATTTTTGTATTAAAGCTTTAAATGGGCTCAGTAAAACAGCTTCATTAAAAAAAACATATTAAGTAACTTAACAAAAGCAGTTATAACCAGTGTTGGTCAAGTTACTTGAAAAAAGTAATCAGTAGCTAATTACCGATTACTCCCCCCAAAAAGTAATCCCGTTACTTTACTGATGACTTATCTTCAAAAGTAATTAATTACTTAGTTACTTAGTTACTTTTTAAAAACACGATTTACAACCTGAATAGGTAATAAAGTGATAGATCTTTCAGCCCAGTTCTACTTTTTCTGCATAATCCATCATACAAAATGTAATCAAATGGAAAAGTCTCTTTTTAAAACTTGTTTTATTAGTTTTAATCTTTTAACTTTATGCATCAAGCAAAAAGTAAATTATATGCAACATTCTCTGACTGGAAGAAATTTGTTTAACATTTAAACTTATTTTCTGCACATTCCAGCACATAAAATATATATTTTTTGTGTGTTTACACTCTTTCAAATAGATGCAAGTAAAACACAGCAGAAAATAAATAACATCAAAGATTGGCGGTCCTGTTGCTCTATTTTCACCTGTAAAGCAGGAGTGGGGCAGGCGGAGGTTTACCCTGGTGCAGGTGTGCCGCAGCGGTCACTGGAAGAATCCGCGAGTTTCTCTCTGAATTTCCCATTACATCGTTGCGCACTCAGTGCTCGCTTGGAAGTTTAGGGTTTTTTTTCGCTGTAAAAAGAAGTTTTCTTCCCACGCACAACGGACGCTAATGTTTTTGTCACTTTTTATGGAATCAAACTCAAAGTAAGGTCAGTACTTCCATGCTTTAAACGCTGCACGCTCATACTATCTCCCGCACTCGATATATTATCCATTGTTGATCTGCACACAGCTGTTGTCACGAACGTCGCACTCGCTTACGTCACTGTCATGAGACATTCTTGCAAAAAAATCATGGTTTTAGTAACGCAGTAACGCAGCGTTCCTACAGGAAAGTAATGGTAATCTAATTACCGTTTTTGCAATAGTAATCCCTTACTTTACTCGTTACCTGAAAAAAGTAATCAGATTACAGTAACGCTTTACAAGTAACGCGTTACTGCCCATCTCTGGTTATAACTGAATTAAAAGACTTGAGCAATGTCCAACAATGTCCCCCCACCAAGTTATTTCTCATAGATGCTAACCTGAAAGTGCTACTGGAGCCTGTATCTGTTCAACCTGCCTGTTTTAGTAAACCAGACATGGCAGGAGCTGATGTCCCATCTTCATCATCAAGGTCTTGCTAGCATGCAAAAGCAGTCATCAAATGTATTTATATACTACACTCTCACTCCTACATCACATACTGTCCAAGGTGGTTGAAAATTCTGTTACAATGATAAATCAGAGAACACTTTGGATATTTCTTTCATTTAGATCCAGTGTGTGATTTAAGTCTTTCTTAATTTATTTATTGTTTTTTTAGCAGAATATGTACGGTCGTATGTCTGCTAGTATATAAACTCACCAACACACTTTATTAGAAGCAACTGCTTTTTAACACAAATATCTACTCAGCCAATCACACAGCAGCAACTCAACACATTTAGGCGTATAGACATGATTAAGAGGACCTGCTGAAGTTCAAACTGAGTGTCAGAATGGGAAAGAAAGATGATTTAAGTGACTCTGAATGAGGCATTGTTGCTGGTGGGGCTAGGCTGCTTCCAAGTGATGGTATGGTAACAGTAACTCAAATAACCTTCTGGCAACCAAGGTATTCAGAAGAGCATCTCTGAATGCATAACATGTTAAACCTTAAAGCAGATTTGCTCTGTCAGCAGAAGAGCACACTAAGTGCCAGCCCTGTCAGGTAAGAACGGGAAACTAAGGCTACAATTTGCACAGACTCACCAAAACTGGACGGTAGAAGATTGGAAAAATGTTGATGGTCTGATGGGACTCGAATTCTTCTGCAGCATTCAGACAGTATGATCAAAACTGAATTAGAATATGAAAGCATGGCTCCATGTGACACAATGTCACAAAGCTCAGATCATCTCAAACTGGTTTAACTGAATTCACTGTACTCAGATGGCCACCACAGTCACCAGTAACATTCTCTTTCCAGTACAGCTCCTTGGGAATGTGATGGAATGGGAGGTTCACATCCCACAGTCTGCAGCGACTGTGTGATGCTGTCGTGCCAATATGGACCGAAATCTCTGAGTGTTTCCAGCACTCTGTTAAATATATGTCATGAAGAATTAAGGCAGGTCTAAAGACAAAAGGGTGTACGGCCCAAGACCAGCAAGGTGTATCTATAAAGTAACTGAATGATATAGAATTATACAGATGTTGTATTAAGTCAGGATGGGAGGTTTTGTGTTGAAAATAAAAGGTAATAAGATGATGTTTTTCTCCTGCTTCCATTACAGTTACATTTTAGCCAATTAAAACATATTGGGAATTGAGTAAAGGCAAAGTGTGGGATGAGGAGGATATTGTGACTATGGTGGGGTATCTCCTAATTTCCATCTTTTCATTTGAGAAAAAAACTTTTGTTTGAGGTCTAAAAGTGATTTCAGATTTGTTTTTTTAAATAACTGTGCCCAGTCTCATGTTTTTAATTATTTATCATGAAACGAACGAACTGTCCCTTTGTGTCAACCATGGACATAAACTGTGGATTCCAGCCGTTCGGACAAAGATTACCTAATTCCTTGGAGATTACTGTGAGACTCCAGCTGCCAGAGGATTTGACATGATGTGGAGAAATGTCACCAACCAATCATGATACAGATTGTAGCAATCAATCAATCAATCAATCAGCAGTGTGTGTGTGTGTGTGTGTGTGTGTGTGTGTGTGTGTGTGTGTGTGTGTGTGTGTGTGTGTTTGAGCACAGTATTCACCCATTTGCTCTTCCAGGTCAGCATGTAAAAAAGGAGACGCACAGAGACCCTGAAAGCATCGCCTTTCACATTCATCAATTACCGCACGCGGGTGTGTTGTGTCTGTCAGGAGGAGCAGATGGTGTGCGAGTGTGTGTCTGTGGGTGAGTAAGGCAGGGTGAAGGTGTCGGTACACATGTGAGAAACAGAGAAAGGTGATGACAGAGACAGAGATGGAAATGTATGAGACAGAGATGTACAGATGTGTGAGGGAGATATGCACAGGTGTGTTACACGGGAGGAGGACCGGTGTGCTCGACCGTCTCACTGCGCCTGGTGATGGCTGCAGGATAACTAATCAATCTGTACCTGCCTCAGAGAGGGAGAGAGCGCGGAGGAGAAGGAACACTCAGACAAGATTAGCGGAGAGAGATCATGTCAGCCGTGCACACTGCTGGCTTCACTGCAGATCCTGTTTGTGTGCTATTTTTTCCAGGCTTTTAAGATAAACTTATGTATTAATACGTTTGATTACATTTCCTTGGAAAAGGGAAATAAAACTATTTATGACGCTTTTCATTGTGTGTGTGTGTCTAAAAAAAACACAGATATTAGTCATGCTTGTAGAACCCAACACTTAGTCACTTCATATTTTTCCCAATTACTCAAATTCCTTGGGGGTGCAACCAGAGCAGTGAAGTCAAGTGGAGGAAGTGAAATTATTTTAAATGGATAGCTTATTTAGCTTATAGTGAAATATATTTAAAACAAAATGCCACCTTTTTACTGCATTTTTTTTTTTGGGTAATACTTCAGCAGAAATTTTCAGAGATGAGCTGAGACAAAACAGCCCCAGAATCTGATTTCCTTCTCCCCTAAACTTTCAGAACTTTGCAAATCTACTTTCCACCCAAATGTTGCTTGTGCAAATCTTGCCGCTTCCTTCAGTGGGGAAGATTTTTTTTCCCTTCCTTCTTCTTCTTCTTCTCCTCCCTCCTGCTCTTAACAGTGTACCAGCGGTTCTAGGGGCTGTCATATTGCATCAGCGCACTGCTGATTACTTCCACCTTGTCTCCCTCGTCAGGAAATGATTCTGACACGCACTCACACCCTGCTTTCTCTGCATCAATATGCGTGCGATGGAAAAACTGCAGACAGTAAATAAATAATGAAAGACAAGGTAGGGAGGAGGAGGAGGAAGGGTGGGGGCTCTCTTGTGTCGTTCTCTCTTGGTCTCTTTCTCTGTCCTCTGTGTGTGCGTGCGAGTGACTCACTGTGGGAAAGTGCTGTGTGCATTGTGCGAAGGTACCTACGTGCATCGCAAGCATCTGCAGCCGTACAGTTTTCCTTTTAAGTCGGAGACGGAAATAAAATTATAGGATTTATTACACAAACACTCCTGAAATGTTTGAAGGCACTGACGACTGCCATAAAGCTTTTAAAGATGGCACTAACCTTGAAATTAGAACATCAAGAGCATTCATTTTGACTTCCTTGAAATAGCATATTCATTTCTATCATCCAGTATTCCAATCAGGGCTGCCCTTTCTTAGCACTTCCTCACCTCAGGAAGGTCTTTGGAAGTTTTTCTTCCTGGTGGCAAGATGTAAGTATGCCAGTAGTGCAGCGCAGGAGCATTTTCAGTCAAAATCCCTGAAGGAATTATCACAGACACTCTGTATTTCTGTGGAGGATACAGAGAGGGTAAGCACATCTGATTGGCCCACTAACCCCTGGTACCCAGTGGCAAGACTGGCATCAGAGGGGCCCGCATACACGTCAGTATTTATTTAGATGGCAGGTGATTTACAGTCACCCTCTTCACTCATAGCATTCCGGGTACAGTTCAGCAACCATGCAGCCCTTGTGAGAAAATCCTACATCTTCATCCCTTCATCACTCCAGTCCCGTAAAACGTTTATGTTGATGCTGTAATGACATCCACACTTAATTAATATTTAGTTGTCTAAACATTCATGCCATCCAGTTTATCAAATGACTTCAGTTCCACATATGCTGCAGCGTTTGTCTTGGATAATGTTTTGCAATTGGCTTTTTAATTCATGCTTCGAAAAAATAAATACAAAGAAGTAAAATACACATTGTTGCAGGCCAGCCTTCCCACTGTTATCAGCATTAGGAAACAAAAATTAAGCAATCGGGTGAAATTGAGAAGTCTATGATATCATTTTCAACACAAATAAAAGCTGATTTCAATGATTCTTCCCAACAATGACGAAAGACACACTATTAAAGGAAGTCACATTTAAAATCATCTTCAATGACCCAGATGTCTTTGACAGGAGTTGGTGGACATAAAAGCGTAGTTGATCTGTGTCTGAAGAACAGACAACAAAATATTATAGACTGATGGCTGATGTTTCATTTAGTTTGCCTACTATGGGTTTTAAATCAAAAAAAAGTTAGAGCGGAAAGGCTGATTGGGCACGTGCAGAGGAGGGACACTAGATATACTGAACAACAGGATGTCGAGGATGGAGCTGCCAGGCAGGGGAAAAAGAGGAAGACCTCAGAGAAGATTTGTGGATGTAGTGAAGAAGGACATGCAGAGGGTTGGTGTGACAGAGGAGGATTCAAGGGATAGGATTAGATGGAGACGAATGATTACTGCGGCGGCCCCTAAAGGGAGCAGCTGAAAGGAGAAAAAAGAAGCATCCTGCATGTACGCACAGCATGTTTTGCCAGATGTCGCTGCATACATAGAAAGCGAGAGAACAGTTTAACACTATCCCTGCCAATGACGAAATATTCCAGCAATCGCCTTTCTCACATCATGCAATAGCATTAAACATGTAAAACTCTAAAAATTATCCTGGAGGTCTTGAGTGATTAATGATTCATGAGTCACCGGGAAGTTCAGAACAATACTCTGGCGGGGAAAGTGTTAAGGAACAAGAAAGTCTGCATTAGAAGGTTGGGGAGGTGGTGGTGAAGTCAGAAGTTTGTCTGGCAGGAGACAAACTTCTGACTTTTGTCCCATTTGGAAGTTTTTAGGAAGTTTTTTGCTTCTTTTTTGTGTTTTGTTTTTTTGCTTGCACTGCTTAGGTAGTTTTAGACACTAATGCATTAGGTTAGGTTTAGTTGTCATTTTGGAAATTATATATTGGATTTATAAGGCACTTTTCCTAACAAGGTTACAAAGTGTTTCACAGAAGGGAATTTATGGAATATTGAAAAATCTAAGAAAAATAAGGCTACTAAATACTGAAAGTAAACTTTTAAAGCTTTACTAGCTTGTATTTCCAGCTTTTGAAAAATGGTTTCATGAAATAGCTGCTGCTTTAACAAGGTAAGAACACAACAGGTACCTGGAAATTACAGGTTGCTACTTACCTGGAAAGGTTTAATGCTTCTTGGTCAAGCAGAGGCTGTGCAGCATCTGGAGGATTGCACATAAGCAGTAAGCAGTGGCCTCGCTTGCAACATGCATGCATCCTGTGCATGAAGGCAAGTTGAAAAAGAGACCGCTGTTGCATGTAAGACCCCTTTTTTTGTTCCTTGCATCACCCACTTCACATGTGTAACTCAGCCGGTATTCCTTCTAGACCTCGTGTGCATGTTCACATGCTCACATTGACTCCGGTGGTCAGAAAGAATTAAACAGACCTTAGTTTTAAATTCACACAAGTGCAGATCTTGTACATTGTGTACTGCTAATAGATACAAACGCCAAAGCTTAAACTTTGATGGCCAAGTTGAAATAAATCAGAACCAAAGCTTTAAGGGACCGTCAATTAATGTAAACCAGACGTTTATTGTCTTCTTCTTACGGAAATGATCTTACACTTTTCACGGTGCTAAATCGTGTTAAGTCTGACTATGCAAAACTGGAAACTTGTATACCGTGAAATGCTTTTCAAGAGCGTGAACTTCTAGTTTTCTTTTAAGAAGAAATTGCATCTTCGGCTGTTTCAGATTGCGCTGCAAGGTCCAAGCACTGCCTAACTGTAAAATATTAAACTTTACACTGTAAAAAGAAAATTCTATAAAAAATGGAAAATGGTAATTTATTAATCCTTTGTTCCCTCCATTTCAATGCATGTTTGAATAAATAGTAAATGGGTGGTTTTGGATGGTTAAGAAAATAAGGAAATTCATTTTAAAACATTCATCGTACTGTATTGTTTTTACAGATTTTTATCGTTCTTTTTTTCTTTTTTACAGTATATCTTGGTGCACAATATTAACTGAAAGTGTTATTTAAAGAGGATCTGGTTAACTGTTGTATTAATAATTCTCCAACAATGTGGATGCAAAACACACAGAAAAAGAAGAATGTGATGTTTCACAATGAATGATTTCATTGTTCCTGTATTAACAGGATGACAACCTTCACATCTGTCCATTAAAATAGTCATGTGGGAGCTATTTAGCTTGCACAGCTTTTAAATGCTCACTAACACACTTTACATGTAGTTTATCTTTTGTAAACAATGGATCCCAGTTCGGGGATGTGAGTGCTGTGCCTCTTATTGTGACTGTTTTAAAACAGATTGAATATAGCTGACATGAAACAACTTGCTCGTTAGCTACAGACATCTGATTAAGCTGTTGCTTGCTATACATGATCGAACTTTCTTTTCAGTTTAAAAGTGTTGTCAACCAGAACAGATGAGGAAGAAGTCCCCTCCGTGAGACGTCAGGCGTGTACTTCACTTCAGTCGGCTGACTTTCCATGGTTTACGGCTGTTAGTTTCTTCCAGTCTTAACACTCCGTGCTACACTGGGGACCGAAGGCTAATGTGCTATAAAAATGCTATCATGTTTTAATAAGCTGCTGGCATCACAGGCAAGGTTTGATAGAGACACTAATGGCCCTGTTTTTTGGAGAAATAAAATCTGAAGGTGGATGCTTGATGTCAGAAGTTTGTCAGTCCTATTTGCAAGTTTTGGGGTTTTGTATGTTTTCACTCACTGATTTTTTAAAGATGATTTTACTTTTGCATTTTGATGCATTTGGTGACAGTGAGAGTGGCAGCACAGCTACTTGTTATGGTTTAAGTTGGCTTGTGTTACATTGAGTACCTTTAACATGTCGAAAAATGACATTTGAGGCTATCCACTGTGTTTAAATGTGACACCAAAGAGTTTTTGTCTGGAGTCTATATGTGACCTGTTAAGACTCAGCCCAGTCTCATCACTGCCATGAGACAGAGCACTGACACCCAAGGACACCTTCTGTCTCTTGGACGTCGGCGGCTCTGACAAAGCGGCCCATGACTGAGAATGGGATAGCTTGTCACATATCGCCACCACCCTGCTATCTTGCTAACATCCTCCTGCTACCTTCTCAGTCTCTGTCTCTGCCTCTCCCTGCCAAAGCAGAAAGCTGAACATTAGCACTTGGGCTTGAAGACTTTAAATCCTAGTTCCCGAGCAGAGTAGGAGGTGGAGGGAAAGAAGGATTAGAGAGAAGTGTCTCTGATGTTATTTAATCTCACCGTCCAGGGAGCCGGCGCACTCCCAGTGCACATTATCAACCTCTGATGACCAGTGAGGGCGGGTGAGGGGGAGAACGGGCGCCTTAGATGCCACATTGCCACCAACACTGCTGCTGCAGAGCACTTCAAGCCATCTTCCAGGCCGTCCCTAAACAGTCAGCAGCTCAATTTGGGTGATGGCAAGCGTGCTCAGTCAGGGGAGAAGTCAGTCCCGGATGATTTCCTCCTTTTTCTGCTCGTTCTCCTCTGCACTGACACCCCTCTTCCCCCATCTCAGCTATCGTCCAAATGCGCCTATGTCCTCCCTTTGCCTCCCGCTGCCTGCCCCCCACCCACCTCCGCAGCATTCCTATTCCCGCGCCCTACCTACCCCAGAAACCAAAAGACCCGGCAATCATTCAGTCGCTCAAGTTATCTCAGGAGCCTGTCTCGCTTCGCCTCCCCCCCTCCAACCTCCCCATCCTCCCTTCTTCTACTTCCCTGCATCCCTCCACCCCTGTGCCCCCCCAGTGCATTCCAGCATGACAAACCACATGGGATTTCACTAGTCCTTTAAAGTCTGCTGCCTCTGGGAACCACTCTTCTTCATGCAACATTTTAGTATTCTAGGGAATACGTGACCAGGGAGGCAACCAATGCAGTTATATGTCTCCCATCTCCTCCAGGTTGTTATTTCTGTTGAGGCTTTAAAAACAGGCAAGAAAGGTAATACTTATCAGGTGATCAAAAGTGATTACTGATTTTTCCCTTTTTTATATATGTTTGTATATCGGGGCATTTATTTTTCTCTCTGTCCATGGTTTCTGCACAAAAACGGTTCTACCAGCATTTCTTTTACTGAAGTCATTTTTTTTTATTTTAACACATAAAAGCATCACAACAACAATATACAAATTCTTAGTAATCTTTAAAACCAAAACACATTTACACATGCAACAATAGGGTTTAAGACAATGAGTAACTTATTGAATAATCGTGTTTTTGGAATGTCTCAACATTATTTTGCTGGAGGGACTGCTGTTTACGCTGAAGGAGGAGTTTCATCGATCTCTTCTCTCCAGAACAACATCTGGCATGTCAAATATGTGTAGTGGTCTGTAATTAATTCAAAATTTGAATGTTTTCAACATGACCTACAACTCTTTACTGGCATTACTTTCTACCTTTTTGACAGTTACAACCTTTAGTGATCCAAACTGAAAGGAGAAAAAGAAAAAGACACAATGACCTATGTAGTTCTGTAAGGGAAAAAAAAGGATTTTCTTTGAGAATATGACCCCTCAGACAGCAGTCTGACTCAAACATCTGGCGCTGCCACAATCAAATGACGCCCAATTAGAGCTTAAAGAAGTGTAGCTCACCACACAGGACAATGTGGGCCGTTCTGCTCTATGTCCACTCAAACCAGGAAGCACATCAACAAACCCATCACGGGAGCGCTGCTGCTATCGTTCGCAAACATATCACACTGCCAGCAATGGTCTAAACATGAGCATGTGGATTGCAGATTACATTAAAAAAGAACAAAAAACTGAATAGGACTCAGTTTGATATAATAATTGAAGTAAAAAATATATATAAAAGGTTGAAGAATAATCACAAGAATAGATTATTGCTCCGCGGTGAAGTGTGTTGGGTTTGTATATCCTCGATCCTTGTGGCCTCTTCCTGTTTGATGGATTCAGGGTGACTGTATGATTGTCTGTTTGAGTCCTTTACACAGGATTGGCTGTGAACCTACAGCCACGACACTGAAAACACATTCATAGACACCAAAAATATACATTATGATACTGTCAAAAGGTACAATAATTACACAGAAAAGGAAATTACAGAGTTAAAACAACACCATTATGTTATCTTTTATCTTTTTGTCTGTCCACGTTTTCTTCTTTCATCCTCTCCAAATGTTTCGGGCGTGATGGGTTCTGTGAACCCATGAAGTGCTCCTGGCAGAGAGTCAAGAGTCCCACCTGCCCTCCTAACTGGTGGATGGGGTGGCCACGGCTTTCTTTCTAAAAGAACCACCGAAAAGCTTCGCCGTTGTTGACCGGCGTCCTCTGTGGGAGACAAAATGTGAAGGACACATTTTATTTCACAGGTTTCATGGTGATGTCACTGGCAACCTCTTGAAAATAAAACAAAACAAAATTCACGTTCAAAAATCACAGATGGCAATAACCCGCAATGTAAGGAGCAGTTGGGTAGAATTGGCTAGAAACAGCATGGACATTAAGTAAAGTAAAAATCCCAGAAGGGCACTTAAAATGGCCAGAAAGCACAACCACCAAATCAAGTATTTCATCAAAGAGCCAGCCAAGGTGATTACATCCACGTCCCACCCACACCCAAATAATCATTACGCTGTATGAAATATTCAATACAAATTCCCAAGAAGCAACAATGAGGCATTTAATTACTGTGAGCTCTAGCCGCAGTGAGGGGGAACAGTGCATCGTTTCAATTTGAGCCCGCGCCAGCAGCCGCCCCTCCTTCTTCTCCCCGAAACCTCTACGCCAGAGTGACAGCCTCTTCTTTCCGAAACTCATTTGGAAGTCAGAGACATAAAATACTGGAGTCTCCAACCAATCCCCATGACCAATTAGCACATTTTTTTGATTTTTTTCCCCCCTGTTGACGGGGGAAATGGTGCATAATCACAACTAAAATCACTTTAGTCTGAGTGGAGAGCAATTTGACATTTTAATACCAAGTGTCATTGGCAGCTTCTTAAAGGCATGCTGATGAGTATGTTAGCACCAGACAGGCGCATGCTCTCAAGCTTATACCGGTTATTGACCACATGTAAAACCTACAGTGTACAACGGGCGCTGATAATAGTTTATATTTAAATTGTATTACCCAAAAGGATTCCAACCATTTGTAATTATTAATTGTCTGGCATCATGATACAAAACACTGTTTTTTTCCCTTTTTTCGATAAACAATGAATTTGCCTGATAATTGCTGCAGGAGGAGTAACATTTATGCAGTCAATGCAGTAGGCGGGATTAATGCTGTTGTTATTTGTCATGCAGTGCATTGCAAAATGGATATTTAAGCAGCCTAAATTAGCTTGTTTTCTCCACCAAAGAGGCTGCTCAGTGACAAGTGGAGTAACAAGCTGAACAGCTTTTACTTCACTTAACTTATTAAACTAAAACCAAAGCCAGTGTGTTTACATTGACTTTTAATGTCATTAGACACTGCATGCATATGCTGGTCTGTAGTGATTTTTCATTCAAGAAAACTCCAGTTGCACTAGTATCAGACTGAAGAACAAGTGCAATACATTGGCAATTTGTTTCATATCAGAATAAACAAGAAATTACATCATTTAAATGTGTGTAGAGTGCACTGTGCAACATTATGTGTAACAATAGATTTCTTAATTATCAGATATTAGTCCCCATATATGCAGGGAGGTCACCTGAGTCCACCCTTGTGGTTTCTTTTCATACCTAAATTCTGAAAATGTGATAGTACTTGCACCAGTTCTTCCAGAACTGAAGGGGGCTGCATAACGCACAAGAAAAACTACATGTGGAACAAAGAGTTAATCTCCAAGTTGGTTTGGTTTGGTTTTGGTTCAACCTGATAATATCTGAAGTGTTATAGTCCCTATATTATCCTGAAATACACATTTCCATGTTGTTTGAGACCACTGTTGTGAAATCAGCGATACATTGTAGGCTAAAATGTTAGCAATAGCTAAAGTGATTTACATGCATAAGCTAACGTACAGAATCGATACCTTGTAGTAAAAGTAGCATGCTACTTGACAACCACCCTCATTTTTCCAGTGTTCTGTCAATAAAATGTAATCATAACATTTTAAAAATAAACTGTCTCCCACCACAATGTCAGTGATTTAAAACGACTTTATAATAAAGGATTTTATGTTTAAGTACAGGAGATAATCATTTTGTTTTGGTATGAATTTGGTATTGTGAATCATGTACTTCCATTGGTACTCACTGCTAATTTACTGTACTGTATTGTGACATCCTTTTTATATGTATGTGTACAATGTGTGTCCAGCACGAATTATAGCCTTTTCACTTTCAAGTAACCAAAACTATTACTTGACTGACATCAATGAGAAGGTCATAAGCCCAACTTTTTAACTAGTGCTTACGATGGCTACACTGACACTGCGATAAGGACTTTAATGTCTTCTGCTATGACAAGTTTAGAATTAAAAGACAAACTTTATTTAGAAACCCACATAAATAATCTTTATAATGAAAAAAGAATAAACATGCCATAAACAGATGAGTCTGCAAACCCATCATCTGATGAGGCTTTTCAGAGCCACCTATGTTATTAAATTAACGTTTATTTATATAGCGACAAATAACTCGAGGTGATTGCAAATGTGCTCTGGTTTTTCTTGAGACATGTCTGGCACAAGGCCTTTTAAACAATTTACAGAGTAAGGTACAGATATATTTCCTTTGGGCAAACACATTGCAGTATTGGTACCAAACTTAATAGTAAGAAACCTCTGACCGGCATATAGAGAATAGCCATCTGCCCTGACTGGCTGGGGTGAGAACTAATGGATTAACACCAGTGCAACACATCTCTGGGCTCTCATTCACACTAGCTGTGGATCACAAATATTCACTCATCAGGTGTAATGCAGTAGATGTGGCTTTTCCTACATTTTAGGATATTCTTCCTGTGATCTCCTAAACAGAGTCAGCTGTACAGGTACTGGCTCATCACCCCACCTGATTTGGATGCATGCATTCCTCGTCTGTAGCAACCATTTACCATTTTTTCACACCACATTAAGCAATTACTATTATCCTTCTGAGTGAGTAATGGTGGAACCCAGAGCAGCAGGATACCATCATCACCAATTTAAACGTGGAGGAAATGAAATGCGATCATGTTTTTAAGGGTCAAGATGTGTTCACACATCTAGTTTTTTTTACCTAATTGCCACGAGCTGATTGTTGTATCGCTGCAGTCCATTAATTGCACTTTTTCATTTTTTGAAAGCAGTTTTTCTGTTTCTAAAAATGCATGTTTTTTATGTGATTTTTGTTTCAAAATGTATTTTTAGAGAACAATAGAAGGCTTAATCAAAGTTATGCTGAGCATAAAAGTCCCCTGGAAAATATAGTAGAAAATCAATTTAGTGTTTATTTACTTCATATTGGGATTCTGCGCAATGTGAACATAGGTTCAACATTTGAGAGTATAAATGATTGCTTTTCTAAACCATTCCCTTGAAAAAAAATCCAAAAAGACAAGACATAAACACTTCTCAGTTATTAGTACTTTTCCTAGTTTTCTTGATATGAACATTCATCACTTACAGCCAATGTTTTGCTTTAAATTTCCATTTGAGACAAAAGGATGGAAGCAAAGAACTTAATTTTTGTGGCTTGCAGTGTAACATCTGAGTGGACAAAAAGAATATCACACTGCTATATAAATGCCAAATCACTTACCAAAACTTACACGAGTATTAACCCTCGGTTAATACTCAACACTTAGTACCAAAAAAAAAAGTATATATTTTAAGATTCTCTTCGGTAAAGCAAACATACATAAAAACAAAAGCGCCGTAGTGCCGTGCTTTAGGCCTTATGTTTCCATTGATAATCAGAGTTGGTAAAGTTCGTTGCTAGTGTTTCTGTCTAGTAGTTCGTAGACTTTTCTCAGCTTCAATCTGGACTTTAAGAAAAACAACACCTTTTAGACACAAATAATTGTTATGGCTTCATTAGCTTAATGACAACTTAGCAGACCTCTTATGTGGCTGTCGGCTAATTGCTAACAGCTGTCGTATCACCAGACTTTAACAACAAACACAGATCTCTGTGACTCGACTGGACAATATCAACATTTCTTTCAGAGGACTGAACAAACTTTACAATGCTGTGGATGTTGTGAACACATCTGCGCATCCACAGGAGGACATTCATGTCCTGTTCTTTCTCTCTGCCTATACTGTGATGCTCTTGGAGCTGAAGAAAAGACGAGAGGTGAGAATGTTTATCTTGATCCATATTCTCACATTGATTAATCCCTGGTGGAAGTGCGGCTCACCAGAGACAATAATGACCCTAATCTGGGCACTCGGTATGTCTCTGTTTTGTTAAGTTCCCATGTTATCGATCCAGTTGGGCTCTCGAGTGCTGCTTGGATTCCCTCCCAGGTCTCCGTGCCTCGGCACACTGCTGTGACCAGGCACAAAGAAGGCTCAATTAGTACAGCTCTGTGTCATCTGGTCCCCCACCTGCATGTGCCTTCAAAGTCGACTGGCAGGAAGAGCTGGGGGGGGGGACGACACAAGAATACGGAGACAAGCGAAAGAGAGGGCGATAAAGACAGGGTGAGGAGAAGGTACGAGCTGATAGTGCTACACCAGGGACAAGGGAGCAACGCCAAGGTTTCACCTCAAATCAAGACGCTGTGGCAGCAGCTCAGCTCGCATCAACGCTGCTGCCTCTGCAGCAGAGCATACATAACAACCTGGCTGCAACGACAGACTGAAGGGAAAGACAATTTCCCGCTCCGGCAATGAATGCACACAACAGAGTATTGAACTGGCTGAAGGAGGAGGAAGACATTTCTCCAGACCTCAAATTAACCCCACCACACCAGCACAGTAGGCAGGGTATTCTGACTGTCTGCTGGTGGCTTTGGGTGATAACAACACAGTAAAACTGACATGTAGTGGAATAATTCTCTGCTGATTCTGGTGAGGCAGTGTAAGGTCTCAGGGCAGCATGTGATCTTAACTGGACCTGGCAGGCGCAGTAAACGTTGAAGCCACATCGTCAGCTGATTAAAACAAGGTGGTGGAAATCAAACCAGTTGGACCAAACCAAGCCGAACTCCGACCTCTGCAGAGCCACATGCGTGCAAAGGTGACAAAAACCTCCATCCGGAATCTTAAAAATCCAGGATCCCTATCTTTTCCACACAAATACTGGAAACGCACAAATACTCCCCCCACCCCCAAGCCCACCCCTGCGCTGCTCCTCCTCTCCCCTGCAGCCTTGGCGTCACACTGAGCTGGGGGCAGAGATAAACCACTCAAGACGATGAGGATGATAATGGCAGACGCCACAGCGCCTCAAAATTCAATCAGCGCCCAGACGTCAATGCGGATGAGTGTAAAAGTGAAATATGCTCGCCGGCGTGTGTTAAAAGACGCCACACAGGGCTCGCAGAAACAACAACAGGAGATGAAGAGGGCAATGGGGGTGGGGTGGGGGGGGGGGGGAGCAAGAGGAGGGGAGAGAGATAGTGAGAGAAAGAAAGAAAGAAAGAAAGAAAGAGGAGAAGAGGAGAGAGAAAAATTCAAATAATGTGTCTTTACTGCTCTGCTTCCGAGCACTATTCCACTGGCATTCTGAGCAGCCCTACTTTAACCACAGACTGTGAATAAATTACCCTTTTGAACTCGGGGTGATTGCAAATGTGCCCCGGTTTCTCTTGAGACATGTCTGGCACTAACCCTCAGCTCTCTGCTCCCAGCCAGCCTTGTCACAGAGGCCCCCCCTGCCCCGCCACCACCGCCACCACCACGACCGCTTCACTCCTCTCACTCCCACCAACACACATTCAAGGCTCACACACACACAAGCGCGCGCAACATCATAAAAGTTTTAATTCACCGCAATTACGGGTGGATTTTTTTTTTCTCCAACTATAAACTCGCCTTCCCGCCCTCACTTTTTCTTTCTAGGAAATCTCAAGAATCTGCTTGTACTCTACAGATGACAGAGCAGAGAACAAGAAAGATTTTAAAAAAGGCAGGGAGAGAAAAATCAGAGAAGAGGTAGAATGAATAGAAAGGGGGAAGTGAGATGGAGATATGTGGGAGACAGAAAGACAGAGCGGAAGAGGGAATTTCAGGTAGAGGCATCGGGCAGGTTGTGGGAGTGTGCTGATGTGTTTCCAAATGCTCATTATAACACATCAGCACACGCCCATATGTTACCCTGACAATACCCATTATTTATTAAGATACGGGCCGGGAACCAGGCCGTACTTCATGACCACAATCCTTTGCATGGAGCTCTAACAGGCTGCAAACAAAACATACACAAATATACAAACTTTTCTTAATTCTGCTTTATTTTTCCTTCACACTGACTTTTCAGATCCATTCAGATGTATAATTGCAAACACTCGTCTTTCTCATGCCTACAAACACCTCGCACCTAATACATCTAACACCTCCAAACTACAGTCAGAAAAAACAAACCTTTCAAAATAAAACAACAGTCTGCCTTGATTATTTTAACCCCAGTAGTGAGGTGGGCTAAAAGCAAAAGAAATGTCCTTTCATCAGAGTCGAGGAAGGACGACTTTGAGATCCATCCAAAACACTCAGAACCATCTCCAGGCTGGGTGGTGGTGGTGATGTTGGTGGGGTTTTAGGAATCCAGTCAGCCTTAACTGATGTGTTATATATTGCCTGTCACTTTATTCTGGAGAAATATTGGGGCGTTGCCAAGCTCAGACCTGGAAGGTATAGCAATCCATCACCTGCAACGTTACCGCTGTTAGGAAGGTGGGGGCTGAAATCTCATCTTAGGGCTTGTAGCCAATATTCTAGCCACCCAGTGCTGCTTATAAAAACTACCTCTCCAAGGCCGCTATTACGGACAGACCACTCATCTAGGTATCCACACACCGCTGCGCCCGGTGCCGCATCGCCACGCCGCAACATGAGCAGACACAGAGCTTAGACCTCAAATATTGCAAATACTTTCTTATATTCAGCATCGGCGGCAATAAGTAGAGAAGTTGGGACTATAATAAAATAACATGAATAATGTGAATACATCACGCATAAATCTGGGTTTTGCAGATGTTGTTCAATAAGTTACATCAAAACATAATATTTTAATGCAGGCTAGGAAATGCCCTTATTTTTGTTCAGGATGTTAAGCTGTCATTTCAGCTGTCATTGTTTTATGAATTTTGCGTATATGTTTGGTTATATGACTATCATAGGACCATACAGGTGCAAATTAACCCTTGAGCGGGGACCTTTATATTGATGCACCAACAGAAGAAAAGGTTAACTGTGAATTCTGTGGTATGCTGTCCCCACCTGCAGACGTTTATCAAAAAATGTTTCTGGTCACAGAGATTTCAGCGCTATAGTTTATGTGATTATACAAGGAGGGCTCAAAATTAGAGATAGAAGCAAATGAAGTAGAATGGTATAACCTTTTTCCCTCTCTAAACAGCATATGTTTTCAGTTGACCCTACTCAAATATGCTCATGGCACACAGACAAGAACCAGAGTACACCAGAATGGTGATAGCACTCCAACACAGAAATGCGGCTACAATCTTTTAAGTCAAGGTCCAGCCTTGCACTAGGCATCCATTCGAGCAAATCAGGCTAAGTGTATTGCGGATGTTTGTGAGTAATGAGGAATTTGGGAGTTTTTCGCTGACTAGGCGTGTATGGACTGGGGGCAAAAGGGGGGCGATGGAGGGGGATGTATGATGGTGTGCTTAAGAGCTGTGCCTGCAGGAGGCGGGGTGGTCACAGGGGGGAGATTAGGCTGAGGGGCAGCGAAGGAAAACCAAATCCATCTCCATCTCAGAAACATCCTAAAGCAGATTACTTACTTCAGTGGGAGAGGAAGAGAGGGATGAAAGAGAAGGAGCGGAGCAGAGGAGCATGAGATGGATGAGGAAGCAGGGAAAGAGAGAGAGCAATTAGCATAGATGCAATTCTGGCACAGTCCTCTGACTTGATATTTGACCTTCTGCGCGAGTCTTGCCAAATATGGCCCGAGAAGCACAGACGGACCATATGGCAAAGTGCTGCTGGAGGCTGAGTGCAGTGTGACTCCAAACCTCCGTATGCTAATGGGCGAATGTAATTACAGTGCAGTATTCCTGTAGGATGTATATTTTACGAGCCCTCCATAGGAGTGGATTTTCTGAGAGACGGGCCAGGCCTCAGTGGCTTCAGGAAATAAACAACAGAAAAACGCCTTTCTTTTATCAAACTGCGAAGGAGCCATTGAGTGGACAGCGAAATGGAACAGGCCCACCGCTCCCGAGGCGGCACAGCGATGTGTCTCTTTACGAGGAAGTCAGTGTATGTTGATGAAAATGAAAAACGCCCACAGTCAAACAGGTAAATCGAAGGAGAGTTTGCGGAACTTGAGACTGCGGCTCTCCTCTGAAAGCTCCCCAGTCAGCGATGTCACGGCAGATGTTTTCAATCAGCTGCCAACGGCAAAACACCTGCTGAGCCAGTGACGTCGCTGACGGAGGCTCGACTGGAAGCGCAGGATGCTTCAAACGATGCAAACCAGAGATGGTAGTGAAGCAAAGAAACTCTGATTTCGCCCTTTAAATCTTGAGATGTTAGTCAACTTTGGATACAGAAACAGAACTCAAGCACTTCCTTCATTCTCACAAGATATGTGAGAATGAAGGAAGCAATGTGAAGTGCACAGTGGAGAATTTACATTTTTTTTCCGTGCCTTCTTTTGAAACGGGCAGTTAGAAACAGCTGTGAAATATGGTAAGAGAGATACAACTTGAGTTTTCTTTAAGTGGGTGTTCAGCCTTAAGTTTAATGGAATCACATGCCTTCAATAATTAATAAATATCTTTGGATGTACTAGTATCCATAGCTTATATAAACATAGAGGATCTAAGGTTTTGATACACTATTTGATAGTGTATGAAAATCAAATAACTACCTTGACTTTTAAAGGATAAGCCAGCTGTAAATGACAATTTATGTCTTTTTTGCTAATAGTTCTACTTTTTTTTAAAATTGGTATAACAAGGACATGTTTAAATTTACCGTATATGTTTGTAAATGTTCATATACAGTATTTATTGTGTTTTAAAAATACAATCGCAAATGTTCAACTCATTTCACCTGTTTTTCCCTTTAAAATGTCCTCCTGCCAATCAATGGCAAAACAACAGATGGGAAGTGTTGAATTTCAATATTTACCAAAACGTCAATCTCTCCCTAGCCTTAAGAGAGTGGCTGGATGTGCTTCTGCTGCTCTGCTCACGAGCTTCTCATGCTACACCTTGTGAGTAGACGTATCTCTAAAATCACACGAGACGCAGTACGAAAACTTCAGTGTCAAAAACTGCGGATTGGTGGCATTTTTAAATATTCAAATAGTGGTTGTGCTATTTAAAAAAACTGAACTGTTTGACGATTCTTGTTTCCAGTGACTGCTTTTCCGTCATTTTGTCCTCATATATCGACAAATATTTTCAATATTTGTCACAATCCAATGTTTGATTTAAGTTTTTTTCATTATTTTGAGCAGTATATAGCTATCTGTTAGTGTTCACGCTCAATGACCACTTCATTAGGTACACCTGTTCAGCTGCTCATTAACACAAATATATAGTTAGCCAATCACATGGCAGCAACTCAGTGCATTTAGCCATGTTGACATGGTCAAGATGACTTTCTGAAGGTCAAACTGAGCAACAAGATGAAGAAATGTGGTACGGCTGTTTGGGCCAGATGGGCTGGTGTGAATATTTCAGAATCTGCTGATCTTCAGGGATTTTTCCATACAAACATTTCAAAGGGTTACAGAAAATGGGCCAATCAAGAGAAAATATCCAGTGAACGGCAGTTCTCAGACTGAAAATACCTTGTTGATGCCAGAACACACAGGTGAATGGCCAGACTGCTTCAAGCTGAAGCCACTGGTAACTCAAATAACTATTTGTTACAGCTGAGGTATGCAGAAGAGCATTTATGAACGCACAACCCATCAAAACTTAAAAAAAGAGCACACCTGGGGTCACTCCTGTGCAAAAATATGGATGATAGGGTCTGAATCTGCACCCCTTAAGACCAGAGTGTACCCATCTTCTAATGGCTGTTTTCAACGCGCTGTGTCAAGAAGCTCAAGTGATCACAAACTAGTTTCTTGAACATGACAATAGGTTCACTTTACTCAAATGACCTCCACAGTCACCTCTGTTGGATCTCAATCCAACAGAGCACCTTTGTGATTTGGTGGAACAGCAGATTTGGATCATGGATGTACAGCCAACAAATCTGCAGCAACTGCGATGCAATTATTTCTTGTTGAATCCATGCTACGAGGAATTAAGATATTTCTGGTAGTAATGCACTTAGAAGTTATTTGATGACGACTATTAAACAATAAAAAGAGTTCAGACCATTAAAACATGCAAAGTGTGTTGAAATTAGATGCTGATACGGTCATGAAAGTGTTGCATGGCATCAACAAAGCAATGAATCAAAATGGGGCCCAGTGCTGATGTAACCATGTAAAGCTAGCATGCCCCAACCAGGCATAATCATTTGAGAGCAGCGTGCTTGGTGGTGTTGGGCGTGAGCTTTGAAGAACAGTGAAAAATTTACATCACTCTCAAGAACTTTATTTGATGGCTTGATGCTCAAACACATATCCTGATCCCATTTCTGCACGATATCAAGATTTCATACTTGATGATAAATTTGGTGAAAAAATTGGTGAATCAGTTTTGTGTAAATGCACAGTGGCCCAGTAGTTAGCAATGTTCTTCACATAAAGAAGAGTTTGGATTTGATAGTAAAAAAGATGGATGTAGATGTCGTGATGTCACACACTTTTTTGTGAAGTTCTGGTTTGAAGCCTTGAGAAAAGTATTTTCACCATCACCATCTTGGCTTTTTGTGTACTGACTTGTCAATCGCAAGTTCGTAGACAGTGAACATATGCTAGATATGTCTAACCCTAACACTTTCCCGAGGGAAATTGGGCAGCATTAACCCAATTTCCCTCCTGATGAATATAGTATTATCACTCAATCAATTAATCATGATCTTTCTGAGACTTATAACCAAAATTTACCAAATAAACCTAATGTTTTATATAGTTTGACCTGAAATAGGTGAGCCCATAACAGGAAAGCATTTACAGAGGTCATGTCAGAAAATTTTTTTTCCAACAAACTTGTATAAACTGGAAGCCTTTGCAACCACAGCTATCGCCATCTGATGGCCTTTAAAATGAATGCAGATTTAAGGAACCTCTGCTTTGGTCTCACTTTTCAAACCAAGAGGCAATGTTTATCGTTTATGCTGGTTTGAATCTTCTTACAGTCCAAAGACAGGCAGGCCACATTAACTGGTGATTCTAAATTGGTGTAGATGTGATGAGAGAATAGTTGTCTTTGTGGTAGCTCTGCTGGTGACCTGCCCAGTGTGTAACACACATCTTACCTAATTTCAGCTGGGATGGGCCCCATCCCTACAGGCATATCAAGAAGGATAGGATAAAACAGCATGGTAAGGAGTGAAGAATATAGATGGATGGAGACAGAGCAGTTTCAGCACCAGATTCTTTCAACCTCGATCTCTGAAGGAACAACACAGGAGGCGCTGCTCTCAGACTCTTTACTTAATCTGATTAGATCAGGCCGACACGTACTGAACCGGACTAAACACACCACACTGTACGACATATATTTGCACACCTACCAGCACCTTATACCTGTTAATATTTCAGAAACACTGGTGTTAATACTTGTGTCTTTTTATGTTTATGCATTTATCTCTTCGTTTTATACAGTTGCTTTGTTGTCTGTTGTGTATATGTGGCTATGACAACTTAATTTCCCTCTGGGATTAATAAAGTTTCTCTGATCAGATCTGTTACTTTAAATGATGGTTAGATATATCCATACTTTTTCATTTCAATTCTTCAATAAGTGCTAGCTTGTGCTAGTTCAGTATTTTCTTCATTCAGACGTCAGCATCGTAGAATATGCAGAATAAGGAAGATGGGCAAAAACTCAGCCTTCAAGCCAAAAATTTAGGTTTGGTATTCTGACGTTGTCCAGTAGCACCTGTTCCATTGCTAAAACGTCTCACGCTACATCACAGAATACATCACACACAATGGACTCATGCTGTGTGAGAGATATCTAGGGCAAAACGGGAGCAACTTTATGCTGCTGAAATATTTCTCAGATGCTGTGCCTCTTCCCTTCATCGTGCATTGAAAATCAATGCCCACACAGACGGAGGCTAAGCCAGCCCTCTGAGAAAAACGAGGGCTCACCTTAAGGTCAGAGGCTGCATCCGTAGCCAGGATCAACTTCCCGCAGCTATGTATGCTAGCTTCCATTTCAATTAGCTTTACCTTAGCACCCTCGCCCAAGTAAGCCAATTTCATACAGGGCTCCAACAAAGCTAACTCCTGTCTGTGAGCATACCCCTATATATGACAGTGAACAGGCTTTCAGGTGCTGCTGAGATTTCAGGAAAACAAAACAAAGAGATGCAGCGGAGAGGTCAATTGAGCTCCAAGACAGGAAATCAGGGCAGTGTGAGAAGCGAGAAGGGCAGGCGCTGAAGGATGGGAGCGGGGGAGGAGGAGAAGATGAACAGGACACGCGTTTTGAGTGTGCAGATACCTGAGGGATCTGGTATGGAAATCCCCAATTTCTCAGCCAAGTTGCAGCCCTTTGAACAGCGAAAGACGTCAGCTAGCACGACGAGAAGCCATGTGGGTGTAACGAAGCGAGGGCTAAGCGAGGCAACATGCTGCCAGTTCTCTGAAATGTTAAATTGAAATGCAAAGTAGGAGCAGGCCTTCTTGTTTTGAGCAGATTTCACAGCATCTGTGTGGGAGCCCTTAAACTTAGAAGGTCCATACGCAGAGCTCTGCATATTTACAGCAAATCAACATAATATTTAGGTTAGGATTAGAAAATACAGACAGCTGAAGATGAATCTTTAATTTTGCTCAGGTAACTGGGAGTCAAATCAATCTGTTCATCAAATTCAGCAAGTAAAAATACATTTCACTTCAGTAAATCAGATTTTTTTTTTAATAATCAGTTGTCGTAAGTAAAATGTACTGCTTATACTTGTAATGTGCTGCTCATGCCTTTTTTTGCTTTTTCTTTTTACACATTTTTAAGCAAGATGTTGGCACCGAGCGAACGTAAAGTTACTGTTATTTTAAAATGTGTCCAAAAACCAACAAGAGGTGATCAAAGGATTTGAAGTGAATAGTAAAGAAAGTTCCTTTTGCTTTGTCTGTGGAAAATTTCAGGTTGACATTAGTGCGAACTGATCTGCATTAGAAATATCCAGACGACAACAACAACAACAGCCACAAAAATGTGTGTATTAGTTTGAAATTTTTTCAGATTAAAGAACTGTGACAGCAGAGCTTTGGAACGGCTTTGATTCGTGCCTCCTCCAAACAAAAGTGAAAAAAAACAAAACAAGGTAAGATAATTTCAAATGGTGATCATAGCACGCATGAAGGCCTGCTATTACAAAAAAACCAGGGAACAGTGGTAAGAAGCAAACCCAGCGATGTACTTCTTCTCCATTCAGTCACGTTATTGCTTGTGAAAAAGCTAGAAAGCAGAAAACAAGCTTCGGTTTGGCGCATTCAACCAACCACAGACAAAGGGGTTGCATTTCTGTGGTTGTTCCCTCTACATAACTGTATGCAGGACATTTACATTTGTTTAAAACCTTCCTCCTCATTACAGCTGAAAGAACCAATCCAATCCTTAATGCACAGGTTTGCACAATGCATGCTTGAGATTTGGGAGTTAAGCCATACCCATCACAGGATTCTCTGCGTGGGCTCGCATAATTCCAACTTAAGAAGTCACACGCCACAAAGGTTGGAAACCGCTGCACTGCTGCATTTATATATACTGCTGAAAAAAAAAACAGCGAGGCTGCATGTATAAGAAGACTTAATTTGGTTTAATTGAATTTAGCTGAGACACACATACAATAAAAGTTTGATGGTCTCTGCATGTGGAGAAAACCTCCCTTCTGAGGATTAAAGTCATCTAGTTAAGAGTCCAATGACTAATATTCCACCTGAAGCAAACTAAAATGAGGAATTATATAAGGAAGCTTTAGTTAAAACTGGATTTGTGAAAGTTGACAAAGATAAAAACAAGGCAGATATCATTAGTGGGCAGGTAATAAGTCAGGGCTAATCCAAGCACACTCCCACCGGCTTAGTCATCCCAGCTCCGTGCTGATCAGACGGTGCAACTGGTCACAGTTTGTCAAAATGCAGCTTGCACTCTGAGCAGATTGAAATCATTTCTCTACTCAACACCACGCCACAGACAGATCTTTTAAGGAGTGACACAAAACCGTCAACAGCTCAATGGTTTATCAGTCATGGAGGACAAAGGGGCTCAGCGGTAAAAAAAAATATCCACCTGATGTCATCAGCAAGTGCATCATAAATCCTATCCTTTGCCTGGGGACTAGAAACTGACTTCACACCTCTGTGACACTCTCTAACCCCAGGGTTTCTGACAGGGAAAAAAACTTGAAATATCTTTCTGGGCACGGTGTCAGATGCTCGGCATGAAATATTCATAATCTGAGAGCAGAGCCACAATAGAGGAGGTGGCAGCATGCGCGGATTTGACTTGCAGAAACTGAGATGCTTAAACCACATTGACCGATTTCTCCCATCACAAGTTGTCACTCACAAATTCACTTTCACGTCAGTTTTTCTCGGATGAATGGCACAAGGCCATCTGTCATTTGATGCCTTTTAACTTATACGCATAAACACTTTAGTGCATCTGTCCAGCTGCATTGCTTTTTTTTTTTTTAACATCCTGGATCCTTATGCTTTAAGCCATACAGCTATACTTGTATAACCTGGACATTCTCAGGTTTGTGTTTTCGGTAGAGAAATCATAAAAGACAAACTCAGCAAACCAAAATGTGAATGTGTCTCAAAACCCCCCACTTACAATTAAACTCAAATACTTCATATTTTTGGATGCGGTTTAAGTTTTGTATACGTCATAAATGTTTACATAAAAAATTTATACGTCATAAATTTTTTTGACGTATAAATTTTTTTAATCTAACAGTGTTAATTAAATAACACTGTTATAAATAAAAGGCGCCGCAGAGCATGAAAAGGTAGCAGTAGCTGGATATGTTATGATACCAGAAATTTAGCAGTTGGTGTGAATCTCGTTAGAGTTACGACATTCTTGATACCCAATTTGATACAATTTACTTTATTAGCTCCTTTATTAAAAAGTAATTTTAAATTACTAACGTGGTGGTGGCAAAATGTTAACATCAGAGTTTGCTGACAGGACACAAATGGAAATATTACGATGACTGCCAAATAACCTACTAATATCACCGGGGGAATAATCACAGAAAGTGTAAAAGTTGGACGTATTTACTGCCACTCAGTGTTTTTGTGTGTCACCACTGGAAGCCTTTGAGGTGAACGTTTACACCAAAACGAGTAACTGAGCCCAAAAACTCGGGAAAGCACCAGAAATCTGGTTTGCAACCACAACTATTTCCATCTGGTGGCCTTCATATAGAAATGCGGGTTCAAGGCACTTCCATGTTAGCGTTAGCATTTAAATAATGTTAGCCATTGGAAATATTTTAGCCTATGGAACATAGCTAATTTAGCTGTACGGTGGCAAATGCACTGCAACTTAATAAAACACTAGCAACTAGAAAAAATGCTTTAAACGCACACAAAGCACAGCAGAAGATAAATAAAACAAAACGTTTTTTTTTTAAATGCCACAAAATCTCACATAAAAACAAATTAAATAAATATATAACTCACACAAGACAAGGGAAGTATTTTATGTGGATACAGTAAGGCGATGGACCATCTACGAAGTTTCAAGCTAACAATAAACGGCTAATACCAAATTTTTATATACAATATCGTATGAATCGTGTTTCTGTCATATTAGTGTCTCCTCAGAAACACTTCTGTTGTGTTTCGTGTGCTTTTGCTGCATTAGAATTTTGGTACTAAAAGGTAAATACCATGCAGTTTCAGTTCTGGTCACATCCGTAGTAGTAGTGCTTCCATTTCTGGAAGTATAGGCCAAATGAGATGGGCATTGTAGAAGAGATCCTTTAAGAAATTTCTTATATGATTTGTTTGACATATAAAGACGCCTTAATGCCCACTCACATCCTGGGCCATCTGACCTAAGGACATGATAGGTTGGGGTTAGGTTTCACAGTGAGCTCACCCGAAACCTTGGCTGATTGTTACCTACACTCATTTTCACAGCTTGGCTCGTGTAGAGGATCATTAGGGGGTCCATTGTCCCTCTTGGGGGGACACTCCCACAGGCTTAAAGCTGGGACTCTCCACCATTTGACCCTAGAACTGAAGAAGCTTCTCGGATGAAACGTCCTCAAGCAACTAAAAGAAGTCCGGATGCTTTTGTTTCCAGGCTCCTTAGACGACATTTAAGTGAATTCATATCACTTTCCTTCTTGTCTGTTTACACAGAAAGCATCTGTACTCCAGATGAAATAATTCTTTGCAGGATCTTCATTCACTGGCCTACAAACAAAAACCCCTTGATATCAGGATGGCAACCAAAGCCACGGTGGTAATTAATAAAGGCTGCCTCTTAGTGTCTTATGCCTTTGATGCCAGGAAAGTCAAAATGTTTGATCTACCATGTGTTAGCCATGCTGGACAGATGATAGAACCAAGCCATTTACTGGTTTAAAGATGGCAGTTTATTTTGCATGGATCAGGCCATTGAGGAGTCATTTTTCCTACACGGTCGCTTGTCTTTAGTTTTTGTACCAGGGTAACGTGGTCAATAGCTTTAGTATTTAAATTGTCTACTCTATCCTGAGGAAATGAAGGAACGTTGTATTTGGAATGACAGTGCAGCGTATTCAGAGGGATGATGAACGGATCACAGGGAAGAGATGAAATGGTTAAAGGTTTAGGATGTGAACAGAGCTGATTCACTGACATGTTCTATGAAACCCAAACAAAGTGGACAGCCATAGGGCTCATGTCTGTGTTATTGTCACTTTATATTAAAGTATTAAATAACAATTTTATCATAGCTGATGTTTAGCGATAGCCACTAGATACAGGGACACATACAAGGTAAGCTTACAAGCCTGAGTCTCAGTTAGTGAAAACTGTGTAACAGTATATTCAGTTATGAATAAAGTTTGAGATTTATGGAAACTCAATGCTGTTTTCCTCTATAATACATTTTCATACAAATTCTGACACAAAATTCTTGAAAGCGTCTGGTTTTCTGGAGCTTTGTGCAACTGTGCCAACTACATATAAACTTTAACACCTCTTTGTTACAGCACACTTCTTCTCATACACGACAGTTACATGGCGTGTCTGCGATACTTACTCGTGCATCCTGCACCCACAGGACTGAACAAGTTCCTCATTTATTCTGCAGACTTTCTGTGTCAACAAAAGACAGGTAACGGGTCATGTGATGATGATTAATGCAACTCAAAGAGTGCTTTTATGCTTCAGGCCTACTCTTGTGCATGTTATATCTGACTATGCTGATTGGGTTTGAGCCAAAACACAGTTAACCTGTATCTCAACACTACTTTTTTACACACACAACTTTTACTAGCATATCTGACTGATCAGCACCACACAAAATTGTACACTTAAAATACAGCATGATGCCTCTTTCTGAAAAAGAATGAGATTTTATATGAAGCTGGTTATAAGAAGAAAGTAACCGTGATCAATGCGACATGCTAGACATCTCACACTGAAATCTCCTGAATGAGTCCTTCATCTGATTCAAGCAAAGCTCCACTGGTTTTTTTTTATTGTGGCGGTGCCACATAATTTTACAATGTCACAGGCTACCATCATCACCTATGTCCTTGCCATCATTTTATATATGTCTGTAAAGTCACAGTGGATAACAGCGGATTGAATCAACCTTTCAACTTGTCAGTGCTGCAGCTCTTTCAGCCTCAAAAAAAAAGAAAAAAAAGTGAAGGGACAGGTTTAGGCTACTCTGCTGCAAGAAGGTCTTTGGTCATAAAAGTCATAAAGACTTTTTTTGCAGAAATATTAGATCTTTATTCCTTCTGCACACATCCTCAATTGTTTAAATTGCTAGCTTTGACTTAGATTTATTTCAAGGTGCTTAATTTGGATTTAAATGACAAAAAGGTCAAAGTCAGTATGAAACCGTGACATTGGCCAGAACTGCACTACGACTGAAATGTTTAATGAATGAAATAAAATGAAGAGTATAGGCGAGTGATTAAAGTGATTAAATGTGGTGAGGTTTGTTTTTTGTCAGAAGGTAGCCACTAAGTTAGAACTTCTGTTCCAGTCCACAAATGATCATTTTCCTGTGTAGTTCACTCTCCTTATAAGGACAATGTAATAATACAGCTACCTATTACATGTTTGATATAACCACAAAGAAGCTGGTTATAGGTATTGAGGAACAGCTCACTGGAACAGAGGAACAGCATGTCTAATCATTCATTTTATCCACTGAATCAGGGCATTATGCAAAAAAAAAGAAAGAAAAAAAGTCAAGAACACGGCATCATAATAACACGTTGTTGCTCTCTGCTCAGTGAAGTCCCCTGATGCAATTACTGAAGACTTTTTCTCTCACACTTTTTGGTACACGCTCTCAGTAATGACGAGATACCTTTTAACTTCTCAGCTAGAGTCATCATCAATAATGTATTCTCATCTGTTTAAAATTTAAAGTGCCACACATTAACGTCCTCCAGCACCTGCTCTTTCACGCTGTCCACCCTCTGCTGAGCCGCTGTTTTACCCCCATCCTCGTCTCCCTCTCTCTCTCTCTTTCTCTCGCTCTCCTCTCACTATAATAAAGACAATGACAACGACTTCTCTTTTACCGCCGAACTAGGGATGTTAAATCAAGCAGGGGCAGAGGAGGCGACAGACCACATAATGTAAGGGCATCGTCCGGATGCCTCCAATTACGCTTTGGCCTTAATTGGTGACAGTGGCAGCGGCGATGAATTCTTTAACAGTCTTGTGCGGTTGTGCCTTTCCGCGCGCAGCGAAGACCTGAGGAGGACAGCTACTCTCTGCAAATGGAAGCTGACAGAAAAGCCACATGGCACAACCAATCTTGGGGAAAAAGGGCATGACAATGACTAAAGGGGCCCGGGCTCTTAAGTAGCTGAGGGTACCTTGCAGGAAAGATGTGTATAATTAAGCGGTCTGCGTTGTGGTTCAGATGGCAAAATCCCATTGTCTTGACAGGAGCTTACTGTTGCCCTTTAGGTGGAGATGCGCAGCAGCGTACGGTCTCATTTTTCCTTCCCATTTTTTTTCTTTCGCACCCCCCCCCCTTAGACCTCTGCGACCAAATTAATCTGCAGTTTTAAAGCTTGAATAAATCCAGTAAGTTAGAGATCTGCAGATCTAAAGGCTGCGCGTCCCTCGGGCTTTTTCTTTCTATGCTTTTTTTTTTTTTTAAATTTCATTCCCTCCTTTCCTTTGCCCATGGAGATTGACTGGAAGCACTCGGTGTTATCTCCAGGGAGGCAAAGGTTGGTGGGAGGGGGGTGAAGGCCACAGATTTGTCCTTATCTATTCTGAGCACACCTAAAACAAATTAGACCTGGCTACCGTTGCTTATTTGGCTCCCGCACTCTCATTAAGGGGCTGAATCCAAGCTATTTTACTCAAGGTCCTGCTTCCTACCATTTCGGGCCTTGTCTTTTATCACAATAGTAAAGGTTTCCAGGCAGCCATGCCACCTTTTCATCTCACCCATTTCATGTAGTCGTATCAACACAGCACAAAGAACAGAAGGAGGGAGGGAGCGAGGGAGCGAGCGAACATCTCTGTACGCTGGGATGCTGTTTTCCTGCACATGACTTGATGCTGCCCTTTGACATTTGTTAATTGAAAGAGGAATCTGTTCAGCGGGACTTGGCTTTGTCCTTTCCTGCTTTTTTTCTCCAGTGTTATGTTGCTATTAAAATAGCAGCCTCTCAGGATGTTATTTCAAGTAGATTTCTTTGTCATTACTATTTTATTAATGTAAAAAACAAAACCTACAGAAGCACTCTTTAAGTAAAATTGTTCCTGCCGGTATACTTCCTGCTTCACAATAAGCTGAACTTCCATTTGGAATTAAAAGGAAGTTTCTGTTGAATTATATATTTGCAGAAGACATGGTAGGCATTAAATCACCGATTTACAGTCTTTAATAGTGAGAGTCATCGGGAAAAAAACATACATTATAAATGCAGTGTCAACAATTATGTAAAATTCAACAGCTGAATTTGTAGCATAGCTAGAATATCTCGCAGGAACTGGTCAAGATGGTCAGGATTCAGCCTGGATTGCTTCACCGTCTAGTGCCATGCTATGTATAATAAAATCTATGACAACTGAACTGATAAATTATAAAGTGTAAGGACAGAGTCCAAAGATTTCTCAGAAAAATAAATGTTTTAAAGCTTTTCTGAGACACATTCAGTTCACACGCAGAATTGTTTATGAACATCCACATGATCATGAACAGAAGCACCAACGATTCCCAATAAACTGAATGTATTTAGATCTTTGAACCACTTGTTGTACGCCACCTTAGAGATAATATTTCTCAAACATGGGCTCAGTGCTCTGACATAAACCCGAAGGGTTAAAATAAATGGAAAGCAAACAGAAAACACCAAAATATACACAACATATGTGTAAACATAATATTCTAGTAGTAAGTAATATAAGATGTGATTTTGGCCTTTATTTGACACCCGCGCCTCTGCAGCACCTTTGGTTTGGGTTGACAGTCTAAGCAGGTGAGTCATAGCAGCATCCTGGTAACATAATGGTAATTTTGAGAACTATTAGCAGAAAGATGAGGCTATGTTCACCACAAGGCCAAACGCTGTATTTGGGGGGGGTGGGGAGTAAGCATAACTACAAAGAGTGAAATTGATACATACGTATACATTTTTACGTACTTTAATTGTTTTGTTCGGTGCAGCACAGTTTGTACTGTATCTTCACTGGCAAACATTAAGAAATTTAAAATAAGACTATGCAGAAATAAGAGCTGGAGTGAGGCAGACAGGTGAGGTAAACAGAGGTGAAGATGCAGCTTACCCTCATACAAGTATAGCATTTGAAAGTTAATGAAGGACCTCTGAGCCATCTGAGCTAAAGCTATGCAAAGGTAACTGCTCAGGAAATGTTAGGTTAGATGAGATTCCTCTGCCAGACTAATCCATCCTGGAGCCTGAGAGCAGCACAGAGACGGAGCAGACAGAGAGCAGAATCTGCTGCAGAACAGCACAGCGGTGACAGAGGGCAATTCTCTAGGGCCTTGCATTAGCGCGCTAAATTAAAGGGGGTATTAGATTAAATTGGCTCTCCGATTTCAGGGGTGTGAGTAAAATTCTGATTTGCATTTCCACCGCTGCTTAAGATATAATTAGTTCAGGGTGATTCCCATGTGGAAAACACTGACAGCCAAATCTAACTGGCTGCCAGTAGCTTATCGTCTCTTCCAAGGCAAAAGGTAGACTTGGCTCATGTTCAGTGTGTGCATTTGTGACTGCGTAGTTAGATGCTAGATTGTGTGTGCGTGTGTGTTTGCGTACATCTTGTGTGTGCGAGAGAAAAAGAGGAAGAAGAAGAAAAGGTGACACGCAGAGTGCAACTACGTGTTACAACATGTGATGCTGCGCATATTGCGTGCACCATTTGACTCCTCACACTTTTTAATAAAATCCCAACGAACCCCGAGCGTCGTCAACAAGGCGAAAAGACACCCACTCAGTGCCAACGTACATAAAACTGCACAACTTCACACCTCTGAGATGCCTTTAAATGCAAGCCCATTTACACTGCAGAAGGCGCACCTGTAATTACAGTTCCAGAGTCAAAAATAACAATTAGCGCTGGAGAAGTCCATACTAGGAATTACTGAACTAAGAGAAAAAGCTTTTAAATCCAAGTTAGGATTTGTTTGGGGGGCTTCACACCCTCGGTAATTCTAACCTTCTTTGCAAATGGATGTTTTCCAAAAAGTGATGCTACCCATGGATTATGAGCTCGGGCCCAGCTTCCTGGACACCTGTTTGGAACACCTGTTAGTACATCATCTATAGAGTCAGCATCCGATGAGCTTCAGACTGACACCTCGGCAATATCCACATCCAGCTCATACTCAATAACCTCCTTAATGGCCCATTTAATTAAACTCTTAAACCTTAATTTTTTTGCCCCTTAATAGCAGAGTCTTGTACACTGTATGACAAGTCATGCGTGCAGTATGATCCCACTACTGTTTTCTAAATCTAAGCTTCAGCATGTTTTAAGAGAAACATCCAAACCTGACACATTTGATTCTGCATGACGCCACCAAACATTTAAAAATATTTAAAATGCAAGCCTCGAAAGTCTCTTTGCTAAACAGTCGCTTTTTATATTTGTAATGTCTGTCCTTTAAAATCATTGTCTTTATCCCCACTGTGACAATATTTCTACTTGCCTGAGAGCAAACCATCTCAGTTCATAGACACCCACTATTGTTATGGATGTATTTATTTATTTATTGAAATCTTGATTTCTCTTCCAAAAAGGTTGAAATCCTCCCACTTCACTGAGAGATTCGTTCACCCTGTTTTCTAAAAGAAAACGGTGAGAAAGGGTGAATGCACAAACATGCACTTCGTACACATGCCATGCAATAAATTTATAACTTCTGAAATAATGCAGAATTTAAACAATAAACTTTGATGGTGTGCCTTCAGAGCTTGCGTGTAACAGCTGATCAGTTTAAGGGATTAAGTTGAGTAAAACAGACATGTAGATTACTGTGTCGTTGACCAAGAAGCAAAGCTTTGGAGGTTCTGGACTGGAGAAATTGATTACAAGGTGCTAATGTTGCCAGGCTGTGACTGAATTGATGGAAAATCTCTATGTGGCAAACAAAAGTGACATTAATGATAAATAACAAAACGTTACATCACAGACTTGGGCATTGGTGGAGTCAACATTGTATTACTGAACACGTGTGAGAACCAAACAAGAATCAGACAAACGGATGTCTTGACTTGACTTCAGATTTAGCAAAGCATACATCCATATATGGTGTTTTTCCTCAAAGATTAGGTAATATTTCAGAATTAACCTTGTTATCCTCCCTGTGTAATCTCCTGATTAGAGAACAAATTATCTGGCACTCGGGCTGCATTTGGTGGAAACTCATCCAGGCGCATGTTAAGTCATAACCTCAGGATAATCAGAACCATATTTGCAACTCAACATTCGTATTCCACCTTTGCACCTGATAATCAAATGTCAGCAGGTAAATAGATCAATTAAAACAAATCTTTAAAAACAATTCAGCCCTGTGTCCTAATGAAGCCTCTTGCTAGCTCTCAGTTAAGCCGATTCCTAATATGTTTTTCCCTTTCCTAAGTGGACCAGATTATTATTATTTTTTTATGCATCATGCCCCAGACTGATGCATAATTGCCCATAATGGCGTACATATAATGTAAAATGACTTTATCTCCACCCCACTGTGATATGCACAATCAATTCATACAGGATAAGTGTGAAGGGATCCGTCTGGGTGCTTTATTCCCCTCCCCAAATAAAACTTGGGGGATGTTTTGAGAAACGCCATCAGCAGCTCTGCCATCACTCTCGCCATCTCTTGGTGGTCGGAGGCTGAGGCTTTGTGAGATATTGATTCTCCCCATCCAGAGACGGTTTCCATAATTGGTTAAAATGACCGGGTGCAGAGAGATGGCTCTCTGCTGAAAACCATTTCCCAGCCCTGCTTGGAGCTGAGCCAAGCTCGGGGTTGTTCGGATGCGTTCCAGCCCCAGCCTGACTGGCAGCAATTAGGGGTGTCTGAGCCAAGCTCAGCTTGCGCTCCGCACAAACACCCCTAATTACTGCCAATTAGGCTAGGCGGGTAGGCAGATTTGAGAAACCGGGGGGATGTTCAGGCATGGGTGGGCATGGAAACAATTTTCAAGGGCTTAGAACGTGACTGGATGAAAAGGTTAATGCTTTGGAGTGCAAGGGGATAATAACAAAAGAAGGGGAAGCAGAGCCCCGGTTCTCACCTCCAGCGATGAGCCTGGCTTCTTTTTCAGCTCCTCACATTTCCTAAATTTGCAGATCTGGTGGCCCGTTTTGCGGTTCCGACAACTGCTGCAGACACCACAGTTGATTAGCCGCCTGCAGGGTGCACAGACCCCACACCTTTTCCTTTTCTTCTTTGCTGGGTTTCCACTGGATGCTGAGGAATTATTCTGTGGGCAGTCTGCCAGATTGGCAATTTGAAACGCACTGTCTGTAACGGCTGCTGAGGCTGCGGGGGAGTGAAGGGCTGTCATGACGATGACCCCGGGAGGTAATGAGATGCCCCCTAAAGCCGGAATAGCGGAAAAAGTTCCAACGCGTTCTGGGAGATTCATTATCTCTGCTTCAGCAGCGCCGCATTTCAGCTTGTTCATGCATTCTCCTGCTAAAGGTCTGCAGTGTTCGGGGGATAAGGTAGAGAGGAAATTATTATTTGCCATTTGCAGCGTCTCTGGCGGCACGCCAGGCTTCCCCGGCCTCTGGGAGTCATTTCTATGCATGCTGGTCCTATTAGGGTTTATTGCCGCTGATTTCCTTCCCCAGAGCATGGCGTTATCACAGTTCCAAGGGGACATACCAATTCTAGCACTGGGAAAAATGGGCGTCGTGATGCGGGCAATCTTAGCAGTCTGTGGAAATGCCCCATTGGTTTTATAAAAGTTTGCAAAAGACCTGTACCTTTCCATTTCTGCATTATAATCCAAAAGCTGACTTAATCCACCATCCTGAAGATTATCCTTTTGTAGCAGAGACACATCTGCATTCTGTCCATTTTCAATGCAAAGTGCATTGTTTATGTTAGACATGGCTGAGGAACGCTAGTCAGTGTTTAGGAGAAGAGATTGAGGTTACAGCGGCCTTCGTCAAAGTGAAGCTGGTTACGAACAACGAGTTACCATCCTGGTTTGTCTCCTCCAGAGCTAAAAAGAAAAAGAAAACAAAACAAATGAGAAGAAAACAACAGTTACACACGAAAGAGACAAATACTTTCATCCTGATCACTTTCCACTTCTCAATTTCAACTTTTCTCTGAAAAAGAGAGGCTGATATTGTGAAGAATCCTCTGGCACAGTGTTTATACTCTGACAGTATAATCACAAAAAGTCATCAAGTGACAATAACGTGATGGCTGTGACAGACCAACATGTCATTATTATTATTGAGAGAAAAAATTTAGCATGTTTATTTTAAAAGATTCTCTTGCCAGGGTCTTCTTACTTATTTTCAAGAAAACTCAATCTGCTGCTTCACAGAATAAACACAAACATCTGGATATGCAGTAGTGCATTTAATAAAAACGTGAAAATTTAAATATTCTATCCAAAATCATATTATTTTGGGAAAGTTAGAAGAGAGCCTCATGTCATGTGAAGACGTGCACAAAATTCCTGCAGGAGGTTCTTAAAAATAATCTGGCTTGGATGTGAGGATTTACAGAGTTAAACATTTTCAAATCTCTTGATTTTCGCCTGTAGTAACCGTAATTGCAAAGCTGGCCCATCCCTGTAAACAAGACTCTGACCAGCCTGAGCAGCAAGTGGTATTCATTCATGGCCAGCTCGATTACATTTACTCTGTGACAGCGCTCAGTGATAGCCACTGGTGAATTTCCAACCAGATCATGGACCAGACCAACTACAGTGTCAGCTGCCTCAGGACGGGACGCATGCATGTGTGTGTCCATGTGTGTGTGTGTTTGTGGGGGGTGCGGGTGCTCCATTTCCTCTCTCACTCTCTCTCTCCCCCAGTCTGTCTGGATTTGGTTTCCACAGATAAAAGCCCATTAGACACATCTCCCCTACTTCCATTACCTTTTTCTGGGCTTTCTCTCTTAATTGCCAAAGCTGATCCATTGCTAGAACACTAAAGCATTTCAAATCACTTCCATGGTGCTACCCAGCAGCTGTCTTGAAAAGAATGAATTATAAATATGCACACACAGAACAAGAGGTATCACACTGGGTGGCATTATCAAAGTCCTCAATATACTAAAGTGTATCCACTACTAAACATGCCCAAAGAGTCAAGCATTTGTCCCGTTAACCTGACACCAGATTATCAGGAGAATAAAATCTAAATAATGTTCCATACGGTTTTATATAGATATATTTTTTTCTCTCTTTCCAGCAATTCTTGAGGTCTCGGTACACTTTACACTTTTAATTTTCACAAAGCAAATGTGAGAAGACGAGTTTTCTCCACCATAGTCTCCAAATCTGGAAGTTCAATGTCAGTGTGGCATCTGAAACAACCGCCAGCCACCCGTAAACAAAACCTCCTTGGCTTAATGATCAGCCCTCCTCAGGGTCATTATTACTTAATCAATTCACCCCTGGAGCGAAATACGCAGCCCAAAGGCAATCAAGTCACGGACATTGATTTTCAGCCTGTAAACAAAGTTTAGAGAGACAGAAATGTTCAATACTCGAAGCTGGAGAGACAGAGAGAGAAAGAGGGGGAGAGGAGAAAGATAACCAGAGAAAGGTGGAGAGTGCGAAAGGGAGACCGAAGAAAGAAAAGTAAATAAATAAATAAACAAAACACGTCCGGTGATCAGCAGCTGTACCTCTGCTGTGCTGCACAATGATGCCATTAATTACACCCAGCCTGGTCTGAGCTAGACATCCAGATCAAAGGTCATGCATAGATAATCCGGAGAGGGAGTGCGGTGTAACAGTGCGAATAAAAGCCCCATAAAAATAATCTGACACTGGCCGGATCACTTGGCAGCCACACGGACACAAATCGGGACAGCAAAACGGGAGGGTAAAACACATGCAACCGGACGCCAAAATAAGGATGGACAAACACTCGGAGCGAGAGGGAAAGCTTGAGAGAGAGAGAGCGAGAGAGAGAGAAGAAGGGAGAGAGGGAGAGAGCATCACCTACCAGGTTCCTGTTGAGAAGAGCTCCCAAGATGCTACCAGCCGGAGACCGTGTAACGGCACATCACTGCGAAGGGATACGCGGGGGGGAAATAATGCAAAGACGCGAGAAGACGCACAAACATAGGCTGCCGGAGGAGAACAGGGAGACTGTGTGTGTGTGTGTGTGTATGTATGTGTGTGTGCTGAGAACGCTCAAAACAAAAGGATCATTTTTATCGACTTTCTGGACACGCTAGGGGGGGGGAAGGTTGAAAAGTGCATAAATAAGCCAAAAGGTGTCGGACGAAAAAGAGAGAGAAGGGGGAAGCGGAAATCGCAGAGGTGGTTAGGTGTTTCCTCTCTTCTTGATCCGGAGGCTGTATTGTGTGTGTCTGCCTGGTCTCAGTTCAGCCCGTGTCTCCTGTCGCTGTGTGTGGCTGATTGGTGCTGAGGTGAGGAAGCAGGGATGTGGACACCTACTGATCATTGGCTGGAAATTACTATAGAAACACTCGGGAGGTGGGAGGGATGGATGGCTCAGGGCGCCCTACAGGGAGAAAATATCTACGGCAAATTTCTGCGTCTTCAACCCTCGTGGTGTCCTCTTTCACCCCTTTATTTTGACAAAAATATTTTTAATATACTTCTTTAATAATGTCACATTTAGAGGGGGGGGGGACGCGTCTTTTAATAAGAGTTGGGGTAACTTGTCAAATTAATTTGAATGGAGCTGAGCTGTGATTAAGATAAAATGCCTCCACCAACCCTCCCCCCGTCCATCGACCGCCATAATTACCAAGACCTCGAGGATTCATCACATTGTAAGTCCTGCCTGCTCACCACCCATGCCTACACACTTCCCGTTGACAAAAGGATCTTGCCTGGCACATTTTACACCATGAGTCCCAGTGTGTGGCAGTCCCGTCCGATCAGGTTATGATGGGACCTTCACCTTTTTAATCCCATTCTTGGTTTTACGGTACTTTGCATTATAGAGAAAAAACAAATACAATACACAATGTTTGTCTTTAGTGTTTCAATAAAACAGAAGGTGAATAAGATATAAACTTATCACCAAAAATTAGGAAATTTGTGTTTGGTTGATTTTTTGTAAGGAAAATGCATTTGTGGGTTACGCTCATGACAAACTCGCCAGATCATCTCTGCCAGTACTAAACAGCTTATTTTGCTATCAACTTTTGTTTTATTTTATTGGATTGGATGATTGAAGTCTGAAGAAACAGAAGCATATTAGGAATTTAACAATTTATTCATTTAACAAGCAGGAGCCTCAGCAGCATGTGGAAGAACCGTACACAGCCTGGCTCCTCCTCCCCATACTGGTCACCAGCTTGGTCACACACTGCTGTTGGATGACATCACATTCACCAGAATTTGTAGCAAAAATTAGCCAGTGTGGGGGTTTTTTTGGGTTTTTTTTGGTAAATTGTGCTCGAACTGCACAACAAGAGGTCAGTGGGGTTGAGTTCAGGAATGCAGGCAGTCACCTGTAATCTCCACTCCCAAACTTGAGGTAGTCTCTGGGCTCATCGCTTAACATAATGTTCCTCCACATGTTCAGGTTCCAGCGGACATGTTGCCAACACCAGAGCAAATAGGTCTGATGATAAAGCGCATTCATGGCAGGTTTCCTGGCAAGTATTTCATGGTGCAAGCAACATACTCACCCCTGCTGCTCAACCCGAAAATGCATTTTCGGGTTGAGCATTTAAGGGGAAATAAACAGGTTTACCAACAGTATAATATCAAAGTCAACTTTATTGTCAAAAACAATATGTAGAGATCAAACACAGGAATTTGAAATTGCAGTGCTCCCAAAGACCTCAGTGTTACACTTAAACAAACATAAATAAAAATTTTATATACAATCTTATGAATACATTATTTAGTACCAAGAAGCTTTGTTACAACAAAGAAATAATCTACTGAACACAAATTTCCTTAGTTTTTCAGCTCAGTATAGAATATGGCAATCATAACAATAATCATTTAATTCATAATAGGGCCCAAATCTTACCATTTTTCATGTTCTCTTAAGTTGCACGACATTTCCTGAGTTAATCATCAGAAATTCAGAGACTGATGTGACAGCATCTATTTCTTGTTTTGTTTCACTAAAGATCCCAAACCCCAAATATATTCAATTTACAGTCATTAGAAAAAACAAAACAACAAATGTTGATACTTGAGACAAAAAAATGGAAAAACAAACCACCAACTTTCTCGTGTTTTTGTTGATACGATTCATTATCTGAGTTTCTACAAGCTGATTTTCTGTCAATCGGTGAGACGATCAATCATTTCGACTCCGCTGCAAGATGGCATTATGTCGCAGAGGAATACACAGTCCCTGCGTCGCTTCTACTTTTAAAGCACGCTTATGTGTGAGTAAACACAGTGACAGCTGCACTGACACATTTCTAAGCCATAATCTTCCAGGTGAGCTGTGCGGCGCAGGCCTATGGGCTGCTAAAGGCGACGCTTTGATGACTGTGTTTAGAGGTGGCAATAGAGAGGACGAGGAAGAAGCGCAAACTTCTGTGATAAGGGTTGTACAATTTTATGTAAACATCTTTTAAACTTTGTTCAGAAATGATATTTGGATTATAAAAGTCATTTCTTCAAATTCAAACATAATCCTTTAAGAGTATTCCAACATTTTAAAGTACTGATCAGGAAAAAGGTAAAGATTTGTGTTTTACTGTAGTTTAATGGTAAAATGCAGTGAATATGCAACACAAACTATAACGATAAATGCACCTCACCTCAAATTTACTGATGAAGCTCCATGACGTAACAACTGATTTGGGTGTAAGTCTTTCCTTTGTTTTTGTTTTGTACCTGACAAACCTCTCTGTCTACAAGAAACCCTTTGTGCCTAAAAAAGGTCTGACCTGACAAACCTTCACCTTCACCTTTAACCCTTCACCTCTGTGAAGTCATTGCTAGTCAGTCATAATGGGCACAATGATTTGTTTGGAATAACTCAGGATGTGTACCAGAGCTTTCCCGACAGACTTAGAGGAGGAAAACAGCCTTGGCATGATGTGCACAGTTATGAGAGCTGTAATATTAAAATCCTATTGTGACATCATCATTTTAAGGGGGTTGTTATGCCACAAGCTATACAGTCATGCACCGATGAAGTCACTCAGCGCTGGTGGTGTGGGGGAAAGGAGCAATGCTGAAAGACCTGAAGGATTAATCTGACATAGAACCGTATATACTACCTATGAACTTGGCATCATGTGTGTGAAAAACTGGAGGTAAAAGTGACAGAGGAGGGATGAATCGATCTTACACTGAAATAACAGCTGACAGCAGCAGAGAGACCATTAAAAAAACTGAGAGCTGTAAAATTACTGGCTCCCAGTCAGAGGTTAAGGCAAAATTTGATTGGTTTAACTGAGGAAAGTGCACTCTCAGGCAGCTGATGTGATGAGTTAGGAGAAAGAAGACAGAGAATGTAAATAAGGAGCATAAGCAAGAGATTGTCTTCCTCAGAGCACTGTATTAAACTTATTATGTCCCAGCAGTGAGTAGAAGCAGTGGTGCATGGGCATGTTTAGGAAAATTGGTAGGTGTATCAACAAAAGTGTTAATATGTGTGGTTAAGTGTGCGTGTATATGTGATTAGGAAGTCAGAGATTGGTTTGTTTGGGTCTGGAGTAGTGAAGTTTAGTATCAACAGTCTCACACTCAACTGGCATCTTTAAGCTGAGGCTACTTTTATACGTTGTTCACTCTTTTCCATCTCTAAATAGAAAAAAAAAATTTGACCACTGCGTTTGCTCTGTCAGTTATTATTGCACAACAAATTAATAAACTCAGATGTTTGCTCATATACACAAACATTACGCCCACTGACAGGTGAAGTCAAGGATTTGAGTTGTCAAGGGCCAAATTGTGATGGCTGGATGACTGGGTCTCTCCAGAACTGGAGATCTTGTTACGTGTTCCTGGTCTGCAGTGATCAGTATTTAGCAGAAGTGATCCAAGGAAAGAACACTGGCAAACCAGTGACAGGGTCATGGACAACCAAGATTCACTGACACACATGGACAGCGAAGCTGGTCTGTATGGTCCGATCGAACAGACGATACAGCACTTAGCATCAAGATAATGAACCCTGGCACGAAGCAAAAAATGATTTAGAAATGGTTTGAGGAGCACAACAACAAGTTCCAGGTGTTGACTTGGCCTCCAAGTTTCCCAAATCTCAATCCAATCAGGCATCTGTTGGTTGATCTTGTTACAGATACCACAGCACACCTTCGGGGGTCTAGTGGAGTCCATGCCTCAATGGGTCAGGAAAAATAGGAACCAGCACAATGCTAGGCAGGTGGCCATGATGTTATGTTATGTAAATGTTGTGCAGCATGTAAAGGCTTTGCAATCATGAAATGAAATCCAAGGAAATGAATGCTTCAGAGTTCTTCACAGACAGATCATCATGAATCCGTGTAAATGCTCAAATACACTCTGCATGTAACATTAGTTTTAAACTTATGTAAATGAAGAAAACACAAAAATCTTTAAAAATGATTACTTCAAATTCAAACTGGAGACATAACACACACAACAAAAAAATCACACCAGCTGTTATATTTCTTTTCCCACTTTGCTTACTTATAGATCCCTACCATTGAAGGTCTGCCTGGCTTTGTGTAGCCCCGTGATAGATACAACCGAAAAAATTAAAGAAAAGATTTCCACAGCCTCCTTCATATTCATCGTAATGTGTGTTTTATGCAATTTCTATAAATCGTTTTTCTTTTTCTTGTTTTGATCACTGTAGCGCGGTGTCCTTTTCACACCGCCCTGTACCACATGCTGTTTTGAGACTACAAAATGCATTTTACAGTTTTGGGTTTTTTTTTGCAAAGGATAAATCCTGAATAAATTTGTCTTGACATTTGCCTAAAATAATGATCAATCAGAGCTTTTGTTCTTAGACATGAGACTTGATTGACAGTTACTTTAAAGAAGAAGAAGAAGAAGAAGAACCTCTCTTGAAGTGAGATCGGTATCAGAAACTGTGCATCTGTGTGTGGAAGCTCCTCTCTCTGAAAATCATTTCATCTTCCTGGCGATAATAGCCCCCAAGGGAAATCTGCCTAGGTGGTCTTAACCTCTCAGTCTGCAGAGCCACGGCAGTGTATGGGTCTCTAGCAGTGGGAGGCATGAACCTTCGTGGCAGGCCTTTGTTCCTATCTGTGTGCTGCTGGCATTGCTTCCCATGCATCTGCTCCTCCCCCTGTTTCCTTGAGCTTTCCACTGAACTCAGAGGAGTAATTAATAACCATGACCCCCTGATTTAAATGTAGCCTGCATTTGGTCGATGGGAACAGAATCACGGAGGAGTGAAGTTGTAAGACATGGGTGTTTGAGGATTGATGGTGTGTATCCATTGATTCATCCGTTTCAATGTGATCCGAGCTCCGTGCTCACATCTGTGAGGGGGGGGGAAAGGCAGTGATCATACAGGAACCCCGCTCATATTCATCCTCCTTTTCTTGCCTCGCGAGATTAGAAAAAAATGATGCAAACAAAACATATTTCACAAGAAAGGAAAATTATTAAGCTTTGGTGGACATGGAATGATCCACATAATGATAGGAAGCGAGTAACTGCGTCATACCCGAGCTTGTTAATTCAAACACGCTCTATACTTCTGTTTTGCTTTAGATGGCTCAAAAGGCTTTCAGGGTGTAATGATGTTTGTGTGCAAGTGAGGAAAAACCACAGCAGAGCCACAACTGTTTCTCCGATGAAATAAAATGTCTGACCAGAAAGAGGGAGGAGCTTGACTGTAACTTCTGGAGGTGTTTCTGATGGGCTCCCACAGACTGTTAAGGTAAACAGCATTCCTTTGAGGCCTTCAAAGCATGAAGACGCAGACACAGATGGAAAGAGAGTGAAGAGAGACTAAGAGAAAAAGAGGGCTAGAGCAACTTGGGAAAATAAACAGTGGGAGATTATGGGTTTGGCAGTGATGCACCAGAGTGTAGCAGCAACCTTGGCAGCATTTATTCAGAAAGCAGCCTCACTTCCTCCTGCAGTCTTTAATATATGATGCCCTCACCTTTTGCACATTAGCCTTCTGCTGTGATTTAACTGTTTTACGCTGCTTCCTTGGGTTGCATTTGAGCGATTCCACCTCCCATTGCAATTACCTGCTAATTGGAGTGTATAGAGCGCACCTCATTGTGCTGAAAAGAAACTCCCAGCACACGGTCTACTACAGGTGATGGCATCTACACACAATCACTCCCACACAAAACGCAGCTTAGACCTGAGGAAAGGAATATCTTCATGTAGCCTACATGAATGAAAATTTGGGGTCAACGCTGTAGATCTTTAGAGCTAGAGCTTAGAACTTTCTTAAAAATGGCAGGAACCACAGGAACACAACTTGCAGAATACTTTACCAATAGTTATGAGCGTAAAGTGCTACAACACGTAGTTCATCACATGCAGCTGCATATGAGACTGCATAGCTACAGAACTGTGCCAGTGTTAACCCACTCCAACCAGCCCGTTCTCCAGAGGTGTGGACTCGAGTCACATGACTTGGACTCGAGTCAGACTCGAGTCATTAATTTTATGACTTTAGACTTGACTTGAAAAAATGTTCTAAGACTTGTGACTTGACTTGGACTTTTACACCAATGACTTGGGACTTGAATTGGACTTGAACCGGTTTACTTGAAAAGACTTGATATTTTACCCCAAATATAAAATTTAACACGCATATTATATAGAGATTGAAAATATGACGTCATTCACGGGTAGAACCGCAAAGGATTCTGGGAACTCGTGGCAAGAGGTACTAGCGCGTGCAGGCTTTCAATTGAAATCAGTCACACAGCGATAAAAAGAAACACAAAAATGTCAAGAAGCTGTTGTATTATTAACTGCAATAGCCGGTCGCATGACAGCCACGGGAAGCCGACGGGTAAAGAGATCGGTTGTTATCGGATTACGTCGTTTAAGAGAAATTGTTCGAGCCATGTTTCCGAAGTGACAAACAGGCGACGGATGGCCTGGATTGCAGCCATTCAAAGATCAAATATAACGTCCCAGAACACTCCAGCTCACAGGTTAGTCTGCTCCAAGCATTTCCACAAAGGTCAGTCTGCTGCTGTAGTTAATGCGTCATTTTCATAACATAATTGGTGATATAGGTTACAAGCAAGTCTGGCGCTGAACAGAAATTGTCGCGCTATGCTCCTTTATTTATTGTGCATAAATAGTGAATTGTCCTGACACAATATTGCGTTTCGCTTCTGTTATTATGGTACATTGACAAAAACATATACTTTTATTCACAGGGTAAAACAGTTGTTTTGTATCACTAATTGTCCAGTACGATTACAGCATACAATATTATTGTCACTGCTACATTTCTGTAACGCGTACCAGAAATTATTTCCACTACTCATTAATTATCATTGAGCTCAAAGGTCCTATTAATAAACGGTTAACGAATGTGTATTTATGAAGACGATTTGTGAGACTGGTAAACTTATGATACATACGATGGTCTTTCGTTCTACACGGTGCATTTCAAGGTCCTGTAGCCATCTGTCGGTAAACTGTACCTGGGCTTGTTGCAGTGACCTGAAGTTACTAAACTTCATGAGTGTATGCACTCACTCCAAGAACCGTATGATTATAAATATGCATATAAATATGCTACGATGAGATAGCTAACTTCATCTAACTAGCAAATGTTTTCCAGGCTACGGTGATGCAGTTTTTTTTTAATGTGTGTGATATTTTTGTCATGCGATTTTAAAGCCGGTCCTACAACCGCATCCAAGAATAACATGCAGCTTATCTCAGAACTGTCGGTGAAAATTATTCTTGGAGCTAGGTTTAATTGAGCTGCATTCTAAAGAGGTGCAATTTCACAATTTGTGTATATTTTCTAAGTTCACTATTTTGTCATGTGTTGAGAAAAACACAGATTTAAAAATTACATGGTCTAATATTTACATTTAGCATAACTGCAACATGCTTTTTTTCGTTTTTTTTAATGACTCGAAAGGACTTGAAATTCAAAATTTCAGACTTGTGACTTGACTCGGACTTTTACACCAGTGACTTGAGACTCGACTCTGACTTGCCTGACATTACTTGAGACTTGACTTGAGACTTGAGGTTAAAGACTTGAGACTTACTTGAGACTTGCAAAACAATGACTTGGTCCCACCTCTGCCGTTCTCATTCCCAGGGTATCAATTACTGCAGCTTTGTCAAAGCTTCTGGCATCTCCAAATTAAGCACAAGCTGTCCTTTGGCATCGGTGCCATGATGCACTGGGGGGTTTTTGGTGACAGTGAGATGGGTCTCTCATTCCCAAGTTGTCAAATATGGAAGTTCATAGAGGATCCCTTGGAACCACATTTTAAACCCAAGGGTAAGTGCCATTTTTCAAATTGCAGGCTTAATGCTGTGAATTAGCAGTTTTTTTTTGTTTTTTTACCCAAAACATATTTTCCTAAAACTAACAAAGTAGCTTTTAGTGTTTGAACCAGGCCAACAACTAGAATAAAGAGTAAAAAACAAATAAGCAAACAAATAAGCAAGTAAAAACCAAGTTCAAAACACAACTTCGAAATAGGGTGTGAAATACTGCTGCTATTTGTGACAGTGCCGCCTCACTTTATGCGGCAAGTAGCATCATGCTGTCCCAGATACCACAGGAAACTTTCATAGATTTTCAGAGGTGGAGATAGGAAAACAACTGGTTTTGAGGCAGTCTAATGTACTGCTTTGGCTCTTTGATGTTGCTTTGAGGAAACAGCGAAATAGTTTTGAAAAAATATATATATATATATTTTCTCTTTTTTTTAACTTTGCTTAGCATTTGCTTATTTGGTCTTTCCTGGGGTGGCGCTGTCACTTGGTGTTCGCTCTCTCTGCGGTAGAATATCACTTCCTGGTCCAACACACTGGTGTTTTTGAGTAGCTTATCTGCGTAACAATTTAATTAAAAACTTAGACATAACTTCTTATTTCATTGTGTAATCTTCACGTGCTTCATCCAAAGCACACGCTCTGTGTATTCACTCGCTAATGTATAGTCAAAGTATTCACTTACTGTTTCTTTAGGGTTTTGCTATCTTAACTTAGCTTATAGCCGACTTGCTAGCAGCGTGGCCTCTTCACCTGTCCCCCCTGCACTTTCATGGATCACCTAATTGGAGACTTGGCTTTGCACCCTCGAAAACCCGTAGCTAGCAGGGTCCCTGTAGCTGGTGCCCCGCTAGCTGTCTCCCAGCAGACTGTCCCTAGCAGCTGGGGAAACAGGATGGTTAGGTGACGGTGAGGACGAAGCGTAGTTCTGAACAGAAGCCTCTGGTACACCACCAACCTGTTCATGTGTCTAACCTGTTCATGGATCAAACTCCGGTAATTGGCGATTCTGTTCTGAGACGTGAAGTTAGAGAGATAGGATACAGTTTCACTGCTATACAAATAACGCCCAACTTTATCTATCCATGAAGTCAGATAACACACACCAATTAGTTAAACTACAAGAATGTCTTCAAGACATGAAGAACTGGATGACCTCTAATTTTCTGCTTCTAAATTCAGATAAAACTGAGTTTATTGTACTTGGCCTTGAAAATCTTAGAAATATGGTATGTAACACAATTTTTACTCTCAATGGCATTACCTTGGGCTTTACTGTGAGGAACCTTGGAGTCATTTTGGACCAGGATATGTCCTTCAATACACATATTAAACTAATATGGAGGACTGCTTTCTTCCTTTCTAAAATTAGAAATATCCTGTGTCAGAGTGATGCTGAAAAACTAGTTTATGCATTTATTACTTCTAGGCCCAGGCTCATAGAAAACAGGTCTTCCCCAGATCCAGCATCAAGCTGGCACTTCTGACTGACTGGTGTCAATGCAGAGACCATGTCAACCAGATGTGGGCCAGGTCTGGCAATGACGGCACTATGTATGTTCCTATTTTCCTATTTTAGTTAGAAGACCCAAATGCCATGTTGCAATACTATACAACTATGGTAGCCAATGTTTCAAATGCAGGTTTGACAGGTTTGTGAGTGTACACTTTATTCAAAACCTAGTGAGGGTTTACTGGAGGTAAAGCAGAGTTAGAGCAGGTCACCTACTGATTGGAAGGTTAGTGGTTCGATCCCGGGCTCCTTCAGTCTGCATGTCAAGAATGTGAATGTAGTTAGGAAGCACTCAGTTTAGAGAAAGTGTGCGATTGGGTGAATATAGAATGTTGTATAGAGCACTTTAAGTAATCCGGGAGAGTAGAAAAGCGCTATATAAGAATCAGTCCATTCACTGTCTGAACAGATTTTCGTCATTTTATTTTTGCACTACTATGTTCCGGCACATGTTGTTATTACATGGCTTGATTAAAGTACACATTAGGCTGACATCTGGGGCCAGAGCTGAAACTGTCCTGGGCCAGCACAGGGCCAGTGGTGTGTCTGCAACTAGCCCGTGGCTGCAGACAACTTACACATGGCCCACATACCGCAAAGAATGATGGCCCTTTGGTGGCCCAGATCAGGTTTGCCAAAGGTAATCCACATATGGGCTAGCACAGGACCACCAGTGTGTCTGCAACTGGCCTTGTGCTGGCCCATGTGTGGGCCACCTCTGGCAAACCAGATCTGGGCCACCAAAGGGCCATCATTCTTTGTGGTATGTGGGCCATATGTAAGCACATTGTGTGGGCCAGATCCAGGCCATACCAGTTTTGCTTTGTGGGGTATAGTACCATATCACCCCAATAGAGCACTTCGCTCTCACACTGCAGGCTTGCATGTTGTTCCTAGAGTATTTAAAAGTAGAATCGGAGGGAGAGCCTTCAGTTTTCATGCCCCTCTTCTATGGAACTAACTTCCAGTTTGGATTCAGGAGACAGACACTATCGCTACTTTTAAGATTAGGCTTAAAACTTTCCTTTTTGCTAAAGCATATAGTTAGGGCTGGATCAGGTGACCCTGTATACTCCCTTAGTTATGCTGCAATAGGTGTAGGCTGCTGGGGGATTCCCATGATGCATTGAGTATTTCTTCTTCAGTCACCTTTCTCAGTCAACATGTGTTAATAGACCTCTCTGCATTCAATCATACTTGTTATTAATCTCTGCCTGTCTTCCACAGCATGCTTCTCTCACCCCAACCGGTTGCAGCAGATGGCCACCCCTCCCTGAGCCTGGTTCTGCCGGAGTTCTCTTCCTATTAAAAGGGAGTTTTTCCTTCCCACTGTTGCCTTGCTCGTGCTTGGTCATTTGATCGTTGGGTTTTTCTCTGTATGTGTTATTGTAGGGTCTACCTTACAATATAAAGTGAGGCGACTTATGTTGTGATTTGGCGCTGTATAAATAAAAGTGAATTGAACTGAACTGAATTGAATTATTGTCCAAAAGTCTTGAGTTTTCAGAAGCCCATCAGAAATGGTGTCAATGGAAGGGTGGCTGTCAAGAAGCCATTCTTAAAAAAAAGAAACAGGAAGAAAAGACTGAGGCATGCCAAATTACACAAGAAATGATCTGAAAATTAAGATGATGACGCTGAATTTTAAATCTTTGGTTGAAATGATCATCAGTATGTATCGAGGAGGTCAGGAGAGAGGCACAACAGTGTTTGTAAACACGGTGGAGGCTCTGTCATGGTTTGAGGTTGTCAGTGTTGTTGTTCTTGTTAAAACCGATGCAATTATGAATGCAGAAATGCAAGAAAGCCTGAAAGAGACAAGAAAGAGAGACTACACAGCATTTAACAGTAAAGATGGCCATACCAAATATTGCCCTTCAGGTCCTTAGAACTGTACAACGTATGTTTTTGCTTTATATGCCATATTTCTATGTAATGTTGGCATGTTTCAATAAACTGCTGAAGCAATTTCCAAATTTCCCTAGGAAAATTTAATGAAATGAAGGGCTAGTCAAGAGCTTTGCACATTACCGTGGATTCACTGACCCTCTCATACCCTGAACATGTATACATTTCTTGTCTACCTAACAAACCAACTTCATATCTGCCTATGCTTACATACATTTAACAAATACATTCACTGACAAGTGATTCAAATTTGGAGTTTCACCTTTCATAAAAAGGAATTGTCAGGATGCCTTTACTTTTGAGTTAATGTGTGTAAACATTGTTGCCTTGCTCATCTGTCAGCGTGGGTGAACAAACAACTTTAGCAAACACAAATATCTTTTAGAAACACCTAGTTAAACCCATAGGTCACATTCTGGATGTGACTCAGTTTGTGTGCACTCACACTTGTCAGATTTTTTGCTTTTTTTAAGTGTCTACATCTGGTTGACACTGTCATATCACAGACGCCACTGCTGCAGTGATTTTACCATTAAATGACAATATTTCTAAAAATAATAATAATGTGTTGACATTGTATTTGTTCCTAAATAAGTATTAATAGATATGAAGACCACATTTACATCAGCTATTAACATAAAGTCTATATCTGTTGTCCGTTTAATTATGTCCACATATCCAGCCGGACAAGTAGAGTGATCATAAAACCAGATGTGTTGTTAGTAATATTGTTGGTTTATGTATGTTGTGAATTATATCCACGATTTGGAAGATTACAACTGGTACACCTGGCTAGTAACATTAGTGCACCCGAATTACCATACACCCAGATATGATATCTCCATACATATCATTTGTAAATACCCAATGTAACTAATTTGTTATTAGAACTTAAATTTGTTACAAAGAAAAGGCATAAGCATAGTTTGATATTAAAAAAAAGATGTTGTCTTTGTAGTATAAACTTTTTAAAAAATGATTTATTGCTTTTCAGCATCTCTAATGAAATGGAAACAACTTATTCGTCTTATTCGTCACAGGTAAGTGGAAACATCTGAATCCTTTTTTTGTTTTCATTTTCATTATTACAGCTTGCAGCTCATGAAAATCAGAGTATGAGTAAATTATTAGTCAAACTGTACAAACGCCATTTATCTCTTCATGTAGTTCAGTACACATAACCACAATCATGGAGAAGGCTGCTAATTGACAGGTGTTTAGATGATGATCACTGACATCCTCTGCAAGGAACGTAAGCTAGAGGACAAGGTCACTGGTGAAAAGGCTGCCTGATCACAGATTGCCGTATTAGAGCAAATAATGAAAAGTTGAATGAAAGGGAAAAAAGTTATAGGAGAAGGTACAGCAACAATGGGGATGACTGCAACCTTGGAAGGATTGTCAAGAAAAGTCTATTCAAGAACTCAAGAGAGTTTCACAAGGAACGAACTGAATCAGTGCCTCAAGCGTCATCACACATCTCAAGCTAAGGGGCTACAATTCCTGTCAAGAACTGGAAATTCAGGGTCCTATAGTCGAGAGGAAGAGTGCAGATGCCCAGAATTTAACATGTTTGAAGTCCAGTACAAGTTTCTGCAGTCTGTGATGATTTGGGGTGCCATGTCATTTGCTGGTGTTGGTTAGTTGGTCCACTGTGTTTATCAACCTCAGTGTCAACACAGCCATCTATCAACACAACCATCCGATGATAAGCTTTATGGTGATGCTGATTTTCTTTTCCAGCAGAACCTAGCACCTGGCCACAGAACCAAAACTAATACCAAATGGTTTTCTGGCCATATTATTACTGTACTTGATCAGCTTGGTCAGCCACCTTGCCTAACCTGAACCTTGAACGTTACAGATATATTGTGAAGAGGAAGATGAGAAACATCTGTCCCTAAAATACAAATGAGCTGAAGGTTTCTACCAAAGCAATCTGGACTTGGATAAGACCTCAGCAATGCCTCAAGCTGATCATCTCCATGCCAGTGATGCAGTAATTCGAGTCTCTAGCCAAGTACTGAGTGTGAATGAACATACTATTCAAAAGTTGACATTTATGTATAGTAAAAATGTTTTTTTAATCTTACAAAATATTTTCTAATAATTTAAGACACTGGATTACTGATTTCCATGAGCAGAGAAAAGAGATGTTTTAAATGTGAACTTGGGCAGACTGAAACTGAACTGCAATGCTGAGAAAAGCATTACACTGGTGATACTTTACAGTGGAACAAGCTGGCCAAAATGCTACGACAACATTTTAAACTAAAGTATGGCAGTAGATCTATAGAACAGAGTCTCCTAAATCCATCATTTTAAGCAATAAATTAATTAATTATTTGAAAAGCAAGTAAACACTGTAGTCATGGTTTTATGCATAAAGTCAGATGCAGCAAACTTGCTGAGAGGGAATATGAAAAAGAGAATATCAGTGTTAATTTTGTTGACCAATGCTTTTGTCAACACCTTTTTTTTTTTGACAAAAACAAGACCATAAGTAAATAAAAACGAATTCACTAGGAGAAAAACTATGATGAAACTATGACACTTTTATCAACAAGTGGGGGAAAAAAAGAGAAGAATATATTCTGGAAAGAGTGCAGTGAGGTTAGATGGGCACATCTGATTTTTCCACAAGAAATGCTACAGCTTTCGCATTTGATGTCAAGGAAAATGGGACACTTTGGAAACTGTGTGGAGAAAATCTCACAGGTGAAAACCTGATAAACTTTGTACGCTTTAAATTTCAGTCAACTAAACCACCTTTAGTCTACTTTAATTTTCTTTTAATCTCATAATTAGAAAACTAAAAGAAAATGCAGTCAAAATTAACAAAATTACATAAATTTACTTTGTGTATGACAGTTTTGAGTTTCTAGATCTTTAATACTGGCTTGTTTTTCTAGATGTGTGAGTTCACATGGAGACATAAGAAGGGCGACACTGAGGTGCGCTCAGTCTTATAGATCACTAGTAAGATTTTCTACCATCTGCTAAGTTAATATTTAAATGTTCTCCAACATGCATCAACTATCTGGATGGATGATAAGATTTTCATACACAGTTTCCCCCAGTGCTCAGTTCTGTAAGTACAACTGTTAATGTTTTTGCTTAAAATAAAAAATGAACAAACAAAAAAGAGACAGGAAAATTGCTCTGCTGGGAGACATGACACACTTACACATGCACACACATACACACAAACCCACTTATTACAGTGATCATTTCATCTATATGAGGTGAAATGAATACAACTTTCATTCTTTATACTTCATAGCACTGTCAACCAGAACTAGCCACTATTTATCTGCGTGTTGACTCAACCTCTGAGCCGCAGCCTTGGCTTTGACAAAGTCCACAATGGCAGATGCTGAATCTGTCTCCTGCACAATAGCAGTGAAAAAAATCAATGTAATACAGCAAAACAGTCTTGAACAACCGTGACAGTGAATAGGCTCTGTGTTGAAGGAACATGGAGCACAACTCACCAAACTATCCCTGACACAGTGTAGAGAAGTCGTCTTTGATTGTGCTACTTTAGAAGGGCGTGTGTACAAACAGTCGCCTATCCATTCTTAATATGAACTCTATTGTAACAGAAAGTCATTTTTAAATGGTTTCTACTAGTTAAAACGCCACCGAAGGTCTTGTTAGAAACAATGCACATGTAGAATAGCTCAGGATGGAGCTTATCAGTCTGAAGGACTGAGCACACCTGTTTTCTATCCTATATACTCCTCAGATTTGGGGAGATTCAGTGAGTTTTCATGCATAAATGTTTGGATTTTTTGTTTTGTGTTGTATATAGTATAAATCTAAACATTGAAACAGAGAGGAAACAGTTCTTTCATTGTTTTACATTGTGGCTTAGGGTTAGAGTTTTATAGCCTCCTTACTTATGAAGACGTTACCAATAACTTGCCATGCCACACCTCTTAAGATGGCTAAGCTAAGTAGTGCGCCAGTGCCTTTCTGTGATTGATGACAATATTTTCTAAAACTAAGACATGAAACAAATCTAAGATATTTTAAACTTTTCCTCGTCTGTTTTGTAAATGGATGGTTCATTAATTCTGAATTCTGAATTTACTCGTACTTCTTTAGATTAAAAAAGGGAAACATTTTGGCTGTGTTCTACATTGTCATTTTTCTTTTAAACTGGCAGAGACAAGTTGTCAGTGAAACCATTCATGCAGTTAAAGCAGTTAAAAGACATCCGCTTCATGAGATTAGTGCCATCAAAATGTGGCTTGCACATGAATAAAAACAAATCACGTACGTTATACATTGTGAACGTTTGGCACTTTTGCCAAAATGCAAGGTCTTGGGTTTGAATCCACAGACCAGTTTTTTTTTAGGAGTATGCCTGTGTGGGTGTAGATGTTTGTTCTGTCTGTGTTAGTCAGGGTGATAGTTTGATGACCTGTCCCTGGTGTACCTCACCTTTTGCCCCATGACAGTTGAGATAGGCTCTAGCCACCCTGTGGCCCTGAACTGGATGAGTGGTTAAGAAACCACTCATCAACGAAGGTTGAATTTCTATACAGAATGAGGTGAAAACATCTTATTATGCCTTATGTGCTTGCCACACTTTCACAATTACCACCTGGAAAATATCCCGGTTAGCCAACCATGTGAAGCAGACTATAGTATGATGAAACTGTAAAACATCCTTGGTCATAGTCAGAGTTGAAATTCCGGTCAGACTCTGTTCCACTCGGTTTAAAAGTTCAGTTTACAGACCATCGTGGCATCACCAATCGTTGTAAACGTCACCACTTGTTTCTGTGGGTCTTACAGTATGGCAGAGCATTAGGTATTATCATGACTGTGATGTAAAGAGGCTCTGGTGATAGATGGACCTGAAATAACCTGCTGAAAATATACCTTTGCATGTTCCTGCAGCACTGACGGATAAAAACACAGAGCAGGCACACTTTTACACTCTGTGTCAGTCATTCTGTGAGGCAGGAAAGCACAGAGGCAGGCATCCATAAAACAAACATGGTAGCAGCAGTGGAAGGGCAGAAGTGGCAGGATGGGAACTGCTGCCAGACACATTACAAGGAGCTCTAATGAGGGAGCCCACACTCTCACCCCCCACCGTCACAGAGGAACGCGAGGCGGGAATTAATTGTGAGGGCGATGATGGCGAGCGAGCTGAGGAGCAGGTCATTACTGCACGCCTCCTCCTGGAGCGCCGCGGGCAGAGCGTGGAACGCCACGCTACTTGCACAATTCCCATGATCCCACAGGAGGGGGAACAGATAGCAGGAGGGGGAATGGAGGGGACAGAGAGAGAGAGAGAGGAGAAAATATAGTGGGAGAGGAGGCAGGCAGCTTGCTTTTTACTGGAAACAAACAAAAAAAATTATGTTGAGCATAACACTATTACACATTTTTATATCAGTTATTACTCAATTAAAAAATATTGCTATTTTGTATTTTCTGTACTGTAGAATTCATTCTTTCTGTGGTAATTGCTAAAAACTGAGTGAAATCTAACAAGAAAGGGATTTAATTTTCTCTTAAATTTTGATTATTTATAATATTTAACAGCAAGCTGCATCATTGCTGGATTTAATTTGGAAAACGACATTGCAGGGGTTAAACAGTAAGGATATAAAAAAACAAAAAACACATAAATTGCACAAAAATGTGACGCAAAGAGAAATCGCAAAAGAATAATGTTTTTTTTTTTTCATAGCTCCAAGTCAAAGTACAGAGGTGAGGGGTGGAGGGAAAGATGGATTTATATCACGGTAATGATCAGATTTGCTGGTGCTTCACTCTTCCAATCAGCACGCGGTGTAATAACTGACTCTTTGTCATTTCTCTTTGTGTGGTTTGTCACCCTTATGAAACCTGTGACATCAGATTGAATGCATTGGACACATTGCCCTCTAGTGGATATTTAATGCATGTCTGTATATAAAACTTAAGCCATAGGTAAAAGTGATGCAGTACAGAATTTATGCTGCTATTATCCCTCATGAATACTGAAATAATATTCATTAAATATTTATAGCTTGCCTTTGATTAGCATTTATTTATTGCGGCATTTATTTCAACAAAGAAATGCATTTATAGTAATAAATGAACACGTGTCTCATTAGTCCCATGTGGCTGTGACTAATGGTGACAAATACATGTATTCAATAATCAGAGTCATAAAGTGTTTCCAGGTAAATGCTTTTTTTCTTTTGGATTTCTCTTATTAAATCAAGTTTTAAAAAGTGTAAATAAAGTGCAAAGCTGCCCTAAAAAGCTTTTAAACTCTGAGATTAATGACTATTTTGTACAAACAGAACCAACGCAACTGGTGTTATTAGCTGCAAAAAATTAATTCCCTCCTTAGAAATGGAAAAGTCATTACGACTCGGTAATTAGATAGAAAAACAGAAATACACAAAAACACTAGCAGCATTTTCCCTGCATATAACCCCTCCTTTCCACCACAATCGAGGATTTTTTTTATTATTTTTTTTGCATTATCTTAACTTATAACGAGAGCAGAGACACACCTCTTTGATGATGTATTTAACGACCCTATTCAGTGCTTTTCCTTTTTCACGACTTTCATGACAAGAAACGCTAATGAGCACAGCACTGTTGCCTTAGGGATGGCCAAGCCCATTGCATTAGCACAGGAAATCATTTAGGCCATGTCTCTGGAAATAAAAATATCATTATGGTGAAGCTTTCTGTGAAAAGTGAGCTGAACGTCCACTATTTCCAAGTGTTCGAATTAAAGACGAAATGTCTCCAAGAGGCTGGAAAAGGTGATGGGAAACTAACTAAACTGATATCTTGCTTGGTCTGCTGTGGGTATTAGAAAACTACACTTTATGGAGTATTGTGGAAGAAGAATATAACCAAAAGTTTGAAAAAAAAACCCATCTCATGGTAGGTCATTAACACTCTCTCCTAGACATGTTTCTATCTCCACAGGTGCACTATATTGCCAAAAGTATTTGCTTGTCTTCCCTGACATGCATAAGAACTTCAGTAATATCCCCTTCTTAATCCATGGGGTTTAATATGATCTCAGCCCATCATTTGCGGCTATAACAGCTTCAACTCTTCAGGCTTTCCACAAGGTTTAGGAGTGTGTTTATGGTAATGTCAGACCATTCTTCCAAAAGTGCATTTGTGAGGTCAGACACTTACGTTGGATGAGAAGGCCTGGTCCTTGTCCTCTTTCCTCTGTCGGATGAGGATACACCTTCTTGGAAGTTTCCAGTCATCTGGTAAATCTTCACCACCACCCAGAGCCTGTTTCAACTTTCTGAACTCTAAGCAACATTCTTTCTTCTTCAACGTTCACCCCTTAATCATCATCCAAAGTCATCCTACAGACTCCCATCTGATGCTACTTAGCTACATTCTCCTCTGCCACAAACTTGCAATTTTATGCATTATCTGCATAAAAAAGTAGTCGACTTTTATTCACCTTCCTCCACGCCTATACGTCATCCCTCCCCTTAAAGTGCATGTTCACCATAGGGTTTACCACCTTTTACAACATCCAGCATTATCTGTCCTTCCAGGTTTCTTTCCTTAGCATCATACTTACCAACAACTCATCACCTCTGCTCCCTTCACCTACATGTCCATCGAAGTCTGCTTCAATCGTCAATCTCTCCCCCCAGGGACACTCTCTACAACTTCATCTAACTTTCTCCGAAATTCCTCTTTCTGTCCTCTTTCCAACCTGTGGGGTATACACATCGACAACTTTTAACATCACCTCTTTGATTCCCAGCTCCAAATTTGCGATCCTGTCAGACAGTCTTCATGTACACAACACTATTCACAAACTCTTCCTTGAAAATGACCCCTACTCCATTTCTTTTCGTATCTACACCATAGTAGAAAAGATTGAATCGACCCTCGGTGCCAGAAGCCTTACTTTCCTTCCACCTGGTCTACTACACACGCAATACATCTACCTTCCCATCTCAGCCAGTTCTTGCTCATCACAGTCATAATCCCTATATTTAAAGTGCTTATTCTCACTTCCACACTCCTACTTTTCCTTCTATCTCTCTGCCTCCAAACATGCCTCCTTTTCCTTAGTCTTTGGCTAGTAGCAGCAGAGTTTCCACAAGCACCCAGTTGACCAACAGCACCAGAGGCGGTTGTTGTTCCACATTAACCAATGTGGAAAATCTCATTCTTTATAATCTGCGAGTTCGATTTGGCCAAGATTTTACGCCAGCAGCCCTTCCTGATGCAACCATCCCCATTTATCTGGGCTTGGGACCAACACTAGGAGTACACTAGGCGTTTGGCTACCCCATTTGATTAAAAAATTCCTTTATAATGTGTGGAGGGCTACTGCACAATCAGGAAATGCTAAGAATTACGCGCAAAAACCCTGTAACTTTGGAAACTATGCATTTGGTTTTGGCAGTTGAATATATAGTGTATGCTCGATTATATAGTTTTTGGTTGCTTCTCTTTTTTTTGTTTTTTTTGGGGGGTTTTTTCATTTTGTTTTTATACAAGAAAGTTGGATTTTGGCCTCTAGCACATTCAGAATAATTCTACATAATACATTTAAAATAATAATATAATTATATAATAATATTTAAAATAATATTTACTGATAAGAGAAAAATAATAAATAATAATCAATGGAACGATTACAAAAAATAGAAACTGTTTTATTGTAAACTACATGTATATTCCTTGAAGACACACTTGATTAAAAAATGTTAACCTATCTATTAATGCTAATGCTTTATTAACTGCAGCTTTCATGTGAACCAGAGCTGGATCCAACATTCTCCAGAAATATCTGCAGCAGCGCAGAACATGATAATTTATGTAAGTGCTTGTTTGTGAGTTGAAGGGGGGCAGATCAGGGAGAGCTTGTGTCTGTGTGTAAATCATGTCTTGCCATATGCTGCCTTCCTCTGCAGTGCACATGGCTAGAATTGATTGTCAACCATCTTCAGCTCACAACAGCGTGGGCAGGAAGAGAGACAGCAAGGTCACAACCAAGGACTTGCCACAATCAGTGATAAGCTGTGAAGGGGGGCTTATGTGTCACTGCACAGCTGCCGTTCTACATTCTGAGTCACAAGCACGTCTTTGCTGCTGCAAAACATCACCTTAATTACCTTAATGCCACACTGTATCCCCGTGTCTGGAAGAATTCTGCTGTGGATGCCTTAATCTCAGCTCAATCTTCAATCTCTTCTTATACTGTTAGACGGGTAAAATCAGAGGTTTGCCCTTCTTATCTGTTTTTTATTTCCTCTCAGGTTTAAGTGTTTTATGGTTGAACAGTTCAGAGGGAAGGAGGTTTGCCTTGTGATGGACAACATGGCTAGGGGCAATTGTTGCACAGGGTGCTCGTCATGCTGAACCAAGCCCGGAGCAGGTGAGGGGGATGATTTCATGTCTGCGCTATCTGGAAGGACCATCCCAGCTGCCAGTGCACAGATACGCAAGGAGAAAGCAGCTGCTTCTGGGCAGCTGTGGTGTGGTTCTGAACCACGAGCTGCAGGCAGCTCAACAGACTGGCTGTGAATCATTCCATCCTGACAAGTTGAGCAACAATCTTGAGCAAGTGCAGTGTTTACCATTATATATACAGAAGCCTTGTGGTCCCCAAGAGATGTGCTAAATTTTAATGTTAGCTTGCTACAGAAACAAATGCATTTTTGTGTTTGAATAACAGTGAAACAGCAGCTTGTTTACTTATAGTTGAGGAAGACATACAATATTAAAAAAACAGGGAAATCACACCAAATACACTGAAGTGAAGGGCTAAATTCAATTCAATTCAATTTTATTCATATAACACAAAATCACAACATCAGTTGACTCAAGGTGTTTTATACTGTATGGTAAATACACTATAATAACATTGAAAAAAAAAACATCGAATAAAATAAATAAAATTCCAAGAAGGAATTACTGGAAGTGCAGAAAGCACTCAAGGAGGAAAGAAGAAAAATGCAGGAGACAACAAAAAAACCAAACCTGAAAATGCAAGGACAGAAGCTAAAAATCTCAAGAAGGAATTACTGGATGTACAAAAAGCATGTAGAAAGGAGCAAAAGGAGAAACGGGCAGCAAGAAATGAGATGGAAAAAGAAGGAATTGTCAGAAGCTCAGAAAGTGTTGGAAGAAGTGAAAAGCAAAATGAAATGGAAAACACAATGGATTATGCTGGAAATATAAAGAACAAATTGCTGGAAGTCCAGGAAGCATTAGAAGAGGAAAACAATGGAAAATGGGAAGCAAAAAGGCAAAGTGAAAATATGAAGAAAGAAAGTCCAGAAAGAATGTGAAGAAGAGAAAATTGATGTGATGGGGTTTCAGACAGAGCTGGTAGACACTAACTGGCAAAGAAAGCGTGTAAAAATGCTGGAAGAGACGAAAAAACAAGAAAAAGAAGTAAAGGAGATGTTTCAAAGACAAAGTAAACCTGGCACAAAAAAAAACAACCCCACCCCTCCCAAAACTGACATCAGTTCTCAGGTCTACATGTTATCTGCTTTTATCTGGTGCACCTGTGGATACAAAACAATAACACACTTTTCTCTATTTAACAGCATTTTAACACAACGGCTCCCAGCCAGGGTTGGAACCACACGTATTAAAGCTGCCCTGCTAAATTCTGTCATTTGAGAGCTGTTTTATGTTGGGTGCAACACAACAACAGTTAATGTATCACCTATAATCACCTATTGTTTTAGTGACATAGACAAAAATTATAGGTAATTAATAAATGGAGAAAGCTATATATACACAAAATGCAGTTTCCTGAAGTGATGATTTCATCTATTAACATAAAAAAGTTATCCAAAAAAGTTATTTGCAGAATTGTTTTATTTAGTCAGATTGGTGGTGGATGGTTGGTTGGTTTGGGGGGGGCATCTTAAACATCTTAAACTGTTCATGCTCAAAGCATCTTAACCTAAGTCCAGACTTTGACTGGTCCCCTCCAAAAGCTTCATTTTATTTATTCTTTTTTTCTTGGAATTCTGAAAGTACTTTCAGAAAGTAAAGTAGGCTACTTTCCAGCTTTCCAGCTAAGAGATAGCAGAAACAAGAGTTGCCATCTTAATGTTACGTGTCCATGCATCTGTATTGGGATAGAACACACAGATACACCAGGATCAAACTTTTTTTGATGTTCTGGTCCATTTAATGTGTCAGTGAAATTTTCTAAATGTGAGAAGGACTTAATGCACATCGTGCATAGATGTGTCTTTAATTTATTGCACCTGGCAACAAGCTTGAATCAGATTTACTGACTACAGTACTGGGATGGAAGTAAACCTTTTAGTCTAGCTTGGCATCCTGGTACCAGGACAAAGCTGATTAACAGACCTACTGAGCAATACAGTCACTAAGTAATTAGGTTTATCCACCAGGTTTTTCTACAGGGAGTGCAGAATTATTAGGCAAATGAGTATTTTGTCCACATCATCCTCTTCATGCATGTTGTCTTACTCCAAGCTGTATAGGCTCGAAAGCCTACTACCAATTAAGCATATTAGGTGATGTGCATCTCTGTAATGAGAAGGGGTGTGGTCTAATGACATCAACACCCTATATCAGGTGTGCATAATTATTAGGCAAAGTCCTTCCCTTTGGCAAAATGGGTCAAAAGAAGGACTTGACAGGCTCAGAAAAGTCAAAAATAGTGAGATATCTTGCAGAGGGATGCAGCAGTGTCAAAATTGCAAAGCTTCTGAAGCGTGATCATCGAACAATCAAGCGTTTCATTCAAAATAGTCAACAGGGTCGCAAGAAGCGTGTGGAAAAACCAAGGCGCAAAATAACTGCCCATGAACTGAGAAAAGTCAAGCGTGCAGCTGCCAAGATGCCACTTGCCACCAGTTTGGCCATATTTCAGAGCTGCAACATCACTGGAGTGCCCAAAAGCACAAGGTGTGCAATACTCAGAGACATGGCCAAGGTAAGAAAGGCTGAAAGACGACCACCACTGAACAAGACACACAAGCTGAAACGTCAAGACTGGGCCAAGAAATATCTCAAGACTGATTTTTCTAAGGTTTTATGGACTGATGAAATGAGAGTGAGTCTTGATGGGCCAGATGGATGGGCCCGTGGCTGGATTGGTAAAGGGCAGAGAGCTCCAGTCCGACTCAGACGCCAGCAAGGTGGAGGTGGAGTACTGGTTTGGGCTGGTATCATGAAAGATGAGCTTGTGGGGCCTTTTCGGGTTGAGGATGGAGTCAAGCTCAACTCCCAGTCCTACTGCCAGTTCCTGGAAGACACCTTCTTCAAGCAGTGATACAGGAAGAAGTCTGCATCCTTCAAGAAAAACATGATTTTCATGCAGGACAATGCTCCATCACACGCGTCCAAGTACTCCACAGCGTGGCTGGCAAGAAAGGGTATAAAAGAAGAAAAACTAATGACATGGCCACCTTGTTCACCTGATCTGAACCCCATTGAGAACCTGTGGTCCATCATCAAATGTGAGATTTACAAGGAGGGAAAACAGTACACCTCTCTGAACAGTGTCTGGGAGGCTGTGGTTGCTGCTGCACGCAATGTTGATGGTGAACAGATCAAAACACTGACAGAATCCATGGATGGCAGGCTTTTGAGTGTCCTTGCAAAGAAAGGTGGCTATATTGGTCGCTGATTTGTTTTTGTTTTGTTTTTGAATGTCAGAAATGTATATTTGTGAATGTGGAGATGTTATATTGGTGTCACTGGTAAAAATAAATAATTGAAATGGGTATATATTTGTTTTTTGTTAAGTTGCCTAATAATTATGCACAGTAATAGTCACCTGCACACACAGATATCCCCCTAAAATAGCTAAAACTAAAAACAAACTAAAAACTACTTCCAAAAACATTCAGCTTTGATATTAATGAGTTTTTTGGGTTCATTGAGAACATGGTTGTTGTTCAATAATAAAATTATTCCTCAAAAATACAACTTGCCTAATAATTCTGCACTCCCTGTATATCCCCCGTTTCTCTTTCCAGATACTCCGGTCAGTTAGTCAGTTAGAGAAGAGCAAAACTATGGCCTCAACCCTAAGTGAACACTTATAAAAAGAAGAAAACATAATATTAATAGAAATAATACTGTTTTCCTTTGACAACATGTCAGCTGAGTGGGATGTGCTCTGGCTTCTACAGTGTTGCTGCAGGGACAGTTGGCAGGCAGAACTAGGAGACACCTGTGGGTGGGTGGTGAATTGGTAGCCTGTTTAGAGAGTATGGGGACTATTCAAAACTGCTCCTGTGTGATGTGACATTAACAGCAACAACTGTTAAGTGCAAATTATTTGCACATGGAGTTCCTGCATTTAATGTATCTTCTTTTAAAGAAATAATATCTTTACTTGATTCTGTGCCTCTTTAAAAAAAAAACAACAACAATTTTTTCTGATAGCAAATAAGCTCTTGTATTACGTTTTAGAACTAGACTGACACAAATGATTAAAAAAAGTAATATGTACTTTGGACAGGCAAACATTTGTCCTCTCTGAAACAATGTCTAATAATAACAGTAAGGTAGGTGTAGTAATTTAGTGAAATGTGTAAAAAATAAATGGACATACAGAATAGAATACAAACACATTTGTACATTTCTAATGAGCTTGAGAATCAATATTTGGCATGGTCACCTTTATTCTTCAACACTGCCTGAACTCTCTTTAGCTCTGTCCTCTGTCAAGATGATCTCACACTGCTTCAGTAATGTTGAGTTCTGGGCTCTGGTGAGGCCAGTCCATGACTGATAGTGCTGCATTGTGTGTTGTTCTATCCAGGTATGATTCTACTACATTGGCAGTGTGTTTGGGATCATTGTCATGCTAATAAACGAAGCACTTGCCAATCAGATGCTTTTTTAGATAGCATTCACATGGTGGATCACAATCTGATGGTACTGTTCTGTGTCCATCAAAGACCCCCAACACCACTGGATGAAATGCAGCCCCAAACCATGACAGAGCCTCCACTGTGTTTTATGTATAGCTGTAGCCATTCACTGTTGTACTTCTCTACTGACCTCCTCTGTCCATTACTGATGACAGTTTGAACCAATAAATCGAACATTTGGATTCATCACTGTGTTGTGCAGTGGTTAGCACTGTTTCCTCGCAGCAAGAAGGTCCTCAGTTCAACTCCACCAACTGGCCAACTTTCTGTGTGGAGTTCGCATGTTATGTGTTTGCATGGGTTCTCTCCAAGTACTCCAACTTCCTCCCACAGTTCAAAGACATGGAGTTAGTAGGGTTAGGTTAAGCCTCTGGAGTCCAGGGTATAATTGGCTGTTTTGTTTTTTACTTTTACTTCTATATTTTACCTTTTAAAACTGTTTACCTTGCCTTGTTTGGTATCATTCCTTTAAGCACAAGCTCACATGTCTGAATTTACAGTTAAATGAAACTTTTCTTCTGTCATTTAATGGTCGAGCATTGTACAGCTACAAGCATTTCACCCCCATGTCATACTGTGTATGGTTGTGTGTGTGTGACAAATAAAATTTGAATTTGAATTTTGAATTTGAATTTATGTTTTCCTATTGACATACTGTATTAACATAATTGATCTAAAATCTGACATAAAAAACATAAAATCTGAGTAGAAAAAGTTATATGTTTTACTGTAAAAATCAGTTTCATAACTTGAAATACAAATAGATAATGTAAGTTTTAAACCTATGCACAAGTTTTGCAAACTACAAAGTTATCTGCAACTATTTACCTAAAATGCAGCCAAATGTTTTAAGCACTTTTTATAACCATTTAAAACAATTTACAGAACAATCAGGTGTTCTGCATCACGTAAGATGCCACTCAAATTATTTGTGCCACCTCAAAAATAGTTTGTCCACTATAAGACAGTTAATCACATCACAAGCCTCACGCCTCCGGGTGTACCACGTGTATCACATCTCCTGTTTTTCACCTGGAGGCAGCGTTTACATTGTAAACCGCCTTTGGTGGCTTTTTGGCAGCAACTGTGACACTCAGCAGTTGCCTCATCGTTTTGACAAACACAAAGAAACAATCGAATGCACTACACATGAGCTACACAAGACAACACAATAACTATACACTCCAAACTAAAAGTCATTTCTCACAACTCAAAACTTGCTCTCTCTTGCCGCTGACACTCTCTAAACTTCTCCCTCTTCCTAAACAACCAAATGTCACATACTGCCCTATAATTTTTTGATCGGTCAACATGGTACATTTTTCCACCAACAGGAAAGGGGTGTTTTCTCGCAAGCAGACAGTGCTTGCTAAAGCTGTCCTTAAAAAAAACGCAGTTTTTACCATTTATTCCGGCAGTAAACATGACGATTTTATTCAGAAAAAAACACTGCGTATATTTTTTTTATCATAACTCTGGTTTTATGTGGCCTATCAACACCCTGCTAACACATAAACTCTGTACTGGTGACCCATCCAGGGTGAACCCCGCCTCTCGCACTATGCCAGCTGGGATAGGCTCCAGCCCCTCCACGACCCTGATAAGGATAAGCGGAAGAGAATGTATGGATGGATTCATCACTCCATTAGACATGTTGCAACTGACTTTCAGTCCACTTCTTGTGTAATTTGGCATACCTCAGTCTTTTCTCCTTACTGTTTCCCTTCCTTAATAATGGCTTCCAGTTTTAACTTTCAAGTTTTATAAGAATTATGTGTTGCTCATGAAAACCTTTACAGTGAATGACAGGTGGAACTTTCTAAGGAATGACAAGAGTGTGGTGTCACCGTGCTAATATACAAAAAAACTCTGTAAGGCCTTCAAAAAGTGACACATGGCAACTTTTAGACATTGTTGACTTGGTTCAGCAACACTGGCAGCACGTGAATGTGTAGCTTTGTGTGTGTAGACATAAATAATGTAGGACTGACTTACTTTTATCATCTAATTTCTATTAAAGTAATACCAATTCTACTAGGAAAAACTTTGTTGTTGTTTTTTAGATGCAATATTTTACATTTTTCTTTGTTACCACTGTGATGACACCACCACCTTTTTTCAGGTCATAAAACTCACATGCAGAGACTGAACCAAAATGCCATTCATTTCAACACCATTCAAGCATCAAACATGACTGCAGTTTTTCTGGTGCAGTTACTAGGAAGAAAAAGTTCAGGCAGACATAGGCGTCCGTGGACCTACACAGGCTTTTGTCCAACATGGACAATAATTCTGTGGAAACTACAGTCATGTCTGTGGGAATATCTGGATATGCATTTACAGGAAACTAAATGAATGAAGCTGAAACTTTGTTTGTTTTAACTCAATTACAAAATCTTAAGTGAAGGATCAGACGTACTGCAGGTCATCATGCTTCACCAGCAGGGGTCATCCTCCGCTCCATACCTAACAGTGCTGGATTTAAGCAGTCAGTGGTAATAAAAAGTATAAGTAAGAATGTTTCAGAAGCAACTATGTACTAGCAAGTCAACTTAACCTCTTCTGGGTGACCTGGAAACTCTAAGAGGGCTGCGAATCCCCTCTTTAATTAAGGGTTGAAAAGGTATTTAAAATGCTTACATTTCAGGGCTGGTTTAAGAAAAAAAAAAGGTCTTAATAGCTGTCCATGCCTACTGAGGCTTCAGTTGGGGTGGTGTAAGGGGTGGATGGAAACACCTGCAGCATGAATGCAAGAACCACTTCTTGAACCTCTCAGAAGCAGTTGGTCTCCACGGGAACAGCAGTAGACCATGATTGGCCTGGTCCAACCCTGCTGTGCCCAGAGAGGTGCACTGTCAATCTTTGTATGGAGTGAATGTGCACACACACACACACACACACACACAGACACACGGCATATGGTTAACACAGTCTAAAATGTGTGTTTGTGAAATGTGAAATAAGGTACAACAACACAAAGAATTCAAAATTTTATACTCCCCTCTTTTTCTATAAACCACTGTACACCAGGCCCCTGCTGGGACTTAAACAATTAGGCTACGCGAGATCCACAGTAACAACTCCCCCTAGTCTTTTAAGATAACTACAGGAGGAGGGGCAGAAGGATGACATCTTGTTAGGGGGGGAATCCTGTGTCCTCATTTTGTGTATTGGCCTAGTCTGTGTGTATCTTTTACCCTACATAAAGGCTTGTGTGTTTAGATTGCCTCAGGTAAGATGTGTAAAATTCCACTGGCGATTGTGGGAAGTGGTGCTTGTCCCAGCCTCACGATGATCCCCAGCAGTTCTCATTCATTCCTCAAACGGTCACCCTTTTCTCCTACTTTGAGACTAATGTAAGGAAAGCCATAAATCTGTGCTTACATCACAAGTCCTTTCAAATGACTCCAACTGATTAGCAACAAGTGACTAACACCGAAAAAAAAGCTTTTGCAAATGAGGTCATGCCCTCATGTGGCTTCATTGATAAAAATGTGCAAGCCCATTAATTCAGATGTCATAAAAACTCTGTTGCACAGTTTTACATCTCCAAAAGTGTAGAAGATGCTAACTAGTTAAATGTTTCACAGATGTGAAACGCTTTAAGAGTCACCCTTCAAATGATTTCGTTAGTCTTTAGTATCTGAAATCCTGTTTGATCAAGATCAATAGTACAAAATTAAAATTTTCTCTGAATTTTCACATTTGCAGTTTTAGGGCGCTGAAAATGCTTTTTGTTGTTATAAGATTTTATCATTGCGACTTGGATCAGGGCAAACATTTTACGTGGCATGTAAATGAGTAAAAGAAGATGACTGATTTAACTCTGCAAAGAGCTTCATGTTTGAATGTGCGCTCTTAAAGCCCCCTAAATGAACTTATGTTTTCTAAGTTTACATGTAAATCATATAACTCAAGAAGACCAATATTCTTTATTTGCAGCACATAAATAAACAAGGCTACTGCGGCAGCAAGAAAAGCTATTTAAATCCCCCACTAATGGTCATCAGCACGTTTGCATGAGTGTGAAATCAGTCAAGTGACAAGTGTGCCTGAATTGTGATGACCCTGTGTCAGCATGGGGCCACAGCTCTGTGTTTACGGAAGAGGTGATGGCACACGCCACTATTCCTTTGAAATCCTGCAAGGTGAGAGGAATAATGAGATAATCTCTGCTTTACGAGTTACAGTAGCTGTAATGGGAAGCAGCCCAGCAAGGAGCTCCTCTGCTGGAATGCTGACAATACACACAGCAAAAAGCAATGACTGCACTGCTGGAGCGCTGCAAACAGCGTTTCATCATCGTTTGACTTCATATAGTGATGTTGTTAGGAAACACTTAGTTACTGACAAATCAGTGTTTAACATTATCATGCTTTTGCAGTCAGGTGTCTGGCCACTTGGCAAACACAAGCCCAATGTTCACTGTCCAATAGCTCGTGGGAGAACGATCTGGGCCTTCGGCTGTTAAATGATCCACTGTGTTCACCAGCTTGTTGCTAACTGTTCCGGTCTGTGCTCAGTTACTGGGAACATAGCAGACAGTGGTTTGTTTGTTATGGGAGCCAAAAAATGGCAACCAATCCATTCAGAGTAAACAAAAATCATACATTTTAGGACAGGACGATTAAACAATCATCCCCAACTTTACTATGTTGCTTCTATTTTTTTTAAATAGTGATTGAAGCTGTACAAGCATTACAGAGTAAGTGTTACTCCATAATGCAGAAACTTGTAAAACATTGATATGTATCTTGAATATTATTTAACCACATATTGAGGAGTGAGAGCATTTCCTTGTTTATAGGGCCAGCCTGAAGGAAAAGGGAGAAGGAAGGAAGCTGTCCAGTCCAAACAACCCCTGAAAGTCCCACAGCACTGACTGCTTGAAGACCTCATTCAGTGGTGGCAGTTTGAGTTTTACTACCAAGCTTGAAGGCATTTTGATGGCAGATCATGAAAAGGGAAGAGAAAGACAAGTTGCAGTGTTGCGGTGCAACACTTAATCTACAGGTTTGTCCCAAATTAAAGGAAAAGGAAAAGCAACACATAATATCTTAATAAGATGAAGCCTGGCCACCATGTGCCAGCAGAACAGATTTAGAAAGCTTTAGAATTGTTTGGCAACTGAATAATGTGCTTTAAAGACAGCCTGGTGTCTATCTGAGTGACAGCTTTGTGCTTCAGTGCTAACGTTGAGAACAAGGTCCGTTTGGATCCGTGCTGCAGTCTACAGTGACTTCTCCTTCTTCTCACGCTGCGTCTTCCCCTCCCCCCAGTGTGTGTAAAAACAAATCTCCTTTTCTCTGCTGAGCCTGAAAGTATTGAGTCAACAAATGTCATTGCAGCTAGGCAGGGACTGTGGGGAAAGAGGTGGGGTCTTAAGCCTGCAGTACAGATAATAGCAGATTATTTTAAGACAAGATCCACCTGGTAACTAGTTAGTTGGCCTTTCTTATGTGGCCAAATGGACAAATCGGCTTATGTTAAAAAAGTAAGGTTGAGGTGATAAGGCCTTCATTCATTTGGATTTGCTTTATTCCTCGAAGAAAAAGAGAAACACTAACACACTTTTCCCTGACAACCGATAATCCTTCCTAATGCTATCATCATTGGTGAGATTTATGAGATTACCTTTAGCAGTTTAACACCAAACAGACAAACATACACACATGCAAGTTGCGGCTACCTTTCAGAATCCTATGACAAAAACAGCAGTTGAAGTCGCCACGGGGCGATCGTGGCTCAAGAGTTGGGAGTTCGCCTTGTAATCGGAAGGTTGCCGGTTCGAGCCCCGGTCTCGGTCATTGTGTCCTTGGGCAAGACACTTCACCCTTTGCCTACCGGTGGTGGTCAGAGGGCCCAGTGGCGCCAGTGTCCGGCAGCCTCGCCTCTGTCAGTGCGCCCCAGGGTGGCTGTGGCTACAATGTAGCTTGCCATCACCAGTGTGTGAATCTGTGTGTGAATGGGTGGATGACTGGATGTGTAAAGCGGTTTTGGGTCCTTAGGGACTAGTAAAGCGCTATATAAATACAGACCATTTATTAATATTTGCCACCTTCCTAACACTTCTAACTTGTGTTAACTCAGCAACATTCCAGGGCTGAATTTCTCTTTTAAATCACCCTGATCCCCTTTCCCTCTCACACTGCTCTCTTTTTTCAGGCCCACGTGGTGTGTGTCAACAGGAGGTGGGTCTTGGCAGACACATGAATATGCTGCCCGCAGACTTGTCTTACAAGTCACTCTAAAAATGAACCAGTCGGCAGACTAGAATGAATTTCCAACAGCAGTTGGAAATTCATTGCTCTACCGATTGGACTCCATAACTGGCCACATGTTGTTGTTTCTGCAGTGTTCTCAAAAAGGGAGTGCTCTTACACTTGAGGGAAATTTCTGCAAGCTATGACAGAAAAAGAAAGAGATAAACTGAAAAAGGGAGGGAAAAAACCCCTTAGTCACTTGGCTTCCTGTCTGAAAAAAAAAGGAAGTGGGTGGAGACATTTTCTACACTGCCACAGTCAGATAGCTGAAACCAGTGCAATATTCAACAGAAAAGTATACTCTGTCTCAAACCCAGAATCCGGATCCACTCCAGTTCTTCAGGGCAATCCTAGTGTTCACTATTGTGTACGGCTGAGGAAAGAAGAAAAAGGAGGGAGCATAGGGGGGAAGGAAATCTGCCTCTTTGTGTGGGAAGGTCTCAGCAAGAAGGTGATTTTGTAATTATTTGAGGTAGACACCAAAGCAAGGCTCTTCCTCCTGACCTCCAAACAGCATCGTTTCCAATTTCTGTACCTCTGCTGCCTTATGGGAGTCACATATGAGTGTGCTTCTGAGGCTGCCAAACAGCGACACCCGGGCTTCTCCTGATGATGAGAGCCGACGTCAGACTGGTTTCCATGAATATTGATGTGGAGGATAGTCTGTTTCATAGAAGAACAGAAGGAGGCAAGATGGCTGCCTTTAGGATTTGTTAAAGAGGAGATCCAGACGGTTTGTTGGAATTTCTACAAAGTGGAGGGACGTGAAAGGCAGGTGAGAACTGGCTCGGCACCTTAATAATCCGTTTAGCCCTTTCCCCCCTGTAACCTTGTGTGTGTTTTTGGTGGTATTTAGTCAGATGAAGTACAGCAGATGCCCCACATCGTAAAAAGCAAGAGCCAACATAATAAGGGGGGGATATGAGATAAAGCTACTCCAACATGGCTGACAAATTCTCTCTTTTTTTGTGCCAGCTAAAACTGAAAGACAGCAGTTGTGTTTTCCTGTGTGTGCTTCTTGCTGCATTTGAATACATTATAGAAAACAGTGGACTTGTTCAGGAGTTAGTTTTTTTTTAAAGCATAATTTAAATGCCTGTGTGACACTACCTTTACTATTCAACCCTGGCTTTTTCCTAAACACATTAAAAATGTATTCAATATGTAATATAACAAACATTTTTGTATAAGTGACTTCCTATTCGTCAAAAAACATTTGCAGCATTTATGTGTTATTGACAACTATTACAAAATCATAATTATGATTGTATTGTCTGTTTTTTTTTTTTTAATTCAATCTGGATTCAGATTTAGGTAGTTATTCACTTTGGTTTCCCCAATCCTTTCTCACTGATGTATATGTGCATTTTTATTCTGTTCAGCCTTCAGTAGGAGAGTAAAAGTCCAACCTAAGCATGTCCAGTAGTAAGTGCACAGAGTCTGCACGGCAGCAGAGCTGAAATAGCTTCTGGCTTTGTGTATATGAATCAGCTTTCATTGCTTTCACCACTGAATGACGAGCAGACACAAAGGCAAATCCCAAGGAGAAGCAAAGGAGAATAGAATTGTGGTGGCAGAGCGTAGTGTAGGTGGACAAGGTCAGAAAGCTATGAAGGAAATGAAATTCAATCCAACTGCACCATTAAGTGGGCAAACAAGACTGGTAATTCTGGAGATTTCCCTTACTTCCTTTAGAAGTTGACACTAAACACAAGGTTGTTATCAGGGAGCAACAACAAACATCAATTCTAAAAAACTGACCAACTTGGTGACTTCGCAAGACTATTTTGTCTATTTTAATGCATTACAAAGAGTAAGCTGTCACAGCTAACAGGGTGTTGTAGGTTTTGGATCTAGCTGCTGACATAAAGATTATTGACAACACAATGCAGATTGTGCCTGTGACTTTCAGGGTGTATGAAATGTCATTATTTTAAAGGAATTGAAATAAAAAACAGCTATGTTGCCTTGTATGAATCGCAAATTAACAGAAGTACAATAACAGAATGATAGCAGTAACACGATCATGTATAAATCCTCATAGTTTTAAATACATGTAAATTGAGCTTTATTATAGGACGCCAAGTCTCCTATTAATTAACAAATGCATAATTATTTGTTGTTTCTGCTTGTGTATGTGAATTCACCTAAGATTAACATCTGAATGGCTCATTAGTATAACAAAAATATTTCGGAGGCTTCCATGCTCGGCTTGTGTATTGCGCTAACTGCAGTCGTCAGATAGCCATGTGGCCTCAGGGTACAAATTAAACAAAAGGAAGATGGAGACTAATGACTGACATTTAATTTGGCATCACACTTTAACAAGGCTATCTGAAGAACTTGTGCTTCGGTTTTTATCTTTAAATCAACACGAAAGTTTTCAGACACTGACTATTAGTGATCCATAAGGGCAAGATTAAAAGAGGTTAAATAGACAGTGAAGCTCCTTGTCAAATTACTAAAGACATTTACTAAGTTTTGGTTACAAAGTTGTATTTTTTTTCCTTTGATTGTCGATGCAGGCCATGCAGTTCCTGCACTGTGGTACAACTTTTAAAAACATATCTGGTGCTAGTAGAAGAAGATACTATTTAAGTCACAGAGTTTAAAACCAGCAGTAGTGGTATACACCTCTTGCGCAATACCATGCCTGTGTTTTGACACGATGAGCACGGTCACTGGCTGTGTAGCATCAACAAAAGTTCTTAAGCAAGAGTGCTCTCTGTAGCATTCATAAAGAATGTTGTGACTGCATGAGATCAGGTGAGCCAAGCCTTTGTGTGTGTAAGTGTGTACGGTGATCCCATTGCCCCACATAAACTAACAGACTGCAGATAATGCTTAGTGTGTCATTTGAAATACCAGACATTGTACTTTGATGAACAGAAATGAACCCACCTCATTTCTTGCTATGAGAGTGCACTATTAATCTCAGTTGTCTGATGTTATAACTTGTGGCTATATCTGCACTTAGTTGACTTTCCATTTTGTTTTTATTCTGTTTGCAATTCCGGTGCTCAGACCACCATACAAAAATATCATTTATGTCTGGTATGTATATCTTTTCTAGTCATCTGCTGTGTGTGACTGAATTTCAAGCTATTGCCATGTTCAATAACTTGCAATGGAGTGTTTATATACGCAAATGTAAAATGCATAAGCCGCTATTGAAATGTATAAAATAAAAGTACCACCTTTGTGGATATACAGGGGTTGTGTCAGCTTTATGCAACTGACCCTTCAAGTTTTCAAACTAAAACTGGGTCAGCAAGCTTTCACAACATCCAAGAATGTGCACTAGTGTGGATGCTAAGTATAACAAAAACAATGTGGATCTATCCCATGTTTCTCTTTCTGTTCAGCTGGACTGTGCAAAGGATTTATATGTGCTAATCCTGACCTGCACAACTAATGCTACATAATAACAGAAATAAAAAACAACCACCATCTAATAGTTTTGCAGTTTTATATTTCTCTGCATTGCTGCTGTTACATCAGCAGCTGAAAAGGCATGAAAGCATTAATAGGGCTACAGGGGGCTGAGTGGGGGAAGGGCCATATAGATCAATCACATGCACATAGCTTCTCTCATCTATCCACACCTACAGATAAAGCCTCACGGGTGGACTGCTAGTTCGTCATGGTCTTAAGTTCCCTTTATGTCACTCCTAGGGCAAACACAATATCACCTTTGGGAAGAATGTCCAGTTGCCATAGCATTCCACAACAATGCTGTCTACTTAAAATACGCAAGCCTTTACCCAAGCCCTCACCTCTGACCCTGCCCTATCCAACCCATGTATTATTTTTCCAACCAGGAGCCATTTCAGAAATGACACAGAACAGGTCCAGTGGCAGGCTAGACATTTTAGATTGCACTACACCTGGCTGGCCATAGCTCAGCTGCTTTCCTAAGACAAAATGGCGAGATACTGAGTGTTGTATTGATTTCTGCAATATTGATTTCCCTTTTGTCTGCTGCTGGGGTTTTGTTTTCCTATAGAGAGCAAGGGAGTAGCAGCAAGCCACTATCAGATGCTTCAACAGTGGGATCACTCTGTGAGAACGCTGTCACTCATTTGAACATATCTTAATGTTCAAATGAGTGACAGTGCATTTACAGTTGGATGCAATTTATCATGAAGTGTGTTTTGACTTACTGCTGCAAAAATGTTCACATTGTTTTAGCATCAGTGAAACCTGTAGAGCTTTGCCATTTTTTTAGTATGGTGTTTGTTTTACTTTTACTATTGATTGAACATAAACTGCATTATGTAAGACAATGTCTATTAACTGAAGCCAGATCAAAAAAATATGTCACTAATAAGACCACCAAACCAGATGGCCCTAACTTGTTAAAGTAATTATGATCCGGTCTGAGGTAAAAAAGAAAAAAAAGATATTCATAACCAACATATGCTATAAATATGACTCATAGCCTCCTACTACGAAGCGGTGCGCCGTTAGCCAAGTTGACGTTTAATTATCGATTGAGAGAGATAAGACTGCGTTTGAGTGGCACAGGCCCGGAGAGAGGGTTGCTGGCCCTGTGAGCATATATCGATGTCAGGGTTTACCTCAGGGGTGAGACAGAGAGGGCAGGGACTCAAAAGCTTCCTCCACGTGAACACGCACATGGCCGTTCTGTTTACAAACACTATCCCGGCATTCCGCAGCGAGGAAGGCAAGTGAGATGTTATGTAACCACCCCTAAGCGAATAGCATCTCTTCCCGCTTCTCACCAGGCCGCTCCTCCTACGCTTGGATGATCTTCTTAAATACTGTTGTCGCTGGTTGCGCTGACAGAAGTTAAGAATAGAAAAAGAAATTCAAAAGTCACTTCAGTCACTGTCGGTTTGCCTGAGACTGTGGCGAGACTGTGAGCAGGTCTTTTTCTTTGTGCCATTCTACATTGCTCTCGTGCAATTCTAATAGCATCAAGTCCGGAGACTAAAGAGGCCTTAAACGTGCCGTAAGCTTTTTTTGTGATTACAGCTTACAAAGCCATCACATGGGCGCAGATACCGTGGAGGACACAGTGTAGTCCACAGTAATGTCTCCATTGCACAGTCCTGCATGGTTAATTGGATTATTCATTAAATATTTCCTGGACACATTCATTAATCAATTTAGAGCACCAAGTTGCAATGTAGTACTTAGCATTTTTGTTACTATTATTAGCAAGAGAAGCCTAGCAATTAAAACATGCACATGGCATCTCTTAATGCGTGACATGAAAATCTTTGCAGATAAAAGCAAAACCAGGAAACAATAACTCCTGAAAATGATGGAGAAAACTTGATAAACCATATGCATACATACTTTAATCATCCACACTAGTGGCCAATTTATAATCACCAATTAACGGAAAATCCAGACCTTTGGCCTGTGTGAAATTGGGAAAACCAACACACCACTATACCACCACTCAGATTCCCCATCATTGCTCACTTCCAGTTAAATGAAATCAACCAAAAAGTGGAGGTTTAATTCAGAACTATTTATTGGAAAAGAATTTGCCTGTCAAATTGCATCTTTTGTTTTTTTTTATAATTTTATTTTTTAAGGGTTAAAAGTGCGGAAACTATCAAAATCTGCAAAGCTTTGTCATTATAGCACAATCTAAAGGAGGTCCAAAATGGTTAAAACAGTTGCTTTTGATTACTACTTGCCCTCTTCTAAAATGGATGTTAGATATGAACCATTTTAGTGCTGCGAGCTGTCACTATAAAGGCCCCCTGTGGTCTACACAAGAAGCATAAAAGTAGACAGCTGGCCAAGACTGCTATTAAAAGTGTAACCCTACCAGAGGCTTTGAGTGACATCACTAACCAGTTCTGGGGAGTTAGAGTGGCTGTGGCTTAATATTAGGTTTCCTAAGTGGAATGTACAATTGCAGCAGTTGGAATCTTTCTGAGCCATAGTGCCCAGTGATAACTGAACTGGGCTTCATCCACTTGTTTATGATAGGAAAGGTTGCAAGTATGACTTCAACTCTTGTCCTGAAAGAATACAAACTCTTGCCTGCAAAACAAATTGCAGTATTTAAGTAATGGACTGCCATAATTTAATGAAATATTTATGTAAACACTGAAACAATACACTGTTTACAGAGGCTATACTTAGCAATTCATTCTTGAGGTGTGGGATGACATATATGATTCATACAACCCATACTCCATACACAAAAATATTCCTCTCAGAAGGATTTGTGATTCCCATTCAATGAGTCACGTGCCTCCTACTGAGTGAAGGTAAAGAAGGAGCTTAGAAAACAGCGGCTTAGGTCAGGCTGCTTAGAAACCAATGAGGGATCATCTCAAAAGCTTTCCAGAAAACTAGAGAGCACGTAGAAATGTTTCTCAGGCAAAATGACTGTTAACCCTCCTGTGATATATTTTTGGCTACACATTTATTAAAGTAAAACGAAAGAACCTGTTGCCAAACTTGCCTTAGTTTGTCATGACAAAGAAAAGAAAACACAAACTTCAATGAAACTGAAATTTGCACTGATATCCACCTACGATCCCTTTGCCCCCGTGTTTGTGTGGCATACTTTCCCTCCAATAATAATTTGCTCTGTTTACTGTCCACCTCTGCTTCCTGTTCATCCACAAACTGGTCTGGATTTGAATACTGCAAACAGTCTAGAAGCCTTCTAGGCTTTATGGATCATGCTAAATTATAGTGGATATGAATTTTAAAAAATTAAGTGGAAAGTCACTTAGAAGTTAACATTTGCAACTTTTTACAAAAAATTGCTATATATTAATAAAAACAAAATTGAATGATTTTTATATCATTTAAATCTATGAAACTAGAAATAGTGATAAGATGCCATAATAGATAGCAAAACTGATGAATGGGTTTAAAGAAAATTTTCAGAAATGTTGGGATAGGGGAAGCAAATGACTTCATAGAGAAAAGAAACCATGAATGCTAAATGGTAGATAGGTTCCAGAGAAGCGCATTGCATGATCCAAAATCTGTCTTTTTTCAAAGAAGGCTTTTGTTGTTTTAACAAGAAAATGCTAAACTATGTTCTGCACATATTAAACCAGCATGGTTAAAAGAGTAAATGTGTCTAGGAGCTAAACTGACCAGCTTGCAAGTCCAGAGTAATCATTGGTCAAATGTGAACAGTTGTTCTCCCTAGTTTCTAAACACTTATAGTATTGCTACTTTTTTTGTCATTTCATCATTTAAAGTAAGCAGTTATTTTTGAAAAACAATAGAATTTCTCAATTCTAAGATTAGATGATTCTAAACTTCAAACATCATGAATAATTTCACTTTAACATAATTTGGTATTTCCATTTTAAACAACATATCTAAACTTGACCTTTAAATGTGCTGATTGACACAGATACAAATGTAGGCCTCTGAATATGTGGCACAGTTGAATTACTGGCAGGATCAACCCATAAAGAACACGTGTGCACCACAGCAATGCAACCTCTTCTGCAGTCAGCCATGCTAGGGTAATGGTTAGCCCAGATGGGCTTTGAAGCGCTCATAGGACATTGCCGTGGCTACCATGCACTCAGAAATTAACTTTTGCTCTTTGTGCAGTTCATCAAGTTAGTCAGATATATTGACTGTTGCATAGACAAAGGGCTGGAGAGAGAAAATAGAGACAAGCCCTCTGGAAGGAAGAGTGTAGCACTGTGAGGGGTTGGGCGCAGGTCAATGGGTTTGTACGCTCAGAAGCCAATGTCTTCAGTGTCCATGTGATCCAGCTTGATGGCAAAAAAGATTTAGACACTATGTGTCAGCCTCAGAGCCCAGTAAGGATTCTTTGTAGCACACGTGGTGACTAAACTGGAAATATAAAGGCTAAAAAAGTTTTTGGAGTGACATCAAGTTCAACTGCAACTTTCAGGATTGACTGCTCTGGGGGAAATATTCAATGCTGAGGTCAAGGTAAACAACATCAAAGACAATGTCTTAGTGAAACGTTGTTGGAGGGAAGGCTGTGGGTGAACAGATTTGGTCTGAATGAGTACAGACTCTTGTATTAAAAAAAAGCATGCAGCTTTTAAGGAAAATATTGTGACACTTGCTATTGGTGGCCACAAATAACACAAGGCAGAGTACATGACTGCTGATTCCTGAATGGCTGCCATAAAACAATATAGTGTTTGCAATGACTATACTTGTTAATTCATTCTTGAGGTGTGAGAGATAATTTACATGATCTGTGACCTTATTGTCTATTATCATGGGCAGCTGACCATTTGGTTAATACTGAATCAACCCAGTAGCTAAAAATTAATACAGTGCACTTTGAAAATATTCAGAGCAAGAACAGTGAAGGATGACCAAGAATCTCATTGTTACTCTGACTGAGCGCCACTGTGTGAAAATGGAAAAAACTTATAGCAATCCAACTGACTCTGTGGGCATGAATATTGAATATCTGCGCTTTATTGCTGAGTCACTGGTGACAAAATTCTCATTAAATCCAACTTGAAATTTCAGTTGATGTTGCTCTCAGACTTGGAGAAACAAGATTGTATGGCCTGATGAACAGATTCAAGTTTTTCCAGCTCAGTCAGACACCTCACTTGAATCAAATTAAGTATACCTGTAGAGAACTAGAATCTCTCTCTACTGACAGTACCCATTAAACCTTCATGACCTTCACAGATCTGAAAAGAAAGAATTCCCCAAATGGTGCAAAGTTTGTTGCATCTTACTCAAAAACACTCAAGACTGTAACTGCTGCCAATCACACCTTAACAAAGTGTTTAGAAAAGGGTCTAAATAAAGTCTAACTCAAATACATACACATATTAAAAAATGTCCGGACTACAATTACATTTGAAGCAAAATTAACAACAGTAAAAATAGTTTACTCAGGCCCAATGTGAGTCAAATGGAAGACAAAAGTAAAACATGCCCACACAATGTTTTGCATGCGTTTGTCATATTCCCAGAATACCAGCTGAACTAGTTGTATCAGAAATGTTCAAAGATGGGGTTTAACACCTTCAACAAACAACTTGAGTTACTCATGACACTGTCAACCACAAGAAACAAATCATCAGCTACTCCTCAGACTTAACCCACAATTAGACCCAGTAAAAGAATTAAAAATAATAATATCTATTAAATGCTTTGGGTCTAATATAAGGGGAACACAGTTTCTCTGGAAAAAAGAGTCAAGACATAAAACCTCACCCATCAGCAAAAAAAAAAAAAGTTCAAAAAAATGAGTGTTTGAATTGGTCTTGAATTAGCAGTGAGAGTGATTATAATTATGAATGGCCATGCAGATGATATCCATTAATCTTTTCCCTCTCTAAGTTTGTATTTTTCCCTTGGGGAGAAGTTAACTGAATCGGTATTGTACATCGTTCCGGTTTTACTTGTCTATCCATTTGCATATATTCCAGCTAGATGATTTCGGGCTCATCTAAAGTAAACGATGTGCCTAAGTAGTGTCAGGTAGTGTACATATTTAAATAAATAATACATAATGTTTGCCCTTTGCCAAAAACAGTGATTTTAAAAACTGACTGACATTAACTTCAAGTGTGTGTTCGGGTTTTTAAATATTTAGATATTAAGATATAGCGTTTATGGCTTTGCTGTTCAATTAGCATTCACTGGAAGTCTACTATCTTGCATCAATTACAGTCATCAGTTTCAGCATGATTAACCATCTCATGAATGCTGCATGCTACAGACTTACTTTTCATTTGTTTTTGTTTGCTTGTTTTTGCATGTCTATGACATTTCTGCAGAACACATATAACCTGATTTGTCCTGTGTATATCTGTACTATATAGCATACATTAGATTAGAGGACTGGTTTGCTACATGAACTGAATGTAGGAAACAACATCTTACAGTTCAAAAGAATTACACTAAGTTTGATTAGTTTAAATTTTACTCTCTCAAATAAAACTATAGTTAGGTAGTTATGTTTAAATATAACCAAAAAAGGCAACGAGACAATAAGCTGTGACAGCACAAAGACTGCATTAGGAATCTCCACAAGTATGCCACATCTGCCTTGCATTAGACATCAAGAACAATGTAGATCGTACAGATCCCTTCTTCATATGGATGGGGAGGAGGCTCTCTGGCCAAGAAATTACAAACAGAAGTTTATGCCATCTATGTGTTTGATTTGATCTAATAATCTTGGCTTAAGATTCCGTTAAAAAAAAAACAAAAGGATTATGCTTTTATTTACATGTCTTTGCATTTATGCATCGATGTAAATTCCCCATCAAAGTGAACTTTAGAAAAGTGTAACGTAGAGACAGTTTTGTGTCATATTTAAAGGTAAGCGTGTCATATGTGAGCATGAGTAATTTATTCATCATGAATGATCCCCTCGATAACCGGATTTTACCTCCACTGTTGCCCTGGTTGTGGTTAATTACTCAGGGGTGAGAAACCGAGAATTAAAAAAAAAAAAACAAAAAAAAAACAGATCTCTCACTCCAGGATGCCATGTGATACAGACATCCGTACATCACAATTTTGTCATTAGGCCATATACAGTATCAACAGGTAAATGCTGTGCTGAGGAAAAAAGAAAATAGACCTGAAGTTGTACCATTCAAAGTCAGTTGCTACCCCCATGCAGCAAAGCCTTGCAGCAACCTTTGTTGCCATTAATGGAACCAATATGTGTCCCATCAGCAACTCACAGCCTCAAGCCTCTGCATTCCTTGTAATAACCTTCACATGTATCTGCATCTGCTCTATAACCAGCTCAAAAGATCACCCTTAACAGAAACTTTCTATCTGCCAAACATTAGACAGATGCATTAGCAGAAAAGACTTTCTAAAGGTCCATTCTCTACACCAACCTGAAACAGTGCTACATTCTAACAACTCAAATGTACTTAGTATGTAGTGTGGTGTAAATGTGCTTATTTGTATGTGAACACAAACAACGTTATCGTAACAGGCTAAGTAACAGGCCAGTACCTCACAGTCTATAAAGAGACCAAAGTGTGTAACAAAAGGTGGTTTTAGGTATTGGTTTCAGCTGTGTCGAAATCAGGAAACTGAAATATGGCAACAAAGGTCCGACAAGTACACGAGGTTTACTTTTATCTAGGTTTTCGACCCTGATTTTACTTTCCTGTTTAAAATGTTTAGATAGGTTTGTGCCCCATCTGAGTGTAGATGCCAGTTTCGTTAAGCTCCCTTCATGTGTAGCAACAAGATAGAAGCACTGAAAACATTAAAATGCCTTCTGACTGCAGACGCAGGGGGGCCCTTTGTTTCTTATTAAAAAAAAAAAGTGTCATATGTTGTTCAGACTGATAGAAAGAATGAGAGGGACAAAGCATAAATCACCGTGGGATGTGCATTGTACACGCTGTGTGAGCAAGCCATGTGACATAAATCACAAGTGTGAGATGCCTGATAAAGAGACTCTGGGGTGCAATACAAGAACATAACATAACATCTGTCCTATTGCGCCTGATGAACATTTGACCATCGTTAACAACACATGCTTGAGGGACAATACCTCACATTGTGCCTTATGAATTGATGTGTGTCTTCTGGTTTTCTACACTTTCCAGTCCATCACAGTTTATCTGTAAAAAGATTTTCTCTGAGGGAGTCAACTCCTTTTGTTGATAAGAGTTTCCTTGTGTTTGCCCATTTATTGATGGGGTATTAAAAAGTAGACCCAAAATAACCCATAACAAATAATAATAAGATTGAGAGTATGATATTTCTGCAAAAACTTTAGTAACCTTAGATGAATTTCAAGCTTGGAGTTAAAAAAAAAAGAAAAAAGATTGTTTGCATATAAGTGGAAAATAACTGCTTGTTTACATTGTCAGCTGGAATGCTGAGGTGCTAGAGGTCGTTGGGTTTGTAGAACAGCAAGTTCGGCTCTATATTTACATCAGGGATTTGATCGCTGTAGAATGCAAGTCATCTGACCTAATTACCCCGATAAAGCGTTGCTAAGGATGAGATTTCACTCACGGTTGAGCTGCCTATAGTCTGACCCATCTAACTGGCCGCACTCTGATCAAATAACATTAAATGTAAGTAACATTTATCATCACGCTACCATGCAGTTTTTTTGCAGGGAAATCTCATGTTTCTGCAATTATGTGGAAATTTGAGTTAAACCATCCACCTAAAAAATATGCATAAGAGGAAACTAAATATTTTAATGGCTGGCTGTCCTGTGCAATGATATAGGCATAAATTGCTATAGCTATAACATATACAATATTTCAGAGTCATTATTATATACAGCTGTTAGAAGTTTCAAAAATACTTCAGACATTCTTCAGAATATGTTGTCACATACAGTGGGGCAAAAAAGTATTTAGTCAGCCACCGATTGTGCAAGTTCCCCCACTTAAAATGATGACAGAGGTCAGTAATTTGCACCAGAGGTACACTTCAACTGTGAGAGACAGAATGTGAAAAAAAAATCCATGAATCCACATGGTAGGATTTGTAAAGAATTTATTCGTAAATCAGGGTGGAAAATAAGTATTTGGTCAATAACAAAAATACAACTCAATACTTTGTAACATAACCTTTGTTGGCAATAACAGAGGTCAAACGTTTACTATAGGTCTTTACCAGGTTTGCACACACAGTAGCTGGTATTTTGGCCCATTCCTCCATGCAGATCTTCTCGAGAGCAGTGATGTTTTGGGGCTGTCGCCGAGCAACACGGACTTTCAACTCCCGCCACAGATTTTCTATGGGGTTGAGGTCTGGAGACTGGCTAGGCCACTCCAGGACTTTCAAATGCTTCTTACGGAGCCACTCCTTTGTTGCCCGGGCGGTGTGTTTTGGATCATTGTCATGTTGGAAGACCCAGCCTCGTTTCATCTTCAAAGTTCTCACTGATGGAAGGAGGTTTTGGCTTAAAATCTCACGATACATGGCCCCATTCATTCTGTCCTTAACACGGATCAGTCGTCCTGTCCCCTTGGCAGAAAAACAGCCCCATAGCATGATGTTTCCATCCCCATGCTTCACAGTAGGTATGGTGTTCTTGGGATGCAACTCAGTATTCTTCTTCCTCCAAACACGACGAGTTGAGTTTATACCAAAATGTTCTACTTTGGTTTCATCTGACCACATGACATTCTCCCAATCCTCTGCTGTATCATCCATGTGCTCTCTGGCAAACTTCAGACGGGCCTGGACATGCACTGGCTTCAGCAGCGGAACACGTCTGGCACTGCGGGATTTGATTCCCTGCCGTTGTAGTGTGTTACTGATGGTGACCTTTGTTACTTTGGTCCCAGCTCTCTGCAGGTCATTCACCAGGTCCCCCCGTGTGGTTCTGGGATCTTTGCTCACCGTTCTCATGATCATTTTGACCCCACGGGATGAGATCTTGCGTGGAGCCCCAGATCGAGGGAGATTATCAGTGGTCTTGTATGTCTTCCATTTTCTGATGATTGCTCCCACAGTTGATTTTTTTCACACCAAGCTGCTTGCCTATTGTAGATTCACTCTTCCCAGTCTGGTGCAGGTCTACAATACTTTTCCTGGTGTCCTTCGAAAGCTCTTTGGTCTTGGCCATGGCGGAGTTTGGAGTCTGACTGTTTGAGGCTGTAGACAGGTGTCTTTTATACAGATGATGAGTTCAAACAGGTGCCATTCATACAGGTAACGAGTGGGGGACAGAAAAGCTTCTTACAGAAGACGTTACAGGTCTGTGGGAGCCAGAGATTTTCCTTGTTTGAGGTGACCAAATACTTATTTTCCACCCTAATTTACGAATAAATTCTTTACAAATCCTACCATGTGAATTCATGGATTTTTTTTTCACATTCTGTCTCTCACAGTTGAAGTGTACCTCTGGTGCAAATTACTGACCTCTGTCATCATTTTAAGTGGGGGAACTTGCACAATCGGTGGCTGACTAAATACTTTTTTGCCCCACTGTATTCTCATGTGCAGCAAAACTGAAGTCAAGTCCAGTTAGCCAAAGTCATCTTATACACAAAATGAAAAAAATTGGATTTCAATTTGCATGCTATCATTGCTTTCAAATGTTTTAAAATCTACTCAGTATCAATACTTGTGGCTAAAAGAAGAGGAAACAACGTTGCAATAGTGAAGCAATGGGTCAGTTAGAAGATATTACAATTTAAAAAAAGAAAAATCATATCTTTCCTTTTTACGAGACAGTTCACAGAGCATGTAGGGTTTCTCTTTATTACACAGTCAGAAAATGTATAGTCTTTAGCCTGGGTGCATGCTCAAGGTTCTTATCTTTTAAAGCAGGAAATTACAAATGCACTCTTTTCAACAAAGAAAAGGAAATGTGCACTTGAGATTATGGCTTATTCTTGGGACTATTCTACAAAAGTGCGGTGTGGCTTGGCAAGCATGTATTTGATTTACAGGTCTGCTACACATCTTGCTTTCTTTAACAGCAAGGCTCCTTACCATTGCTGCCTAGGTCTAAAGCTTAAAGCGCAGAGACCTGAGTCTTCCAGCAGCTGCCGTTGGAGGTGAATGTCACATATGGCTGCCAAGTCACGCCAAACAAACCCCATCTACTATGGCAGTTCTCATATTTCACTCGCTCACTCTGGGAATAACAAAAACACAGTGGAAGTCGAGTGTATTTAACACTGTTGCACTTGTGCTATGAAGACAAAGCAATGTGTTACAGACTGCATATTCCCTACACACATAATTTAATGCAAAAGAGAGAGATCATTTGTCATGTTGACTGACAGACTAAAATTACACTCTCCTTAGCAAACCAAAAACCTTTATTTTTAAAGAAAAATATTGATTGTTCAGGCTACTGATAAGGCCCTCTTGTGTAAACTGCGTCCATTGTTTTGCAACACTAGTCCCACTGTGTCCATAAGTCCACTCTTGTCTATAGGCTTCAAAGCACTTTACAACTTGTCATCTATTAATGGCAGCAAATGCATAGTTGCATAGGTAATAACTATGTACAACGGCTGTTCTCAACTGTACTAGTTCGATGGAAGGGAGCAGATGAATGGCAGACATAAGTAAAGATGAACCTGAAACGTAATTACAAGGCAGAGGTAAGGCTGTGGCAGACAAAAAGAAACCAAACGACAGTAAATAGGAACAAAGAAAATGACAACAAAGGTCTGTTGGGTATTCAGTTCCAGCCATGTAAGCTGAGTCATATCATAAACTGAAACAGAGTGCTCATTCCCTGGTGGACATCAGCTATAAGAAAGAAAACCAAAATAGATCAAAGCATTATAACTCCCAGCAGGCATCCACACTAAAGTCACCGCAAAGCTATGCCTCAGCTTAGTTTAGTGCTCTACGTCCGGACCAAAAATAGATCTTTCCATAAATCACATCTAACAAATAGTTAACAGGATGAAGCTAACACTTCAAATCTGCTAAAGCACTCAGGAGAAACAGGATCTACAACTTTGCATGAATGTTATGTGTGTTTTTTATGTTTGTACGAAAGATAGACGCACACACAGCTGGGATCTCTGGCTTTGTTCTGGGTTTGCAAAGATTTTTTTGTTACCAGTGTGGGTGTATCCTACTGTGACAAGCTGCTTGGCTCAACTTGGTCGGTTGTAAACCCTGGAGTGTCCCGCAGGAATAGAGCCGCACTGTAAGCGGCTTTGAGCCAGTGTTCAACTCTTGACTTTGTTACTGATTTACAGACTGTTGTGAGAACCAGAAAAACAAAGTAGTAGTCACAAGGGGTCAGGGGGTTCCCGTCATTCGTCTGCCTCACAGAGACATCTTTTAAAAATCAAGTTTTAAAATATGATTTTTATTTAAAAGAGTTAAAAATACGGGTGCAATAGTAATTCAAGTACAAATTTTTTTGGGTTTTTTTAAAGGAAGTGTTACATTGTTACTCATTCAAACAGAGATTGTTAAGTAGGCAGTAACTTTAGGCAGTACTCTCCGTACTTTTCAGAGATTATTATCATCTCTCATCTTTTGAGTCTTGTTTTGTTTTTTGCAGCAAACTGCACAGTAAAAAACAGATTCAAACAAGAATTTGTAAGATTAGCAGATGAGCTGCTATGGATGAGAAAATTGAAATGCTGCATAAATGAAAATGCCTTCCAGATGCAGAGACCTACTGCCATTCATCATAAACAGCCAAGCTTATAGCTCTTACTGTCCTCATTTGTCAAAATAACAATACCTTGGTTTTAATACCTATGACATAATCCTAAATGGGTTCAGTGTCATTTCTGATCAGTTATTTTTATAGAAAGCATTCTGCCTTAGTCATAGACCAGTAGGAAAAAAAACAAAAAACAAATGCCACAGTAGGAACTTAATACAAGAAGAGTCAGCACATCTTTCATGGCTAATTTTTTTTTCAGTACTTCTGTTTATTTATGATGATAAACTCTGTCAACCACAGTATTAAAACTGCCAGTTGGACAAAAATTTCTCAATAAATTCACTTGGCCAAACAGTTTTCTTCTAAATATTCTTCCGTGACATGTTAGCATGCTAGAACAGTCCACCGTTTTGCTAGCAGTGAGCCATCTTGTCAGTCAGTATTTTTATTTCATAGTGTCACTTAAAATGTCATCTTTTCAACACCCTTTTCTCTTTTTTGTGTGTACAAAGTCTGCAGAGGTTTTCAAGGTACCTCAGAATTACACTGATAACCTCTGTGCTGAGCCTGGAGCACTTACCTGTCTATGGTCATGCCAATGCACCTCTGGCTGGTGTTACTGTAGTTTGTTCTATAACTCACAAGAACTGCTGTAATTGTGTTGCCAAAGATTTTTGCCTGTTCTCTTACTCTGCTTGTAAATTTCCCTGTTAACATCAATGTGATGTTAACAGATCAATTCATAACCACATTCATCCAAGTGAGTTAACCGGAGATCACAAATTTAAGTGTCAAAGGTTTTGTAAGATTTATCTCACTGACCACAGATTCATTTCAATATATCACACAGAAGTTTCTAGTTTGGAGTTGCGTATTTCAGTATAGCCATTAGAAAGGTCATGATATTGATTGCTCGTAAAGGTCTGCACTTTAAATCACTTATTGTTTCCACTAGTGGTACATAAGTGGCAAAAGCTTGTGATTTCAGTTGTTTCGTTTTGTTTTGTTTCGTTTCCTTTTTTTTTTTTTTTTTAAACTGTCGACTGGGTGTTGAAACCTTGCAAAATGGCAAACATAAATTTCAATGAAGTTCTAAAAAGTCTTCAAAAAATTATACATAAAATAATCAAAGTTGTCAAAAAGACACCTTTGAGGTTCATCTCCCTAGCTGTGCTGGGAGCTTTTTTCGTTTTTAGTGTGTTGCTTCCCCTTTCCACCTGCTAACCAGCCACTGGCAGCTCTGTTGTGACAACAGTGGAATCTTTTAGGAACCTTGTAATAGCTTTGCTTGTTAGTAGGAGGTTTAACGCTCTAAATGTGGCGGTCTGGAGGGCTGCTAATGTCTTGGAAGAGTGATTGATAGAAGATCATTATGATAACCAGCTTCTCCAGACTAAGCTTGGCCTGGCAGTTTCCTATCATCTTGGTCCAAATGAGTGGGTCATATGTAATTTTTTTTCTTCATTCTTGATCTATTTAGTTTTTAACTATTTATGAATTGAGGAACTTTTTAAAAAAGTTTTTCACCCAAAACTTTCTTAAGCTGTTACCACAGGAACTTGATTTTAAAGCCTTAAAAGAATATACACCAGACAGGGTGTCATTATGTATGATTGGATATATTAAATATTTGACTAAAATGACACAAATTTAAGATATTTGCCTAAATTACTGAGCCTAGCATGTGTTTATGTGAACGACAGAGGTTTTCCTTCTAAATTTAATGAGCTTCAAAGTTTATAAAGCTGTGGACATAAGTTCTTTGAATGACAACAGCTGTTCTGTAGCTCTAACAGGTTCCAGATGTTATAATTGTGCCCAGTGATGGAGTATAATTATAGTACCTCTCCTATTTAGTATTTTTTTCCTTTCCTGCTTCCCCAGACATCAGTCAATACCTATAGTGAACCTCATAGTTGGTTTACAATAACAAGACTGCTTTTGTGTGAATCTAAAACTGCATACAATTATGTTAGTATGGTATTATTATAACATTTTAAGATAGCCATAGCAACTGGCATCTGTTGTGACATTTACTTATTTTAAGTGTATTATGTGTTTATATGTTGTAAGTGAATAGTTTACATTTCTAAGTCTTAAAAATCAAAAACAATTTTAACTTCATTAGATCGGTGCTGTCCTGTTGAAGATATTGTCTCAAACCCGGCATTGGCAACTAGCATTCTTCACCCTGATTGTAGATATTCACAAAAAGACAACTGGGTAACAAGACAACTCAGTGTCAGTTATCGATCACTTCAGTTATTCTCCTTTATCCAGTTTTACTTTAATACTGAATTAGGGCCCCTCTTGGTGCTCAAAAAAATTCCTTTGGCATCTGCAAAAGAGTTTCTAATAATTATGATGGATTAGACTGCAGTTCATTGTACCTGTGCACTGCAATGGTTTTGCAGATGCTGTAGATGTGACATGCATTAATAATTACCCATATGGAAAAGATATATATAAATCTTATAAAGTTTGTATCTGTCTTGTGTGAAACTTGTATGAAAAGCATACAAGAGTGAAAACAGATATAAGATCCCTTGAAAAATTATATAATGAAACTTGTATGTTTTGGATACTTACTAAAACAATGTATGAAAGTAATGAGAAAGTGGCCACTTTCATGAGTAATCACATATAAGTTTTTACGATTTCTTTTCCATATGGGTAAGAGCAGCAGACAAAAATCAATGTTCAGCTCGAATCACTTTTGCTTGCTGCTAAACCCTCTACTTCATATTCTTGATATATTAATATTAACATAGTTTTATACATAGGTATAATTCTCTAGAATTTAAATTAAACTTAGAAAAGTACAAAACTCTGACTTCCTGTCTCTTGGAACTGAACTGTGATTGTATTTAACATAAACATTTTACAAACATGGTGTCTAAAGGGATACATAGACTGGATGGCATCATTCTGGTTTTCACCAACACTGACAGGAATCTTGGCCAGGATTTATCCTTTACTGCTTACACTAAACAAATATCTCTCATCTTCATAACTAGAAACTGAAATGGGAGACATACTGAAAGTGATACTGAAAAATTAGTTAATGCAATTGTTACTTGTAGACTGGACTATTGTAATTTAACAGGCTGTTAAAGAACCATGAAAAGCCTGCAGTTGATCCAAGACATGGCAACAAAAGTACAAACAATGACTAGAAAGAGAGCTTATAGGCTGATAGGTGTGCATTAATAGGCAAGCCTGCACTTAAAATGTCACAGAACAACTGATCAAGTACTACAGTCTAACAGAGGGAGGTGAAGTCTATGAAAGGTCCTGCTGTCATCTGATAAACATTCAGTACCCAGCTTAAATACATTACACTATGTGCTATATTCAAAAATAGGCTTCTAATTTAAGAGTACTTAGTAACACTAAGAGTTTGTTAGCAGTGTAAATGTGAGTCATAAAAACATTTAAATAAATATGGTTGGTGTTAAAGGACTGAAATGAAAAGACTTTACACAAAGGTTTACACAAAAACATAATAATGAGGCTACACTTAAAAATCAATCTGGTGCTCTTGGGTAAATCAATTTTCCCTCATTTGTTTAGGATGCAGAAATGAAAGGTATCTAACTATATATAGGGCAAATGCATATTACACTATCTCTACACCAGCAGTCCCCAACTCCTGGGCCATGGACCGGTACCGGTCTGTGAGTCGTTTGGTACCAGGCCGCGAAAGTTGAGGCTCGGATGTGAAATTTATGGTTTTCAGGGTTTTCATCGTTAACTCTTTTCCCATGTTGTAGTTGTGTTATTTTGCAAGAAATATTTATGCGTTACCATAGAGACCAGAGAGCATTAAGGGGCAGAGAGGAGGACGTTACTCTCAAAGTTGTTAGCACATTTCAAGAGGATGCTGCTAATAAATGTACACAATGACACAATGAATTTGTGTTTATTATTATATTTACAAAATACCAAAGTTTTTGTCTTGGTCGTATCATTTTATTTTGTTGTATTTATCCACAACACCTTAAAGGCCGGTCCGTGAAAATATTGTCTGACATTAAACCGGACCGTGGCATAAAAAAGATTGGGGAACGCTGCTCTACACCACCCAGCCATTTTTGTCCTTTTAGTATTAGCATGGACGCATTTGCTTTCACAATGCATTACAACTGTTGACACATCCCTGACCTAACCTTGACCTGTATTTCTAATGGATAGGTGCACAATCAAATTTTGCTGAGGACTAATCATTTTGACACAATAGTTTTATGACTGTTTGCAAAAGACAAAAAATCTTATTTAAAAATATGTTTATATTTAAATAAATTCAATAGCAAATTCCTTCCTGTCTTTCAGGACGGACAGAGGGCAGCCTTGTGTATGGACTCTGAGCAGGCCAGATGGAAACAGAAGAGAAGAGACATGAGAAGGAAGAAAGTTTGATATTAGAGCAATTTGGCACATCTCACAACATCCCTCATAAACTCCAGAATGGAGGCCAGTTTTCAGAGGGAAATTCTCTGCAGATCACTGGGGATAAAAACTGGAACCATTATAAACCCAGCACTGATGCCAACACTTTAAAAAGGCACAGGGAGAACTGCAACAACCCTGCTTCAGAACAAGGGTTGCTGGATCAAGGATCCTACATCATGAATGGAGAACTGATGAATGGAGAGTTAAAGCATGCACTTACTGAACAGTCCTTATTGGTCCATCAGTCCAAGAAAACAAAAATTGATTCTGAGATTAAAGGAAAGGATGACATAAATTCAGATTTATTGGAAAAGTTTCCTGAACTGACAACAACAAATGAATTTGGATGCAATTCCCAAACGTCAGATATTAAGTTCGATAACAGGAACTGCAATTTTCGTAACAGAGATATTTTCTGTGTGCCACGAAATAAACAAGTTCCGAATGGTGCTGTATCATCTCCCTCAACCATAGAAAGCACCCCAGGTGATTTGTTAGAGAAAACTTTGTCTCAGTATTATCCTGAGCAAGTCTCAATTGCACCACAAACGTCTGGGTCACAATTAGATGCTGTCAATAATTCACTGCCTGATAAACTGTCCAGTGAAGGTGCTAAACTTCCCCCTATGACCTCAGGATTGCCCAATTCAGCACAGATGCCTGGCTCACAGCAACAGCAGGCTCAGGCATCTGGAAATACTGAAGGAGGCAACAATTATAACTCTGTCAACTATGTACTAAATGGATACTCCAATAATTTTGGAGCAGACGACCAGCAGACACAACAACATCAGCAGTCAACATCATCTTATTCTGGTGAGGAACTGGCTCTGGGACAGCTGTCAGGCATGATCCTGTCAACAAATAATGCCAAAATCCCACAACAGCATCCAAATGGTGCGCAGTGTTATCAGGATGACACACGTCATCAAGGTGTATATGTAAAAGCCCACCAGGAGTTTAACGGCAGTTCCTTTCCAAACTGCAATAGTTCCCTACAGCCAGCAGAGGCAGAATACGAGTCCTTTCCCAGTTCTGGGACACAGAAACTGGGGCATGGTGAGGAAAACACGTCTAGTCAGCATCTGCAGCATGGCACTGATAGGGATCGCCACTATGGGATTCAAACCCAGAACTTTCAAGAAAATGCTGTAAACCCACTTAGAGCTGAGAGTCAGGGACCCATGGGATCCAGACTCCAACAGTTACACCACACTGGTATAGAAAACGGGATGGAAAACACGTCTCAGCAGAGAGCCAATTTATCTTGTTCTACCCCTAACCAGAGAGGCTGGAGAGAACTGAATTCTTCACATTCCCAACAGCCACCAACAAGTGGCCCATCATCTCAGGCACAAGAGCAGGATCTGTGGAGGAACTTCTCTACTAAGTCTATGTCAGAACAGCAGACAGCTAACCCCCTGGATCATGACCAGATGTTTGAGCCAAACCCAATGCAAAGATTTCAGACACAGAGAGTTTTCTCTGATGGCAGCCAGGGGTCTAACTTCCAGAAGAAACAGCAGGATTATCTGCCAATGCAAACGCATTGTGCTTCAGCTCAGCACAACACTGCCTCTGAGTGGCAGCAATCAAATTCTGAAGGAGCTCAAATGCAGCCGTCTTTAGCCCAGAAAATGCCAGAGCAGCAAAACTTCACTCAAAATCAACAAGTTGACAGTCGCTGCCAATCCCAGATGCAGTCAGAGCGCTTATGTGAGGACAATGACCTCCAGGAAATATTGTCACCTGGGTTTTTGGCAACACAGCAACAACAGCACTGTCAGCTCCAACGGCCAATGTCCCAGCCACCACAATTCGAAGCGCAGCAACTAAAGTCTCCCAGTTACAGACCTCACAGTCAGCCTCAGCCAGGTCAGCAGCTGCTTCAATCCAATCAGCCTTTTGGAAATGGTCCTGCTCAATCCAGCAACCAACACGTCCAGCAAAATGACCATGCAACATTTAGTAATATTAACACAGTAGAGATGTCACAACATCAAAGGCAGTATCCACCAAACTCAGGCAGCACTAACCTCAAGCAATTTCAACCACAGCAGCCTAAAAGCCACTGCCACCAACCCAACCACGTGGACTTTCCCCCAAACTCCACACAGTCACAACCTCATTTACCACAAGGTGCTTTAAGCCAACAGGTCACAAAACAAATGTATCCCAAAGCTGAACAGCAGCTGAAGACATCTTGCACTCAGTTCCAAAGGGGACCTCAACTACCTCTGGGACCGGCAGGTCCCCACGTAGACTTTCAGAGGCATGCAGCCCTACGTATGCACCTGTTACAAAAGCAAGAACGCCAGGGCTCTCCTCAAACCCCTCAGAACTCTAGTGACCCTAAACATATCCAGAGAGCTGTGAAAATGGAAAATGGACCCAGACTTGAAATATCTGGGTTACAGAACCAGGAGCATCAGATACACATGCGAGAGGCAGGTAGAATACAAATTAAGCAGGAAAACCAACAATCTCTGTGTGAGCAAAGTAAGAAGCAGGCAAGTATCATAGCCTCTATGGAACAAAGCCTGAGACAATACCAGCTTTCACCTGTGTTTGAGAAAAAATCCATTGTCATCAATGCATTGAATAAAGTCAAAGTAGAATCTTCTGGGCCTGTCACAATCCTGTCAACCAAAACTGATGTGAATGGAGTAGAATCATCAGCACTTGCCTCATCCACTGAAGTTCTTAAAAAAACACCTGATTCCACCCCTAAGAAGGAACAACTTCTACAAAGTTTTATGGATTCTCCTGTGAAGCTGTTGAATACCCCTATAAAAAATCTTTTAGACACCCCAATGAAAACACAGTATGATATTGCATCCTGTCACTGTGTTGGTAAGTCTCTTAAGTTCAGCCTAAAACAGGATGGGCCAGTTGTATTGTATATATTAATATGTTTTGCTTTATGACTAGAACAAATAAGTGAGAAGGATGAAGGCCCATACTACACTCACTTGGGGGCAGCACCAAGCATTGCTGGCATACGGGAAATGATGGAAAAAAGGTTAACAAAAATCTGAAGTGGAATAATATGACTGTTACATAGCTACAATGTACAGTTTTACCTGTGTTAATTTAATTGCTTTTATTCTGCTTTAAAGGTCTGGCCTAACAGGGCGCGCCATCAGAATTGAGAAAGTAATATACACCGGGAAGGAAGGAAAAAGTACACAAGGATGCCCCATAGCCAAATGGGTACAAATATTTTTTCTATACTCCCCCTGAGACTTCCCTTAAATATCTTTGTGTGCACATATTCCCATACTTTTCATCATTTCAGGTGATTCGTCGATCCAGTGAAGAAGAAAAGCTATTGGTTTTGGTGCGGGAACGCCCTGGCCACAGATGTGCAACAACCTGCATCATTGTTGTAATTCTAGTTTGGGAAGGGATTCTGCCAAGTCTAGCTGACCGCCTCTACCTCGAGCTAAGTGAAACTCTAACAAAACATGGAACCCTCACCCAGAGACGCTGTGCTCTCAATGAGGAGTAAGTGACACCACTGTGTAAATCACATTTAGCCACTCAGACTTGATCTAATATTTGCTATCACATATTTATATAATATAAAAACTGTATCTTAAGGATCTCCTTGCCAGTGCCAAAATATTCCACCATTCTCTAAACCAAACAGTTTTCAGTTTGTTTGTTTTTTTGCATCCATGGAAAATATAGTTAATGCCTTTGCTTTTATGTATTTCTGTTCATTACTTTTTGTTTTTTTGCTTCAAGTCCAGTTCCCCCTTTGATCATGAGATTATCATTCTGACTATCACAGTCCTAATTTTTGCTCTGCCCTTGCAGGAGGACATGTGCATGCCAGGGATTAGATCCTGAAGCCTGTGGAGCATCATTCTCCTTTGGCTGTTCCTGGAGCATGTACTACAATGGCTGCAAGTTTGCCCGGAGCAAAGTCCCAAGAAAATTCAAGTTACTTGGAGATGATGTGAAGGAGGTACTTTTTGAAGTTTAAAATATTATTCACATTGTGTTTACCTTGATTAAGCTGACATGCTATTCATCTTAATGCTTACAATTTTCCATTTAGGAAGAGAGAGTGGAGAGCAACTTTCAAAATCTGGCAACTTTACTGGCTCCCTTGTATAAAACTATGGCACCTGAAGCTTATGGAAACCAGGTGAATATCTGGACATATTTTTCTTTCTTTCTTAAACTAAAATAAAAAATTAAAATACAGTTTCTTATTACCTGGTAAAACCTAAACCAATTAACATTTACATACTGCACATATATTTATATGTGGCTAATGCAAATTGCAAACAGGGAAGTTTTTGGAGAATTTTATCCACCAGAGGGGATTTTAAATCAAAGAATCAAGATGTGAAGGCTTTTCACTTTAATTCTGGGAGTTTCTTAAAAATGACACTGAAACTTTTTCAAAATTACAGCCATTTTGGTACAGTGCTTTATTCTCTAAAGCTCAAAAGTACGAAAAAAAGCCCAACTACATATTTTTTTTTAATAAAATCTATTGCTTTCAATGACAGCCTAAAGTCCACTCTTTTATCACACCTAGATTGTTTGATTTAAGATCAGTGTTTGTGGTGTACAGAGGCAAAGAAAACCTGTGTCCTTGTCCAAATTTTTATAGACCTTTCTTACAAGAAAGCTGTATATTACTGTTAAGCAGCCAAGATTCAATCTTGTTCTCTGGCATGTATGAAAATGCTAGATCAATGCTGCAAGTGCATAACTTAGGCCTGTTTATCACTGTAAACAGTCATTGTAAAGTGAGTGGGTTACTAAAACCCAAGAGGCAATACGAGTGAAGATCTTTATCCTATGATGGAACATTTCTATCTCGATGGTGTCATTTCTTCTATAATGAAAATGTCCTCATTTATAGGGTAAGAGAAATCCCTAAATGTAAAATGATGTGCACCATAAATTATACTTTTATAGTCAGCTGATCTCACCCTAGTTGAACACCCATGGAAAAGCCGAGGGGAATCATGTGGTCTATATTAAAAAACAAAATAAAGGAACTGTAAAAATTGTCTTCGTGTAAACAGTTTTGAAGAATTGTCATAAGTGATTTATGCTACCCTAGTAGAACACCTTATGTTGGCTTATCATTTTGTTGTTTTTTGTAGTGACCTTCACAAACTTTTAGGCAGCTTATTTAAATTAACTTCTTTTTGTTCCTGAACACAGGTGGAACATGAACATAGGGCTTTGGATTGCCGTCTTGGGCTCAAGGATGGCCGTCCTTTCTCTGGGGTTACTGCTTGTATGGATTTCTGCGCCCATGCTCATAGAGACCTCCACAACATGCAGGGTGGCAGCACTGTGGTAAGGATAAAAAAGGGAAACACATTTCTCTAAGTACTTTAGAAAAATGCCGGTTTTTGAATTTATGGCTTTGCATAAATTCAACCTGCAAAGCCATTTAATTCAGATAGTAATTCTTTTATTTTTTTTCAGGTGTGTACATTAACGAGGGAGGATAACAGAGGGATTGGAAAGATTCCAGAGGATGAGCAGCTTCATGTCTTACCTCTTTATAAAGCTTCCAACACTGATGAATTTGGAAGTGAGGAAGGTCAACAAGAAAAAATAAAGTCAGGGGCTATCCAAGTTCTCAGTGTTTTCCGCCGCCAGGTGCGCATGCTTGCAGAGCCTGCTAAATCTTGCCGACAAAAAAAGCTGGATGCTAAGAAAGCAGCTGCCAACAAGAATGCCATGCTGGAAAGCTCCAACGATAAAGGAGAGAAGGCCAAATCAAAAGCTGGCACTTTTGAGAATTCTACTCAGAGCAATCCAATGGCAGGTAGGGTAACAAATTATTTTCTCTTCATAGGTATCCATTGATTTCTCTGAACTGAGCGGTTTCTGTCATATTTCAGGCTTGCTTCCAGAACAAAATGAGGTGTGCATCAGAAGTTAGTGAGGGTGCTCTATGCCTATACAGCTTACCAGGGCTGTATAGGTTGGACAGGTTTTACCATTGGAAAAACATGAAATGTATTCTAAAAAAAAATAAATAAAACATTACATCTTTATTGATTTATGTAGATATATAACTTTTCATTAATGGTACAGTGTAGGTTGTCAAATGTGTCTTTGTGGGGGAAAGCGTTAAACATGTTTTTTCTTTGTAGCAACATATTGTTGGAACACTAAATTGAACACCAAAAGACCCACAAATAATGATTTTACAAAAGGTGACACAATGGATTTTGTTTTCCAGGACTTATTCCAGGTGCTGTAGGAGCAACCCGTCAATCATGTCAGCCACAACACCCCCTAGGGGTCCATCAGCAGCAGCAACACCACCAGAGCATTCTCCCTCCTTATCCTGGCTCAACAAATGCTGCTTTCTCCAGGTTTCCCAACCATAATGGGTCTTTTCCAAGCACTTCAAAGCCAGGAAGTATATATCCCCATCAGCCATCATCTTCCAGCCCTTATCCTTCCCCACTCCATGCATCAAACTCATACATGAATGCATCCAATCGTCCATACCTCGGTTATCAATGTAATGGAGGAATTCCCTTTGACAACTACAATCCATATTATCCCTCAAACCCAAAGCACTTAGAAATGTATCGACAACAACGGCCGACACTTTACTCAGAGCAGCAGTATGGTATACGGCGTTATGAGGTCAATTACCCACCAAGATATGGTGAGCCAGGCTTACAGGTCAATGGTTATAATGCCAGCAGCATTAGACCAGTTCCTCCCATGCGACCTTATGGACCTTATACTCCTAACAGCGCCTCAGATCCCCAGTTTCTGGACCCCCTCTCAAGAGCATCCTCAGCCCATGCAGGCGTAGATTACAAAACTGCTATGAGCAAAGGCAATCGGTTTGGAGAATGCCCAAATCCATATCTGCCCCAGAACCCTCAAATGCTGTCCCCAGGCCAAGATCCTTTCCATTTGCAAATCAAAGCAGAGATGGGTATGCCTGGTCCACAAATGCTTTCTGCTCAGTCTGGCAGTATGTGTTTAAACCCTGAAACACAGTCAGGGTTAAGGTTGCCAAATGGAAGCCTCATGGGTTCCAGTATCAAGCTGGAGCCTGGAACACCACAGACACCCACCACGCCGCAAAAGCCAGAGCTGTGGTCAGACAACGAGCACAATTTCTTAGACCCTGATATTGGTGGAGTGGCTGTGGCACCTAGCCATGGCTCTGTCCTTATTGAGTGTGCAAAACGGGAGCTCCATGCGACAACGCCCCTTAAAAATCCAGATCGCACCCACCCAACCCGTATTTCCTTAGTGTTCTACCAGCACAAAAATTTGAATGAAGCCAAGCATGGTTTGGCACTGTGGGAAGCAAAGATGGCAGAAAAGGCTAGAGAGAAAGAAGAAGAAGCAGAGAGGAATGGCGGTGAGGGGACTCCTAGCAAGACCAGCAAAAAGGGGCCTAAACGTGAGCATTTAGAGTCATCAGAGACCACAGGGGAGCCTCCTTACAAACGTTATATCAAGGCACTAATGGAGGGATCTTTGTCATGCACAACAAACACGTATGTCAGTACATCTCCGTACGCCTTCACCAAGGTTACAGGGCCTTACAGCCAGCTTGCGTAGAAAACACTCATTAAGAAGACCCTTGAAGGTGCTATGACAAACAAGACCACAGGCACCAATGCCCTCCCATCACCCTTTTGTTGTAAAAGGAACCTGTGATTAGATGAGCTACAAATCACCTTTCACCTCTTTAACAATCAAGCTTTACCCGTTTACCTTACAAAGGTTGTATTTATTCTTCTTTGGTAACTTTTGCAAGATACAAACTCTCTGGTGCTTTTACTCTGATACACACGGATCTATTTTAGCTGTAAAGAGTGAGTTTTGGTGGTTTTTAATTTTCTTTCAAAGTTTTTTGGAGATATAATCTTGGCATAAAACACTGACTTTTTGTAAATGACAACATTCACGGTGCTAAAAAATTATGCTTATTACCTTTTATTTTAATTCAAATGCCTTTACACTAACTGCACAGATAAATGTCAGCGGGACACCGGAAATATCATGCCAACATACAAAATGCTTTTCGAAAAGCCAGTGTTTTTTAAAACACATTTGGTAATGATAGTTGAAGCTGAAAAAAGTTTTGGTAGTACCTTTAAATTATAAGATCTGGTAAAAGCATATGTCTGCATTGAAAGCATGTCATTTCTAAGCAACACATTGTGACATTCATGAATTTGTAAGGACTTGGGGGTTGTATGAACAATCCATAAAGGTGTCCATGCAAAAGTTTTAACAGTTTTATCAATTGCTGGTGCTTCTTTCACTTTCCTATGTCATTTTTACTGTAAATTGAGCCATTCTTTTATGGTGCATTTTTGAAAGAAAAAAAAAACAGAGAGAAAGATCTCGGTTTTTCTGGTTCTTTTTCCAGGGTTCCTTTGTTTATCAATTTTTTTTTTAAACGTTCCTTACAACAGGTTAATTGAACACACCTGGTGATTGTGAATATTACATGTAGATTTTTCTGTGGTGCTTAGTAAATGTGCTTTTTAAACACTGAGAAACATGATACTGGGTAAGCTCAGTGTCAGTTTCAGAGGGCAGCTGGCTTGCTGTGTGGTCTTTACTTATTGTAATCTAACTGTAAGATAAACAGGTGAGATTTGTACAGTAAATTAATATTCCTTTTGGAATTCCTGTTAGAGATTTTTTGTTGCAAAGAATGCTAACAGCCTGTTTCACTGTATTTCTTTGGGTTTCAAATGAATCTATTCATAAGGTGCTACTCAACCTACTAGAAACATAAAATGTGAGACTCTTTGGGAGGTGAGAAGGCTTTTAAATAGTGTACAGTACAAACCTGTCATATACCTCAAACATTTGGCAATAGGATTATAACATCTTTTTCTTTCTTTATTCGTTTATTATTTTCAAAATGTTGATCACACTTAAAATTCAGGCCACCAAAAGGCATAAAAGTTCATTTCTTACTTTCTTATGAATCTGCAAGAAAGTATTACTTGAACTTGAATCTTTAATATTACTGCAAAAATCAGGGACATTTTCAACTAATTTTGTGTACATCTGCATTGCCTGTATTAATGTGGTTGGTTTTTTTTTTCATATTCAGGGACTTGCCATTGCATCCTGAATCCCAATATGGTTCTTGTTTGTTATATTTCACACAAAATTATTTTGTGTGGAAAAATATACTTTCCTGCAGTTTTGTACGTATATTTTAGCAAGGAGAATGGAGGTAATAGTAATCTGAACATATATGCACTGAGCTGACTAAAGGGAATGATATTGACTTAAAAAAAAAACAAAAAAAACAACAAAAAGCAATTTTTTGCTTATGTTACGAAGCAAGACCAGAGCAGTGATTAAAATAGTTGCACATCTTTGTGCCTGTGTATACATTTATTTATAACCACTAAGCAACTGTACAATGACTTCTTCCCAATCTATTTGATTGAATTAATGTAATTAAATTAATGACAGTCATGCTAAAGCAACAACTCACCCCACTTTTCAATATTCATTTTCTTAAAGCACTTCATTTCTTTTTCAGGAAAAAAAAATGTAATGTAGAATTTCAAAACGTTTTATTTAAACAGATTGTTTATGTGTTAAAAAAAATAAATTATGTCACAATGTACATACCAAGAATTTGTATTTCAGGAGTATAACTCATTCTTCAATGTTCATGTTGGTTCTTTTTGTTTGTCAATTCTACCATAGTTCGTCCTTTGAGACCCTTTCCCAAGTTAAAATGATTTTGGTTAGATAATCCAGAAAGTTTTTTGTAAATATTACACTCACTGTCGCTGGTTACAGTTATAGTATCCCCATAGTTCAGTCAGTAGTTCTAGTTTTTTTTTTTTAATCTGTTCTGTAAAAATAATCATATAGAAATGTTAAATTTCATTGTACAGTACCCAGCTACAGTAGCAGGTCGTTGTTGAGAGAGCCAAGGTGTAGTAAGAAATAGCGGGTTAAAAAGCATAGCCATACTTGAAGATGCTTCAGAGTGATTCTGAGTGAGTCAACATTACTTGAATGATTTTCTGGGCTTAGCTAGTATGCTCATCTCAAAGGTTAAGCCAGCAGTTCATACACACTTGGTCTTTTTGCAGTTAGACACTAAAAGGTATAAAAAAAAGTGCAACTTTTTGCCTGTAATTTTACTTTTTTAAAGCTTCCCTAGTTCTCTTGAAGTTTGGTATGCTACAAAAGAAAAAAGAAAATCAAATTGAGGATGGGTATTAATACTGTAAGTATTGTAATGTACTGAATGCAGTTTATTTGAAAGCTGTTTATTATATCATTCCTGATGTTGCTGATATGTGGGTGTTTTTTTAAATAAAATTTATATTTATTTAAAGCACTTTTATTTGTTACTTCCAAGTTAATCACAATATCTAAATTCTGTGTTTTATCCACAAGTTGAAATTTGTGATGTGAACTTATAAAACACACATAATGTTTAAGATTTTCCTTTTAATTTACACAAACGTTTACTTGTTACATATAAAGTGTGTGGTTCTGTATCTGCAAGAACAATTACATTTGTACAGGAAATTAGAGGACTATATAAATATAAACTAGACATGGCCACAACAGTCCTGGAATACAAATACAGCATGATTCACAATCATAAAAAAGGAGTCCTTTTTCCCCCATGACAAATAATAATTGGCATACTAGCAAAAAATTCAAACACGTGTCACTTGTGGCACCATAAATCAGACCCGACTTCAAGTCTGGTACTTTAGCACAATTCTTCACTTGGTGTGTTTCTTTTATTCAACAAATAACAGAGTGTCGATGGCTCTCTTTTAAATGGCTCCATACAAAATAAGATTGCAGAAGAATCCCTCATTAGGTGTTCAGACGTTTTGACTGTATCCATGCTGTTTTGGGAGTGTCAGACAAAATGCCACTTTTCCACTGTGCAAGAAGAGGTTTAGAATGGCAAAGAATTATTTAAAATGTATCTCTTTTATTTTTTTTAATTGGACAACTGTTGCAAAGCAATTTCCCTGTGTGGAAATCCAAGTATGATTCTTGGAATACGTTCTTCTCTCTCACTTTTATTTATTCATCGATTAATTTATGTAGCTAGAAATATATTAATAAGTCTTTTTTTTTTTTTAACTTACCCTCTGGAGACACAGGGTGTGCGCTGCCAAATGCAGGAGCCTGGAGAATGAAAATATAAAAATAAACCTACCACACTTACTCATCGTGTAGCTTTATATCTTACTGCTGCAATGGCTACCAATAGTGTGAAACAAGAACTAGTAAAGTTCTTACCGACTGAACTACTTCTCTGGCCTCATCAGTGGTACATCTCCAAGGGCTATCACAACATAACGTGTTTTTGCTGAAGAAAAAAGCAAAGAGTAGTGCTCATTATACTTTCATAGCCAGTTACACCTTTACATCATATGCAAACACATAAAGCAGGAGTTTTGTCTTCAACTAACTTACCAGTCAATTCCTCCAGTATTTTTTTGCTTCTGTACTAGTGCCCTCCAGTGCTCGTGGGTGGACTTAATGATCTCAACTGCAAAGTCCTATCAACAGAGATAGAGACTATTTTGTTTTTTGCTGCCTCTTTCGCTAACTGCATGGACTGCAACTAGTAGCAGACTGTCATGTCATATGATTGTTACAAAGGTAGTAAGTACCTTGTCTTTGAACTCCCCATTGAATCCAAATTTGTTTTCAGGCTTTCCATCCGGCACCTTATATTTCCTAAACCACTCAACAGTGGCCTCTAAATGACCGGGTCGGTTCTTGCGGACATCCTCTATATCTGCAGAAAAAACACATTCAATAACATGAATTTGGGAACTAAATTGTGCAGCAAATATTTAGTGAGAAAATTTACAGTTAGCAGTTTCTAAGATTATAATTTATGACACAATGTAGCTATACAACACTAATACAACAACAGGATTCAAGTTAAAATGAATGCAGGGTTAACAATATTTAGAACATGCTGTATGAGGTTAAGAAATGCATTAAACATGTTGGCTAGGGTACAGTGTGTTTTGGAAAGACACGTTGAATATAAACACAGCAATGTTTACAGCAAAACCTCCACAGGGTACAGACTTAACTACAGAGTGCAAGTCTGCATTTCTCCCATGATGTCTGTGTTGGATAAACAATCAACTGAATCTGAAATGGGCAGGTACATTAGTATCTCGCTCCTGGTACGTGGGCAAATGCAAATCTGACAAGTAGTGCATACTGGCTGCATAGCTAACCTTAAACAGCTCTACATGTGCTTAATCTTCTTGTATAGAATAAGCAGATGAAAATGAAATGGTATTTTTGAATCAGGGTAGAGAGCAGATCACTTTATCATTTTGAATCTGCCTTAATCTTTCTGCTGCCATGAAACAGTAAAATAATTACTAATAATCACTAATGTACGTTAAATTAATTACATGTTACCAGTTCTTGACTTTCATTAGTTTAAAACACTCACTATTTAGATTTTTGGCATCAGGGTCTTCAGCATTGATAGCTATGACCTTCCAGTCCATTTCTCCTTCATCAATCATGGCCAAGATGCCAAGCACTTTTACTTGGATAACCTGACCAGTAGAGCACACCTGAAGAACCAAACAACACATAATAAATCATCAATTAATAAAAAGCAATACTACATAAATTGCACATGTATATACACTCACTGACCACATCATTAGGTGCACCTGTTCACCTAACTGATAGCACAAATATCTAAGACTCATGATTCATTAGATATGACTTGCTAGCAATCCTAGAAAGGGGTACGTAATAGAATGTTTCTAATAAAATCAATGTACAGATTTAAGCTGTATTACCTGGGTGCCTATGTCACAAACATCAATGGGGTCATTGTCACCACAGCAATTAGTTTCTTTGTCTTTCTGGCCCGGGTCTTCCCACGTCTTCAGTTCAAGCATGTAAGAAAACAATCATGCAGGTATTTGTAAAATATAATTATTGGAATATATTTAAATACAACAAAATGAACTGCAGTACTGTTATTTTGAAACAGATATGATGAAAATGAAGAAGGAGGAGGCTTATCTCATACTGTGCTTTTCCTCACCTGTGGAAGTGCCCCATAATTCCAAATGTAACCTTTATGGGGAAATATGTTGGCAACATAGCGGAGCTTTCCTTTCTTTTCATCCTGCTTGATCGGATTCAGCGGTTCCTTTATCGCAATCTGGGAATTGAAGCAATTATGAAGGTGTGTGTTTTTATGTGCATGTTTGTTGTTTTTCCACTGTTGAAGCGCAGCTGAAGAAATTAGGTAAATAACTTTCACTTCTTAAATGTCAGGAACTCCCCAAAATTCACTTTCATGCTTAGCTAGCTAGCTAAATGAAAACAGCTTCAGGGCACTGCTATTCTAACTTCAGAAGTGGGAGGCAACTCATTCCATTACATTTTAAATGCGGTATAAATTTCCTTGTGGTGAGTTACATTTAGTTTTGTAAGTCAGTTACAACTCAAAAAGCCACATCAAATGCTTATCTAAAGATAAATAAAGTGTCTTCCAGTTGTCGTTATGCTATCTGACTTAAAAACAAAACCACGACTACAATTTCTTAAAAACAGATGACTGTGCATAATAACCTTTTTTCCAGTGCAACAGCAGTTGTCATAGGGTATAGTAGAATGTAATGTGTGATACCTTACCTGTAGCATGTACGTACATGACTACTTTATCTATTCTTACCTCCATTTTAGCATTTGACCATCTCGGTACCTCCACCACCATGTTGTAGAGCACCTGAGAGAAACCAAGAAAGCCGAATACATTATCCTGATTGTTTTACAGTGGGCCAAAACTCAAGACTGGAACAAAGTCGCGGGCTAACGTTAATATTTATTGAAATATATTTAATCCTCCAGATATAAGAATGAATCTTTTCTTATGGACTCAAACACGTTTTGCTGAAAAACTGAATATGGAACAAGCAAAGCTTAATACTAAACAATATATATATGAGCTGTATAATACCAGTAGGCCAGCTAGTAATTTGGTTTGGCTTCGCGGGCCAAATGTAATTAGGCTGCGGGCCAAATTTGGCCCGCGGGCCAGAGTTTGACACCTAAATGGTAGAAGTGACCTGAAACACTTAATCGAACTTTACCTCACTCTCACTCTTCTTGGACTTTTTAGCAGGTACATCATTTTCCTTAAGAAAATAAAATAAATAAAAATGGTTAGAATATTAGATTCATGTGAAAACAGACCTTTGCTATCTAACCCTTACCTGTTCTGTCTCTGCTATTAGTGGAATATCATGGAATGGCGAAATGTATTTCCCATCTGAGGTTTCTAAAAAACAAAAAAACAAAACATAAATTAAAACTTTAGCAAAGTACTTCTGTGCATAAACATTTTACGCTTAACACACATTTTACAATTGAATTCCAGACGTCTGTGTAGGGAACAAAAACTTAAATCTTGTTATTTTTGAGGTGATTGGATATCTATATCTTGACACTTTCCACACAAACATCATAAGAGATGTCACAACAGTTTTTTTAAACAGACTAATCGGCATAAAATACAAAGAAAAAAATCATAATAATGACAATGATGTCATAGTTCATATTTCAAAGAACTGGGGTGCCACTTGTTCCTGGTGTTTAAAATATAAGTATTACTCATATATTTTTTTATTTTTTTATTTAGGACAGTGCGTGTTAATGAACATAAATGTAAAAAAAATAAAATTACATGAATGTAAACATACCAGATTATAGCCAAGGGCTAATTTCCATCTGTTGTCCTTAAGCATAAAAAATAGACATAATAATTCATAAAAATTCATCATTCATTCATAATAAAAACTCCATCACCAAACTTACACATACACACCATTCTGTTCCCAAATAAAACATTAAAACTATACAACTCATACATGATCACACACTTGATTTGTCCATAACCAGTTTTTAACCTTTGCCTTAAACAAATTGAGTGTAGAGCATTCTCTAATGGGTTGAGGAAGACTGTTCCACAGATGGCCTCCCTTGACAGAGAGGACATTCTGCCCAAATGCTGTCCGTCTGTGGGGTATAAACAAGTCTCCTTGGATTGAAGCTCGAGTGGTCCTGTCTGAGCTTTATGCCTAATGAACTGCTTTAGTGGTGGTGGAGCATATCACTCAGGCAGGGACTGTTTACTTGGGCTTTTGAAGTGGGGGTTGTATGAGGTTCTGATGAGTCAGTGTTACCTGCAGTTGACGGCAATAAGCACAACCTCAAGCAAAAAGGAGAACTGACTGGCACAGAAATTGCCACTGCTTTAGCTCCCATTAGGAAGCTCTTCACCACAAGGAAGTGAAACTTTAACGTCCCACCAGATTCCACTGACCAAAAACAGTTATGTTACCTCCCAAAAACATAAGGTCTTAATTAACTGCCGCCTCAGTCAGTTAGTGAAAATGACATTCACACCAACTAGACTAGCAACCCCTGTTTTGTCCTTGTGTCCACAAATCAACAGACTTTGGTGTATGTTGTCACATGCAACAGAACAGAGACAAATATATATACACGGTCAAGCCTTTAAGCTATTACTGGTGCAGCAAAACAAAGCTTCAAGGGACGAGGTTACACTCAGACAGTGCACCGAGGACAGACACAAACCTTGCAAACACTGCTTTACAGAAGAACAGCTTTACAAAACACAGCATCAAACTATAACAGTATTAATGACGCTGTCGGCTAATATCTTTTGAAAACATATTTTAATTGATATACTGCCCAGTCATAGGTACACTATTACTCTACTTTCTCAATGCCAATGGAGGAAACTAGAAAGTGAGGTAAAATCAAAAGCTTTTCAGTTTCAGACAGTTTTGCAGGGTTCAATAAATGTGCAAATACTTTTGATGTTAATCTATTCATTGATCATTATTATTATTATTATTATTGTTATTATTATTATTATGCAGGTGGGAAAAATAAATTATTAACCTAAACTGCTCAATCTTCTGACAAAGTTTCATTATGAGTCTTATTATTTGACTATACAATAATGAATTATCTACATAAATCACAGGCATCAGTACAGCCCTTCTATTGTGGCCAAAGCTTTAAGAAGTTCCTGTATTACTGACAGTAACAGGAAAAGAACAATTGGCTTTCTAATGCACAATACCAAAGCAATGTTCAATCCCAAACACACTCTCAGGTGTATGTTTTGCAGTGCATTTCCATGCATGCAGCCCACACGTTAGTGCACTGCAGTGTGCATGTTGTTGCTGCATGTCTGCAGCCTTCTGCTTGAAACAAGATGAATCAAATATTACAGCATTTTCTTTAAAATTGTGATTCAAATTCCCTTTTTTTTTAAAGCAATTATTATTGTGAAAAGCAAAAATGCATTCATTTCCAGTCCAGTTTCCTCATTACTACCATGTGCACACTATAACTTGAATATTCATGTTTATTGATACTTGCATTTTCATTTAAAAAGTGGCACTTTTACATTTTCTGGTAATTTACTGATGCAGCAGTAAAGCGCTAACAGTGAGGTCATACAACACATTTTAATACTCCAAGAAAACAGTGCCTTGTAGTGTGAACAAACTGGACTGTCCCAACTCCTTACACTCTCCTGGCTTGGGCTTGGTGCCATTCACAATCTGAACCAGAATAGTTTATTTTAGTTTTTCAGCTTCTCTCCTCCTTATCACAATAATGTTCACGAGGAAGCTAAATGTATTTGTTTAATTAAGTTAGGCTTTTGTCACTGAGGAAGCACTGGAGTTCCCTGCTCAGGTGTAGATTGCGATCACACAGCACCACATCAGAGTTCAACCCCAGTGCGGTTTTGGGGTCAAGCATGGACCTTTGCTGTGCCTGAATAAAGCTTTATATCTGGTTTCATCCCTGTTGTTACATTTTGATAAAGAAAATTCATGATCTACAACACGGTTTGACTTGATATGATGTGTCTTGATGATAGAAATGCATCCATTTTCGGTTTTGCTTGAGGTTTTGCATGACTGGCATCCACGTGGCCAACAAACAGGAAGTACAACCCACGAGGAACACGCACCTCTTCCTCGTTTCTCCTTACGCGTACTTTCAAAACACGTGACAACGACGGCTAGCGTTAGCGGGATTTTGGCACTAAAAGCAAAGCCGCAAAAGAGCCGCTTGGGCAGGAAATATAACTCAAAGGTCAAGCGTTTACCTTGACCTGCATGTCGACTTATGGTTACCACAACACGGTCGGACACCAACCTTTGAGACTGTGCTAACCAGCTGCAGCATTCAATGCAAAAACAGGCATGGTTCCTTTCACAATGGCGGAAATTAACTTACTAAAATAAAGCCGGTAGTCGGGAGAGTTCTGGTGTCCTCTCTGCTCCGTTTGATAGTGCATCGTTTTTCTGAAATAACACTGGTGCGAAACAGCTGCTGCTTGTGCAATAACTTTGCGGCTAGAGGCGGAAAATGTGCCGAAAACTGTCACCAAACACCGGACCGAGGAGCGTAACATCAGTGCGCTCATTATACACTTCTTACTTCCCCCGTCTTAGTTCCTGCTTCCCGTCCTCCAGCTTCTGTTTCAACAGCCTCGGCGTGAAACCGCGGGCTTCCGGTCAGCGCGTTTCAAAATAAAACACCCCAAAGCTGCGGACGTAGTTTTGTGTGACGCAGTTTCTACATGAAGGTGCGAATGTACTGTATATTTTATTTATTTTTCCCATATTCAGACCAGCACTCTTAGACATATTTAGTCAGTGCAGTGGCCCATATTTGACCTGCGTCTCCAAAGTGTAGAAGCGTTTTTTTCTTTAACACGATCTTCTTGTTTGTTTTGTTTTTTTATTTGGTATAATAGTGTAGTGTCACGTATAAGTAGCCTGGTCTCATGCCTCAAGTCTGTTCAGTTGTTCGTCTGTTACCAATACATTGTTTTTATTTTATTAATAATAAATCATATTTTAACCGGAAGTAATTATTTCTAACTTAATTTTACAGCCACAGAAAGGATTGTAATGGGTAGTAGCTTTATTTTTACTGCCCCCTAGCTGTCGTTCAGGTCTTTCTACTTTTTTCTTTGTGTCCCTTTTCTCCACCTTCCTGCCTGTCAGCTTGAAATTGTTATATTACACACGTACTGAGTATTAATAGAAATAATAATCATGGAAATAAGCAAATTAAACAGATCAAATTAAAAGGAAAATACCAACTAGATGTGCCTATAGAGGATTTATAGAGCTCATCTTGGATAAGCATTCTTAAGGAAGGGAAACTGGGAGAAAAGGCTGAGATATTTGAAATTACACAAAACTGGATGGAAAGTCAGTGGCAATGGGTCTTATGGAGGGATGAATCCAAATGTGAAATATTTGGTTCAAATCATCACCAATATGAGGATGTCAAGAGATGTACAACTCAACCAAGAACAGAAGAAAAGTCAGCTAACATCCAGAGAAGCGCTTTGAATTACCTTCAAGAATCCTGAAGAACAATTCCCAAAAACAACTTAAAGAAATGACAAGGAAGCTGCCTAAGAGACTTCAGGCTCTGTTGAAGAGTTAAGGTGGCCATACCAAATATTGACTTACAAGGTCACTGGAATTTTACAAACTCTGATTTTGCCTTACGCAAATTGAGATCTTGTGACTATAGAGCGGTGTTGGGTAAGTTACTTTAAATTAGTAACTTAGTTACATTACTAGTTACTTCTATCAAAAGTACTCAGTTACTTCAAGTTACTCGTTACTTACAAATAACTAGTTACTAGGGAAAGTAAATTTGGTTTTACTCAGAATTCTCTTGTTAATGTGTTGCTTCCATAACTTTGCCAGTCTTCTAGCTTGCTTACTTGCCACAAGTGCACTGTGCCACCTACCAATAGAAAGGAAAAAATAATGTGCATATTTCCACGAGAGAAATCCCATGCCTGGACCATCATTGACCGCTGCCATGGTTCTAGCCTACGTCACAGAGTCATGTGCGCTTTTTACATCCAACACAAAAACTGCAGTCGTGGTGCTTTCGATTGTACTCAGAACTCTGAAATTCTGCCTTCTGAATAGGAAGATGTAGGTAACACCAGACTGCAGATGAGCTGCATACAGGGCTGGTTTGGGACAAAAAATCAGCCCGGGCATTTTGACTAGAGACCAGCCCGCCATTATAGGAAAAATCATAAAGCCTTTGAATGAAAATAAACACTGTTGTGACAGTGATGTACACTGTTTTGATGGTATATATGCATCAATCTATCAATCGTTTGTTGTAAGATTCAGATAATTATTTTTTAAAAGCTAGACATTTTAAATGAGAATAAGAAAGAAAAGTATTTCTTTGTGCCCCCCTCTCCCTGTTAATGCCCTACATGCCCCCCTGGCAACACTTTGCTAGACCCGCCCCTGCACAGTTACCAGCTGCCAGCTACCTAAAAAAGGATCCTGGTGTTATTTGTCTCTCAGAAACAGTTCATAACTTCCCTTCAACTCATTCATGTCACCTAAAAGGTAAACCTGTTTCCCCATCACCTGTTCAGCTCTGATGATCCAGTAAGGACATCTCCTGGTTTCATCTTCATGTTTCCCTCTCACCAGATAACCAAACCATATCATGACCAGCAGCTTTTACGGCTGTGGCTCCAGCAAACATCAGCTGATACTAGAAATTAATATTAAATAAATTCTAACAACAGCTGATCAAGCTTAAACGTGCTGCTGTTGTTTAACGCGACATCCGCTGATTTCCTGTTTCTGGCGCAAAGTGGGCGATAAACAAGCAAGAGAGCAGATCAGCTGATCATTGATCAGTTTAATGATTGAAGTAGAAACAGGAGAGGGAGGGTAAGAGGATGAGAGAAGAAGAGGCAGCTGTGCAGCGTAAACACAGAATAACTCCAGCTTTGTGTCTTTTTCATTGTAGCTGAAGTACCGGACAAACTGTGTTCCTTTTCACCTCAATACGAAACCTGTAATATTTTCTCCGAATACGAGACGATTCTGTTTTTTACTGGACGGTTGGCAACTCTAATAATTAACCTTATGAACAAAATAAAGTTCAACATCAGTAACATTATAGCACCCACCCAGCTGTATAGAAACTCCGTCATGCTAGCTACCACGCAGTACGGAAAAAGTCAGCATAACGAAAATAAACTCCACCTAAACTTGGTTCATATCTGACCCAGATAGACTGCAGGTCATAACTTCTTACCTGAAGTTCAGTTCACCTGACACTCGGTCTCTCCTCCTCCTGCCTCCCCTTTCTCTCATCCACCTGCTGGCCTCCACCACTTGCTAATGTTACTGAATCTGTGGAAGCTCCGCGACAGCCACCACACGAAGTAACGAATAACGACCCGATCTAAATCCCAGTAACGATTAACGCGTTCCTGATTTTGGCATAACTAGTTACCGTGCTCGTTACCACAATAATAACGTAGTTACTGTAACGCGTTAGACTACGGTGAACTCAGTAACATGTTCAACCAGCCTGAGCTGATTCGATCTTTGTGACACTGCGTCTTATCGGGCTGGAAGCAGCCTTCAGAAGATGGGTACACTGTGGACATAAAAGTACAGAAATGGCAAGCAACAGTACTCAGGTAAGCTGTGGGTTTAAACTCAGTTGGTGGCAAATGCTAGGCCCAAAGTGTGTCTTGAAAATATCCCCCACACCATTACACAGCCAACAAAAACCTGAACCACTCATACAAGCAAAGATGGGCTATTTGGCATTTATGTTGTCTACACTAAATTCTGACCCTACCAAATGTTACAGCAGAAATCGAGTGTGATGGCATGCCACACATGGTAAGTTTAATTTACAGTCACTACTTTAATATATTCTACTTATTGTTCAATATAGTTTCTTTATGAAATTTATTTTTCTATGACACCTTCCAATGTTTATATGGCGTGCACACATATTAACACTGCAAGCTCAAAGTTCTGTTTTATGTTATATTAATACATCTTTCTTTGAGTTACCTGGGGTTTGGCTTCTCCTCCTGTCTGGCAAAAGGTGTGGCAAAGGGCTGGGAGAGCTGAAGTACCACTGACAGCCTAATTGGATAGAACCACATGCTTCATTGCCTTGGGGGGTGTTTCAAGTTTGTTTAATTGTTTTGTATTAGTTGGTTATATGGCAGCCATTTTGTTTTCCCCTGTGTGTGTCATTTGGTTTAGCTAAACCAGTATTTAAGTTCCCCCATGTGTCATTTCAGCAGGTTAGCTTGTCTTATGTTTGGGTTGAAGTGTTGTTAATTGTTATCTTGAGTTTAGTCTATTGAGTTGACCTCTTTTATTGGTCTCCCTGTTTAAGTTTTGGCTTTGTTAAAATATCTTTTTATACTTTTGGGTCAATAAAACCTAGTGATGGGCAGATGAAGCTTCATGAAGCACTGAAGCTTTTCATCCAATTGGTTCACCCCAGCACAAAGCTTCTTGAAGCTTCATTTGCTCTAGTAGGACATCTACTGGACGTAAAAATATTAGTTGGCATGAATTTGAAAAGTGTGGCATTTTGCACACAGCCTGTAAATGTCAACAACAAAAGGAGTGTGTAAAACATGTATATTGTAGTGATGGCAGTATACTGTGTATATTTATACTGGCAGTATGGGAAATGATTATTTGGAAATGCTTAAAATGGAAATGATCATTTACTGTGAGGTGAGGTGTGGTTGGGGTGTGGACAGTGGTTGTGCTTTTGTAACGTTGAAATACGGACAGCTACAGACTGAGGCCTCAGTCCTGCCTGTTCACATTTTTTTCTGTAAAAACTAAATTTTCACTGCTTTTATGACCTTTTTAGTGGGGAGAACATAGCTAGGATTGAATGATTTAACAAATCTTTTGAATCCTTTGTCCTCCACAATGCTAAATAGCTGGGAGTCCTCAATCACCATGCTAACCAGGTCTTCATCTATTGGAGATTGTTCTCCTGAGGAAAGACAATAAAGACAAAGCACAAATATAAATATCACACACGTAACTTATTACAGTTGTATAATATTGTTATATCATTTAGTAACATTACTGCATGCTGTATTATCATTGCATTTGATGGCTCACCTGGTCTTGCTCCACAATCGGTGTTCCCCTTATTCTCATGCAAAGCTCTGTAGTGCCTAAGCATGGATGAGGTGTTGTTGTTATATCCCAGCTCCCTGGCACATAGCAAACACTTCACCTTGTACAAAAGTAAAGACAGCTTAACACAAATTATATTGCACCATCAGTATTATGAAAATACATCTTCTGTAGAAATTTACATACCTTGTTGGGAGGAATAAGATCAAAATGTTCCCACACAGGGGAGGACATCCTCCTCTTCTTAGCTGGCTCCCTTCTCTCCTGACTTTCTCTCCTCACTCTCATAAACCTCCAAACTCTCACTAACCGCAACTCTCCATCAAACACCCACATTTTGAATGAAGTCTGAGGGGTTTATATCGCTGTCATAGCTCGCGGCAAAGTTCGAACCACTTCCTGAACCAGTCACGTGGTACAGCCGGACAGCGAGGCTTCGGACGTCATCATTTTCAGCTCCTCCCATAAATGAAGCAAGCCTCGTTACGCGCATCGCGGAAACGCCCCCTCCATTACTCGACACAAGCTTTGAAGCCTCGATACAGAACGTCACATCACTAATAAAACCCCCTCTTTTTTGAATTAAACACCTGTGTCCTTTATGCTTTACTGCTTGGTCCCTGACATCGAGACTCATCAGACCAGGAAACATTTTTTTTTCAATCATCCGATTTTGGTGTGCTTGTTCAGTTCTACCATCACTCCTGTTCTTAGTTGATAGGATGGGAACCCAGTGTAGTTCTGCTGCTGTAGCACACGAGGTTCAACGTCTTGTGCATACACTAGCTGTAACAAGTGGTGATTATTTGAGTTACTGTTGCCTTGAGCTCAAAGCATTCTGGTCATGGACACCCTATGTCCTTGTGTGATTGCACGTTTTTCCCAGCGAATAAAAAAAAATACTATAGCTGTCAGGGATATTGTGGATTTCATGTTGATAATTTCAACATCATGAGATCAAAGTCTGTATGTATCCATTGTGCCTTGAACAAACAATGATCCCATTCCCCTTGATGTGTTTCTTTTATGGCTCTATAGGTCGGCCTCTGTTCAAACAAACAAGCATAGCTTATGAGGAGCCATAAAAGCTGGTTCATGTCTTTGATATTGTCGCCACCCCCAATCGGACCCTGAACAAGTGGAAAGATGGATGGATGGATGGATGGATGGATGGATGATAAAAATAACAGCTGTGTTTTTAGGCCACAGATTTTCCCATAAGTCTAAATTCCCTTGCAAATGTAAACTCTCTTAATGAAATCAAACAAAGCCACACCTTTAAATGACAAAATGTCACACCAGCTCCTTAGAGCGAAGCAGTTCAGCTTACAGACGATAACTTTGTTTACACACTTGGACATTTGTTTACAGTGTTTGATATGGTTTACTTTATCAAGTCCGCTTGGTTACATAAGACTCTGTGCTCTGATGTGTGTTTGACTACGTTCAGCCCTGTGCTTCTTTCTCTGTTTGACAGAGAAGGAAATAATTTTTGTGAGTCACCCAATGTTCACAGGTCTAAGTATAAGGGGTTATGAAAAACACTGAACAGGGTTTGCCTTTATCCCAATGGAAACCACTGGGAAATCATTTGTGTTTAACACTTGACATTTGACTTTGCTAGATCATTTCATTGGATCATTTGCTAGGTCATATTTGTAAGCCAGGGTGCGTAAGACAGATGTATCTGAAACTGATATCAGTGAAACAAGGTTTAGTTAAAAATAATAATAATAAAAAAAAACAGACAATGAAGTATAATACAATTATATATCAAATTGAGGTAGACAGATTGAGTTTATTTAGTATTAATTTACTGACAACATTACTGAGTACAAAAGATTCTGGTGTTCATCATTTCACACAAGACAGAGTTTTATTGTTAGTCTTGTAAAGCACATGTATACACTTACCAGCCACTTCATTAGGTACACCTATTCAGTTCTTAATTAATGCAAATATTTAATCTGCTAACTCAATGGCAGCAACTAAATGTATTTAGGTGTGCAGATATCATCAAGGTGACCAGTTGAAGTTAAAACTGAGTATCAGAATGAGGAAGAAAGGTGATTTAAGTGACTTTGAACGTGGCATTGTTGTTGGTGCCAGATGGGCTGGTCTGAATATTTCAGAAACTACTGATCTACTGTGATTTTCCCAGAAAATCATCTCTAGGTTTTTAGAAACTAGTCTAAAAAAAGAGAAAATATCCAGTGGCAAAAATGTCTTGTTGATGCCAGAGGTCAGAGAAGAATGCTTTGAGCTCAAGGCAGCAATAACTCAAATAGTCATCACTTGTTACAGCTAGTGTATGCACAAGACGTTGAACCTCGTGTGCTACAGCAGCAGAACTACACTGGGTTCCCATCCTATCAACTAAGAACAGGAGTGATGGTAGAATTGAACAAGCACACCAAAATCGGAAAACAGATGATTGAGAAAAAAATGTTTCCTGGTCTGATGAGTCTAAATTCTGACCCTACCAAATGTTACAGAAGAAATCAAGTGTAGACAACATAAATGCCAAATAGCCCATCTTTGCTTGTATGAGTGGTTCAGGTTTTTGTTGGCGGTGTAATGGTGTGGGGGATATTTTCAAGACACACTTTGGGCATAGCATTTGCCACCAACTGAGTGTCGTTTAAAGCCACAGCTTACCTGAGTACTGCTGCTGGCCATTTCTGTACTTTTATGTCCACAGTGTACCCATCTTCCAGCATGATAAGATGCAGTGTCACAAAGATCAAATCAACCCAGACTAGTTGAACATGTTACTGAGTTCACCGTACTCAAATGGCTTCTATAGTCACAAGATCTCAATTCATTAGCACACTTTTGGAATGTGGTGGAACGGGATATTGTCATCATGGAAGACCAGCTGGCTCATCTGCATAAACTTGTCAAATCTGTGTCACAATAAAGTCAGGTATGAGGGAAAAAGTGGGTCCAATCTCGTATTTGCAATGTTGTAGTAAGTAAGGAATGTGTTATTTATATATCACCTTTCAACAGAAAGATCCCAACAAAATACCAGAGCGTTAAAAAAAAGAAAAAAATAAGAGTACAGTGAGTCTTTCTGTGTTTTGTAGGCCCAAGCAGATCACATTTTTTGCTGTCTGCAACCCAGGATTATGGAAATAGTTTTATCTGAGTTAACTCACATTATATCAGTTCGTGGTAGGGTATCTTATTTGGATGTGATGTCTCACCAAAGCACCGCCCAACCTTCCTAGAAAAAAATGTGTGTGTGCATGCATATGCATGGGTGTATTCAAATAAGGAAAATATGTATGGGAAATTCCAAAGTGTTCGCTCACAGGGTGTCGCTTTATGGTTGGGATTTTCTCCAGAATATTGTAGGGTCTTTAACTTACAGTATAAAACACATTGAGGAGATTGCGGTTGTGATTTGGTGCTATATACAATAAATAATCCTGAATTGAACTGAACTAAATACTATGTATGCATGTACAGCAATTGTTAGTTTTGCTGGAGATGAGGAAGATGTGTCTACATGTCTCCATGCTTTTATTAATATGCATCGGTCTAGTGGAATTGAGCAACATATTAGTAAGAGAAATATGGAAAAGTAGCTGTAGGCTCTATGACTAGAAACAAAGTATTCCACCTGGCAGGGAAGCTGGCCAGAGGCTGACAGAAACATGGAGATAGGATGTCAGGGCAATTAAAAAGTCCACTCAAGCATCAGCTGTGGAAGAAGAAAGGGTTAACTTCTAGGTAGAAGGCACAGCCAGAGAACCAACAGGTTGTTGACAAGAAGAAATCCATGCCTTCCTTCTAACATCAGGAGATATGTTGGGGTTAATGGAGCAAAGAATTAATGAATGGTCGTCCCAGGCTGACAATGCAGTATGTCTGCCAGAGGCTAGTTGTCTGATTGGTGGAGGAGTGAAGATCAGAGAGTCTCAGGCTGAAAACTCTCTTTTGCTAGATATTAAAATGGTTAAACACGCTCAGACTCTCTTTCCCCTCCAAACATTCAAATAGATTTTTCTGCTGATGAATAATATCAGACACTTACAAAAAACACACTGTTGTCAATTTCTCATCAGGATTATGAACGCATGCTTTAGAAGATGTCAAACAGGTCTGTGTCAATAAAAGATGAATAGGTGTTTTAAACAAACAGACAATGGGAGTCTATTGTCTCTCCTTCAGTGGGGAGGAAACACACTCACTGTTTTCACAAGGAACACTGTGATCATCTAAGCATGTGTTGCTGACGTATGTTTCTAAAAACCCATGTGAAATTTATCTACTGATCCACGTCCTGCATGTAACAGTAGTTAGTTAATGTATAACTTGACTTGTCAATACCTTTCCTATTTGCTGTGGTTAAAGGGCACACAGATGTAAAATCCTTAAAATGTTGTATTAGGACCTGTATCACATTATTGCAAAAATATAAAACTCAATTTGTGATTTATAGTGTGTGTGTGTGTGTGTGGGGCGGGGGTCACATGTATGAATTATTCCTTATCAACATATGACACCTAACCCTAAGGCTCTTAGACGAGGATAACTCATTAAAAAGACCTCAGCTAGCCATTATTTTTCTGTCTTTACCCTTAAGGAGAGACAGATTCTAGTTTATCACTTTCTCTTCCGGGATGGATTTGAATGCCTTAAGGGCAGAAACACAGAACAGCAGCAAAGAGGTGTGGCCACACAGCTCCAATGACAGGTAGACACAAGGAGGAGCTACATTACCTGTGCAGAGCTGGCGGCCAGTGCACAGGGAACAGTACACCTGTTGTACTTCCCAGGCTCTAGCTCTTTTTTTTGTTTGTTTATTTTTTTTCGCTCTGTTTCCTTGTGTCTCTTTCTTTCCTTGCCTTTTTTTGATTTTAGTCTAATAGCAAAGCCTCATGATGGATCCCAAGGAGGGCGGTGGAAGTGAGAAGGAAAAGGAAAAGGAGAAAGTGATTAAAAGGAGGAACCGGCCTGTGTTCCTGCGTTACCTGGAGAGGAGAAAGACGGACACAATCGTAGCTGATGACACGGACAAAGGTGACATCAACCTGGGGACGCTGGTGAGGAGGAGTCAGTCTGACAAGACAGAGTACAGCGCCAAACTTAAAGGTACAGCAACTAATGATGTCCCTCAGGGATCAAAACTATGGCAACAACTTATACGCGCAACTGTCCTTCTGAAAAGTCTCTGCATTTCAAACATGGTGATAAAATGCTGTGTGGGAGAAGTTCAGACAAATAGATCTGAATGTAGACGGGCTGTAGGAGCAGCATCGATGGCTTTCGGGCAAATAGTGATCACACACACATACGCACACACAAAAGTGTGGGCCGCTCTGCACCCTGAACCTGTTGTGTTAATATGTGTTGAGCAGGCGATACTCCCACAGGGATGAAGCCACATATGCAAAGTGTGCTCCAAACTCAGGCACAGAGGAGTGGCTTAAAATTGTTCCAGGCCAGCTTGTAAACAAGGCCAGTGTTGTGCGATGGGGGGGACTTTGGATCTTTTTTTTTTTTTTATTTAAAATGTTGGGTCTTAGTTTTGATCACAGTGGCCGTAGCATTTAAACCAAAAACCATGGGAGGCATAAGCCAGCTGCAATAGGAAATGAGCTGTGAGAAACAATTGTCAATTCAGCTGTGTGTTGCCTCATTACTACTGCTGACACAGTCTTTTCATTCTAACACATAGTAGTAAGTAAAACTGGATTCCCCTGTCCTTAAAGTGCAGTCAGTGCCTGGGAATGCTCCCTGCCGATGACATCAATCATCAGCAGGGGGTTGATATGAAAGATTAGGTAAGTATGTAGGCTTTCCTGTGCCACTTGTTCTTTGTCTTCTTTTTCATTGAACAATGCTCATCACATGACAACATGACTGCACCGTGGTTCAAATAACTGTCTAATAGTGCAGTCTAACCTAGTTCCATCTTGGTGTTTTGTGGATAACAACACCTTTCACACACACACTTTTGTCTTTTCAGAAGATGTTAAGTTTATATGAGACATAACCACTCTTCATCCCTTTGTACTTTCTACTTTCAGAACCTGCATCATGGCAGGCTGAGTTGTACAAAAAACACTGTGATGTTTTGAGTAAACTATTTACCCACGCCTTTTGACTTCACCCTCAGGGAAACCAGCAGCATTACATATTTACACCAATGCAAATATTGACAGAACGATGACTTCACTGAAAGAGGAAACATATGACTTGCTGCTAGAAAGTCTCTTCTCATATGCTTGCCAGACAGGTTGGTCAAGCCATAGAGCCATGGCAACAATGACATCAATATGTCTAATTATTTACCGCAACTAAATAAAATACTTCCAACAATGATTTACCAGCAAAAAACGCCACAGGACAGTAATGGAACAGATAAAACTACCTATTTGTTTGTAGTTTCTGAAGTCTTTCTCGCCTGTTTTCTAACTTTCAAATAACTTCAGGCATTTAAAAAACAATTTAATTTATTGTGTCCAAAGTATTTCTCCTTCCCACTGATTGCCACAGGGGCCTGTGCTATGCGGATAAGTCTGTCATGTCATTTTTCTTGATGGTGATACATGATACACTGTGGCCTTCATTCTTTCCTGTCCACTCTATTGGATCCCTTTCACTGGACTGAGCAGTTAAAAACGCCCTGTATTTGCTTTCATGAGAACTCCGATCCTAGTAACCATACCTCACCAAACATAATGCCGGCAGAAGGATAAGTTGAAATGTCCCGCCTATTCTTGATCCATGTTTTTTTTTTTTAAACTCTGTGGAGGGAACCTTTCAAGGTCAAGTTTGAATGAGACAGACGACGTGTTCAGTTCAAAGCTCTGGAAAGGAACCGGGATTCATTTAACACATTAAAACCTTTTACAGTGGCAGGAAAATATCTATTTATGACTATAATATATATATATATATAGTATATGCTATACCATGTAATGACCAGGTGAGGTGGCTTCAGTATAGTTACTGTGCAAGTAGAGCCTTCACAAAGACAACCACATTTTAACCACATGTTAAAATATACTAAAATACTATAAAATACTTAAAGTATTTTAGGAAGGAAGAACATTGTATTCCAATTAATTATATTCCTTCAGTGACTCTTATGTCACTGAAGGAATATAACTGAAGGAATTGTGTGAAGCTCTTGTTGAATTGGCAAAAAAATCAGTCAAATAAATCATGACTAACCACTGCAGATTCATTTTACAGTTTCACAAGGCTGGGAAGCAAGGTGAAACTGTACGCAGCAGATCTCTGGAGTCACTCACCGATGCTGAACACTGCTCCCATTCATAAGAGAGCAAGTACCGGCCAGAAACACAAGATGCATTCTGCGTAGCTTCAATAAAGGGCATCTGTTTCGTCATCTTCAGTCTGCACCAGCAGGCAATGGCCATGTTACTCAAGCTGCTGATATATAGATGTAGTCATCTTTTGCAAATGGTTCCTTGGATGCCCCCCCCCCCCAAAATACAAGAAGCTCTTGGTAATATTTGTACACTAAGATGAACTTCAACTTTTTAGAGTTTGCAGTGTTTACTCTTGTGTGTGTAATGCATAACCTGAGGCTGACGGAATACATTTGTTTAAATGTGCATGCGTGACTGTGTGTGTGTTTGTTCATCAAAAACATGTGAATCAGTGCTGATGTGTGTGTTGGTGTATTTGTACGTGTGTACTCATAACTACACCCCCCCCCCACACACACACACACACGCAGCAGATGGAATGCCTGAGCACGCTGTAGGATTACATCAGTGGCACGATTAGTTTTGCAACCTGACACAGGTCTTGCAGCCTTCTGTCTCTCCCCCCCCTCTTTTCATCGTGCTCTCGCAGCAGAGGAGGAAGCAGTGTGTGGTGTCGATTAGGCAGCAAGGAAGCATCCCTCTTCCCTGAGCAGACACTCCTGCCTGCCATGCAAAGCACAGAGCAGCCACAGACTGATTAGGCAGCAGAGCAGTTAAAAAAAGAAGCAGAAGTCAGCCTGACTGGCATGTTAAGTGAAGTCTCTTGGCATTCAAGTCAAAATAATTAGATCACTGTGAAATAAAGAATGCTGCTTAGGCATCAAGAGGATGTGTTACAGTTTTTTCAAAGCATCGCACAGCTTATGGCGCCAGGGTATTTACCCAGATTTTAGAAAATGTCACATAGATGGCTTAAAATGGTAGAAAACATATAAAATTAGCTCATTAATGTTGTATAATCTGTGTGACTCATTAGGACAGATGCTACGATTGTGATGTCAAATAAAAACCTTTCCGAAATTTTAACGTTTGACTGTCTTTTACTTTTAGAGAAAATGACACCACGTGGTCTGTCCCCAATCCCATCTCCGGCCGTTGACCCAGAGGAGTTGCGTGCGAGGAAGATGAAGCGCAGGGCAAAAGTCATTCAGGAACTTGTTCAGACTGAAAAGGACTTCCTCACTGACCTGGAGCTGTGCATTAGAGAAGTGGTGCAGCCTCTGCGAAATCTCATGGTAGGTGCTTTTCACGATCCTCACTAAAATCTCTTGTAACCTTACCGCTGACAGATATCCATATACGCTCATTGGCCGCTTTGTTAGGCACACCTGTTTAAGTCCTTGCTCGGGCATATAGCTAATCAGCCAATCAAATGGCAGGAATTCAGTGTGTTTAGACATGAGATATGGAGAATCAGAATAGAGAAGAAAAGTGATTTAAGAGACTTTGATTGTGGCATGGTTGTTGGTGCCAGTAGCAGGCCTGGTCTGAGTAATTCAAAAACTGCTGATCTATTGGGATTTCCCCACACAACCATCTCTAGGGTTAACTTAGACTTGTCCCAAAAACAAAATATTTTCAGTGAACAGCAGTTTTGAGTAAATAACATGGCCAGAGAATGGCCAGTCTGCTCTCAGCTGACTGGAACGCATCGATAACTCACATAACCACTCATTACAACCAAGAAGAGCATCTCTGAATGCACAGCGCATTCAACCTTAGAGCAAATGGGCTGCAGCATCAGAAGACCACACTGGGTGTCAACTAAAACAATTTTCAATAGACGAAATGAGTGTCAATTTCTGCTGCGATATTCAGATGATAGAGTAAGAATTAGGTGTAAATAACATGAAAGCATGGATATATCCTGCATTGTTTCAGTGGTTCAGGTTGGTGGTTGTGATATCAGTGTGGGGGAAATACTTTGGCTCACTTTGGGCTCCTTACTACCAGTTGAGCATTGTTTAAACACCACAACCTACCTCAGTGTCTACCAATTTATGACAACAGTGCATCCATCTTATGATCATGTCATTATGAATGTTTCCAGCACCTTGTAGAATCTACGCCAAAAAGAATAAAACACATTATTAAGGCTAAAGGGGATATTAGCAAGGTATACCAAAAAACCTGTCTGGTGTATGCGACAACAACAATGAAAATCAGTGCCAATGTAAACCTCAGTTCAAATTCTTAAACTATACGCTGAGCATTTGATAGAAGGTCATGAATCTCTGCTTAAATGTCAAAACAAAGCAAAGCCTGGTCATTTAAATAACATCAACCTTTGGTTTAACAATACTCAGTTTAACTGACGTGTGGGTAGAAAATGCACTTGTACATTTTGAGTCTGCTGGGTTGCAGGTTGTGGATGTGGATCGACTGTTCACCAACATGGAGACGGTGTGTGAGGTCTCTGCAGCACTCCTTCACAGACTGCACGAGGCCATGGCTGACCCTGATCCAGAAGCCGTTGTCATAGGTAACGCTAGTCTAGTTTCTGAGTGACTGACAAGCTGTCTGACTGAAGCAGTTTTGTCTTTGGCGATTGTTGCTGGTCACATCAGTAGTAAATGAAACATGTTGTCTCCCATTTTAATTTAAAGGAGACGTATTTATCCAGGCAAAGGCAGCTTTAGAAGATGTATATAAGATTTACTGTTACCATCATGATGAGGCTAACGCATCCCTCAAATCCTATGAGAAAGATGAAGAAATCAAGCAACATTTTACCACATGTGTATTAGCACTGAAGTAAGTTAAGCCACTTTCTCTAAATGATTTTCACCTTTATTATTTTTTTTATGTTTATTATTATGTATTCCAAAAATTATCCTTTTCTGTTTGTAATCTTCTTTCTTTTCCTTTCAGGAAAATCTATGATAAAGAGTAAGTGTAGTTACTGGCAAAATTTTTGCACTATGTATTTTTTGTTATTACTTTAGCTTTGATAGCTGATTATTGGCTATTATGCACATTTGCACAGAGGGAAACCTAATTTGTTGGATATGGGTTCACTGCTCATCAAACCCGTTCAGAGGATCATGAAGTACCCATTGCTTCTTGGGGAGCTGTGGCACGCCACGCCTGAAGACCACACCGACTATCAGCCGACGCAGGAGGCATTCACAGCTGCCAAGATCATAAATATTAACATCAATGAATTCAAAAGACGCAAGGACATAGGTGAGATTTCATTCACACTGACATACGTGAGGCAATTTTTATTCATAATGTGTGTTTGTAAAAAAATGCATCTATATGAACGGCTTTAGCAAAACTGCAAATTTATTTTGTGTACCGGTATGTGTGTTTTATACACGATCCATACCAAATATATCCATACCAAATCTGATCAGACCTGTTCCCCGGCTTTTTGTTGATTCTCAGTTATGAAGTACAAGAGGTTGGAGGATGACGGCACACTGAGGGGAAAATTAAACAAGTTTAACATCCACTCCATCAGGAAGAAGGGAGACAGGTTTGCCGGTTATCTCAAAATCCTCGCGGGTGCTGATACACAGGTAAAACAAAGTGACAGCAAACTTTTTCCAGTTCATTCTCCACTCTTTATAGCTAATATGAGCTATACAGAGGAATAATTGGCTATTAGTATGTTTATGTGTAAGTGATGTGTTATTTCCGTAGGTGAGAGATGAAGTGTTTGACAGAGAGGAGAAGCTTTTCAGGAGTTTAGAGAAAGCTGCGAGGCAACTGGTCAAAAACGTTCAATGTTACCTGCAGTACACTCAGGTAAGTACATGTTTGACCATTTTCTTTTGCAAAATATGCATAATATATAATTTGGCTTATTTTAAGGTTTGTTTTTCCATGTTTCCTGCAGGAGATGGTGTCTGTAGCTGTTCAGAGTGTGCAGGATGTGAAGAACATAGTCAAGGATTCAAACAAAAATGATGGCAATGGTTTGGTCCACGACAATGGCTACGATCCCTATAAGGTCTTTGTAAGTGTGCTATTTGTTGTCCTTCAGTGCAAAAATGTTTCCAGTTTGCTTTTATATTTGTATCACTGCATGATATTCTGTGCCAGTGTCAAAGTACACTCTTCATCTCCACTTTGAGAAAACTGCTGGGCCTCAAAGATGCGTCATAGAAAAAGATTTTGCAAAAAGATCTCTCTCTTTTTATTTTTAAGGAGATGCTCACAAAACAAAACTGTTTATATGTACAAATTAAATAAGTATGTTATGAGCTACACAAACTAATCTTCATTTCTTTCCTTTTGCCATGTTTTTCCCCCAGAGAGACAATTTGGAGCACTTGGTGCTCACCCCCCTCTCCTCTCTGCACGGCATGTTCACAGCCCCTCAGAAGCTCATCCAAAAACGCTATGACAAATTACTAGATTACTGCAGTCGCCTGGAGCGCTCTTCCTCTTTTTCATCCTCTTCTTCCACCACTTCTTCCTCTCTTTCACCGGCATCAGAAGACCCACCAGGTCCAGCCAAGAGAGACTACGAAGCTCTCAATGCTTTGCTAGTGGAAGAACTGCAGAGGTTCAACACAGCTGCATACACTATCCTGACTAACAGTGTGGTGTTTCTAGTGGCGCTACTTAGAGGGCTGATGAATAATGCACTGATGGGTGCTCCATCAGTGCACCAGCTACCAGTAAGGATACATCTACAAATATCCCATTTGGAAGACTTTAAAGGTTTTTTAAAAAATAAAAGAACAATAAAGCTAACCTGTGTTATGTTTGCCTTTTCAGCCTCCGCTGTCAAACATTGCTGAGGTCCAGAACAGCATCATGGATGAGCTGAATAATCTGACTTTTGTCAAGGACAATGCACAGAAGTTAATGGAGCGAAAAGTCAGCTTTGAAAAACGAGACAGGAAAACTGCGGTAAGAAAGCTGAACAGACTAATCTCACCTTTACGTAAAGCCTCAAGTGTGTGATTTTAAAACCTCTGGTCTGAGGATTTTTCCATTCGTCACTGATCACAGGTTAAAACAAATGTGCCATAGTCTTCAGTTTTGAGAAAATTCAAAAAGACCTTTGTTTTTCCAAACTCTGACAAAATCAGTCGCAAGGCATAAATGCTCAGTTATACGCATCACAGATCCCAGGCTATGATGAAGCTAAGTACTTGATTCAGGAGATAGGCATCAGTCTCATTTGCAGGATTGTGTAAGTGTGTTGACTCAACCATCATTTCTCTATAATTTGCTTCAGAAGACCAGACTTTCTTCTTTTTAAAGTGCTCTTGAGCAAAAGTTCTCCAGGCTTCTTACGGTCTTTCAAAGTTTTTCTTTGGGCATTGGCTGCTTTTTCCCTGCTATTTCAATTTGAGTGTAGTTCTTGTACCTGATCTTTTATTTTTTGCATGTTTACTCAGCAAAGACTGAACTTTGCGTCATTCAAGCATAAAAAACAAAACAAGTAAAAGGATGCACCAGCGTTGTGTCTGTTACCAGATCTAAATGGGGCTTGGGAGCACTTTTTTATTAGCAGCCTTTCACAAAAACACATCATTAGTTCCCATTTCTTTAGCCAACTCTATGAAATTGTCAAATGTAGCACAGTTTTACAGGCATAAAATGGTATTTTTGCACCAACAAGGTGATTTCCAAAAACTATTAGCCCAAAACTTGGCATATCTTGGGATGGTGTGCACTGTATCCCCAAAAACTTGAGGAAATTAAACAAATAGAATACAATAGAAGAAGTGACAGGACTAAAAAACGAAGTCAGTGAAAGTCATGTCCTTAAGAAATGGATGCCAAGAAGCCATTCTTACAGAAGGGAAACAGGGAAAAAAGGCTGAGGTATTCTAAATTACATAAGAATTGGGCTGAAAATCTGTAACAGTTAGTCTTATTGGGGGAAGTATCCAAATTTTACAATACGTACAGAGGAGGTCATGAGAGAGATACAGCCATCAGTAAAACACTGTGGAGGCTCAAGACTTTTGCACAGTACTGTATATTGGCATGCTCATTGGTCTGCATACGCATATACACTAAAACATCTGCACCTATATTAGAAGGCTCTTTTTCTTGAGCACGTGAATAGATGTGTTTGAACGTCCTAGCTCCAGGATCATATTACCATTCACCCTCCCTAGATTACCCTTGTGTACTGTTACCTAACACTCCTACGTAAACCTGCACACCACATACCCGCTTCAAATATTTACGGCAACACTTCGTGTTGTGCTGTCCTTCAGGTGCCGGAGGTGCAGCATCAGACCGAGGAACAGCGTGCCTGGCTGCTGGCAGAATACCCAGTGAACCGACTGTACCAGTTGAAGAGGAAGTGCAATGGCTGCCAGGAGCAGGACCTGAGCCTGCTGGAGGGAGAGCTGGTAGCTCTGATTGAGGACACAGATCCGATGGGCAGCAGCAGCCGCTGGCTGGCACACACTGGAGGCAAGTGTGTGTGTGTGCACGTGTAGTACTGTTAGTAAGACACACACCGTGGATTAAGTTATCACACTGGATCATCTGCAAGTATGGGTGCCACAGGTTTTATCTAATGCATTTTTCTCTGTGAAAACACTCACACCAAACTTTACTTTCTGGCCTTGATAAGTCAGCAGATGAGAATTTGTCCCAGGAGCTCCTGTGCTGTCATGGTTGCTGGTTGCCTCTGGAGATCGTTGCCTCACAACAATGCCGGCTCCATAGCTTGTCTCTATCTCTGCTTTGCGTCTCATAGAGGCACCTGAGATCCCAGCATCTTGCTTGGAACAAACTGCTGTACGCAGTTGTATGCAGTGTTACTTAGAGTACAAAGACTTTTCCCCTGGGGATTCAGAGACAAGGATGAAGAGATATCACTGGTGCTCATCTTTGTACTCTGAAATAACAAGTTCTTTTTTAAGAACACTAGAAAAAAAATAGTGTGTGTATGTTTCTTGGCGTAAAGTACATTCTTCACAGGGATAACAAGCATTCCCAGGAAGTTGTTGTTCTTCCTTCTGTTGATATCAACACTATGAATATGCGGGCCTCATATTTACACACTCTTCAGTAACTCACTGGAACTGGATTCGAGACTTGTGTAAGCAAGTGCTCTGTGGCCTCTGGATGAAGCCCCTTAACACTCACTGTCATACATCTCTAAGATTGCTGCTTTGATCCCATTGTGATTTGAATGGATTATTTTCTTGTGCCAATCAAAAAATATGAATGAAAGACAAATGAAAAAAATAACAGTGGCTTTAAAAGATTACGTTTCTGGCAGAAGATGCCATATTGATATTTTTCTATAACATCCATAATAATCTGCAGGGCTACATATAAAGAGAGATTAAGCTTTTTTTTTTTTTTTTTTTAAATAAAGCTTAAAAAAAAAAAAAGCTTAATTTTAGTGAACCTGACAAACTATCTCTGTGTCCCTTGTCAGGTATGCAAGGCTATGTCTACTCCACCTTCCTGAAGCAGTACAACCCTCTGAGGGACTCGCAGCGGGCAGGCCAGATGGCCAAAGAGCAGCCCCAGCAGCAGCCACCTGCTACGGTGGATGAGGACTTTGATGACCTGAGTCTGTTCGTGTCAGGAAGCGGCAGCAGCAGCCTGCGCAGCTTCAAGCTCAGCGCCACTGACAGTTGCTCAATTCTCTCGGGCCTGCAGGGGGAGCTGGAGAGCACTGAGGACACGGAGGACACAGTGGACTCGGAGGCTCAGCAGGTGTGTGTGGTGGTCTGCCAGCTGATCAGTACTGCTCTCACAGTGTCATATTAACATATCGCACTACTTAGCTCCATAGAGGATAACCTAACAGTTAAGGTCAGAGTAGCTGTATACACTGAAGTTAGAAAAAAAAAAGAAGACTGAAATTCAAGGTCAGAAATAAAACAACAACAACAACAAAACACACATCACATAGACCTTAAAAAAACTGATTTAAAAAAAAAAAAAAAAAAAAAGGCTCAGCCAATAATAACTAATGGTTTACACGAGCCACAGCTGTGAATTATGGGTTATTGCAGCGCGTAGGTAAACGAGGACCGCAGGTATATAGACTCGATCAGCAGAAGATGAGTCACTCTAAAATCACGTCTAATGGCTTCACCCTGTCTGCTGACATTAAATTTAATTGTTTTTAAAATAGCATTACATGGTGAGATTGCTGTCACTCAGCAGCACTCGTAGGGTTCGTCCTTGGGGCCTTTGACTGAAATACATCTCTGATCATCATCGAGTTAAAAGGTCTTGAAATACATAAAAGATTATAAATAAAAACTGACATAGGTTAATGGATCGCAGCGAGTGAGAATCAGTATTGGTGTTACTGCTGTGTTTTGCCAGGAAGCTTAACACTGCCACCTTCTGGATTAACAGGAGTGCCTACATATTCCTTCATGATGCCTTTTGTTTTAGGTTTTTGGATTGAATCTTAGCTTTTTGCTTTTAACACATTTTAAAAGCGATAATTGCATCTGCCTTTGCTCACACCTAAACTGGGTCTGTTTCCACAGTATTACGCCGTGTATGCATTTCAAGCCCGATGCGAACAGGAACTGACCCTGCAGGAGCACCAGCACGTTCGCATCCTTCAATTCTGTGACCTGGGAGGTAACAAGGAGTGGTGGTTGGCTGAGGCTAACGGACAAAAAGGATACGTCCCGGCCAACTACCTCGGCAGGATGTCCTACGCCTAAAACACCCAATTCTGAGCATCAGTTTACCGTTTTAACAAAATGTAATTGAACCAAGCTACATTTCTGCTTGGCGAGCATCCCAACAGATATTATTATCATACCATAGTGTTGATGTTGAACCTGCTTGGCCTTCAGAAGATAACAAGAGAGCTCACTAATGGAGCTTGACCAGTGATCTGTGATGAATGTGGAGAATTATAAAAGCACAGGGCACTGTGCTGAGCACTTTTTATACTTCAGTGTTGTCGAGTTCATATGAATAATGAAGTGATTTATTAATGAAGTACATTTTTATATATAAAAATATATGACGTGATTTATAGATAGAGTATATGTTTTATGTGAAATGATTTATATGAAGTTTTATTCACCGTTTGCCCTGAAATGAAGAAATACGTTCAAAGTCGTTGATAACGTTATGAATAAAAACTGCCTCTGTGGTTATTGCTGTTCTGGTTTATTCTCCATTCTCCGTTTCTCCCAATAAAGCTGAATGACTGAATTGAGACAGTCACAATAAAGTCAAAGCTACTGCGAGTATGTAAGAACAGGATATTTAATGACACTAACTGATAAAAAGTGACATGACACTTTTTTCACTGGTTAGATTTGTAAGGACAGGATGAGGCACACGAGTCTAGCAGCATTTAAACAAAGTGAAATTCAAGTATTTAACTCAATGGTGTTACTTGATGTACAACTGCTCTTGAAATAGAAACGTAATGCTCTGGCACTCAACCGGCCCTCTTTGAACATTTATTTTCCCCTTTCCTCACAACTCTTTCTCCTTTCACTCAGTCCTCACTCACTTCTTCAGTTTCTTCTGCGCTGCTTTCTTCTTCACCATTTGTAACCGCTTCATGGCGTTAAGCTGGGACTCTTGGGTTGTAGGTAGTTTGTCCCCAGGTGCAGCCTTTGACCCATTCCCATTGTTTCCATTACCTCCTCCGTTACTGCCTCCATTGCCTCCAGTCTGGGAGCTGTTAGGAGAGCCGGCCCCTGACGAAGAGCTGCCTTTGCTTTGGCCTTCACCGCTCGATGACCTATTCAACGGCTGCTTACCCAGAGTCAGAGGTGGAGGCGGTTTCAGGTTTGCCTGACTGGAGCCGTTTCCATTGCCGCTCCCAGATATCTTTGCACTCCCAAGCCCCGACTTTCCTCCAGCTAGCCCAGATAACCCAACAGGCTTCTGTCCAGAAGGAGTTGTCAAGGTCTTGCTGCTCCCACTTGGGCCTGAGGAACCTAGTTTGGTGCTAGCAGGAAGAGATGGGCTCGTTTTGGCGCCAAATGCAGCCCAGCCGGTAAGACCGCTGCCCGAGGAGGAGGAGCTGCTGCTGGTGGGATTGGCTGAAGTGGCTGGTGGCTGCATGGGAAAAGGTTACTGTCATTATTAGAGTGTAATACTGACTAATAACAAACTACTAACTACTTGGATTTTCTTTTCATCTCTTTCATTTATGTTTTATTATTTGAGAACAAGTCCCTGTTGCTCCCACTTGGGCCTGAAGAACCTAGTTTGGAGCTTTAGTTTTCAAAAAACCCATTTGTCCTTCAGTGGCCACCATAGCTAAGATTATACAGTTGAATTAGGAGGGTTAGGAAAACAGTATTCAGCTGAATACAATCCATTTTTAACTGACGCTTTTGTACAGGACTTGAAGGCTTCATTGTCTATCGATGATGTGCTTGGGTCACCCCTATTCTTGTCACATCAATGCACTTTTGGCCCAATTCAGGAAGAGCTTCTCTGTTAAGAAAACTAGTTGTCCAAATGCATGCAGGGTTGTGTTTATGGTTCCCAACAGTCAGAGCTGACTGATTACTGTGAATAGTCCTGTGCCTCAAAATACAATTTTGGGGAAGAAGTCACAATGCCTTTATCTAACTAACTCCAAAAGACCATTCATCTATCTAGGACACCCAAGGCCAACAGTTTGGTAACAATGACATGACTGGAGCTTGTGCTATTTGACTGCTGGCGGCAGAGCTGACCACCAGACAAGTTGGCAGAGCAATGAACCCTGATTGCAACTCAACGAAAACACTGGGAGTTGAGTGACAGAGAGGTCACTTCTTTAGACCGAAGAAGTCACTTGGATGGGTGACAGAAACATTTCTCCTACTGAAAACGCTACGTCCAGATGAATAGAATCAACTTCCTGGGTGATCTTTTAACTGCTCCCAAAATCTGATCCAAGTACGCTTGAGGTGCTTTCAATTATTGTGGTCCTAATCTTGGGAACAAGCAGCCTGCTGACTCAAGTTCAATTACATCTGTGTGCAGATTCAAAAATGGACTCAAAACCTTTCTCTGCACACAGGCCTACAGTTAATATGCGTTATTCTTTTTTTTGTTCTCTTAAGCATTTTTCACTGATTTATGGTGTTAAGTCTTCTTTTTCTGTATTAAACACACTGAGCTTTAATATAATGAAATGTACTATATAAATAAAATTGTCGTTGTCACTGGTGCGTTAGTAAATTTATTACCAATAATCTCTGCAGGCACTTTTTGTGAGTTTCAACCTTCTTGTACTCAATTATAATGTGACTGAACATATATTAAAGAAGTTTGCTGGAGGCAGAAGGTGAACAGATGATTACAAAAATGAAAATGACCTATAAATGCAAGAAAAGGTTCTTTGCATCAGTCTGTGAACTGCAAAGCAGAAGCATCAAATTACCAGCCTCTGCTTTGTTACGGCATCTGATTAAAAATAAAAGCCTATAAGCAGGAAAAACAACAACAACATACAGCGCAGTTGCAGTTTCTTAAATATCAAGTAAAAATGTGATTCCTCAGCTACTCACGCCGCGTCCTGCTTGCCTGAGCAATACTTTTGCTGCAAACTATGAAAACTCTTACACCTCACGGTAGAAGTATTAACATAATCAAATCTGTGACTACAGGGTATCATGTTTGCTATCAAAATAACTTTTTGGTGAACTCCATTAAGTGAAAGCGCTCTGAAAAGTTTTAAACCCATTCCCTCTGGAGAAATGGCACCGTGCTGGAACGCTGATCCTTGAAAATAAGTTTACACTTTCTGCTCATTTTCCTCTGCGGGGATTTATGCAGACTTCCTTTCACAGCAGCTTTGCACTCTGACTGCAACTGCTGTTCTCTCCCTTGCAGTCCCAAGTAATTTACGGATGTGAAATCATAACTTTTTCTTGTCTGAGAAGGAGGAGAACGTGAGACGACACAAAGGCTGTGTATAAACATTCGCATTAACAATGCACGTCGATGGAAGCCATAACGAGTTAACACATACCTTCACTTCTGTTCTTTTGAATGCTTGGAAGGTGCTGGCTGTGTCAGTTTTGGGTTTAAGCTCCGTCTTTTTCACTAGTGTGTCTTTTACAACAGGTGCTGAAGATGCAGACGCAGGGGACGGCTTCTGTGGAGGTTTCTGGGCCTTGTGGACAAAAACAAACAAACAACTTTTCACTTAAAAACAAACCAAGCTCGCTGAATCCAAATACAAAGCTGATACTGGAAGATAATTTACTTTCCTCACCATACGCTTCATTTGCCTGGTACATCGGGCGCAGTACCACACAAGCCGTGGGTCATTGACTTCTTTGTCGGTCACCTGGGGCTTGTGGCAGTCCTGGTGGTACAGGTTATGGCATTCTTGGCACTCGACCAGCTGGTTCCCCATGGTCACGGTCATTTGTCTTAAGGAATAAAAACAGCAGGAAAGTAAAGACATATGGCAGGGACACATAATTAATTTGCTAACACGTTTACCTGTTTAGGTTGACGATGGAGTAAAATGAATCTCAATAATTTAAAGTGGAAAAAGTTCCAAGTACAATTTTTTTTCATATGCTATAATCCTACTGGATTTCTGATATGCTGTTGTTGTAATTAGCATTTATTCTATTTATCTATTTTGTATGTGGATTTTTTTAGGTTGGTATCTGTTGTGGACAGGAAAAGCAAGAATTTCATTGGCTCACTTTGGGACAGAAAAAACATGTTTCTTTACTCGGCATATGATAATAAAAGGTTAAAAAAAATAAAACTTGGGACGGCAACTCAAAAATTTACCATATCTACAAATATTCAACATGTACCTGCAAACCACACAAGCCAGGCCCATTTCCATGGCGAAGTCATCGGCGCTGGTCTCATCATCATTTATGTTTGGCAGCAGGTCTTTGCTCGTCTGCACAGTGATCGGAGAAGAGCGATTCTCCTGTTTCTCCAAACGAGGCTTTTTCGGGGGGTCCACCTCACCCAAGTCAACCCTGATCTATTTTTTCAGGAAGACAGAAAGAGCACATTTTAGACATGGCATGTTGGCATCACTGACAAACATTTTCAAACTGCATCTACTTCACTGTAACACTAGTACTCTTCTATGTAATAGTACATACGTATGCTTCTCAGATTTGCAGGAAATTTCTGAACTCAAATTTATTTAACATGTAAGTAGCTCTGACCTACTCTGAGCTGGTTCTCTACCTTGATTGATTGATTACTCCTCCACTTTTCACCATAAAAAAAGGTTCATTGTTTTACTAAAATATCTATTCATTCCTTTTCCCCCCTCAGTATAAGGAGAGAAGCTCCCTTTGATTTGCCCGCTACAGCCATGCACTGAACTAAAAATAAATTTAAAAAGACCTGGTAGCCTGTCTGGCCTGAGAGTACACGTGCTTAAGGTCCAAAACAAATACTTATTCACAGGAGCCAAACAGGACTAGGACACAGCCGACTAAAGAAAGATTCATGTTAGGCATCTGGCATGCTGCTAAGCTGGAGTGAGAGCAGCTATTTGACTTGGCCTGTCACGACTTATTGACCTCTCCATCCTGAAAAGCTCTTTAGCCGTTTAGCTGCACGTTTACGATCATCAGAGAATATCAAAAGTGTCTGCAAAATGATTAAATAATGTTAAATATGAAGAAAAGACTGCTTAAATCGCAGAGTGTTCTTGACTTACTTATGTTTTCCCTTCTTTTTTTTCTTTTTTCACTACTTCACCTTACAAGAAGGATTGTATGGTCCAACGCAACACCTTTTGCGTTGGACTACCAGGTTGTCGAGATCTTCTAGTAGTTTTGCAAAATTCACACAGTACCTTCTCAGATGGTCTCTTCTCACTGTCTTTCTTGCTCTTCTCAGGTTTACTACTTCCACTGCTGCTACTTGAAGATGAAGAACTTGAAGACTTGGAGTCTTGCTTACTTAAAGTCATTTTTGACACAGTCCCCTTTGATACCTCTATGTCCTGAGGACACATGACAATAATAATAATAATGATGATAATAATAATAATAATAATAATAATAATAACTTTTAGTTTGAGAAAGGGAAATTAAGGTTTAACAACAATGAGATACAGCATAAAGAGACTGTATAAACATGTACGTCTCCAGTTTCTTACTTTTTGTAATGAACGGTATGATGAGTCACTTCCTCTTGCAAGGGATTCATCAAGGAGAGCTTTCAGTTTCTCAGCTGAGTCTTTACTTTTGGAGTGTAAATAACTCAGTGCCTTTAGAAAGATGGGATCCAACTCCAAACTGACAGGTCCAGCCATGATGGAAACTGAGGATCAGAAAATACAGTTTTTCAGGCTTCGGGGAACAAATAACATCCCTCTACTGAGTAAATCATGTGCAGTTAAACAAGTTTAGTTAAACTAAGGACAACAAAGGATAGTAAGAGTAAAAAAAATTGTTGGTTTTTTTCCCCCCCATTTATTAGGGAAAAAGGCTATCCAAATCGACCTGACCCCATGTGAAAAAGCAGTTGCCACCAGATTACTGTCAGACACGTTAAATCAAGAAATCCCTTAAATAGAACCTGTTTAACAAAGTGAAGTAGGCTAAAACAATCAGCCCCAGACTGCAATCTAAAGAAAGTGACAAAAAGCAGAGAAACAAAGTCAAAGAGATTTATCAATCTGGAAAGGGTCACAAAGCCAATTCTAAGGCATTGGGACTCTAGTGAACCACTGCGAGAGCCACTCCCAGGAGTGACCGACCTACCAAAATCATCCAGGTCACAAAAGAACCCAAAACGACAACTAAAGAACAGCAGGTCTCACTTGCCTCAGTTAAGGTCAGAGTTAATGATTCAACAATAAGATATTTATATTTATTTATGTTATCGTTAAAATTTGTTTCTTGAACAGAAACTTAAGTGCTAAAAATGTGAACAATTCAGGAAGGGGCAAATACCTTTTCACAACACTTTAAGTAACATGTTCTTTAAATTCCTTGAAACATCATGCATCTATTTCTGGTGCTCTTAACATTAATTATGCATAAGTCAATATTTTAGTAAGACTTAAATATTTAGTGAAAACTGTTTCCCATGAGTTAAAGCTCTGTCACAATAAACATCTTTATTACTAAACGAAGGGCACTTGAAGGGGAGACGACAGATCTCCGGGAAAACTAGGATTAATGGTGCGTTCCAGATTAAGTCGAAAATCTGAATTTCCTTGTTCCCAGTCAATCTGTAGATTCCAGTTAATCTGGAACATCTCCTCAACTCAGGTTCCCCACTCGGAACAGACCCATCAACCCCGAGTTAACTATCCAAGATGGCGGCAGTGAACGTAAACAGCAGTAAAACTGTAAAATGTATAATCTGTACTGTCACTTTTGTGTATTTATGATTCGCTAAATAAGCCATGCAGAGAGCACTGGTCAGATTCTACCCATGAATGTGCTGCGACGGTCATTTTAAGATTAAAAAACAAATACGATGCTGTACTGCTAGTAATAGCTAAACGGCTCTACCTTGCTAAGAACCGAAATAAATCATATTTTGCGCTTTTTTTTACCATTTTTGTTAGCACCGACTTCCAAGGTAAATGACATGCGTTTGTGTTTTGTGATACGTCATGTGCTTTTTTTTCTGTGGGTTAAAACAAATATTTATTATTATCTTCCTTCTCACGTTTGTAGATTGAGTCCCAAATGTCTCAATTCCGTCTGTCGGGTGTAATATTTAAAAGTTCACACAAATTAAAAAAAGATTAACTTCGGCTGCTGCGTAACATATTCAGTCCGGACTAGCAGCAACACAAGGGACCATAATAGCACCACAACGGTAAAAGTTCTCTTACTCGAAGCTGTCAGTTAGAAATTAGGATTTACGAATGAAATCGTTAAACTGGAATACCATACCTCACACTCTGCTTCTCGTAAGCTTGTCTCTCCTCAATCCGGTCTTTTCGATTTCATGGGGAAACTGACGGCAGAACAACACTTCCTACAAAGAAGCCGTTTCCTCTAACCTGTGCAACACTCAAATATGTCCGCAAGATATAAGCGCGGAACCTTATGAAGCAACTTGTGTTACTCCAGAATATTTCACATTACGGCTTCTTCGTTGAATAGTTAATTTTTTTTAAAAGAACCAGTTTTATGGAGCGGGCATATAATATATTATACAGTTTTACATGTATTTTTCCAGTGACACATCGTGTGTTGTTTATTCGTAAGTAGAAAACAGGTGAAGCTGTGGTAGCTTTAGCACAGGGGAAGAAGAAGAAGCAGCCCACACCATAACAACAACGTGGTTTTATAGAAGCTACTGCTGCTGTAAGTATCACTCATAGTGACATTTAACGTGTTAGATACAGCTGTTTTTCCATTTACAAACCCCACCTCGGAACACCTTACCGAGGCTACTTTTTAAACCTTCACATGTGTTTCACCCCGCAGTGCTGACTTTATTTACAATGAAGCAACAGCCCGAAAACCAGCAGCAGCCCTCTCTCTATTTAGAAGTTTGCTTTCAAAACGAGGAGCCGCGCCTTCCCCTGCACACCTCCATCGTCCTATTCCTCCTTTCTTACTGCGAGTGCAAGTTTTTTAAAGTTTACCTGGTCTTCAAGAAACCCAGCAGCTCCGAGTCTCTGAGAAGTCAGCTGCCAGAGCATCTGGACTCCTCTGATGTTCAGTCAGAGGCTCTGCCTCAGCTGGTTAGGGACTGTCGCCTCCCTGCTGTTTTGGATGAGACTGGGCAGCTCTGCAGGGCAGGACTGGCAGTGGTCCTTAGACATATTATCAACAAAACCATCGAAGCTGACCCCTCCAGAAATGATGTACTGGCTCTGCTGGGTTTCAAGAAGACTTGTCTGAAAGCCTGCGCTGAGGTTAGTGGAAAAAAGGGAAGCAAACGACAAAAATGCACAAAAGAAAATAAACAAGTGATAAGGTTGAAAAAAAAATCTGGTAATTCTTTGTTTTTACATTCATCGGGCCCCAATATGCCCGAATATCAAAAAGAAATTAAAAATGCATGTTGTGGAAGAGTTCGGGTTTTAGGAGGTTAAATATGTCTAAAAGTAAGCACACAGTTACAAATCAGTTATAGTTAGCTGAAACCAAAGTATCCTTAGGCAAGAAATTGAACCCCAAGTTACTCTCCCGAGGCAGTAATTGGAATATGAATGTGTGTGAATGTTAGATAGAAAGCACTTTGGTAGAGAACGCATTGAAAAAAAGACCTTGTGTGAATGACTGAATGAGGCATGCTTTTTAAAGTGCTTTGACCATTTAGTGACTTCAGGAACAAACTGAAAGCTGTTGTGAAGCAGTGTAATGCTCTCTCCATAAGTAATGATTTGCTGAAATCAAAAAGAACCATTAAATCTTTGAATGAAAGGAAAACCGAACCAACTTAATGCGAACAAAACCCCAAAACTCAGTCATTACAAAAAGTGACGGTTAACAAAAAATAAAGACCATCTGCAAATCTACAAAATCAAGTAAACCAAATAAATGCAAAATCTTAGAGATCATCATTAGAAATCACACAATTAACAACTTTTAAAAAGTATTATAAGTAAATAATGAACTAATTCTTAGTTTGCTTTAAAGTTTGCATGGTTTCAGATCTAGGAAAGCTCTTATACCTCACAACTTTGACCGTCTATTGTTCCCCATCAGGGTCCCAGAAGGTTATTTATAATAGATTTGAGCAAATGGTGGTTCCCAGTTGGCTAATGAAATTTAAAGCACTCTGTGGTAAACTAGATGTATTTCACATATACACATATTCCACTTGTGATCCTTTCACTCTTCAATCCAAAAGGGAACAACGACAAAAGGAACTGCCAAAAAGTCAAAAACTGGAAAAAAACAAATTCTGACACCAAAACTTTTTTTCTCCTTTTTTTGTTTTGGAAATATGTAGCAAAGTTATGTTTTTTGTGTTTTTAATTACAAATAAATATCTGACAACTGCACAAGTTGTGCACAGTGCTATGATAAGGACTTGTATTTCAGCCTTTTTATTTTGAGTGCATTTACGGACAGACCTCAAACACCATGTTTTCCTCACTCTTAGGTGAGCCGGTGGACTAGATTGTGTGAAATTGAAATCCCCTCTGCTGTTGAAGAACATCTCCAGAATCCTGCAAATGATGATCAACAGGTGCCCCTCTCCATTCTCACTCTTGAGCGAAGGCTCGCGGAGCCTGTCAGAGTCCACAACGATGACAAAATACGAAGGCGGAAACTCCAGGAGCAGAGACGTGAAGAGTCTGCTGAAAGCCAAGAGAACCTGGACTCCGAGTCCGGGCTTGGACAGTCGTCTCAGGCCTGTGATGGACTTGAGCTTAGAGCAGCTTTGGCCAAACTGTCTGTGGATTCAGTACCAGCTTTAGCCACCAGAGAGAACTCTGAGATCAGGAAAGTGAAGACAGCAGATTTGCCTCCGTTGGAGCATGTGTTTGCCGAGGGACTGTACTTCACTCTGACTGATGTGGTGCTGCTCCCGTGCATCTATCAGTATCTGGTAAGGGCTTTTTGACATGTAATGAATTTTTGAGTGGTGTCAACAACCTCATTCTGATTGTTACTGTCTAATTAAGAATGGCACATACACATCAAAGCACAATTAATTTTATTAGCCCTTTTTTGTCAGTTTAAGCCTGTCGCTTTTATTTCACTGACACACTTTCTTTACAAATGCTCTTTCAATAATACACCTGTTACACAAACAGTCAAGTGCTGATAGGAAAGGCTTTGTCTCAGTGGATACAAAAGTGGCGCTGATGTCAGACTGAATGCTTTCATGCAGACCGGAGCGTGCAGTTACATGAATTTGCTGGCTCTTTAATACTTTTATTATGATGACTTGTCAAATTATGCATGATGTGTGGTTTTGACACTCTGGTCAGGGTGAACAGGTAGTACACCCAGTTCCCTTTTTTAAATCCAGCCAGGCAGAAACTTGGATTAAGAAGACTCGCTGCATCAGACTTGGCACAGTTTTTGCTCTCAAAGGTGGTCTGGAGCCACCTGGCAAAGGCTGATAACACTGTACGGGGAGGGTTTTTATTCAAATGCAGCAGGTTGAAATACATTTTACTGACTTTACTTTGGGAACAGCTGACAGAGTTGGCAGGTTGTTATGTTGACCTAAAAAAACAAACTCCTAACTTGAAAATCTTTGAAGAATTTAGAAGCTCAAGTGCTCACTGAATATTCATTACGCCTCATTGTTTGTGATGAATTTGGTAGCAACTGCAGCGGCGAACCGAGAGCTGTAAAGTTCAGGCTTATGCTGTTATTGATCAGGAATGCTGCATTGTCTGGCAGTGGAGTGGGTCTCATTTCACCTTTCAGCTGTCTCCAGCTATTCCTCGACTGTGGGAAAGAACTGAAGTTCTCACAATGAGGCTTTTAGTAGTCAGCTGTGCCCCAGTGGTTTCCAGTTTCACACTCAGCCTAGCGTGTCTCCTCTTAACGGCCATCACTGTCCACAACACATGCAGCCACAGTGAATCCTTTCCACTCCACCCTCTTGTCGTGCTGCGGAGTGCCCCTTCTGCCTCCGTGCACCACTCTGTGTCCAAACACACACAAACACACACACTCTGTGCCCTTATGCTTCGTCTCAGATCATGTCTCTGTTTGTTTCTTCACCCTCTCCTCCTGCCAGCTCTGTTTAGATTTTTTTTTTTTGCCAGTCTGTCGCACAAGTGTTCACCAGCGTGATGTGTGAATTCTGGTGGAACGTGGCATCTCGCTCCGCTGGCAGTAACATGTCAGTCGAGTCACTTAATCAATATTTCCTTGTTGTTTTCCTCTTTCTCTTTCATCCTTTCATCCTTTTCTTGGTCTTTAATAGTGTTCCCTCCAAGCACGCGCTGCCGCCACTCTACATCATCTCCCCCACCTACTGCGCTGGTACGGCCGTGTCCAGGAGGTACCGGGGGTGCTTCGGGCAGCCAAGGCTTGTGGGCTACTTCTGTCCATACCCCAGGCTCCCACGTCTGGACTCCCAATTCTCTCAGCAGAGGACAACCCAACCAGTCTACCGGTGGAAGAGGAAGAAGGCCGGGAGATGGCCCCAGAGGTTCCTTTTGTCGGCGGCCCAAGGCCCACAATGACTAAACTCAAAGTAAATGATTACTTTCCTTTACTTAATCCCCAGCATGCTTTGCAGCTATATGTTAACCAAACATGTTTTGTTCCAACACTTCCATCCTGACCTAATATCAAGGGATCTGCCTCCCATTGTCCCCTAACAGCACAGATTCGCAGCCTCCAGAGTGGTTGTTAAGTATTATCCCTGTAATTTCATGCCTCCATTTTCTGTTGATTGCGCCTTCAAGAGTGTAGCTCTGAGTTAATGTTTCGGTTTCTGGCAGACTTTTGTAATTGTTGGATATTTAGTTTTTCTGCCAGATATTTAACAGTGATTGCTTTCACTCATAAAATTAACATTTTAAGTGGTCTTAAAAAAAAAAGAAAGGAATTCAAAGCTGTTATCGATGCATATTATTTTGCTCTTGTAGACATTACAAAAAAACAAGCTTTTTTTTTTTTAAGACTAACAATCTGTTTATGAGAAAAAACACTGTATTTGCCTGGGGTGCTTTTTTTAAATGCACATTTCAGTATTCTCAGTGGATCCTGTTACCACTTGCAGGAGTGCAGACAGTGCACATTCAGCTTATCTTCATTTCAGGTGCAATAAAAACAGTGAATCTGGTCCAAAACAAAAATGTTATAGCTTTACTTAGTTTATAGTTATGGCTAAAAATCTACATGTGCACAGGCAAGATACACGACCCAATGCAGGTCCCTTAGGAAGGATTGTCGAGAGACTTGCTCATTCGCACACGTTTATAGATTTCTTTGCTCCATATATTACCTCTGCAACAGCAGGAGATAAGCAGGCCCAGCTGTTTTAAAGGAGACTGTCTCCTCAACCCTGACTAACCTCTCGCCACTGAGCCCTCAGACTGTTTACTTGGCTTTTTTTGCTCTGCTCTGCTCTCTTAGGAAAGATATTTCTGTGATTTCCTGCTGGCTACATTTCTATAACAATGTGAGCGAGGCGAGGAAAAAAAAAAACAAGAGGTTTGGAAAATTCTGATGAGGGTGAGTGAGCTGGGTGGTCAGGATGGGATGTGTCTTTTAGATGTGCTGTGTTGCCGGATGAAATTTAGTCAGGCCCACATGTGTGTAAATGACAGTTTTGCTGGCAGGTTAAAATCCGACATTAAAACCGAGAGGAATGCGTGAACACACACAGACAAACACACAATGGCCACCATTCTCTGCCTAGAGGGATTACAAGGATGGCTACATGTCGCCATCATCATGTCTGCAGTGCAGCTGTTGCACTGGGTAATGTGCCTGTCTGTTTGCGTCTGTGTGCGCATATATGTCCTCTGTGTGTGTCCCACCAAGGTATAAACACACAGTCTGCCGTCTCACATGGTGACAGTCGATCCTTCACGGCGGCTAACCAGAGGCAGTGGGCTCATCTCGCAACACCATTCACATTACAAATGGCTCATAAACTCTGCCCCTTTATCACTCCAGTTAACACACACTCATGCATACTGTTCAAGCTCCCCATGCAGTGATCTGTGGAGCCCCAGCCTGTGATCTGTATCTGTGGTAAACAAGCAGGCATCCCGACACCAGAAATTAAGACCCGGTATTATCACTGCCTAACAAAAGCTAACACAACTTGGATATCAAAAATAGAGTTTTTTTAAAAAGGAGAATTACTGGGTTTGCAGGAAGGAAGTTAAGTCTTTGATTTTATGTCTGATGAATTGGGTTCATAGGGGAGCTGTTGTTCCAGAAACAGCGATTGAAGACAGTCTGTGTGTGTTCCCATGAAAAACTCCTCACTGAAATCAACGAGCATTATGGCAGGATAATAACGCAGTCTTGTATTATTACCTATTATTTGTCATTTGGGTTTAAAGTTTGACCAGACATCCTTGTTGCAGGTGAACTATCAAACTTAAGAATATGATTTAATAGAAGAAATAGAGCTTTAAACAGAATCACCTTTTCATATTCAAAATTATTAAAGCTTTAAGGTGCATGTTTCCTTAGTGTACTTTGAGGTACCTCAAACATATTTACCCAGTGACCAAAAATGACCTTATCAGCATTTGCACTACAAGTTTGTGTTACTGTGGAGAGTGAATATAATTGGTTTTGGCACAGACTTTTTGAGCTTGAGGTTTGCAGTGTTGTAGACTTTGATTGGTTTGTATTATATAGTAGTATGTGTTTATATAAAGATGAATAAAACAAAATATTAGAATATTTTAATATGGCAGCGAGACATTGTTCAACCCCAGTGTATAACACACAGATCAGTTAGTGTCAACAGAACTAAGGGTTTTTAGTAATATAGTCTTAATTGCAGTGCTTTTATTGCATCATAGTGATGCACCTCACAGTGTATGTATTTTTCTGATGTCATTGTACATGATAGTCAAGTCTTTATTCATGAAACACATTTAAATGTAACAGACGGTGACCATAGTGTTGCACTAGGGCTGCACGATTAATCGTTAGAAAATCGCGATCTCGATTCATACTTATGTGCGATCTCATTTCCAAGTGACAACGATTTAAAAGAAAAGAAAAAGAAAAAGACGACGACGATTGTACCGCATTTTGATCCGGGACGTAATCTGCATGAAAACAAGCGCTCACTCTTCCTGCTCAACAAATGACAAGGGCGGAGCCTTATACCACCTGATACAGAAGCTGTGCCGTGTGATGCTAAAATTAGCAGGGGAAAAACAACGGAGAGCACGTCAGGGATGACGAGAAAGTGACAGGAGAAAATCCGTCCCGGTCAACCACCCAAACATTAATAACAGGAACCTACAGCGCTTCCCTATACCCGTCGAACTCCCGCAGGCAAAGAAATTACAGAGGCTATCACTTATCACCTGACCAAAGATATGGCTCCCATCAACACTGTGCAAAACGAGGGATTTAGGAAAATGATCAACACCCTAGAGAAATGCTACACAGACAGTGCCCTCCCGCAACTATTTTTCTATTGTTGCACTACCTGCTCTATACATGCAGTGTTGAGCAACGGTGGAGACGGAATTACAAGCAGTACAATATTTTGCGGCAACCACAAAATGTGAGACATTTGTTGTTTTTATGTTTATTTATTGTTTTTATGTTCAGTCTCAACTGTTACGAAGTTGATGTGCAGTTAATAAGCGAAATAAATATTTATACTGGAAAAGAAAATCGTGAGAGAATCGTGATCTCAATTCTAAGCCAAAAAATCATGATTCTCATTTTATGCAAAATCGTGCAGCCCTATGTTGCACATATTTAATGTTCCATGTTAGACCTTCTATTAAAAGGGTGTCATATTATAGTAAGATGAGCTTTTTTCCTCTTTATATGGGAAACAGCTCCAGGGATTTACTGAAACAAGTGCAAACGTCTATGTAAATACAGACAGTACAAAAGATGGACATAGCTACTGTGATGTCGTCCACTGATTTCTGAATTCGGTGAAACCTCTGCATGAGTGTTTCCATCTACGCTGTCCTGGTTGTAGGGCTGGGCCATATTATACCGTTCACGGTAATACCGGTATAATGTTAGGCAACGATAGGAAAATGAAATATCGCGATAGAATATGAGTAAAACACGCATGCGCAGTGCCTTTGTTTTCATACGCACATGGCTGATTGTTGAGTGAAACAGATGAACCAGAATTGGTTTGTAAAAATGGTGCAACTTCCGTGATGTGGAACTGGTTTGGTGTTTGTCTGTCAGATACACGACAAAGCACATTTTTTTGCAGAACATGCAAGCGGCCGTTGTTATTGTCGTATTTGTCGGACTAAGATGCTCTTAAATCTGGGAGTAATCTGGGTCCTAAACTCCGTATACTTCAGGTCAAACGAAAACTGCAGCATCACTGAGAGTTTAAAACTGTCTAAATTCTTTCATCTTTAATAAAAACGATCAGCGTTGCTGCTTTACCAGGTGTAACTATGAAGTTTAACTTCCAGGCATCCATGAAAACAAAATGTATTACATTTAACGGAGTTAGAAGCTAGCAGGAAGCTAGCGGAAGTTAGCTCGCTAGTTTCGCTAGTTACCTAAGCATGATATAGCATGTTCTGACTGAGAGATTTCTGAAAAAAATCAAACGTACAGCTCTGCTATCACTTCCAACATAAATGAAGACAGGAAACTAAACAGCAGTGACGTTTGTAGGGTTACTGAAGTTGGGCTAGCTGGTATATAATCATGTGCTACGTGATCGCTAGCGACACAGCTATGTTAGCATAACATAAACAGTGAAGCTGGAGGACGAACACTAACACTTTTCCACTTATAAAAGTTAACGTGAAGGTTCTTCATGGTTAGAGACAAATGCAATCCCATGGCAGGATGCTGTAAAAGGACCAATCTTCAGTCAGGAGAACAACTGAGATAATCCATCCACAATACGAGGTTAGTCATTAATATACTGCAGCAACATGGGAATAGAGCCGCTGCCAGAGAATTCAACATTAATGAATCAATGGTACAGAAGTGGAGGAAGCAAGAAGAATGAGTTTAATAAAGTTTGATTTATCTGACTGCTAATGTGCCTTATAATCCCGTGCACCTTATGGTCCGAAAAATGCGTACTGCACACTGCAGTTTAATGTTGCAAAGCACCTCTTTTTAACTTCAGTGGATATTATACATGGTTATGCTCAGGATATGTCAGCCTATTTCTACTGGAAATGCCTTTTGGTTAAACTTTCAGCAAGGAATTTGCATTTGCACTGTTACATTTTTATAAAGCTTTAATGTACATAAAAACCAGCTTCTTGTTTAAGTGAAAATAAATGATAGGTTGTCTTTTTGCGCTAGTAATGTTCTGGAGTTGTATTTTGTCACGCATCAATTATATCGTCAGTTATATCGTTATTGCAAATTTTCAAATATATATCGTGATAAATATTTTTGGCCATATCGCCCTGCTCTACCTGGTTGCATAAAATATTTTATTTAATATGACCCAAATTTCTTTGGATCTTGGCTGCCTTTTGTTCTTTTCTGTCAAAATGATCTAACACAGCTCTGAGGAAGCCAATCCATGATTGATAGAGTTTCATTTTTCATTTTTTTGTATCCACATGTGCTTTTACTGCATTGACAGTGAGTTCGGGATCATTGTCTTGCTGAAAAATTAAGGCTTTACCAATAGAGGCTATTGCATGATTGAGAATATGCCTTTCACGTTTCATTTTAAAACACCATTCAGATCGCTCATTCTACCATGCCTGTATACCTGCGGTTTCAGTCAATTTCAGAGTCTGTAGCAAATGAGCTGTTGCTACCCCAGACGCTGTGGTGAGAAACACGGCAGGAAAGGAGAACTGAGAACACAGCCTCATCAGGAGCTTCTAAATAGCGCTGCCTTCTAGCAACAAATATTGCATCTATCTAGACAAACTTTAGCAAAGCTAGTTAAATACATAGTTAGCCCTGCTGTCATCATGGAGAGAACTAAAAAAAGTTTACCATGGTTTCCCTGGTTCTCTTGCTATTGTAGTTAATTGTACTAGATGTGCTGGAGTATGTTCTGTACTGGTGAAGCAATGTTCTGTCTTGAAAATTTAATAAGAGTTGTATTGTGTGCAAGGTAGCAGAGGGCTTGTACAAAATAAGTCACTCGATTACAACAAAGGCTGTAGGTTTCTATAGTAACTTGTATTTGTATATTTGTGTGTGTGTGTGTTTTCATGTGTGTGTTCTTCCCTAAGGAAAATGGCATCGAGGCAGTCTTCACTCCTCATCCTTGCCCTTCCTGGACCCTCCCATGGGAAAGCTTACCAGGAGCGATCAACCCTACTGAAGGTAAACTCTAATCTTGCCTCGAGGCTGTGCTCTTTGCTGGCTCCATTTTATTTTTGCCCTCCTGCCCTTGCACTTTTATCATTGCCCCTTTGGTTTGTTTTATTTTTATTTTCTTGTATTTATTTGATGTCTTCATCTCTCTTTGTCCTCCTTTCACTATTTTTACTTCCCTCATGTTTTGTAAGCCTGTATGCCTCTGCAACACTCCACAGCCTCTTTCTCCCACCTTATTTCTGGGTTGACTTCAAAAAACACAAATGTTACTATATATGGAGCGAGGAACATGAATAAATATTTGCATTATACCTTTCGGTACTACTGTGGCTGTTGGTGATTTATAGCTGCACCTAATGCTAACACATTTTATGTTAATCTGCAGGTGGATGCGGTTCCCCTTGAGGGTCCCCTAATGATTTTTAATCTACATGTGCTATCCTGCTGATGTTGTAGGGTGAAAGTGTGAAATAGGTCTGTGGTAGAACAAGAGTCAAAAACAATAAAAACACCTAAAAAGGTTCAAAGACAACTTGTACAGTGTCCCACTTGTCTTAGTGGATACTTCTTGCTGTGAGAGTAGTTTGTGATAGACAATGGGGGAGGTTTGTTGATTGCTGCCCCAGGTGGCATTGGAGCAACAGAGAGAGGGGAAAAATCTGTTTCTTTGCCTCTTTTCCTCACCTGCATTGTTTCTCTTTTTAGTGAGATGTCTTTGTTGTTAGCAACGCTAAATGATGCACATGCATCACTCCCAACATATAAGTGTTATTCCATCCATCCATCTCAATCCAATACATTTGAATCCGTCCATCCATAGAGAGATAGACAACCATTCACACTCACATTCCCATCTTTGGCCATTTTTGGAATAGACGTGCATGTTTATAGACTGTGGGAGAAAGCTGGAGCCCGGAGAGACCACCCCCACAGACACAGGGAGAACATGTAAACTCCACAGTCTGGCTTTGGTGGGACCTTCTTGCTGTGAGGTGAGGGCACTTGCTGCCATACGGTCACGTTGCCGGTTCAGTGTTATTGACACAAGAAATTGGGGAAGGTAGATGAAGGCACATGCTTCATGCATGTGATTGTTTAAATATTTCAATTTTCTTTAATATTGTGTAGCGCACTCGTTTCTTTCTTCCTTTCATTTTTGCTTATTTGGGAAATTGTTACAAGCAGGAGTTCATGCAGTGCCTATTTCCTCCAACAAAGAAAATGAGAAAAGGAAAAAAAACACCTTAATTTAAGATCTCTACCTCTTTTCAGCTTTTGTTTTGTGTAGGTCAAATTTCCACTTCATTACCATGATATTAAGCTTTTTTTTTTCACTCCAAGCAACTTGAATAGTAAATTGATTTTATCCATATCCAAACCAAACAGGTTTACAAAATGATACATTACCATACAATACAACAAAAACCCCGCAGGGAATGAGCAAACACGCTAAATAAACAGATAAACGAGCTGTTGAGTGATTTTGTTTATTTTGCGTCCTGAAGCCTTTGCTCTGTGATCCATCTTTTAACTTGCGCTACTTTGAAGCGTATTTTCCCGATGTATTTATTCCTACTTTTACTGATTCAACAGAAACTTTGATAACAAACGGTGTTTTGATTTGCTCATTGTTATTTTCTGTTTGTGTGAATATTCCAGGCAGTCAGTATAACACACATCTAAATTGATGTGTTGCCCAAATAAGGGCCTGTTAGCACATTGACATATTTCTATTATCTGTCATAATTTTGAGATAAAAAATTAAAAAAATGTGTTTTAATATTTGGTCTTTACTTTCAAATTGTTTTCATTTGAAGCTGTATACAAATGTGCAGTGTAGGATTTATAAAAACATAAAGGTTAAAAATGAGCAAAATAAAAAAGCACCCAATCTGGACCTGTACATATATTCACAATTCTGGCAGCTGGGCAGTAGCAGATTTCAATAACTGTAGTATGTTTTTTTTTTTTTCTTTTTCATTTATTTCTCTCATTATGCCAGCGAAATAAATACTTAATTATGAATATGTAACTTTAAAAGTCTCTCAACTCCTCATTACGTACTTTAAATATTGTAAAATTGAAGTAAAGTCATGATGCTAATTATTGTTTATTGACACTTACTTACTTGGCTTAGTTGGTTTGAGGCTCTTGCCATTAAAACAACAAGCATTACAACCAATGGATCCTTGCTACTAAAAACCTGATTTAAGATCACTGAGTTCCTGATGCAGGCTATCTGTTGTTTTAGAATCCAAGAAGATGTTTGCCCTCCTTAATGCAATTTACATGATTGATGCTTAGTTACCACATTTAGACACCACACTACCTTTGCTTTCATCTAGGTGTAGACCCGAGTGTCGTCCATTGATCTGTTGCTGTTTGATAGTATCAAGATAAGGTTGGAAGAGTAGTGGGGAGGGGAGGTTAGACCAGACTTAGGAAATATCCGACTTCTGTTAGTGGGTCAGCTTTTTGTATTCGGCGCTCTCATTGTATGGGACTTCATTTACTTGGGTGTTTGTATCAAGTTTGATGACTGATTTAAGACTGAAGTGCACAGATAGTCTGTCATGTTCTTCACATGGGCAAAAAATTTAAATACAGTTTTTCTCATGTTTGTTAAGAAATTTTGATGAGAAATAATTCAAAATGTGTTGAGATATTTATTTAAAGAAAACAAGGTTGAGGTATAGGAAAGTCAAGGCATCTCCTAAATTAGAAGAGTTCATTGTATGTTAAATAAATCTTTACAAAATTTCTTTTCATGGCACAGATTAACCAAAAAAACATTATAGGGATCTCACCATCACTAAAGTCATCCTGGAAACTTGGATATCTTGTCTGTATGTTTGTTCTGCTCCATTGTCCTAAAATTGGGGGATTGTATAAAAAGAAGTTCCACACTGAACTCATTTTTGGCAGTTTGACTCCAGTAAAGTAAAAAACAGAACGAAGTCTCAAAGTTGCCAAAATGTCTGGGGGTGGAGCAGAGTTAGCAGATGGCTGATTGTAACTTTGGACAATGTTTTCAGAACATCCTGGATTAGGTGGAGATGCAGAAGAGGAAAGATGGACTTGGAAGGCAAACTGACATAATTAGCGTTGAGTTTTAAAGAGGGGATATGAGACCAATTGACTCGGTGAAGACGGCCAAAAAGATGATTGCATCAGAGGAGTAATGACAAAGCTGAGAGTGAGGAGAGTTTGGCAGCGTGGGAAAGCAAAAAAACAACAAAACGAATAGAGCAGCAGGAACAGTCCCAATACTCAGAGGTGCAGGCACAAAAAGCAGGAAACCTTTTTGAACCCACACGAAACGTCATTAGAAGACTATCGAAGCACTTTAACTGCATAGTCAATGTTTCATTGTTGGTCTGTTGTGCTGAATTAGAGCCAAATAAAACTGAGCTCATGTCATTATCCTTTTACTTTTGACTGCACTGTACTGGTTATATTGGGTCTCACTGATTTTTAGCTCATTAATGTGGTTCCACAGTGAAACTTTAGCATCAATTTCTAGCCTAAACCTCAGTGACATCTAGAATGCTCTTCCCTAAAACTCCACTGATACCTGAACTGAAGTACTCTATGTGATGTAGGCGGGATGTCTATACCAAGAGTGAAAATCATGTAGAGATACTAAATTTCAGCTGTTCCATTTTTGTCAGCACTCTGCATGATAAACGGTGCTCTTGATGTCTGCTCCTGCAGAATTATGCTTGCATGCAGGTAGCCCCTGTGATTCTGTACTGTGTAATTAAAGAGGAGCAGAGACGAAAGGCACACAATTTGTACAGAACTCCAGCACATGAGCCTCCCCATCTATCTATTCCTTTTGTGCGCACAAATGGCTCCACACATGTACACACGTACAGTACTACAGGGAAAATTTCAGTGTTTTCCCCTTACGTGTGCATAAATATTTCCATGTGTGCAAAACTAATATATAACACCCACAAGCCTTTGAAACATGAAATTTTGAAATGGGGTTATTTCTGCTCTGTACTCTAGAGCAATGGATTTGAAATTAATAAATGAGAGTTTGCCTTCATCCATTTTTTCTATTTTTATCCATTTCCAAGGTCGGGTACAATTTAGGTCTTACAGTATACATGGAAAAACCTCCAAGCGTCTGACTGCTAAAAAATAAACAATTGTCAAATAATAATCATGCTAGCACATCTCCATAAACTGTTTTGCTTTATATACGGACCTATTTGCATTCATTGATTAAAAAATTGTACACACAGGCTCCCAGGTGTGCATAATATGTAGAACAACAAAGTTGTCCTGCTTGTATGGAGGCGCTGATTCACTACGTTTAGTCAGGGTTTGTCTGCAAACAGATAAACAGCAATGTGAATAGAGGGGCCATTGTGTTAGAACAGCCAGTGGCTTGTCTCCAGCACTTCACTTAATAGATGGAGGAGAGGAGGTGCAAATAAAGCATGGTAGAATGATGGAGTGGGTGACAGTGGGAGATTGAGATAGGGGTGAGACAGCATGAGGGGAGACAAGGGTTATCAGTAGAAAACAAGGCAGGAACGAGGGGGTGAACAAGACAACGAGCCATTAAAGGGGAGAGCTGGTGAAGAACTGCAAAGTTGTCATGCTTGAGACATGGCGCTATTAGATCCTTCGGGGTTGTTTTGGTACACGCAGATGAGACGAGTTCCTTTGTTTTTTGTCGTAGGTTACAACAGCATGGCAGAAGTTGAACTGCTTGAATGAAAGCTGGCTCCATTTGTCTCCGGCTCCCTGCTTCTACTGCAAGAGAGATGTGATTGAGATTCCCCAAACTCCGCAGCTGACTGTGTATATTTCTTGAAAAGTACGCATAGATTAATAGAAAAAATGAGGAAGAGATTTGCTTTTACTGGAATTAGGAACTTGGTTATGTGGGTAATTTAACTGGATGCAGATCATGTAGAATATTTTGTTTTGTACATTAATAACTTGGCTTGTGTGTACTTAAAGGTGCTGTTTCAGATATTTTGAACAACTGAGTGCTGCACTAGAACACAATAACCTCACAACGTGCCTCATGACCTTTCTCCATTGAAGGGCTGTGTATGCAATAGCTAAAATACATTTTAAAAAGTAAGAAGAAAAATCCAGTCATTGTGGTACAGTAGCACTTTTTCCTGCTGGGTTCTCTTATTTTACCCCAGGTTTTAATCTAAAATTGTTTTTTTTAATATAAATACTCCGTTATCACCTAGTTGCTCATTGTTGACTAGTTGCTCTTTGCTGCTGCATCAGAAAGAGCACAGAGACTGAAGCAAAACAGTAAACCTGAGGTTGTTAAACCAAATCGGTGAGCTAAAAATGCTAAGTAGTCATTAAAGCTCGAAGGAAAGCTGCAGGCTTTGTATTAATTCTCTGTAGGTTCATGATTACCAATGGCCTCTGTCACGAATACGCCACTTGATTCATTTTTTGATGTAAAAGTTTTGATTTGCTTCTAAATCTGCCCATTAGTTTAGATATACTGGGGGAAAAAACAGTTTTGTTAATGTGGTGAACTTGTGATACTTCCCAGCCCGCGGGGCTGCTGATGCGGTGTTGTCAGGGTCGATCTGTAATGGCTTTTCAGTATTATAATATCCACGCAGTGTTAAGTAGTTTCACAATATTCCGAGGCAACATTAAACACATTAAACGATTTGAAATGGTGTTTGCAGCTGAGCTGGAACTTCCTATTCCCATAACTGACATCTTCCTGCATCACCCTCTTCTTTTTAATTTAAATCCCACTGGAAATATTAGCTTCATCAGAAGTTGTGACCCTTGCACAATTTTCAGTGCTTTGCTTGTTTTCTCCACACTGAGCTTTTAAACATCTGTCATGTTTAGCTTCCAGGTAAAATTCAGATGTTTAACATATGTGTTTGTGAGCTGGAAGACTTGCCTGTAAGATGTGAGATGGAATGTCCAAATTACAAGTGTCATTTATTTTATTATGTGGGTGGATTAATTTCTTTTTGTTTCCTGCTCTGCTTTTCCAGTGACTTGGATTAAGGTTGTAATATGTGCACATACCAGATTTGTTCCACTGTTAAATCAGTTTGGCTGCCTTTCATGGGTGTCGTTTTCCCTCAGGCATGTCATTTTACTATTAATGAACTTACTAGAAGATAATTAGCTGTATTTGATTGAAGTCTAGATTCATGAACTTGACTTTTTCTCATTAAAAAAAACAACAGATATTGGCTGGATACCCTGAGGGCATAATACTAATTCTTAAAGTAGAACTTCACTCTTTTGGATTATCATAAACTATAAAAAAAATTAAATAAATACTGTATGACAATGATTTCATCTTCCAAATGAAATCTTGCATCTCTGTGAAAGTTCAGTTTTTCTTCCTTTAGGTTATAGAAAAGTGAATCTTCTTATATTCAGTGTAAGTTATTTAAAATAATTATCATTGTCAATATGTGCTGGGTCCATGCAAACCAGGTTACTAATTCTGGCCAAGATGAGTGGTTAAAATTGGCCAGAATTTGGCCAGAAGCTTGTTGATGGCTAGTAAATTAGTGGGGATGCATGCATATGTGTTTGAGCCTTTATGCATAATTTTGACGCTACAAGCAGAACTTCCTCTTAACATTAGAGAAAATACTTTTTTGTTTTCAAAATCATTCCATCCTGGAAAAGGAACAGTTGAAAAAACTTGTTCAAAGCTCAAACTCAAACTTCCACTTTTAGTCACTTATTTTGCTGTCCAGCCATCGGGCTGAATGATGCTCTGCTGAGAGATTTACATCAGGTTCAGACACAAATGTATTTAACCGTTGATTTGTGCATTAACATATCAGCTTATTCTGAAGATCACATTGTTGACTCTCTGCCCGTGTTTAGTTTGTTTTTTCTGGAAACCATTAGTGTTTGGTCTGAGTTCAGTAATAGTAACGAGGGAAAGTTAAGGAATGGGGCTAAATGTGTTTTTTTCTGCCTGGCTGTCAGATAGTTGTCAAAAGGTGCTTAGCATCCTTAGGCTTTTGACAGACAAATGTCAAGGGTAATCTATTTGGAATTTTACTGAGTTGATGTATCCTTCAGACACTTGCCATGTATACAGATTTCTCTTTCAACTAACCCTGGATATCAGGCTAATTAAAATCTCCATCCAGTTTCCCAGCACTAAATGTAACTTACTGATCTTGACACCATTCAGAACTTCAACTCTCCAAATGCTTGTAATAAATCAAATATTCCTCCTGAGTCCAAAGTGTTTAATCTAAGAATCTCAAAGTTATTAACCCTCAGTAGGACCTACAGCCATTTTTCATCCACAGCGTTTTTTAATATTAGGCCATTTTCACTGTGTTGAATAGAATATAGCCAAACCTTCCAACCCTTTTTTTTTTCTTTAGAATTGCCGTCTCCGTTTATTCGATTAGCTTAAGGTGGCTAAGCTAAAAACCGCCATCCACATGAGGCGCTAGAGCCATAAATCGCCCCATTGAAACCCATTATAAACGCTATTTTTCACTGCAGGATTTATACCGTAAGCATCTCGGCGATGGCTTAAGTTTCATTTCCATTTTGGAGAAGAGGCCTTAGAGTTGTAATTTTTTTATTTGGCCACCGGGTGGCGCCCTTGCTTCACATTTGACGACTGCTGGAAAACAGCGGGCTGCCTTAACAGACCTGCGGGAAAAGAAGACTCATTTGAGGCTTGCAGCACCTGCTTCGCCCGCTGATTGGGCGGGACCATTTTCTGTCCCCAGGTCGTTGAGAGGGTGCAAATTTTTTTTTTTACTCAACCGGAAATGACGTATTTGTTGTCACGTGGTACCGGACGTGTGTGCTGGAGAAATGCGTCCCACGAAAAAATGCCCCGGTTCTTCGTCGCGACTTAGCCGGGAAGATGCACCTCTGTCGGCCTAGAGAAGGAGCATTGGCCGCCTGGAGAACATTTCCGGCTCCGGAAAAAAAAATTGTAAGTGGATCGAAATTAATTTTGGTGCCGATCTTTAGTCCATCTAAAGGCCTAATTATAATAACAAACGAATATTACTTCAAATGGGGTTTTTTTGAAAATATTTACTTTTTTGTTTTTTGGGGCTAAAAAAACTGCGCTCCTGTAATAAACCTGGGATTTAAAGGGTTAAAACAACGAAAATATAATTAAAACTTCATATATATATTTCAAGGAGAAGTAGGTCTAAAATATTGGCTAATTTGAAATGGAAAAATATTAATGTATAATCTTTTTATAGCACTTTTTATGGCGTGGTCGATTTTTGCCTCTAGGACCTCCATAAGGAGTACTTTTTTTTAGACTTACCAAGGGTTAAGGTTGCAGGGAGGCAGAAGCCTATCCCAGCTCTTCTAGGACAAGAAGCGGGATTATACGAGATGTTACTAAATGTTATAGGAAATGAACATATTTTTGTTTTTAAGATCAAGTAACTATATGAGTAGTATGGTCACTTTTCCATAGACTTCTCTCAGACTCTTTTTCTTTTTCAAACCACAGGAGTCACCACTGCTGGTGTTAGAGGGCAAGTTTAAAACCGTTTCTCACTAGTGTTGCCTCAGACCTGGAATTCGATTCAATTCAATTCAATTCAATTTTATTTATAAAGCGCCAAATCACAACAACTGTCACCTCAAGGCACTTTATACTGTAAGGTAGACCCGACAATGATACATACAGAGAAAAACCCAACAATCATATGACCCCTATGTCGTTAAAATGAGAGATTGTAGTTTCTTTGTAGAGAATATTTTGATACAAATATAAATATACAGTATGCATGTGTTTTTAAATGATCTTATTATTTTAAGTGAGGATATATTTGAACTGTATCCCTACATTTGGTTAACATGCATCCCCGTGGGCTTACAACTCCAAACAGCAGGCTGTGACTCCCAAATCACTCCTCTCATTCTCAATTAATTGAACTCATTAGAGCCTTTAAATTGCAGATTTAAAGATATGCCGTAAACATGGGAGCCAGCACAACAGGAAGCTAGCTTTTTTATTCGTAATTAGAGGGATAATTGGCACTTTATTTCTACAATTCAGGTTCAAACACATCTAGACTCCCTGGAGGCTTACTACAGAGTTTCACTATTTGCAGTGATGTTTGAATTGTGCCCATTTAAATGCAGAGCCACTGACTGCCTCCACGATGAGCTCCTTGCAAATGTCATATCATGAATATTCATTTGTCTCCCCAGTTTTGTTTTGTTCAATAATCTCTGGTGAGGGATTGCAGTGTGGGTATTGAGGAGGAAGACAATTTGCCTTACCTTCAGCTAGTTTTCAATGAGTTTTGGATTACATGTTTCTAACGCAGTTTCACTGCACTCGTAATTAATTAGTGATTAGTCTGTTCAGCCTGCGCAATCTCGTCTCTGCAGGCCATTCCTGTGGAGCATAGTTTAGACTATTGTATGTGGGGGAAAAAATATCTTTTCCTTTAGTTACCACTATATTTTTCCATTGTAGACATTATAGTGTAATTAAATGATTAAATAATTTTTATGAAGTCTAAAATATTTGGACTTTTTACTTTAGTAGTTGTTTTTCTCCAATATTCAGAAGTCATATTTGTTATCATACAAAATAATCAGAAGCCATATATTCAATTTATTTGTTAAGTAATTATATTCTTTTATTCTTAATATTCTTTTCTAGAGACTGCAGTCTTGTTCATCCACTCTTATGTGGATTTTTTTTTTTAATCATTTTTGTTAACAGTTTGGAAATGGTTTGACTAGAAATCCCCCCCCCCCCCCCCCTTTTTTTTTTCTTTCAAATTTTAACAGTCCATCTATTTTATTTTATTTTTTTTACCCCTATGGTTGGACATTCCTGTCAGTCTCCCCCTCTACTCTTCCCCCACTTGCAAACAAGACCCCAAGCTACTGGAACTCCTCTGAGACCGCACCTTATCTCCAGCCCTATTGGACAATTCATCCTTTCCAAGATGACCACCATCACTGTAGATTTGGAGGTGCTAATTTTTATTCTAGCTGTTGATTGCAAGACCGACCATGTTCAAGCTGGTTAAGACATAACCAAGAAAAAAAAAGCCAATAAAGCCAAAAACCAGAATAGTCTGTAACAATAATCCATAATAATCTTGAAGAACTCCTCACAGGACAGCATGAAGTTTTACAGTCATATGAATTCTCTAAATCAGGGGTGCCCAATCCCGGTCCTCGAGAGCTACCGTCCTGCAGCTTTTAGATGCATCCTTGTTCCCACACACCCGAATCAAATGAATGGCTTGTTATCAGGCCTTTGCCAAACATGATGGCATGCTGAAGAGGTAATCAAACCATTTGATTCAGCTGTGTTGGAGTAGGGATGCATCTAAAAGCTGCAGGATAGTAGCTCTCGAGGACTGGGATTGGGCAGCCCTGGTCTAAATCCATAAAACTCATATAGACCGGTTGGGCAAACCCTGTGCCCAACCGGTCTATATGTAGCTAGAGTAAGACAGACAAGATGTAGATAAGGTGAAGAGCTCGTCCAGTGTACAAAAAGACAAAGTCAAAACTGTTACATATCAGTTTGGAAGTTTTTACCATTGGTGTTGGTCCACAGCCACGTTCAGGTCGCTCCAGAGATACTAATCTGGATTTAGGTCCAGAGGTTTCCTGAAGCAACGGTTTCCTTTGTGACTTTTGAGATCCTTTGTACTTTAGAAAAGGTTTTGTCAAAGGATTGCTCGATATTTTCCTGCATCCATTTTTCCTTTTGTCCTTGTCCCAGACACTGTCAAAGAAAAACATTCCCACAGCATGATGTGACAGCCATTTATTTTAAACTGTAGCATTGCTCTGAGAAAAAGATTTAGTTTCTCATAGTCTGGAAGCTATTTTTTGGCAATCTCCCAGTGGACTGTCATGATCTTTTTTTGGGAGAAATGGCTTCTGTTTGGCCAATCGACCATATGGTTACCTGCGTGACCAAAGTCTTTCGTCCCAAAGGATGTTTTGATGGTTTCCTTTGACTCAACATGTACGTCCACTACAAACATTTCACATATTATTATAAAATGTTGCATTCCACTGTGTTAATTTATAATTACAAGTGGAAACGAGGAGATGCTAATCTGGTTACCTTTATTTTGGGTTATGTGTGGAAAGCAGAGCCTCCAAAAATGAATGAATGTCACATAATTAATTGATTACTAATATTTTCCATAGCAGTCTTGAACTAATTGAGTAACTTAAATTAGCAATGGAGAGCTGAAATCTGCAGCTTGATACTTCATTCTTAAATATGGCATGCATCTGTCTTGTTGATTTACTATGTGAGCTGGCATATTTTGCAGTATGCACGCTCTCTCCTTCTGTCTGTTTTTCTTTTTCCATGTTTCTCCCTTTTCGCTTCCTACCTTCCTTTTGTTTCTGTTCAGAGCCTCTATAATTTCATGTCATAAGCATTGCTTTGACACAAAGGACATGTTTTCAACTTTATTTTCACAAACTCCTGACAGCAAAATTAAAGTATTTTGCTGTTCCCATCATTATGTGTCACCTCACTGGAATTTCTGTCTTTGTAAGCACGGGCTCAAAGAAAAGCTCAAACCTTTTTATTCAGTTCTGTATCGATTGAACTATAATAGATGATGTGTCATATTTGGTTTTAGTGAGAACCATAAAATGTGCTCTTTATATAGGAGGGACCTCCCCCATTGCCCACATCTAATTTGGCTCAAAGCAAGGTTGTGGATAGACTTTGGCATGCATGTCTCAGTTGCTTTTGTTCAACACCTTGTTGTTAGTTGTGTTTTCCCTTGTGTATTTTAGACCCTCATGGTGTAGGATTACACTGATAAAGGCGAGAATCGTCTTTTATGCACGTGTTTTGTCTGTTTCTGTGTCTGCAGATCTTTTTACAATAAACATATATCACCTAGGCTGCAGGAGCGACCTACCTTGATATTTTGATAACTGTAGATTCTTTTATCTACACTAATGTGTATCAGGCTATTTTTGGTTTGGAATTTGTGAGAAGAGGTTTGAGACTGAGTTTAACATCAGTGTTCGCACGATTTGTGCCTTTAGTATGCAGACAGCTCCGTAAGACAGAATAATGACTCGTAAATCCTCCTCTAATTATCCAAAGGGCACGTGTGGTGTTTGTGGCCAGTCTGTAATCCCTTGATTCTTGTCCCACATTCCTAAATAGGAATGTCTGTGTAGCGCCAACACATTTGTGGATATAACGAGGACGCAGATAAATATTGAGACAAAGTGTCTGCTTTCTATCACTTAATTAAAATGTGAGCTGGAGAGCCAAAGAAAGCTAAAGGAGCAATGATTTTTATTCCATCAAAACAGAGTATTTGTTGTAGAGATGGCACGATACCACTTTTTTATGTCCGATACCGATATCATAAATTTGGATATCTGCCGATACCGATATGAATCCGATATAGTGTTTTTTAATCAACAAAACTGTTTTTTAAAATATCTTGCTGCATTTTGCAAGTCTGCAAGTTCATACTCAAGTTTAAAACAACAACTACACTAAAGCTATTCTGTTATACCTGTATACAAAAAAAATATTTCATAGTTCAGCAATACTGATCAATCTAATAAACTTAAACCTACACCATCCTCACTATTCTGGTATTTTAAAGAGTACTTAGCGTAAATATTAAGCAACCTAACTAATAGGGTTCCAACTCCCAGCAACAACAAAAATAAATAAATAAAAAATAGGGAACCACCCCTCACGCTCCACCTCATGATGCTTAATCGACGTAATCAACCTTAATTTGATGAAGTGTGAAAAAAATGCACAGAAATCAATTATTTTTCAAGAAATATTAAATAGATTCAACATCTTTCTTCAACAAAATTGCAGACTGCACAGATGGTACCTTCCCAAAGTAAAAAGTACTATAGCTTACTAGGGTATATATATTAGACTTAATAGTCACTATATACAGTAATTGACTTCTATTCATTTTACATCAAATTAAAACTTTGGGTGTCAGATAATTATTTATTAAAAGCTCGACATTTTAAACGAGAATAAGAAAGAAAAGTATGTCTTTGTGCCCCCCTTTCCCTGTTAATGCCCTATCGGCCCCCCTGGCTAAACTTTGCTAGATCCGCCCCTGCACAGTTACCAGCGTCAGCTACGTAGAAAAAGATCCTGGTGTAGAAAGTAATAATAAATAAATTCTAACAACAGCTGATCAAGCTTAAACGTGCTGCTGTTGTTCAGCCGCTGGTTTCCTCTTTCTGGTGCAAAGTGGGCCAAAAGCAAACCAGAGACACGGACTCGCGACAGAAAAGCCGATCAGCTGATCGTTAAGCAGTTTCACGATTGAAGTAGCAGCCGGAGAGCGAGAGGCAGTCGCTTGTTAAGCTTAACGCAGGAATGCTTTACAAACATTCAGAGATGGACTTACACACGTGCTTTACTTCTCTCGGGATAACTTTGTCGGAGATGAAATGCCGGGTTGCTAGCGAAGCTCCACATGCTATCCAGACCACCACAGGTCCCGCATGCCACAGCCGCTCTATCACGTGATGCATACTGCTCCGACGTGCTAACGTTCTGAGGTGAGTTACGGCGTGTTGCAAGTTTTGTGAGGTGCTTTTGTGATATTTAATGGATCGGATTACATTTTTTATTTTTCTCCGATATCCAATCCAGTAATTTAGGTCAGTATCGGACCGATACCGATATGTAATATCGGATCGGTCCATCTCTAATTTGTTGTTAAAATCTTGCTTTTAAGCTCCAGGAGTGTGTTTGTTTCTGCAGTGACAATAATAAGGTTACATTTCTCTATTTCTCTATTCAGAGGGGCCCTGCCTTTGACAACCCAATATTTCTGTAAGGACACAGAGAGCAAAAGGGACACCAGTTGGCTGGTGTCCAACTAGCCTTTATTTATACTTGAGTTAGCACTGCAAAACTAGGGCTAAAAGCCATTCTGGCTGGAAGATTTTACAAAGGTTGCAGGCCAAAAGACATTGACACAGCCCCCCAACGATGCCAGCTTTATGCCATATACTCCCTGACTTTGACAGCTCTGGCAGAGTGTAGAGTGCTGAGAGTGTGCGCTGAATAAAAACAAACTACTTCGTTTAAATGTACAACTGTGGAGGAAGACTTTGAGGAGCCGTAACAGAAAGAACAGGTGAAATTAAGCATTTTCTAGACTTAACATACTTGTAGCTCTTTGTAGCCTGAAGAAATGTTAAAAAAGTGTTTTTTATTTAATCTATTTTCCTCACGTCTTGAAAGTGCAGTTTTGAAGAACACAATCATTTTATTACATTTCATTTAAATGTGTTTCTATGTTGTTTTCAATATTGTAATGATGTATAGTGTTAGATGCTGTTACTGATAATAAGCTATTTTTTAAACAAAAGATTCCTACTTTCAAAGTCAAAATTCCCAAAATCGTTTTTTAACCATTCTGTTTACTAAAGTTTTCAATTAAATAAAAGCATTTGAATCATCTTCCCTTAATTACATTGTTCTATTCTCATTTACACAGCTCTCAAAATTCTTTAATCTACAGAAGTTTATTGTAGTGCTTTCTTTCCTTGAAAAACTCATAACATGTGACCTTTCTTTAGGTTCCAGTACCTCATGAAATGGGACAGATTGATTTGCTGTGGTAGAAATATATATAAAAAACACATTTCAAGTACACAAACGGTGTGTTCCTTGTGAAGATAGTTTACCAGCGTGTCAGGCTTTGGATGGCCTCAGGTTATTTGTTTCTCTGAGCTGTGAATGTGCTGGTCCAGATTACAGCTCTGTGGTCATTGAATCTTCTGCAACAATGTGCTTGTGGCTATTACAGGATGGATCGATTACGAACGATCCGAGTTTTAAAGCAAAAGAATGTAGGAGTTTTTCCCCTGCCACATCCACTTTAAACAGGGCAGCGAACGGTGCCCAGGAGACCGACTGCAAGCCAACATTTAGACTATGCAATCAATGGGAGCCGAAAGGAGAGTTATTGATCTGTCTTCTTTGACGTGCCATTATTAAAATGTCACATTGTTATAATGATGGCTAAGATATTCAATGCTATCTCCATAAGTGTTGAAATGATACAGTAGCTAAGCTTGTCGTGGTGTTGCTTTTGTCTCTCTTTAACCATCCAGAAATCTTTGAGAATAAGCACTATGTATACTTTCAAAATATCAATATTCAAAACACACTTTCTTTGATGTGAATGGAAGTGATGTCAAGCCCAACGAGCAATGTCAGAAGGCTGAAATTACCTACAAATCACTACAGGATAGTTTAGTTTCTTATTGCAGCTGGAGTGGTGTCAGAGATGGTCCGAGTCATTGCCGACAGTTTGCCAATAAAGGCAAACTTTTCGTGTTTTCCTGTTTTATGAAATCAATATTTTACTATTGGATAAATGTAATTCTGTCAATTTAATCTGCCTCATTGTAGTTTCAGTTCTGCGTCCCTGATGCACCTTTCCCTTTTTAGAAGTTAAAGAAATCAGAAGAAGGCTATTTTTTTTTTTATCTGAAGCTTTGATTTTAAATTGGAATAATAATTGGTAGAGATACTAGTTTATCTCCACTCATTTTTGTTTAATTTGGCATGGGTGATTGTCAGCAAGAGATCGCGTTGTGTGTGGGCTGAACATGGTGAAGATAAGCTATTTTATATATACAAAAGCTGATTGAGCAAGTTAGTAAAACTGTGAGGATACAAAAACTCAAACACCAGGAAAATGTTCTAACATTATTTAACACACAGCATTGGTTATGGAGGGTGGATAGCACCACTATAACAAATGGATGATACCGGCTGCAGTGGTGCGGGTTACTCATGGGAGGAGAGCAGATCACCTAACCCCATATGCAGCCCACTTAATTTTACAGGCAGCTCATTTATAAAGCAGACTTAGGTCAGTTTTCATCCCAGTTATGGCATAAAAAGAACAATATGTGTAATTAAAAAAGTTATGATGTGGAAGTAACTGTAGCAAAGCAAAGTCTAGACACATGACTGGTGGTATGAAGTGTTTGTGCTCTGGTGCTGTGTTTGATTTGTGCCACATGTAGTGCTGTGCATTATGGCCAAATCCGACATTAGATCTAAATTGTCTACAGAGACAGTGATTTTTTTTATTGCTAAGGAAAAAGGAAAACAATAGATTGGAATTTATACATTTTTGCCAATTACTAATTTTTCAGTTGTAATTTATTAATAAATGGTTCCAACATAATTTCAGATGATAACTGGTGTATTTCAGGAAACACGTTTGTTATGTCTGGTTGAACGCTCATATTGAAGCAAGGCATTGCACACAGATTGGGAATGTGTCACGACCTGTTGGAGGGACAAAAGGAGTTCCATAATTTTCCCAACCTCTCGCCTACAGCTACGCGTACAGCTAGGTCATGTTTTGATAGACATTCCAGCACTGCTTAAGGATGCACAATGAGAAGTTTTTTCCTCGTGTTTATTTTCATTACCTTTTGTTTTTCTTGTCACTACAGTCTTACACAGATGTGCTGAAAAATCTTTGAGTGACGCCAGGATATTTTTTTCTTTGACAGCTTGACAACAATTGAAGCTTTCAGTGATCGTCAGTAAGATTTTATATCTTTACTGCTCAGCGTTTCTCCTCATAGCTTCAAACCTCTTGGCATGTGTTGTTAAAGCTTTCAGGATTTCCCCCATATTATTTACACAATGACTGGCAAACCTGTCCACCTTCACCTTTAACTTCCCATTATAGGCTCCAGTCTCCTTGCCCTTCTAAAGGATACGTGTGAATATATGGCGTGATAATTACACTGTTGGCTGAATTTGGATTTTTTGCCTGTCATTAATAACCAACATTCAACACGCTGCAAAGACATGCCAGAGCTCATTTCCTCATTCATTAGCTAGCAGATTTCCATAATGATGAACATATGGCCAAATGCACCAGTGCGTAAACTTATAAATGCCAACAATATGTTCAGCTTTTGAATTAGGGAAAAGAAGTTGACAAGCTAACAATTCTACCTGCCATATACAGAAACATTGGGTTCCTGACAGAATAAAAATATGTTGAATGTCCCTTTAACTCCACAGAAATTAATATTAGGGATGCAAATCTAACACTGGAGAGAGAACCCGTATTTGTGCAAAGGTTTTCCACCTTCCTCACCAGTCTCCTTCTGATGTCATAATTATAGATCGCAATGAACGGCAGCTACAAGTGCACGTGTCAGCAAACTGCACGAAAAAAGAACAAGTTAACAAAGACTTAGTTTGTGCTTTAAGGGGGACCTGCTTGGTGCTTCGGCGTTGTTAAGACATTACAACATGATGAAATATTTCCCTTTTAGAGGGAGGGTGTTTGCTGACAGGCAAATAGCAAATGTGTAATTAGCTTTGTGAAATTAGAGTTTTAATTAGCTAAGTGACAAATGCCTTACATGAACAAAATATTTGGCGTATTTTCATTAGTTGCAGTGGAATGGCCATTTAAAGTAGACATTGAATTTTAATTACTATGATCATAAAGTCATCAATGATGTGGTTTTGAAAAAAGTACATGCAGGACATGTTTTTCTTACCCCGTGTGCTTTTATGCCTTTCATATCCTGGCAGGCATTTGTCAAAGTCTTTCTAATCCATTTTTACTTTAGTGACTGAGCTCCAGGCAGTTCATTTATTAAGTGGTCAGAAGCACTCTTTATTTGGGTCTGTGTGTGCAAGTCACACTCTTCTAGTCCCATGTCGTGCCTGCAATATAGCTTGTTTTCTGTCACCCAGCTGTGGTTACATCAGCCAGTCTTTCACTGGTATGAGGCGCACAGACCTTTTTATTGTTATTATTATTTATAGAGCATTTTTGGCCTAGACAGTGAAAGAATTGAATATTTTATTCAGCAGTTATGACAGGCTGAGCTGCAGGACTTGGTGTTTACAGGTTACGGCTTCATATTAGTTAGTTTTTGTTTTTTTTTAAGGATCTTCGGTTTTGGCACTTCCAACTCCCACAAGATCTGTTAACTTGTTTTTATGACACACACACACACACACACACACACACACACACACACACACACACACACACACACACTGTTGTGAGCAGCTGCCAAGGCAAGAAAACATTGCTATTGTTTCTTTGCAAAACTTCCGCAATCAAACTTATCAATTGACACTCTGCCGTATTCATGGCTACTTAAGCCGGATCCAGGCGTTCACAGCACGTTCAGAAGAACTGCCGAAGTGGTTGTGAAGATGATCCACACTGTTGCCATTTCATTTTCTGAAACACTTGAGCACATTGGGTCTCCCTGTGCTTATATCAACAGATATATAACTATATCGGTACTTGGATATGACTTCATTATTCGATTTATAGTTATGCAAACATGTATTCAGTTGAATGCAACAGTTCCCTCTTCAAACTTCAGCCTTTCTTATTTCAAAATCAATATGTGCATTTCTCTTTTCACCCTGGTGACCATCATAAAGTCTCTCCTTTGTTTGTCTGTACTTTTCTGTGTTTGTTTCCTTCCAGTAGACTGTATGGTATGAAAAATATACAACATATATTTTAACTGAATGCAGTATTTAAGTTTCCTTCCATAGTTACCATGTCAAAGAATAAACCAGTGTTTTATTTACTTTATATGTACTGACACATAAATTACTCGTCTCAGACCATTAAACACCATTTACAGTCAATATTATAACATTTGTTCCTATATATTTAAAAAAATAATCTCATCCTATTATTACATACAGCTGCCCCAAATCATATTGTCAAAGCATTATTGTACATAAGCCTAATGGAGATAATGACTCTAAAATTGCCCATGCACTTTGCAGCACCTCTGTCAGATAAAGACTATTTAAAAATGGAAAACACTGAACCCACACAGAGATTTATATTTACATAATTTAGTATGCTTAGGTAAATATTTATATTTATTGCAACAATATCTAAATGTACATTCACTGCCACAATATTAAAGACATACAAAATACTGTATTCTATTCTTTATAGTTCTTTTTAGCCATATGCTTGCATGCCATGGAAAGCTGTCCATATGTGATTCGCATAATGAGTTTCTCTGGAAGTTGTCGCTTTTCTGGCTCGCCATCTTTTCACATGACATCCTGTGACTTCATATTTCGTGGTTGTAAATGGATTACTCTGTCAGGGAACATTGTTGCAGACATGCTCCACTCTTGGAAATTCATTTCCTCTATAGCAGCAGAACCAATAGCGTCATCCAGCAGATAGCTCCTGTAGGTTTTGGTACACGTCTGAGGCTGAGTTACTCTGGCATGTGCACGTTACGTGAACATATGGAAACTTTCTATCCCAATGGTGTTAGGGATTAAATGGAGCAGGATCTCTATGTAAAAGGTGGTACTTTTAACAGTTGATGGCATGCATGGGTATTTCCGGGCACACAAATGCGCTGTCCTAAATTCAAATGCAAATCAGACTCTGGGAAATAAAAAAGAGTTGGAGAATTTTTTTTGTTTTCCAAAGAGAACATTCTCCTACATTTTTGCCACTCTGGCAGTAAATAGTTAGCAATTTCTCCAAACAAACATGGAATCCAAAAATGTAAAATATTGAAGTCAAACATTAAATAATCTCAACTTTAAATCTCAAACCAGCCCCTTCTTATATTTGCTTTTTAAACCAGCATGTCCTCTTTTTTACTTACTTACTTACTCTTAGAGATGGTAGTTGGATCCTGCAGAATACAGAGGTCCCGTGTGCCACAGAAATGTGTTTACATTCTAATCTGTGTGATGGACCTCCCTGATAAGGAAGGCAGTTCTGCAGCATCAGGGGAAAAAGGCAGTAGATCGGGGCTCAGTGCCAGCAGCAGAAGTGCTAGGCACCTTTTAGCAGCAGAGGACACACATATTAATGGATCCTGTGTCTCCCTCCAGTGATGCTGCCACAGCATGTTTTCTCCTCTCTGAGCTTTGGGAGATGTCAAAGCAGAGTCAGCCTCCTACGAAAACAGAAAACTTGTTTCTGTGATACCAAGCCTCTTACTAGGTTTGTCATCTCTGGCTTTGTGCCTGGAGTTATCTGGGTGGGATGACGTCCGTGCACCTGTTCATAACCTCCGCCAACATCAGTGTGCTTGCTTTCGGCTCGCATTCGCCTGCGGAAGGAGGTTAAACACAAAACTCTTTGAGAAGAAAACACCTGAACCCCATCAGATTCCAACCAAAGGAACATGTCAGCAGAATATACTGAGAGGTCAAGGAAACATAATCTGGAACAAAGAAGTAATTACGTTTTTTCAACCGGAGACTGGGATTGTGGTTGTGTAGTATAACCAATGAATAAATATTTTCTCCCATGTAGACAGGTAAAGCAGAAAATCCAAAATTATTGTTTTGGTCTTACATTGTATTTAAGCATATATACAGTGTGTAAGCTATGGATAGCAGAGTGATTATAAATCCATCAATTAAACTTGCATTTATGTTTTGCCCGATTATACTGATTTTAGACATCAATCAGGCATTATGACACTGTTTATGACTTCACCTTGACATCTGTTAGTGAAGCAAACGCTGGCCTGTGTGGTCAAGACGAGCTGCCGTAGCTCAAACTGCCAAAGAGGTTCATGTTGGTTCTGATAGAAAAGTGTCAGAATACACAACGCATCACACTTTGTTGCACCAACAATGAGTAGGCGAGCATCAGAACTGAACCACAGAGCAATGGAAGGAGGTGGCCTAGTCAAATGAATCATGTTTTCTTTTATTTCACGTTGATGGCCGGGTGTGTGTGCATTGCTTACCAAGGGAAGACCGCACCATAATGAACTATAGGAAGAAGGCAAACCAGCTGAGGCAGTTTTGATGCTTGCAATGTTCTGCTGGGAAACCTTAGGTCCTACCATCCATGTGGATGATACTTTAACACGGACCTACCTGAGCATTGTTGCGGGCTATGTACACCCTTTCATGGGACCAGTATTCCTTGAAGGCTGTGGCCTCTTGTTTCAGGAATGGTTTGACAAGTTCGAGGTGTTGACTTGTTCCCCAGTTTCCCCAGATCTCGGTCCAATTGAGCATCTGTGAGATGCGCTGGGCAAAAAAAGTCTGATCCATGGGAACTTAAGGAAGCTGTGTCTGAAATCTTGGTGCCAGATACTACAGCACGCCTTCAGCGGTCTAGTGGAGTCCATGCCTCAATGGGTCAGGACTGTTTTGGCAGCAAAAGGGAGACCAACACAATATCAGGCCGTAAAGTTATGCCCAATCAGTTATGATGTGTTTTTCTTCTTGTTTTAAGAAAACATGACATTCTTAATGAATATCTGTAAATGTGACAATTGTTTGTCTACAACAAGCCATGTTTCAGCGTTTTCGCCAAGCTTCTTTTTTTTAAACTCTAATTTCCTGTTTCAGGTGAATAGATTCAGTCCTTGCTGTCAGTCTCTTCTACCCATAAAAGATAATTTATGCATGGTTTTCTAATTACTTGGCATAATGCTGTAAAGGACAGTGCCTAACTAATGGCTGAAATGTTGGGTTAGTAATGATAGAGGAGAGTTGAGTTAATGTGTACCTGTCAAACAGCTCTGCTTGCAAGTGGATCATTTGGGCTGAGCTAGGTGGTAGTGGCAGGCAGTTTCTGTCATACTTGTGATTGCTCCAGCTGGTTTCACTTTATAAGTAAAGTGACTGAGGGATAGAACATCTAGTTGGGATGCATGAGGGGGGGAAAAGTGGAGAAGAAAAAAAATCTCTGTAGATGGGTCCTTCTCAGAGTGAGCTTTGTGTGAATTACATGGTTTGTGATTGGTTTTCTTTTGTAAGTTAGGGTTTGGATAAGACCTTTGAGGCTTCTGTGTCACAATTGCTATATTTTATTTGACCAAGCTTTATTCGGGCACAGTGGTTGTATTCACTACCCTTTATGTTATTATTCCTTAGCTAGCAACCCTGGCATCATGTCGTGATGTACTTGTGAAACTATTCATTCAAGCAGAGGGCCCAACCTCAACCCTCCTGTTTGATAAATAAGCCTCTGTATTCAATATAAGATGGTTGTTACAGAGCAGAGGTAGAGCTTTAAATCAGAATCTGAAACCTTTTGTTGTCATTAAACATCAGATGTTTGATTAAATTAGAATTATGTATTAATAAATGTATATGTAGAAGAAAGGTCAAATGAAAAATACACTGTTTATTCTATTGTGGTGGGGCGTGGTTTGCGGTGCCGTGCAGGGAGGGCGGACGCACCTGCACGGCATCCTTAATCACGCCCGCCTAGTTAAAAACACGGGGACTCATGGGTTTGGGGTGTTGTGGTGTGACGTGAATTAAATAAAGATGGCTCTGAACGTTGCTCTGTGGTCCCGCCGTGCCTTATTCACGCCACATCTATTCTACAGGGTTACATATAAGGATATAATTAAAAAAAAAACCTTAAAATGTGGTAAATACACCCCGAGATGCATTGTGATTATTTATAAAACACAAACCAAAGCAAAAAAAAGCAGAAGCAGTGTGTAAAAAATTAAGTACACCCCTTGATTTAGTGGCTTGTAGAACCATCTTTAGCAGCAATAACTTGAAGTAATGGTTTTTAGACTTTATCAGACTTTATCAGTGTGAGAGTCTAAAAGTGTTGCTTCAGCACATTGAGATTTGTGGGCATTTGTTTATGTGCAGCTCTCTTAAGGTCCCACCACAGCATTTCAGTCAGATTGGGGTCTAAACTTTGACTTTTGACATTGACTGTTTTCTTTTTCAGCCATTTGCTGCTGTGAGTGGGATTATTGATGCATTTCAGGACTGCCAGTCCTCACATTTGACTCTAGAATACTTTGGTATACATAGAGGAGTTCAATAAACTCCTTGACTCGATGTGTTATGGGTGTTTTTGTTGCATAGTTTATAGTTTGGCCACCACTCTGCAGCATCCCTGCTGGAAACACATGTTTGGAAAGTAACAACCAGTGCAAGCAGAGTCAGGCATACTGTAAACAAGCATTTAACTACATATAGCATATTTTGTGTGTCTGAAAAGAAATTGTCCAATATATTGAAATGTTGTTGTTGTTGTTTTTTTTTTTTTTGTAACCAAACCTTTGGCGTGCCATGGTCATGGTAAAAGTCTGTCTGTGTCTGTGCTAAACGCCACCTTGCACGTCCCTCACAGGCTCAGAGAGGTAGCGAGAGAGGCATCATAGGTTAATGCCTTAATCTTATCGCAAATTAGAAACAGAGTCGATAAGATAAAATGCCAATGTGTTCATGTTATTGCTGTTAAGGGGATTCTCTAATGAGCTGAGCACCTCACAAACATGCACAAGAGGCATGCGCAGTCGTAAACTGGTGAGAGCCTGAGAGTTAACGTGACTGTATGCAGTCACACTCGTATCATGTTGAAACCAGTACTCGGTCTGACCTGGTGAGATTTCCATCAAGGCTTTTGTGGGAAAGTGAAGTGCTAAGTGAAGTGCGTCTTCAGACTTGAAGCACACGGGCTGTCGGATTAATGGAAAGGTCTGTCAAAATGGGCCAAGCTTGTCTTATCAGCTTTATCAGTAAAGATAAGCTGGTGATGTTTTAAAGCTCCCGTGTCCTGCGTCTTTCACATCAAACATTACACACAGCTAATCTGCACTGCATTTTTGCATCCCTGGCATACCTAGTGACGCCCCAGACATCCATTCCTGCACCGTCAAATCTTATCATGCTTTGCATGTTAATTTAAAATTAAAATCTAGTTCTGTTCACAGCCTTCAGAAACCTTCTATTTTAAGGCCTTTTTGGAGTTGAGCTGTGCATATATAGAAATATCTGTAGCTGTGTAAATTACCCATCCAAACGAAGAGCAGTCTTCTCAGTATCCTGCCGATGTTTCTCTGTATTCACTTATGGTTTGTGCTCTCCCTATAACTGTGATCAGCTCAGTAACAGCCAGTGCGAGAGGCTGAATGGCTCCTTTGTGAAATTTCCCATTTGTGGCAGAATGAATTTTTTCTCCTCTCCTGTTATTGTATATGAAGCAACGTGAGCTAGATATGAGTATAGGAGTATTTTGATTTTGCTATACCAGTCGTCTGATTATGAGGGTGTGACTCAGGGGTAAATGAAACACTCATCACTCTAGATTTATGGACCAGAGATGGTGTCCTCACAGCGTGTCAACGGCTCACTGCCGACGTGACGTGCTGGAAAACGGAAGATGCAGGAGGCTGCAGTGCGCTTTGAGTTAATGAGGTACACACTGCTCGCACAGCAGCAGAAAACTCTGCCACCAACGAGGGGACATTTGAATTTGGCTGGAAGGTCCGCTTTTTATGATGTTGAAAGATTGTTCGCGGTCCCTGTTGGCCAGAAACATGCTGATGAGAGAGTGGAGGCCTTTTCATCTGTGTGCTATAACCATTACCTGAAATAGCTGGCTGTAAATCATAATTTGAGCAGTTGCGGGAAAAGCCCGTTTGTTCCCTGACAGCAGAAAGAAAGACGGCATTACAATAATGAAAAATGTGCTTTATTCGAAAGTCTTGTGCTTATTGTAAACGGCTAATGTTGACTCAGATCAACTAAGCTATAAAGAAGGCTTTTCTAATCCTCACAAAATGTAATTCATGTTTGATAGCTGTCGTCTCCGGGAGTGTAAAAACAAAAAAAATCCTTTAATTGTTTTTTGGGGGTTTTTGGATGAATTTGATGTTAAAGTCTATTTTTTCCCACTTTATGCTCAAATGAAATGAGTGTTTTGGTTTTTGGGGTTTTTTTGCAGGGAAAATGTCAAATATCCGTGCAGTCAGGAAGATGCAACAGCTGAATAACTTGGTTGCCATGGTTACAGAGCTCGCCAGGCCAGGATACACCATCGTGGATTTCTGCAGCGGAACGGTACGAGTATTCATCCATCAGTCCGGCTCAGCATGCATATTTATCACTATACCTGACCACGGCTGCATTCGATAGATGCTCCATTAGGGACCAGCTGAAAGGAACCAGCCCTCACTCCCTCGCGTTTTTCTTCCCTTTTTAAACGCCTTTTGTTGCTGGCCGGTGCGCACAAGCAGACTGGTAATTGTGCTAATGAAAATGCAGGCTCGGAGCAGTGGCGCAGCACGGGTCAGGGCTGGAAAGGGAGACACTAATCATAACTCTGTCGATGCCCTCTTTGATGTGTGCTGTTTTCTTTTCATGCGTTTTCATATTTTTATTCTTTGTGCTCTTTCTCAGGGCCACGTAGGGATTGTTCTTGCTCACACACTTCCAGACTGCCAGGTAACATGTATGAAGATGTTGTGTGTGTGTGTGTGTGTGTGTCTGTGTGTTAGCTGCGTGTTAAGTAGAGTTCGTGAGTGGTATGTGGTGACTTTTGGCAGGCATTTTTAAAAATGTTAGGGATGGGAATCGATTCCGATTCCATTATAAATATCACTTATCAATTTGACTCCTTATCGATTCTCTGTTATCGATTCTCATTAGGATCTCGTTAGGATTATAATTAAAACAACAACAACGTGCAGTTTTGATGGTGCTAATTTTATCACATGCAGCAAATGATCCTATCGAAATACAGGACACACTCGAGTCGCTGCTTGATGACATTCATTTAATTTCACCTCAGTCATTTTACTCTCCTGTTAATATTAATCTCAATTTTAGTTACATTTTAATGATATAGTGCCAAATAATAACAACAGTTGCCTCAAGGCACTTTATATTGTAAGGTAAAGATCCTACAGTAGTAGAGAAAACCCGAACAATCAGACAACGCCTTATGAGCAAGCACTTTATGACAGTGTGAAGAAAAAACTCCAGCAGGACCAGGCTCAGGGAGGAGCAGCCATCCACCATGACCGGTTTGGGGGGAGGGGAGGAAGACACGTCAAAAGACACAAGATCAACCAGCTAACCCCTCAGGCAGCTGCCCAGCTGGGAAACCGCTGGGCTGGCTGTGTGCACTGGGGGCTACTGAGCCTTTGGAGCCCATATGGGCCTGACGAGTGCAAAGCTTTCCAGAAGCTCCAGAAGAAGTCAACTAGCACATGCAGCAGGGAAAGACCCGGTCCTGAGTGGACCACTTCCCTGCCTTAATGAAAAGGCTAGCTAAACATCTGCGAGACTCTGATCCAGCCTCTAAGACAAGCAGAATAGCAATTCCGAGGAATTGAACTACTGACAGAAGCAAAAGCGGGTACTTTACAAGAACCCCCTCCCGCTTCTCCATTCCCATCCCTCTCTGTTATTATGTGTTATTATTCCTAATAATTAAATGCATCTCCATGAAATGCTTTAGTTTTTCACAAAGCATATGGTTTGTTTAAGAATTTTTAATATTTGTGATGTGTTTTAATATTGTTAAGGATATGTAGACGGATAAGTTTAAATGCATTTGTGCTTGTTTCAGGTTTTTTTTTAAAAAGAAGCAGCTACTCACAGTGGGGATTTTTCTGTCATTGCTTAAGGTCATCCTCATAGAGAACAAAGAAGAGTCCTTGGTCAGGGCTCAGAGTCGCAGTGCTGAGCTCGGTCTGAAAAATATCGGCTTCATTCAGGCCAATCTGGATTACTTCACTGGACCTTTTCACATCGGGGTGAGCATAGCAAGTTACAAAAATCGTTTTTGCACAATTTGTTTCATTTATTTGCATGATGATCTAAAGAGTACAGTACTGTAGACCAGCGGTCCCCAACCTTTAATGCCCGACATTATTTTCACGGACCGGCCTTTAGGGTGTCGCGGATAAATACAACAAAATAAAACCAGTACCGGTGCCGAAAAAAAGAAGATTTATTCATAACACACGTGAAAAGACCCAGGAAAACCGAGTTAACGATAAAAACGATAACAAAATAACGCTGAAAACCAATAAAAACCCTGAAAACTATACATTTCACACCTGAGCCTCAACTCTTGCGGCCCGGTACCAAACGACTCACGGACCGGTACCGGGCCGAGGCCCGGGGGTTGGGGACCGCTGCTGTAGACAGTGTGGTTAACACTTCAGATTCCCAGTGTGTGAAAAACAGAAACCAAAAATGCAGCAAGCGCATGTGATGTCAAATCTATTTGTCATGGTAAAAGTCACTAAATTACACCAGAGCCATGAAATTAAACCCATTAAGAGCAATTATTATATTATCTGTTCTGCAGTTTTATTGTATTGTAAATTGTAATTACTGTAATATTGCAATCACAGTATCATGAATCATAATGGGGTTTTTCAAAATACCTCTTAAAGCTAATTGTTTTTCTCACAGCTTAGCTTTCTAAGAGAATCTTAAAAATGTGGAGAATTTAATCAGTAATAACATTTGGGATAGAAACTTTTCTCTTATAGAAATATAAATAATCAGTGCACAGATAATTGTCCCACTGCTTCTCTTGTTGCACTATCCTGCAAAGGAAATGTGATATTCTGTCTTTGACTGAATTAAAAATTCAAACATTTTAATTATGCAATAACTGACAGAACTGTAGCATCAAAACAATTGTTGTTATCTGGCTTTTTGACAAAATGTGCATACGTACAGTGCTGTGCAAAAGTCTTGAGCCAGTCCTCACGTTAATATGTTTTCCTTCCACTGAGCCTGACGTTTTTGTAATTTTTTAAAAGTGGTCTTGAGCAATAACTCCCCAGGATTTTTGAAGGTCTTTCAAACTTTTTTTGGTGACACTGGCTGCTGTTCACTCATTTTTAGTCCACTCTTTGTATCTGATCATTTTCAGCTAAATGTATTTTTTTCTGGAAGGCCAAAAAAACAACTCTCTGCAGCAGATGAACAGTATCTAAAAGCGATGTCCTTAAAAAATGAGGTGGAAAAAAATGCAGCATTGACCTGATACAAGACCTTAAAGATGCATCTGGCCTGTAGGTTCATCCATTTACTATTGACTAAAGGCTCATCAGAAATGGTCTCAAGGAAGGGAAACAGGGAGGAAAGGCTGAGGTATGGAACAAAAGGGAGCCAGCATCCATAGAAGAGCTTTGAATGTCCTTCAGCCTGGAGAACTACTCCCAATTAGAGATTATTTAAAGAAATTAGAAGAAGCCTGCCTACTAAGACAGTTCAGACTGTGTTGAAGAATTAAAATGGTAATACCAAATACTGACGTTCTTTTTATTGAATTGTGCACGCTCTTTTTTGTCTTATTTTACTGTATTTCCATGTATGTTTACATGTGCTGCACTCACTTCCCACTTTCCTATCTAAATATAGAGAAATGAGGGGTAGCTCAAGACTTTTGCACAGTACTGTACATTGACAGGGGTACGACCTGACCTTTTCTGTGGAAGAGAGTGTATTAGTTCTCTACTGATGGACTGAAATTGAAACATAAGGATTAACGCTGCATAAACAAAGTGCGATTTTCCACTTTGCCACAATCACATCTTCGCTTTAAGGTGTCTGATCGCTGTATTTTTATCGCATCACATTGAGAAATGTGTCATTCATCTCTTCACTGAGCTTGAAAATGTCAACTTGAAGTTATTTTTGTTAGAGCAACCAAAATAACTGTTCATTTCCTGAAGTGGAGCTTTTAATCAGAACAGGGTACGTCGGTGCTCCCTGATTATCAGGAAGCCAAAAGGTAGTTTCATCCAGGAAATTTAGGACTTTGAGTTTAGAGATCTCTTCAGTGAGGACTGGTAATTTCTTGCTTTTCTTTCTTTGTTCTCATTTTCTGTATCCAACAATGCTTTTCATTTGCTTTATACTCTGAGTTTCACAGAAGGAATCATGTTTGGAAGGGAAAGTATAATCATTGGAAAGTGTTTTCTGCCAATTCAATTTAATTTATGTTTCTTGTACAAGAATCTTGACTGGCAATATCTCCTTTTGAATTCCTAATGGACACTGCATTTCTCCAACTTGTGTTTAAGCCTAAAGATTAAACACAGTAAATGTTTTAAGTAAAACTAAATATTTAACTGGCTGTCAAACTTTATGCTAAATGGGGTTAAAACAAACAAAAAAAATCATTACTGAGGAGGACTCTCCACCAAAACCCTTGTCAGTCCTGTTTAACATCCACCTCCATCTGCAGAGCTCTTCACTTCTCGATGCGATAATTATCAATTTAGCGCAAATAGGTACTTAGCTGTGGACGTGCACTGGATGTCTGAATTTTTCAAACAAGCGGAACAAAAGCACACAAGTTAAAACTTTTCTTCTTCTTGCCTTATTTAGGCTCTCTGAGCAGCCTGAGCTAGATCAGTGATCTGTCTTACTCTTCTGTGTTAAAGCTCTGTGGTCACAGCTGTCAGAAAAACCAGCTGTTCTTGTAGCCTCACATTAACTTCCACCGAGACAAATAGAAAAATATACGTACCTCCTGTAATTAGAAGTAGCTTTTGTTCCAGCATCCTCACTCCACTGAGACTCGTTCCACTTGGCAAGAAACAAACAGCACAGATTATTCATCTGCTCGATATCTGAGTGTCTTTTGCAGGGTAGCCTGAATCTTTCCTCACACACACACGCACAGATTCATTTCACCTGATGCATTAATTTACAATATATTTATGTATAGAACAATTTTTATGCTTGTAATTTTCTGCCCCGCTTGAGTTTCTTACTGTGGCTAAGCTTCTTCCTGTATAACAAAGCAATTACTACCTGTTGGAGCCACACATCACATCAGTTTTAATCCTGCTATGTATAATACATGGTCCCATTTTTAGGCACACTCACTTAATCAGGCTAATTAAGTTGAGGTGTCCCTGATGTTAGTCAGTGTCTGCTCACTTTATGGCCTCGGTGTTAAACTTAAACCAACCTCTGTATGACGTGTCTTATCAGACGTTCTTCAGTCTACAGACTATAGAGGCATGAAAAGTTGTGGAGCTTGAAGCAGGTTTTAATTTTATTGGATGCAAGTCCGTTATTGGTTCTGCTAAAGAGTCTGATTGTTTGCAGTTGATTCTTTCATTTGCCTCTATGTTTGCATGTAGAAAAATGCACTAGCTGGTCTTACTTTGGGCTTCATGTAAAAAATCAGTATTGATTAAGTGCCAAGTGTCTTTATCTGGTGCAGCTCTAATACTAATGGTGTATTAGGACTATTTTCTACTCTCCTTATAGTCTTGGTTGTTTTCAAAAGAGTGAGTTAAGATTGAGTTTGATCACCTCAGGTAAAAGGCATCATTACATCCACCTTTGAGAGGAAAACAACTCTTTGGTTCGGTGTAATCATACTTAATATAGGTTGGTCGACACATCTAAGCATTCATTTGTCCACATGTAATAAAATTAGTGAAACAGACAAACCTGAGCATTTAAAAGTGCACCGTATTGAGAAAAAGTTCCCAAAACTATTGCACAGGCTTGCAGCACAATTTTGCAAATGCGTATGATGTTGATTAAGTATTAATTAGCTGTATTGCAGGAACTTGCTCTGTCTCAGGCCCAGATAGACCTGGAGAGGGATACAATTACTGGAATAAGAGTGAATAATGAAACCTCGTTATTTCTGTGATGCGATTGTTGAGAGAATAATGCAGCCAGAAACAGCTTTCTCTCTCCAGAAATGATAGCTCAGTATGAACATAGTTTTACTTGTGCGCATTAATTTAGGGTTTCTTCTTCCAGACTGTGTCTTGAGGCAAAGCTCAGCAGGATATGCATGTAATTCGGTAGGACTGTGAGATTTAAATTGGCCTCGTGTTCATTTTCACCTTTCATTATGCATTTCTAATCAGCTGCACTCAGAATGTGAACATGTTAAGTTGGGTCCATGCTTTGTCAATACCACAGTTATAAAGCAGAGATGACTGTGTCATCAGAACTTGTAAATACAGCATTAGCTACGAAGACATATCACAATGTGTTTCATTCCAGTTGTGTGTTTTTTATTTAATTGATTGGCTTTGTGTTTGCGGTAAATGGAGGCTAAAGGTTATAAAATGTAATTAGGATTTAATACAGCATGACTAATGTACAGCATTAAGAAGCTAGGAATGAGTGATAGTGTTATTTTGGTAATTATTTTTGCCTTAGATGTGAGGAGGTGTAACATCGTGTAATTTCTGATAGCAACCCTTCCTCCTAATCATCAGTCTAAAACATGCTGTTAAGAAAAGCATAAAGCTTTTTCCCTGACGGCATGAATAAAATGGAAGATTAGCTGTCAAATGGATACAAGGTAATGGACGTAATTGAAGTTATTCTTTTAAATCGCAGAGTCTCATTTAATGGGTTCACGTTTAAATCGATACAGATCTTAATGGGCGTGAATCTTTTTTTAATCAAACACGCAAAAGTTCAGTTTCTAGAAAAACGTAAAGCCGCTGTAAGAAATATACCCTCCGTTCAAAACCTTCACTGACCTTATGGGTGGGTGGAGGTTTGGCTCAGAGCGTCTGTATGTTCTGCTCTTTGTGTGTGGTGGTGCCAACAGTTCTGGCTCAATTCTGTCCTGATCAGCTCTGACCTTCTGCTTTGTGGCACTGCTGTCAAGGCAACATGCAGTTAATTCAGACTCACAGACGCCAAGTGACAACTTCTTGGAAAACACAAATAGACTTTGGAGCTCGCTGCTTGAGTCGAATGGGGTTCATTCCAGAGAGTTCAGGAGCTATTGGGACATCAGGCTGTTTAAAAAGGATTTTATTTGGGCCATTAACATGGCATGTGGTTTGTCACTGTACATATGAGAGGAAGTTATGTCACGTCTGGATATTAAACTCGTTGTCCTTGAGAAATCATAATGCATTTTTGCAGATGGACAGGGCCAGGAATGATGGATATTGGGTCTCTTAGTACCATTCTGCAATCCAATATATAACCACACCATTACTAATGCATAGCTAGGTGTTCATCACCACGCACAGTTTACCCTGTCAATAGGAATCCTGATGCATCCGTGCCTGCACTCTAAACGCACTGATATATTTTGTTTGCTGCTACTCCCGGCGTCTGCACCTTTGAGAGCATAGATTTATTTAATAGCAGGGGCCATTATGAAGTAATCAATGGAATTGAGTGCATGCTCTCAGTTTTGGTTTTTGCTGTTGGAAATCTGAGGGTTTCAAGATCATTTTGTTGGTGAAAGTAACACTTTTTTGTGTTTTCTTTCTTTTTCTGTTCTAATGCAGGTCGCCCTTCATGCATGTGGCGTTGCAACAGATATGGTAATGGAGCATTGCATCCAGGCCGGAGCCGCCTTTGCTATTAGTCCTTGCTGCTACGGCTTCATCCAGAATGCTGTGAAGTTCAGCTTCCCCAAGAGGTGTGTGATCCAGTGTCACGTCTGTGGGTTACTGCTTTTAAAAATGTCGTTCTAACCATGATGTTTTCTTGTTAGATAGATGTTGCTTCCCTTCGTTCCTGTTCCCTCGCCTTTCAGTCTTTATGAGTCACTTTCTCCATTAGTTTCTCATCTCGTCGTCACTCACAAACACACAGTCTATATCTCTTAACTACATTCTGTTTGCCTCCTTTGACTGCTCATAACCATTTGCCAATTCGGGGCAGCAGCATCGCATCACCTTCTCGAGATGGTCCGCCAGTCACAGTGTGTTGTTATGTGAACTGAGAATTTGGTTCTTAATTTAGACACTGGAAGGAATGTGTCAGACAGATAGGCTGGCTGGAAAATTTAGAACGAAATGTCAGCGACGACTTTATTATGTGGGGTACGAGGAAATTAACCATTTAATCCAAACGTCTGGTGATCATGCAAGCCGTGACACGGTGCTGTTTGAATACAGATGGAAAACAGGGTGGAGGGAGACGCTGTTGATTCTGTTGCTATGCTCACTAATGGTACATAAGATGCAGCAGTTTGCTACTAAAACAACTTTTGGTGACTGATTGCTGCAAAACAAGGCTGTTACGCAGAGTTGCTGTTGTAGCAACAAGTCTGGTCACCAGCAAGTGAAGCTGGAGATTTTATTTGTTTTGTTGTTAGGCCAAGTCTGTTCAAGTCTTCAGGTTGGCGAAATTATAGTGTAGAGTGTTTACAGATCCTATCATTTGCTCTTCTGCTTTATTCATTGTCCAGTGTCCATCCGCTTTAAATCTTGTTTAAACGTTGCACGATAAGTCATCAGATTTGTTTGTAGCTACTCTAAAATGGCAAGCAAACAAGAAAAAATTATGCCGTGTGACCTAGAGTTATATTACAGCTATCAGGATATCAGATTTTCAGGTGCTCAGCTGGAGCTCAGTTACCTCCTGCTTTACATGCAAAGTCTTTCTTGCCCTTAATGCACTCTTCAGTGTTCTATAGCACAGCGGTCTCCAACCTTTTTTGCGTCACGGACCGGTTTATGCCCGACAATATTTTCATGGACCGGCCTTTAAGGTGTCGCGGATAAATACAACAAAATAAAACCAGTACCGGTACCGAAAAAAAGAAGATTTATTCATAACACACGTGAAAAGACCAAGGAAAACCGAGTTAACGATAAAAACGATAAAAACGATAACAAAATAACGCTGAAAACCAATAAAAACCCTGAAAACCATACGTTTCACACCTGAGCCTCAACTCTCGCGGCCCGGTACCAAACGACTCACGGACCGGTACCGGTCCAAGGCCCGGGGGTTGGGGACCGCTGCTATAGTGAGTAAGGCTTCCTTGATACAGCCTCAAAACCATGTGTGATATTTCAAGGAAATGTGCAATAATGATATTTCTGATGATATTAATTAAATACTGAACAGTGTTTTATTGGTGATTGTAGCTTGCAGGCAGCATTTATTGATGCAAACAAAATGAAGGGCATTTGCTGTCCTTCTTTTCCAGTGAGCTGCTTTCATTGATGACACACTGTGTCAGTCGATTGATATAAGGGGCTACAAGACGGAGCATTATAGCATAATAGTAATAGTAATGTGTTTTTGTTGGAAGTTTTAAGTTAAAGTGTAAGATAAGTGCATTACTATTGAGCTTTACCATGAAATAATAATATAATGTAATATAACCTTTGAAATCTTCTGAAACCTGCAAAATATTGTTACATAATAAAATTTAAATAGAGACATATTTTATTAAGTTGAGTTTCCTAAACCTGCCTAATCCTGTACCTTCATGTAACTGCATCAAGGACTTCCAGCCACTGTTTTCTCTTCTTGAGTCATTTTTTGTAACATTTAGTTTGCACATCGTCAGCTGCTAGCATCTCCTCCTTCTGTGTTTTTGTACCCTGCTTGTGCTTGACATTGTATTTATGACTGAAGTGGTGAAACGAGTTTGTTGTTTCCACTTTTAGCGGGCGCAGCAGTTCTTTATTGGGCATTTGACAAGCTGCTCTCGCTCTTTTTTTTTTTTTTTATATATCAAGTAAAATTGTATTCCAGTGTTATCTTGGATGGTATTGTCTGATGACGGCACGGCCGTGTTCCATAGCAACATAGCATTTCGTCCTGCGTGTTGTTGTGTCACTTTATATTTTGAAGAGAATCGTACAAGAATCACAGGCTGCCAACCGAGTGTTGTCTCCGTGTTTACTGTGATTCACACGAAGCTTCTTCAAGTCTCTCAATTCATTATAACACTCTTTCTTAAAATAGCTTTCATGTGAGAGATGAGCAGCATATTCTCATGTAGGTTTTCATTAACGTAACTTCTTGTATCCAGGAATGCCGACTGATAATGCCACAGAAGACTGTAAATACGCAGGTTTTCCATTTTGCTTTTATCTCACGCACAAAGATGCACAGACAGGAGTAGGCAGGAGATGCGGCGCACATACTTGTAGATGGTATCACCATTAGTGATATGAAAGGAAATGTAGCAATGGATCATAAGGCAAGGTAGAACAAGTCTGCAAGAAAAATACAATCAGCGTGGTTTTTAAAATATTTACAAAACATTTTATGCTTGATTTATGGGGAAGAAAACTCATTAAATCTTAATAGGCACTCTAAATGTTTTGATTTTTATCATATGTAAATGTAAGTACTTGGAAAGCACAGTTCCTCCTTTTAAATAATCTGTTGGATATTGCTAATTATTTTGTAAGTATTGCTATCATGATTATTTTGCAGTAAACTTTGATTTTAGACCACTTGTTAAAGTTTTTAGGTTGCTCTCTTATGCACTGTTTAGCAGCACAATTACATGCTTTTCCCACGCTCTCCTGCCAAGAAAGATGCTTCATTTTGTAAAACTGACTCTACATGTCAGTCTTTAAATTGACTGTTCTTGTTCTCCACTTCCTCCCCAATGTAAGTTGGGATATGCACATAACAATGTGGAAAGTCCAATATTTTAGATGTTTCTAATCGTCACTAACCAAATGAAGATATTTGCACGACGTTGCTGTTGTTGGGCTTTAAGGAATTTGCACTGATGTAGAGCAACGATTAAACGGTTGACTCCTGCTATGTGATTTTCAGTGTACGACATAAATATTTTACATTTTTCACATTTCCCGTGACATTTCAACCCTCCCAAGTCCTCATAAAATATTAAAGAATGACACTAAAAATGACTTTGCAGCTGTGATAGATAACAAGAAGCTTTGTTTCTGCGGGGTATAAATGTGAGGAGGACTAGCCCACCTGACTCTGTCAATCTTCATCTTGCTACTTTTAGAGTTTTGCCCTCAGGTCGTGTTCCAGGTACTCGTGGATATTTTGCAGGTGAAGACATTCCAAGCAGTCTGTGGGTTTATGAGCTGTGAAGCTCTAAACTGCCCGTTTCATTAAGGCCATGAAAGTTTGTGCTAAACTTTTCTCCATGTGACCGCACTGGCCCCTAACCCTTGAACTGTTTCATGTTGATTTTTAATTAGCATGAAGCAAACCAAACCATGTTTAACCATCTCAAACAAACTTTACTCCCATGTCAAAACAAAAGTAATGAAAGTCCTTCTTTCCCTGCTTTGGAGATTATGCACATGGGTTTTGTTTGGTTTAGGACTTTGATTTTGTTGCATATTCATCTTGTTTGTATAGAACTTATTTTTTTTCTCTCAGCAAACTTTTTTGTGTTTTCTTTTTTATTTACTTTTTCTTTTCTTTTTACAGCAAAATGTTCCAGGAGACTCTGACATCTAAGGTATGCTTTTAAATATGATTAATTCTCTTTATTGTGTTTAATACAGATTACAGGTTTACAGCAACTTTTTACAAGGAAAGTGTCACATGCAGGTCAATACATGTGAAAAGCAAGGACTCTGTGCACGTATTACACCGTGTCCTTATTTATATAAGAAAAAACAAACCCAAAATGAAAGAAGCAGTAGATTAAAAATTAAGTATCTTCTTTAGAGCGTTGCTTTGGTTCATTGGGTTTTGCGGTGCTCTCTTAAGATCGTTTCATCAACCACAGGGTTTCAATCAAGTTCAAATCTGAACTTGTGATTCTTTCCTTTTGCAGTCATTCTGTTGCACATTTGCTGCTGTGTTTGGGATCATTGTCCTGTTACTTGACCCATTTTCGGCCAAGCGTTAGCTGTTGGACAGATGACCTCACGTTTGACTCTGAAATACTTTGGTAAACAGAGGAGTTCGTGTTTGACTCAATGACCGCAAGGTGCCAAGGTCCTGTGGCGAAGCTAAGCCATGCTGCCATGTTTTCCTTCAGAGATAAGAGGCTTTCTCCTGACTATAAGACTACAAACAGCCATACTGTTTGTAGTCTTTCTAAATCTGTCATGAGCCTTAACGTAACACGCTAACCGAGATCTGCAGAGTCTGAGATCTAGCTCTTGGCCATCTTTACAAGCTTTGTGAGGGGGAAAAGAAACATTATACGGTCTAACCTTTAGAGGGAATTTGCAGGGACATCTGCTCCTGGGAAGTGGCATTAATAAAAAATATTTTTAAATAAAATCTATTTGTGTATTCATGATTGAGATTACATTTAGGAGCAACTCACTAGCAACTACTAGCAACTTTCAGATTACTAATTTTAAACTGTTGCAGTATTAAATATGGAAAAAAGTCTTTGAGGACAAGACTCAGTAGGTTAGGGTAGAATTTAACAAATAATTTCCTATATTATCTTCAAATGGTTCATACTTTAGGAGCAAAAAAACAAGCCAAATTATTGTGAGTTGGCTCAGTTTTTGTCATAGCTTGTTTACATATAGTGCATTAATGTACACTTACTGTGTGTACAGCTTTAAAAGGTTTGACTTTTATCCACCCAGTCTAAAGGCAACAAAAATCTAACAACTCTTCCAATTCATTCATAAAACTGGATGAAAATCTTTATTTTATCAGAAACTTAGAAGAACTGATGAGATCTCTGCGCTTATCAGTGTCTCGCAAACAAAGATTCCCAAGTCACTTCCCTTATCACTCGGCACAGACACGCCACTGTGCTCCGGGAGGGCCTATCCCGCGATGATATATGGGACCTGTCAGGGCCCCTGGGGAAAATCTGTGCAGGAGAAGCTGCAGGTCCTAACCATAGCAACCTCAAGAGTTGACATGTCACAACATTGGACCACCTTTAACTTCTTTGTGCGCTACAAGAATCAGATTTTTTTTTTTTTTTTTACATGGCCCAAGAGGCACAAAACATAGTATTATACTTAGAAGACACTGAGCAATTACAGTGTTACGTGATACTGAGTTCAGATTTTTCCAAAAAGCTGAGTGAGAGGAAAAAAACACACAATAAGGAAGACACTAAGCATGCAGCCACCCAGCAGGAGAAATCTATATTCTGTTTATACCAGCAGGCATATTATCCTCCACTTTAAACCTGAGCTCCAAATCTCCTCGGCCTCCCTCCTTGGTTTTCCTTTCGACAAACATGTTTGGCATTTGTTATTTATTTGGGCTCAAGGTAGGGAACCCCACTGCTTTCTGTTTCTTTGCCCCTCCGCACCAGACATCCCAGGCAATGTCCCAGACAAGAGTCACAGAAATAAAAGCTGCGTTCGCTCGTTTTACAGCAGAACCAGGGTTGTTCTTTCCAAACTACAGTAGTTAAACAGAATGACAGCACAATGACAAATAGTGTATCACTGGAATAAAGGGCTAATGGTGAGAGATATTGGTGCTCACACGAGCTTTAAGCACCTGTTCCATGGCCTTGCATTCAGCGCCGACCCCGCAGAGTGAAGAATAGAACCAATTAAAGTGGAGGCAAGTTTCAGCTGACTTAACGCTCTCATGAATCACTTGTTCCATGAACCATAAGGTAGAAACTAGAATTACTGCCTCACGGCTGCGGTATATGGTTCTGCAAACCAGTCAGGGTGGTTTGCTGCGATTGCAGACTTGACCTTTGAACTTTTACATATAAGATTTCATCAGTTCTGACTGTTATCCTGTGGTACATACATACGTAATAATGTATCATTTTCATCATAAATGCCGTGTATGATTGTTTGAGTTATAGTCGAAGCTTTGTGAGGTCACGGTAACCTTAACTGTTGACTGCCAAAATATTATCAATTCATCTGAACAAATGAACATAAGTGCTCAATTTGAAGACATTTTTTTTAATTCATCCAAGGGAAATCTTTCACAAAGTGTAAAGTTTGTACCGCTTCTTAACTGCGGCCACTTTGAGAATAATTGGATTTTTCTTAAAGCACATTTATATATTTACAAAGATACTTTAATGTTATATTACTCTGATCGTTATCCGGCTTTGGAAATCCCAAACAAATCACCTCCATTGTGTAATATATAGTGTGCCATGTTGTGTAGTACATTGTGTGCTCAGAGCTGCATACACAGAAATTTTAAGCCATGCGATACTCAAGTGAGAATGTTTTTGACCCCACTGCTGTAAGCAAGGGAGAAAAAGGATGAATCGATACAAATAAGCTACAATGGTATTAGTTAAACTTTTATACAGTGTGTGGACATTTTCAGATATACTTGATCTTAACGCAGTGATGAACGGATCACTTGCACCACATCCACGTAACAATAAGTGAGCAGTAACTGTACTCGTTTTTTGTCTTTGTTTCAGGAACACATGATCCTCTGTCGCTTCGCAGACCAGACGGCTGTCCAGCTTCCGCCAGACAGGAGACTCATTGGTGCTGTTTGCAATCTTCTCTTTAGACCTGAGCTATTATTTATGTTCAGTCCTTTATTACTTTTTTAGGCTAAACATTCTTAGCAGTATCTGGTAACTGCTGCACATAGAGACACAGCATCGAGTATCATTACCAAACTAATTTAAAATCAAATCATCAGTATTTGCTGGGACCACACTTTGCCTTTGAAACAGCTCCAATGTTCCTGAATATTTCTTTCGACATTACTTTGTTCAAATTATTTTGTCATTGCGCTGCTGCAGAATGAATATGTAAACTAGCTGGAACCAGTCTGACGCCTCCATGATGATACTGACTGATGAAGTCCAGTGTGATGGACACAAGCACCTTTTCATTGTAATATCCTTTGACATACTTTCTTCATACACTTACACTGTTCGGTAGCCCCACTACTGCGGGTTCCTTAAAAAGTCTAGACTTTCAAGATGTGAGAAACATGTTAGAGCAGAGATTTGTACAGAGTGACAAAACAGCTGCGGCGAACAGCTGCTAGATCAGTGTTGTCAGATTCAGAGGGAAATGTTTTGTCAGAACCCCTACAGGCCCCTGCTGAAGCTTCACTCTACAGGGTTTCATTATGTTGAGGACTCTCTTCGCCCTGATAGCTCTCCAGTTTATCAAAGCTTCCGAGAAGGCTCCCCAAAGTCTCGTCAGCGTGAAGCCTTTTCATATGTACCTGACACCACCTGTCACACTAGTTTCTTCTCTATATCAGTTAACAGGGCTCAACCTCTCCCACTAACATTTTCTAACTATGTGTGATCTCGTCCCTCTTGAGCTTGCTGGTAAGACTTCGCCCGTCAAAGCAACACGGCGGAGCAAAGCTCACGTGTAGTGTGTCTGCCACCTGCTTCCACACACTGCTAAATTACATTTGAAGTTTGTGTTTTTAAGGAAATCCTAACAGATGAGGCTGGATAATCCATGTATATGAATTACTGTCTTCTGACACACAATATTGAAAATATGCAGAAATGGTATATAAAGCAGTACAGCTTTAGAGCAATAAAGACCTTAATGATGGGGGATTTGCTGATTTTCGCCTGACATGTAATAAGTTATAAGAAGAACCAACATACAGCCTTCGTATAGTGTTGAGCCTCTATGTGTTGCCAGAAGTACAAGATGTTTGATTCTCTAGTTGGAGGCATTGAATGTCGTTGGTCCCCAAATAAGTCTTCTGGTGGTTGGATGGTGATGGTCACACATCTATGGATGTTTAATCAGGTTGAGATCTGATGACTGGGATATGATTGACTTCATCCTTATGCTCATCAGACACATCGGTGATCCCTCCTGCTTCCTGGATGGAGACATTTGATCCTGGAGGAATCAAATGTCTTTATGCAAATGTTTCCTCAAAAACATAAAGAGACTCTTATGTCAAAGTAAAAGAGCCAATCTGTTATGTTTTTATTGCCTAAATTTTAAGTGATTAGTTACCTAATTAGCAACACAGTCATAATAACACAAATGGAGCGCAAAAGTCTGTTTAAAGTCCAGTAGAATCCAGTCTGTGGCGTGAGCGGTGAAATGATTCATGCCACCACCATTAATGTTTAAATGCAGACTTTTACCATTTCAAATGGGAAATCTTCACTTTGTGTGCTTAATTTCTTTTTTTCTGTGTGTGTTTATGTTCATATAACATTAAGGGAGGAACATTTGTGTGGAAAAAAAAATCAAACTAATAGATTAAGTGTTGCTTTTGACAAACTGTTGTGAAACTGTGTGGGGTCATCGCTCACACACAAAACTCTGACTGTGCCCACGGAAAAGTTTCTGTCCTGTTAGGAGCAGCAAGTTGGAACGAAGTTGCCAAAGTTCTTGCTGCAGTGTGCAGTGAACTTACAACCTTATTGCCTTTGAAAAAGTTACTCCTAATACAGGAACCATACCTGCCACCACTTGCAGTCAATTGCCATCTCTCGGTGCATAGAGGTGGCAATAAGACGAAGACAGTCTACTATTAGTTTGCATTAGAATTGGGTCAAATTGGCACTGTGATATACTCCTGAAAATCTGCAGTCTATATAGACATAGATTCATATTAGTCTCTTACATCCTCAGAGGTGTGAAACAGGAAATTTTGCAATGTCACAGGTGCTCAGCAACCTTGCTTTTATTAGAGCAATACAAAATACAGTCATTCTGCAACCAGGTGAGTCGAGTCCTGTATTGCAGATGAGCTGTGCTTATCACATTGATTGCAGCGTGTAGGCAGTCTCTATACATTTATAAATTAGACAGCAATTGGTCACCAAATGTGAAAGATTCAGTGCAACGACTGATTCTTTTTTCCCACCCAGTTGCAGGGAGGTTGCCAGCCTGGTTTTCCTCTGTGACTGATCCATCTGGGAGATGAGATAAAATGACATGTTTCAGTCAGTGCGTGGACTGAGGGGGCAGCGTTAATATCTAGTATAGTATAAATAAAAAGATTTTAAATATTGTTTTTTTACACATTAGTCACTTTAGGTAAAAGTATTTTAGTGTCTGATTATAGAACAATAATAATAATATTTCGATCCTTTTTTTTTCCTTCTGCAGGTAAACAGTGTATGGGCTTGGTAGACTTGGACCGGTCATGGGCAGCAGAGACTCATGGGTATTCGGTTCAAGTAATGACTATGGAGCCCGAAAGCTGCTCACCAAAGAACAACATGCTGGTGGGAAGGCTGCTGCAGAAGAGAGGACTGGAAGTCACCGCTGGCCAACTGGAAGAGGCAGTGCATAATTAACACTCGATTCTCTGGAGTACAGCAGAGCGTCTTTAGCATTGTAAGGGTTTGATAAACTATCCGGCTTCTGGCTGTATCACGAGTGTTTTTTAAACCACCCTCAACAATTTACTTTATTTATTTTTTTACAAGCTCAGCCTTAACTGCAGAAAATACATGTTTATTATTTCTGTACTGTCAAAGGTCATCTGGCTTTGTGGCTCAAGAGTTGGGAGTTCACCTTGTATTCGGAAGGTTGCCGGTTCGAGCCCCGGCTTGGACAGTCTCGGTCGTTGTGTCCTTGGGCAAGACACTTCACCCGTTGCCTACTGGTGGTGGTCAGAGGGCCCGGTGCCGCCAGTGTTCGGCAGCCTCAGCTCTGTCAGTGCGCCGCAGGGTGGCTGTGGCTACAATGTAGCTTGCCATCACCAGTGTGTGAATGGGTGGATGACTGGATATGTAAAGCGCTTTGGGGTCCTTAGGCTAAAGCGCTATACAAATACAGGCCATTTACCATCTTTTAAAGTTTCTTTCAGGCTAAACGTTAAAGCAACCATGCCATTCCCGGGAGTTACACACTTTAGTTGATCATCTGCTCAAGCTTCTCCCCAACTGCAATGCTATGTTTTTGTCTTTGCCTAAACTGCGTGACTCAAGCTGTCAGCGCACACAGACGCAGCAGGACTTGGCACACCCATATTGTGAATGAAGTATGACATACGTCCTCATGCTGTTTTCGCAAATAGTCTGTATACAGCCTTCTGGGATAGCGCTCAGTAGTCAGCTACTTCTGATTAACACAAGAAATTCAGTGCTAACAGCTCGTGTGCATTTAAAGACGAGGTGAGGAATCGCCTCGCTGTCATCTCACCTACGTTTCTTCTGTCGTTTTCTTTTTTCTTGCGAGAGACAATCAGAGGTGGATTTAAACTCGAGTCACATCGGGTAATATACAGTGTCGCATTTTTCATGGTTCTACAGAGGAACCTGATTATTCCTCATAAAAAAGCAATGCGAGTATGGTATGCATTCTGGAATACTTTCAGCAGTAATGAATATTTTATGAAGCTGGTGAAAAGGTCAGCGCGCTTGATTAGACGCACGGTGTTCAGTGCCTCATAACTGGAAATCACACAGCGTGCTCCGTATTTCCAGTCCCGGTTACTGTAGTCACAGTGAGGCACCTTAAGCTCTCAGTCTTGCATCTGAAACTATTCGTGTGTTTCTCTGGGAAAAAAAGACGAAAAAAAATCCAGTGTTGTCACCTTTGACAGTCTGATGCAGCTGCTTGAGAAATCTGGGGAGGTAGCCAAGGAGCCAGTTTTTCCCACTCCCACTGAAGGGAGGGATGTGAGAGAGATGCAGGCCTCGCAGATGTCAGGCTCATCTGAATTCAGTCAGCAGAGTCAATCTATCCCGAGGTAAATGGCCACAGACACAGCTCCTTCCGAGGATCGGAATTATTTCAGAAGTCTACTCCCTGTTCATGCTTGTGGCAAGTGCACATTACAGAAATTCATATACATACAAAAGAGGGGAACAGTGGCACTACTTAAAGTGTGCATCGGAAGGAGAATGCAGAGGGTGAAGGCAGTTTGCTTAGAGTAAACATCAGAACAGTAACAGTGGATTCTTTGCTTAGATAAAACAGATGAGCTGTTATTGGCTCATTTTCATCTAAATGCAGAGATGTTCTTTTCTAACGATTCACCTCCTGAAACCTTTCTGCGAATGCATTGCAGAGTCGCTCACATATTTAGCTTAATGCATTTTTTATTTGCGTAATTAGAGGGCTGACCTCGATACAAAAGTCAACTACATGCGAGTTTCTCCAATGTACAATAACCTGTGACTACACAGACGCTGTATGCATAGTTTATTGCTATTTAATCTGTTTTCTTTATGTAGTTGCTCATAATGAGATTTAGAGCATAATTTTATACTTAAATTGGGATCTGAATTTTAACCATTGGGTGATGATTTTTATTTTATTTTATTTTTTTTGGGGGGGGGGCAAAATCCTCTTCCAGGAAATGATGGAGCTGGAGTTGTTTTGCTAACTTCACCTTATTAGTTAATTAAAAATTCTGCTCATTTCTTGCGTTTTTGCCAACAGTTTTCCATTTCATTATGCTGCAGAGTTTGTGGCTGGTTGCCCACAACAGCTCACTGCTCCATATTTGGGTACACTCTCTGTTGGTGTCAATTATCCTCTTTGACAAACACTGACCTTGTTTATGTGTCTTGGGTTAACACAGCAGCCACTCATAACGAGTCCATGTGAAAGGTACAAAGGGATTTTTCCTACGTCCTCTGTGATCTTAAATATCTCACTCTCTCTTTTTTTTATTTTACCTGTGTGAACTATAAAATGTGTTTTTCGGTTGACTTGCATAATTTTCTAATAAACAGCACTGAGTTTAATTATTGGTGTCCACAGTACTGGCAGTTAATTATGTATAGTATTTCCTTTTTGGTCGCCTGGTAGGGCTCAGCTGCTGTTATTTTGCACACCCTAATAATCCTGTAATGTATTCTCTTGTGCTTCGCGTGCTACTTGTCACATTGTCACCTAGGATTTCCATGCTTGCTTTCAGGTTCAGCATTTATTTTCTACTTTGTATCTGTCGTGGCACAGCCTGTTTAAAATGCAACAATGACTCACTCTCCCCAGGAGCTTGTTTAAAGACCGAGTTCACCCAAATCACACAGATAGATGTCTTCTTTTTTCTTTTGGGGGGGGGGGTGTTCAGATACCCCTGACAGTTGCAGTAAATTAAGATTAATCGGTCGCTTTAATATAATTTCTGGAATATGTCGACACCTAGAGGTTTGTTTTTTTTTTGTTCAGTGATTTTAAACAAACAACGAAATTAGGTAAATCTTTACTTTAAAGGATGCTGATTGCTGTGAAGTGTCCTGCTTGGTTTGCACCATTCGTAGCATGTTGTCCATATAGTGCAGTGGTCCCCAACCCCCGGGCCATGGACCGGTACTGCTCCGTTAGTCGTTTGGTACCGGGCTGCGAGAGTGGAGGCTCGAGAGTGAAACTGATGGTTCTCAGGGTTTTTATCTGTTTTTAACATTGTTTCCCTGGGTCTTTTCCCGTGTGCTATGAATAAATCTTTGTTTTTTGGTACCGGTACTGGTTTTATTAAAGGCTGGTCCGTGAAAATATTGTCGGACATAAACCGGTCCGTGGCACAAAAAAGGTTGGGGACCGCTGTTATAGTTGGAGATTCATTCCTCTTGAAATGAACAACTGCGTCTTAGATCCAAATCTGGAGCTACAATACTGTGCAAAAGTATTGAGTCAACTCTCATTTCTTTATGTTTTGCTAGGAAAGTGGGAAATGGGGCAGGGACTTCAGGAATAGTTCTCCTGGCTTCTTGAAAGACATTCAAAGCTGTTATTGGATGTTGGCTGCCTTTTTGTTCTGATTTCTGTCAAGATGATCCCAGAGTGATTCAGTCGAGGTCTGGGCTCTGGGGAGGCCAATTTATAACTGACCATGTTTCATTGTTTGTTTATTTTCTATCCAGGTATACTTTTACTGCTTGATGGTGTGTTTGGGATCATTATCATGCTTAAAAATGAAGCTCTCGTCAATGAGACGCTTTCCAGATGGTGTTCGTGGTGGATCAAAATTTGACCGTTCCCACGTGTTCATAATTCCATCGGTTTTGACAGCATCTCGCAGCTCCAGACCATGGTGGAGCCGCCGTTGTGTTTTACAGATGCCTGCAGACACTCACTGTTGTACCTCTCCTGACCTCCTGCATACATATTGATACTGATTTGAGCCATAAATTTCAAATTTGGATCCATCACTCCATAAATCCTGTTGTCACTGATTTTTAGTCCAGTTCTTGTGTAATTTGGCATACTTCAGCCTTTTCTTCCCGTTTCCCTTCCTAAAGAATGACTTCTTGGCAGCCACCTTTCCACTGAGACTATTTCTGATGAGGGTTCAATGAACTTTAAATGGATCAGATACATCCTTGTTTAATGTGTGGATGATTAATAAGTCAGCGTTAAACAACTAAAAAAACAAGTAAAAACAAAAACATTTCTCTGAAAGTTGTCAAGTACAAGGACTGGACTGAGATGTCTGAAGATAAACATTGAAAGAAAGCCTGGAGAGCTGTTATAAGATCACTTCAAAATATTACAAGACACTCTGGCCTCTTGGAAGCAAAATATAAAGAAATGAGGGGTGGCCTAAGACCTTTGCACAGTCATGGAACTCAACACATAACTTCTAAGTTTGGCTGAGCACCACATCTGGTAAAATGTTCATTAAAAATAACCCCACACATCCTGAGTATACTCCTGCTAACAAACACAGATGCGCTGCGTAAGTGACCCTTTAAAATCCACACAGTGTCTCAGTTTTTCACAACATATGAATATTACCGGTAATGAGACGTGGCCCTTGCGATCGGCATAAGCCATTGCTCATATTTAAATGCAATGATAACACAAGGAATCACGTTCTTACAGTCAGGTCAATACTGTGATTGATAGTCTAATTATACACAAACCGGGACACCAGCCTTTCTGCGACCAGCTGAGGTCAGACCTGGGTGCCACCACAGATTCATTACTCAGTCAGTGAAGGCGAAGAGTTGCATGAATCAAAAGAGACTCTGAACTACTAGCAGTAATCACATGAACCTTCCCGTCATTCATCGCGTGCTCCAGAAGGCTGTTAGGCCAACCGGGCACTCCCTCTGGTTGGTTCACTGACAGAAAGCTGTCACATCAGGAAATGAGGCAGCCTTCATCATTCTGCACCCAAACAGGAAGCGCAGTTCAGGAGACTTTGAATGTGGAGTGCCGCTTAGGAATCAGACAGGTGATGAGGTCTAACAGGATCCTCGTGTGAAAGAATAGAAAGACAGCAATTACGCATGCGCAGTGTCGTTCAGAAAAGCTTTTTGGCTTGTTGAGAAAACAGAAACAGTCGGTAGTTGTAAGCGATTTTGATTAAATGCATCCACTTGTGTTTGTTTGCAAAAATTATACATATTAAGGTTGTTTTTTTAAATAAGTATTTCCACCTGTTGAGTGCGCGTGCGCCTCAAACTTTAACAAACCACTGATTTTCTATTTTGCGCAGCTTTCTTTTTATACCCTCAGTAATTTTCACTGCTTTGTCTTTGCTGCGTGATCAACATCTACCTGGGTGGCCAACAATACACCTGCGTGTCTCAGCAGGTTCATTAAGGCATTTTCCACAGCGTGTAACGGAGCCACACGTGGAGCCTCTTCTTTCTCGTTAAGGTTCCGCAACTGAGTGGCTGCACACCACGGCTCTGTTGAGACTGCAGCGAGCGAAGGTCAGACTGCAGTGGGTGCTGTTGGTTGAGAGCCCGCTGCCTGAACTTGTGAGGGGAGGAAAGAAGAGAGAGGGGGGTGGGTGGGTAAGGGGCGGCTGTGCGCGCTCTTCCCGGCAGAGTGCGTCCCGCTCCACACGCGCGCGCGCGCGCACACTCATCGGAGTCACTCTGCTTCCAGGCATCGGGCTGCCTTCTCTCCTCCTGAATATCTCAGATGAACAGTCTGAAGGACGCCGTCAGACCTCTCCTGCCCGCGCACCTCCAGGAGGAAACAAACTGTGTGTTTGTTGTTGTTGTGTCGCTCTTTACTCCACAGTTTCCTACCCGGTGATTCTGGATTTACGGAGAATTGGAAACAGCGTGGGCGCGTAACTCCCGAAATCATGGAATTATGGATAAAGTTGATGTTGCTGTGCAGCTGCAGCTTTGGAGCAAGTGCAGACTTCGATGGCAGGTAGGGTCACGCAGGCTGAGAAACGAAGGCTTTTTGTGCGATAAGGCTGATTTTGATAAAGAACCCGTCAGAATGCGATTCATCCATTTGTGTGAAAACTGCGCCTTCGCTTCGAGGCGACACTTTGGTTGCGAGCTGCTGTGGATTATTTGAAGCTCTCCAAAACTGAAAGCATGTTGCTCCCGTGAAAGTGAGTGTCGAATCATATCAAGCGTCTTCGCTTTATTTATTTATTTTTTTAATTTCACGATCACAACTTTTATTTTCATTCAACAATGAATCCAAGTGCACCCCAAAGCGTCTTGTGCTTTTGCGCCTCTGAGCTTGGATTCTTTTGTAGCGCTGCAAAAAAAAATTGAAAACTGAAAATCGCATCTCGCCAAGCGATTCTCGTCTTGTGCAGACGTCAGGCTGATTATAAAGTGATGTGACAGCACATTGCCCGGCGATCATGTTCAAACACGAATCCCACGAAGTGTGTGAAGACGTGCCAGACCCCAAAGAATGCACGTGTCCGAGATTTCCATCTGCCTATAGGTGAATCTGAGTTTAGCGTGAGGGATAGTGGCTGTTTCTTCTTCTTCTTTTAGAAAAAAACAGCCACGCATATTGAGTTGTAATGGGTCTAACCCTTTGAACCACAGCAATTCCATCAGTCAGGATACTTATTTGCTCCTTGTCTCTGATCATTTATTAGAGAGGATCTTAACCGTGTGAAGAAGAAAAAAAACATTTTCCATCTCTTATTTTTTTTTTTGTCATATTGAGATAGATTTCTGGAGCTCAAGTAAAAAAGCTGGACTGAAGTCCGTCCAAATGGTGAGAGTTACACAAACAAAGTGCTACTGCCAAATTTCCTACATCTCCAGCAGAGAATGCTGCCAAGTACTTTATTTTTCCTCATGTATCTCTGTCAGCCAGGCTGAGCTCCAAAGCCGAATCCTCTCCCGTGTTCAGCGTTTGTTCAAATAAATGAAAAACTTTGAAGCTTATTGGAGGTAATTGTTACTGAAACAGTATGCATGCATTTCAGAAGGCTCTGTCAGACTAACTGCCATTCCACCTGCTTGTTAATAGATTTTGAAGTGTAGCCGTTTTTCTCTCTCTCCTTCCCCCTCCTGAGCTCTTTCAATTCACTTTCCGTCTATGTTCAAAAAGTATTGAGGAAAAAAAGCAATTTGGAGTATCAAAGGTTTCTGCAAGGCTAAAAGGGTGTCTGTGTGCGAGACAGAATAAAAGAGAGGACAGAGAATAATGCAGAGTGGTAGATTTCAGTATTTGCCACCACACATAATATTTTTATATTGAGATGTGATGAGATGTGGAGGGCCTTTACTTTAGCTCACATATTTCCTTGGTGTAATAATCATTTACTTTAACCTAGCAGCAGCATATTGTACATTATTAACATCCCTGCTGATGGAGTGGCTCGTCACCATGACCATAATTTGCAGATTTTTATGGGTATAAACTCTGGCCTGAGTCCCCGCTTCAATATTAATTCATTGAGACAATATCCCCCGAGACCGAACGCAAGCAAAAAAACCATTTATTACCTAGTCTTCCTTACTTATTACCTTTTAGAGAGCGTTCCTAACAGGCTTATCCATCTAGTACTGAAGGGTCCTTCACGGGCATCGTTGGCAAAATAAATTTGGTCTCCTGTAGCTGCGCGTAATGTGTTTACCCGCCTTTCTGTCTCTAAAAACTGTTTTTATTGCCACTTTTCTATTCTGCACACTCGGGAACATGTCATACAGCAGAGGAGAGTGCCGAAGTGAAAGGCAAAACATACAAAAGAGGATATACTTCCCCAGTGACATCACTAAACTGTGAAGTCTCACGCAGCACATACCAGACCTACTCAGTAATAATCCAAAGCATGGACTGGTGCCAGGTTATGTTGGTATTGTAACATCAGGCGCACATTCAGGCTTCCACGGTTTGAAAATAAGTGTGAAAACACTGGTGGATTCACCCTGTATCAGGAGCTCAGCAGGTTTCTCTGTGTTTGCTGCTGTACATGTCAATGAACGTGAAAAAGAGTGGGGCATTGTCTTTATTGTGTTCTAGCGAAATGATAAAAAGAGTCCTCTTGCTACATTTTGTATGAAAGAAACCTGGATTAAACTAATGCTGTCACACCTAACATGACATATGAGAAATTAAAAAGCTTGCAGTAAGAGAATACAGCTGATGCAGACTTTCTGTTATTACTCATATGACTGCTCCACCTGGTATTTAATCTTCTTGTCATTTTCTTAAAGCAAACAGGACAGCGTGGGAGTGGAAAAAACTTTGTATTGGAATAAGTGCTCCACGGGCAGTGAAACCCTTACAGATTGCTGCCACTTGTCTCGATAATTATAAGAAATGAAAAAAAGGTTTCGGTATATATAACTCAGGTATACGGACCAATCAATGTACAAAAACAGAAGAGAATAGAAAATAGTTCCAGCAAGGTTAAGCCCCGAGGTTTTCTGTTGGCAGAGTCTGCAGCACAGTAGACCGTGTGAACAGCCAGTTGTACAGTGTAACGCAGTTTAACATTGATAAATACATAAGTATATATTGTTAACCAGCAAAGAGAAGTCTTTGACCGTTTTGACATCACTTGTAGCAGATAAAATAATCTGTTAAGCTCTTTTTTCTTTTTTGCCAAAGACTGTTTGCAGTGTTTGAGCTTGTTTCTGTGAATCCTTACAGAATTCACTGTAACAAAAGTGCTAAATGAAGTCCGCGTTAATAAGGAAAGAAAAAGAGTGAGCTCTATCATATTTTAAGATTGAGATAGATATTTGTAATTTTAAGGTAAATTAATGCTTTCAGTCATAAGCCTCAGTCACCTAATCACACACACATTCCTGCAGCTGTTTTTTCTGTGCCTAAGGTACGGTGGCCTTGAGAGGTCAAACGCACTGCAACTTAAAAAAATACCAGCAAATAGAAAAATACTTCAAAAGCACACAAAACACAATTGAAGTTGAATAAAAACACAAAGAAGCCAGTTGCCCTGCGACAGACTGGAGACCTGTCAAGGCTGTACCCGTCTCTTGCCCTATGGTAGCTGGCATAGGCTCCAGCCCCTCCCCCGCGACCCTGACTTGGATGAGCAGAAGAGTGTGAATGAAAAGCTCACAACAGAAGATACGTGAGCTTTGGGAAGACAATAATGGAAAACTAATAATAACAAGGATACATCCACAATATTATCATGTGATCAGAACAGATATAACCTTCATCTTTTTCTCCCTCACAACACAGAAGAGTCCTCTGTTTCTTTTAAGCACGTCTCAGTGCGATGCTTTGCATCACATTTCCTCCACAATCACTTCCTTTATTATTTGTGTGCTTTTGCAGCATTTTTCTTTAATTCGCTGGTCTTTTCTAAAGTTGGAGTCGATCCCTAAGGGCCACCGTACTCAGCACTCTTTGATTTTCACACTCACACCTCCTCGACACACATCGGGGGCAGCTGTGGCTTCAGTACTTTGCCCAAGTTAGACAAGTCAGGGATCAAACCACCAACCGTTTAACTGGTAGATGACCCTGCCTACCATCTAATCCACAACCACCCCACCCTCTTGTAAACAGCATCATTAAAGGTGGTAGAGTTTGATTTTTTTTTCTCAGCCACACAGTGAATACTGTCCATTAGGCTTTTAATGGCAGATGGATAAACCGACTAATTGCTCATTCTAAATATAAATCTTTGCCTCAGATATGAGTCAATGATGCCGCTGATAGGTTGGGCTGAAGCGGTTAATTAAGACAGCAGACTCCTTTTGACTCCACAAAGTCCTGCTTTCATCTGAGCTCGGCAGGTTCGAGCAAGTCTCTAATGCTGATGAAGAATTCAACATCTGTGGTTGTTTGTGATAAAAATCCAGTCAGAAATCCTGCATTGCATACTTTAGGGGTCACGGATGGATGATAGCTTGATTAGATTATCATCGCTATGAATGCAGACCATGTAAGTTCATGGACCTGGATTATTCACGCTCTGTATTGCTCCTCTGTGAGCCATAGACTGACTCAGCTCTTCGCTGTCAGGAAAAGGATAGTGGCCAGCTATGAATCCATTTGTAAAACAATGGAAGAAGGATGGTGTCACCACAGTGGATATCAACCTGTCATGTTCTGAAGGAACAACCTTGTCTTATACTCTGTACTTGAGAAGAGTTGTCACACAGCATGCATGAAGGGTAATAATTATCTGCTTGAGTTCCTTCAAGGCTTAGTGCAATTTGGGATCATTATTCAGGGCTTCAGGGTAATAAATGCAGGTATTATGCTCACGTCCATTTGATATGCCAGCTTTTCATTCAGTAGAATAAGGCAGAGGACAAGATACATATGAGAAAAAAAGGTCTCCTCTATTGTGCAGTGTTACTGTAGTTCCCATTGTTGATTGTGGTAAGTCCTAATTTGCAACCCATGAATGTTTCAGAAAGTTCAAATGTGACATTGCCGTGGCGTTGCGATGATTAAACAGGGTGCTGATGAACTGCATTAAACCCTCAGTTTCAAGTTCAGATTGTGTAGAATTGCACAACTGCTGTAGAGTAAATTCATAGATTAGTGAAAACACGAAATATGTTATACTAATTCATATACATATACTGTATCAGTGTGTAGGAAGAAAACATTCGAAGGGAGATGGTTAATTTAATAATCCTCAACCTGTTGCATCTCAGCAGATTCTTGTATCATTGCTCCAACTGCACTGAACAAGCAGCCCACCATCCTCGTAGGAGTTAATACTCATAATGCACTTTTGTTCATCATTTCCTTTTTCTTTTTTCTTGTGCGTGTGTGGTTGCATCATCTATCTGCTGTTTGCATAATGTTAATTTCACATTTCATTGACCTCTATCTCCTTTGGATATCCACACACAGAAATGAATAGTGCTTCAGCTGATGATTGTCTACATTATTTATCTGTTTCTTGATTAATTATTTTGGTCAAAATGTCAGAAAAATATGGGGGGGTTGCAGCGGCTTTTTAATTTATTTTGTTAAACCAACATTCCACAACAGAAATATATTCACTGTCAGACAGGAATTAGAGAAAACCATTAAATGTCCACTTCTCTTGGCTCTTTTGCTTATGGAAAATTGAATCCCATCCATTATAAAAATGCTCTTCCAGTCATCTGCTGTAATTGATTATTCAATACCAGAGAACGCAAGGAGACTCTAGCCAGTGTTTGCAATTGAAACAATCAGTCGCGTGCACCATATAAATTAAGAAGTCTGCCAGTCATTTCCCCCACATCTTCTCTCTGTTACCTGGCTGCATTTTATTACTGACTTTCTCATCCTGCTCCTTAAAAACATTAACAAAAACAAAAGAAAAACGCTACAGACCTATTTCCAAATTTTAAATTATTTATACAATTTTTGAAAATGTTACCAACTTCCAGTTGCTCCAGCTATTTTTTTTCATTAACACTCGTGGGTCTTTGTGCAATACATACAAGAGGAATGAACAATCTCTAAAATGTTGATCCATGAACCTGTTCACTTTCACAAATCAGGTAAAATGCAGTTTTCAGACACAATTACATAAGAAATAGTCATTTGTGAAATGAGACTTCCTAAACATCAGTTAATTTACATGAAAAAAAAAAAGTCGTTATATTTACCTTTATCTCTAAAAATATTGTCCTCTAAGGTTCCTAAATTACAGAAACATTAATTCAACACAGCAGCACGTGGTAAATGGACTGGTTCATACATAGCACTTTTCTACTCTACTTAAGTGCTCTATACAACATGTCTCATTCACCCATTCACACACATATTATAAAACTCTTTTTTCTAGATCACAGTGCTTTCTATCTAACCGTCACACCACTCTACTAATCTACTGTATAGATTAGTGGTATAGATTCATTTAATCATGGACATTAAATTGAACCTTTTTTCAGATTTTGAAAAAAACCATACAGGGTTTAGAATCAAACATGTTTTAGTAGCAGCTGTTGTGTTTTTTCTTCAAGCTCATTCTGGGTCAGTGGACTTTTGTGTGAGAATCTAAATATGATATTATACATACTTTAATAAATAAGATATCACACAGGAGTTGTGAAAAGTTTGTAAAATCTGCAATCTCTTGAAATAAGTAGGATAAATGCTACACAATGTAATATTTTAACAGTAAAACTGAAGCTCAAGCAGAGACTGATACAAGGTTAGAAGAGCTTCATTTGGGAAAAGGTGTCTCCCTTTGAAAAATAAATCAACATATTCAGATTATTTCTTCATTAATTTGTCAAAAAGCCTCTTAAAATTCAGATATTCATCAACATCAACCACCCAAAACTTTTGTAAATTTTACCCTCTCGACAACCCTACCATGTATTTGGATACATTAATTGGGTTCTCGGTTCATCTATCCACTTTGTTCTGTTTATCCATTTCGGGGTCACGGGCGGGAACCTATCCCAGCTGCCATAGGGCAAGAGGGGGGTACAACCTGGACAGATTGCCAGTCTGTCACAGGGATAACACAGTGAACCAGGAAATAATTCACACTCACATTCATACTTGTGTGCAGTTTATTTGGTTTCTGCTTGGTTAAAATATGTTTGTTTGAATAATATTTAACAATAGTTTATTGCATTTCAACCAGGTGTCCTAGTTTATAATATTTTGGAGACTCTAGAGTTTTATTTTTATTTTATGAAACTAGGTTAGTTAACAAAATAATTGATATATAAATGGAAGAGGAGTGGTCCTAATATTGATCCCTGTGGGACTCCATATATAGTGTTACTTTGCATATTGCATATTTCATTTAGAGTTTTTCCTTTCTACTGATCATTACCAAAATCTGTCTGTACTGCACACTGGCATTGCCCATTCTTCATGGATCTGAGACCTGGGACATCCTCAAGCACGACGTCAACAAGCTCGTGGTCTTCCAAATGCACTGTTTGCGTCATATTCTCCGAGTGGCCCTCGTGACTGTTTCAACAACAGCGCAATACGTAGTCAATATCACCAGAAGCTCTCAATGGAAGAGCTGATCCAGAAGCGACGACTGCAGTGGTTTGACCACATCTGCCGCATGAGGAACCATCGCCTGCCATATCGCCTCCTGCTGCAGTAGCACCCTGCCCACTGCAGAATCAAGTGTGACGCGCCCAAGAAGATTTGGATCAAGCAAATTGAAGACGATCTTAAACAATGACGTCTAAACCTTGAGCAAGCAAAGGCCAAGGCCAGAGTCCGCAAGGCCTGGAAGTGCATCGTTGACCAAGATGGAAACCCTACGGCACCCACAGAGACGTATTGGCTTTGCCAACCGCCAGCTTGTGAGAAAAGAAGAAAGAAAGATACATATTTTTAAACCAAATATTCAAAATCTAGGAGTCTGAAGTCTCGGAAATATTTTGCAATGGATATGAAATCAAACACTTTTAAAAAACCAAGGAAGAATGTGCCAGTTTTATCAATAGATCATTGTGGGGGTTTTTTTGGTTTTGTTCAAGAACAGAGATACAAGTGCTTCTGTTTTTTTCTAAAGCCATATTGTGGTGGTATTCAATCTGTTATACATGTACACATATATATTGTTTTGTCACCATTGACAATCTTTGTATCTCAGGTACAATTTTACTATGAATACCATCCATATCCACTGTATGGGAACTTTTCATGCTTGTGATGCTTTGAAGATGTATTTTTATCAGCTGGTGTCAAGAAGAAAGACTTTAAATAATTTCCTTGAAGATTTGTTTACAAGTAGGGCTGGGCCATATCATACCGTTCACGGTAATACCGGTATAATGTTGGGCAACGACAAGAAAATGAAATATCGCCATAGAATATGGGTAAAACCCGCATGCGCAGTGCCTTTGTTTTCATACGCACATGGCGGAAAAAGCATGGCGGCGACGGAGAATGAGAAGGTCGAAAGCAGATCGTTGAATGAAACGAATGAACCAGAATTGGTTTGTAAAAATGCTGCAACTTCAGTGGTGTAGAACTGGTTTAGCTTTCGTCCATCAGATACACAACAAAGCACTATTTTTGGTAGAGCATGCTAGCGGGTCGTCGTTATTACCCTGTTTTTGGGAAAATACGGCACACTTAAAATCAATCCTTTGATTTTTCTGAAAATCGACAGTGCCCCTTATAATCCCGTGTGCCTTATGTATGAATTCTGGTTGTGTTTACTGACCTCGAAACGATTTTATGTCGTACACGGTGCTCGAAAATCTGTCAAATGTTCCAGTACGACTTTGCTAAGCTACGAACCCGCACCGCTTGATGGATTGTCGGAGCATTGCGGCTATCGTAGGCAGGAGCCTCGCGGAGTGATACGTACTGCTCTTCAACATGATGTTACTGTATTGTGTGTGTATAACCTCTTTTTAAGTTTTGTGGATATTATACACGTTTATGCTGAGGACATGTCGGCCAATTTCCACTGGAAATGCCTTTTGGTTAAACTGTCAGCAAGGAATTTGCATTTGCACTGTTACATTTTTATATAACTTTAATGCACATAAAAAACAGCTGCTTGTTTAAGTGAAAATACATTGATGGGTTTTTTGCACTAATAAAATTGTGGAGTTGTAAAGCATTTTGTCTAGTGTCAATTATATCGTTATCGCAAATTTTCAAATGTATATCGTGATAAATATTTTTGGTCATATCGCCCTGCTCTACTTACAAGTGTTGCCCTCAGGAGGATTAATAGCTTGAGAAAGATTTTCTCCTATGAAGATAAAATAGTCAAAACTGTTTGGGAGATTTTCAATGTTTAAATTATTTCTGGCATTTTGCTCGACTCTGGTGTGAAGGAGCACATTTATTTTTGTGATCCCAGCTGAGGACTTCAAGCACCTTCCAGCATCACTTCTGATCGCTGTGTGAAGATATAATAAGCTCAGTATAATGTGTTAGCTTACTCGTATGTGTGTTTGTTTATTTTTGTTTTAATTTATTTCTTTGTTTCTATCTCTTACATTTTTAAAATAGTGTATGTAAATTATGTTCTTTAAAAAAAAATCAGTTTTAAAATACCCATCGTTAGCTGTTTTTGTTCAGATTTCCTCCATCATGTCTCATGATCATTTCAGATATGATAGAGATTATAGAGTCAGTTATTTCATCAATTACAGTGTTACATGTAGCATGCAAATCTTTTTGTAACTAAAGTATGAATCCCACATTTTAGCGTGAGGACATTTTTAACAGGTTTTTTCAGTAGTATTTAGCTTTTTCACTTTTATTTTTAGCTCTAACTTGTCAATCTTTTAAAAAAAAGATCAGTGAAGAGTAGCAGAGGAAAATGTTGTGCAATATTTCAGAGGATTACACCAGAGTCAATACAAGCATTGTGAATATTTGTGACGATATTACTGATGGTTGACTTACTAAATTCAGTTTCTTTAGTAGGGAAAAGGGATGAAGAATATTTTAGGATTTATATTTAACTGTGTGCCAATATTAAAATCTCAAGAATAAAACAACTTTCCTTTATGTAATGTAAGAGTTCAACCAGTTTCATGTTAAAAATGTGCAGATACTACTGCTACTATTAGTTTTTTTTTTCTCCAATTATTACATTGATCTTGATATATAAAGCACATGAATAGCCATCACTGATGTCACATAAGTCAGTTATATAGGTGTATAGGCAGACCAGCTGCTTCTGACTGATGTCAAAGCAATGCTCTTCAAATACTTGCAACATATATCATAAAGGTCCATAAAAAGTTTGATATGATAGGTCCAGTGGCTGTTTTTGTTACCTTCCTCTTTGTCGCTTACCAGACCATCAGACGTGCATATTATTATTTATGCCACCACACACAGCTGGACATACTTTTAAACACATTTCATTATTGTCTAGATTCTGTTACAAACATTTCCTCAATCTCTATCAGTGAATAAATAAATAAATTGCCATTGCTTTCTGCCATCTTAATCTTCTCTCAGTTACACTTCTGAAGCTCGCCTTTTACTCATTACCTTCTGGCTCCGTCTCCAATTACAGCAGCTTGTCTGTTAACAGAAACTAGTTATGGATCATTTACAACATTCACATTAGCCAGACCCTGCACAGAGCAGAGGGGTTGAGCCTTTACTCTAGTGATTGGCCCTTAATCTCCCTTTTCCCATTTGAAATTTAAAAATGACTTTATCATTGTGTGTTTTACAAAGCCCTGTATATCTAAAAAATGTCGAGTTTTTGCTCTTGTCATCTTCATCATGGCACAACGCGTGTGTGCTGAAGATTATGACGTGAACATGAAAATATGCTTTTGTAATAAAACTGTCAGAAATAAAAATGAAAACTGTTACGATACTAAATCTGCACATCCACGGGAGTCATTCGATGTGATAATTACTTTGCAGGCTGCAAACGAATGTGAGGCCATTAGGTTATATGGGAACAGGTGCAGCCGAAGCAGCATAAATGCCTTCCACTTGATGCCTCCATATTCTAAGGTGGTGATTGCCTTATGCAGCAATTAACAAGAGCTTTCAAAACATCAGGATGAAATCAGCCTCCAGTCGCCAAATCCAAATATCACTGAAATGTCAAAGGAGGTTGTCAGATGTTTTGAGAGGTGTCAACGAGCAGGGTTTTTGCCTCATGCAGAAGCATCTTTAATTTGTTTTATGCAGCAAGCTTCTAGTGTGGAAGGGGAGGCAGGTTGAGAAATGTGGCTGCTGTCCAGACCGTTCCTATTCTTTCCTTTCCTCTTTTACTGCTTTCATGCAATTCTTTTCATTTGTTTCCTCTCTTCTGGTTTTGCTTCCTTTTCCTTCCCCTCCTCATTTCCTCACCCATACTGTGTGCTTCACTGACTGACTTCCCGCTCACCAGGCAGCAGACAAACATTTTCCCTGGATCTGCCACTCTCACTTAGCATCCGTCTGTTTTTTGTTTTTTTTCTCTAAAGAGGTGATTGGCAGCAGGGGCAAGCATTAGCATTTCCTCATCTTGGCATAGAGGCACTAACAGGCAGGGATAGCAGCAGAGGATGTGCCTTGAATACTGAGCGACAACCTCACTTTCTCATTGAGAGACAAATAGAAAGTGTCTTTTGTGTGAAGCACGTAAAGGAAGTGAACTTCTCCTTTGTTTTGTGCAGGATTACAGCGTTTTCCAGCTCTTCTGTGCAATTAAAACCTTCTTATTGTATTGGATTTACTCAGTGATCTGTGCAAACCTCCTCATGTGCTTCACACCTCCTATAAATGACGATAAAAATGTCCCACTGGTTAAAAACATTGTCATCTTTATTTGAAGAAAGAGGGAAAAAACAGTCAGCTGCAACAAATCTTCCCTATCCACTGATTCGTTTATTATTGTTTCAGATTTTAGGTAGCATATGAGCGCCAGGCTCTTAAAGAATGTGCCTTGGATTTTCTTCAGTATCCTTAAATGGGCTCATTCCTTCACTCTATTCTCGCCATAAATATGTGGTCGGCCCTCGTACAGATAAAAAAGGTAATCCACATACGCGGTCTGCCAAGAAGCTATTTCTTGCTCTGAACAGAATGGAGCAGAGTGTAACAAAAATATCCGGCTCTAATTTCTCATAGAGGAACTGTTGTGTTTGGGGAAATAACCTACTTTAGAATGTGTATAAGAACTAATACCTACCTATCATCTCTGTGTAGCAGAGATAATACCATCTTCCAGTGTCATGGAGTTGCCATTTTGGAGGCAAATATTGTATTTTCAAGGACAACCGGAAGCGCGTAGTCCCTAATCTTTTCCAGGAGCTCCCGAAAGCCAAGTGAACACAGCAGTAATGTGGTGTTGTCAGATGTGCGTGTCAGCGGCGTAGCGATGCACGCACTGAAGGCTAAATTCAAATCGGGCCTGGCAGGCTTTCAATACAGGTCTCCAGTTTGACATTAAAGAAACCAACACGAGCTGATGTGCTGTCAGTTTTGTTTCCATGATTCGGAGATAATCTGCTATGGCAAAGCGGTGAAAAGTCAGTCTTCGTCGACTTTCTGACACTTGTCACTTTCACCCCCTTCAGATATTTGAGAAGCAAAGTGGCAAATGTTTTCTGTTTACCACTTTTCAAACGTAACTCTTTTGCTGCCGCTGTTTCTTTGTGTTACACAAACAGAGTATCTGATTTATTTTTATAAAAAGGGAGTGAAATTGAGAGACAGCACCCCGGAGTCCTCAATAAATGAGATTTGTCATCACATTCTGACATTAATAAGCAAATAGACATCACTTAAAGTGGACTGTTTTAGGATTGTGATTGATGCATAATCAAAGAGCTGTTATGCACTGAAACTGAAACTCCCCACATTAGTCAAGCGAAGCCAGTTTTATTTTTCGCCCTAATGAATTTAAATCATAATAAAGGGTTTTAAATCTGTTCAGAAACCTTATCCATCTTCATGCTCTACATTTAGATGAGGAAATTAAACATTAGAAAAAAATCTATCAAGAAAGACCCGGCTTTCTTTATTTGTTATTATTCATGCATTTTGCAGTAGTGCTTAATCTACCTGATGTGAACATAACTGTACTCGTTTGTTTCGTGTGTGTCTATTTTCATTGCTGTACCTGCAATTAGTATGACTGCCATAAGTGCTCACTGTACCTAGTGGTTAAAAAGCCTTTTTTTTTTTATTTAAATAGTCTTTAAATGTATCTTCTGGTTCTTTTTCTTTGCAGCAGGAAAATGACTCATGAAAGCTCTGAATCACACACCCTTCCCCTTCCAAACAATATAAAAAGGCTTTTCATTAAGGTGTTTTAATTGGCTGTGAACCTATTATGTTATCCACTCACAGGTGGCCACGGCAGATGGCATCATCCAATGGCCTGTGTCGATATGGGGCCCGTGTGGACTGCTGCTGGGGATGGACTCGTCGCTCCTGGGGTCACTGCCAGCGTGAGTGCCACCGTGCCCGCTGCTGGTGCTGCTCGGAGGGTGGGGAGCAAAACGGGAGCTAACAAGGTTGCGGGGTTTCAAGCTAGAGGGAGGAGGGAGAGGTCATAGATGTTGTCATAGAGACTATAGCTGCAGGTGGACACATTCAAAGGGGAGATAGGAGATTGATTATAGATTACAAGTGTGCAAACATAAGCTTGCCGGCAGTGCATGAACAAGTAAAAAAAACCAAACAAACAGTGATGTTAACATAGTCCATGGTGTTGTCAGGTGCACATAACTTGACTCATCAGGATTCAGAGGATGTGTCCTGTCATTGTGTAACACTGAATGCTTCATCTCACATTATCAACATATTTACTCCATGCTACTGAGGGATGTGTGAATATACCAGTGGATTTTAGACACTTGCTGGGTGCCTCACAAATATCAGACCCTTTGCATGGCTTGGTGGCTCTGATGGTACGCCTGCTGCTTTGCTGTGGACATTTAATAAAAGAAAAGGGGTAACACATCAACAGGCCTTTTCCACGGCAAGAATTTACCAAGCGGCTATTAAAAAGGTTAGAGAAGTGGGTATGCTTATTCGCTTCCTTGCCAAGAGAAAATCAATAGCGCTCTCATCCTGTGTGTGTGCTAAGCCAACAGCTGGCTAGTTTAGATAAGCAAAAAGCCAGGGCAAAAGACCTCACATGGGCCATTACGAAGAAGTATACGCTCAAGCCCTGGAGATGAAACCCATGAGGTACAATGTGTTAATGATGATCTTTAAAGATTCTAGATGTTTCTTAACTAACTGGAGCAATTTCATCCATGTATTAACATGAATACGCTGCCCGTTAATTACTACAAAAGCTTACTGTTTACATTCATGTTATGTCCAGCCTTTTTCGTGCTTTCACATTATTGGTGCCTATACAGCATGTACATATGGCTGATTCTGCTGAGCTGAGCTGAACTACTGAGAGGTTGCACACTAGCTTTGTGTTGGCCCATTTGAATGGTAATTTGAGCATACAGGTCTTCTGGAATTCCCCCAAATTAATGACCAAATGGATCAAATTCTGATAACACCAAGGATCTCTATATTGGGGGAAAATCCATTTTGTTTCCAGTATGTATCACATGATACTAACGGAAATTGTGCGACATAGTTGTCTGGCCTTGGTTTCCTTCTGTTGTCGAGCTTTATGAGAAACTACACTAACGTTTTTGGTTACAGATATGTGAGCGGTGATCAGGGAGGCACCGATCCAGCTACTTCCAGCTCTCATCCAATGCAGTCACCTTGGCTTAAGCCACTGCTGAGTTAATAATGATAAATTAATAAGCTGTCAGGAAGAATAGTAATTTTTCAGGCAACGCTCAGCTTACAAAAGTCAGATGAAGTGAAATAACAAAATGTTACGTCTCCATACGTTCAGCAAAGGCTTCTAAAGACGCATTCTGCTGAACATAACCGCAGAGAGAGCAAGTCAGGGAAAGAAAACATCTTCATCTGAGCTTCTCAGTCATATCAACTTACTCGATCGTAGTTTGCTAGTAAATTAAAAACCGATGCAAATATATACAAATAAATAAATATAAACAAAAACTGTTGTTGTGAAATGCCTCGAAATATTTCACACTTTGCTGTTAGCTTCCTCTAAGCTAAGTTAGCTGCACCACTAGCAACCTGTGTGGTGCTGGAGATGTCATAAAACTAAACTGATTGGATCTGCCTTAAATCAGCTCGTTGTCATTTAAAAACAAATCTAAATATATCAGGGTGTGAATTCCTAGCAGCAACAGTCTTCTCAACTAAGAAAACCCATGTTAGCAAGAAACAATGTCAGTATTTGCTACAATGTTAGCTGCTAGCTAAGCTTTTATTTCTCTAATCTCATCCGAATTTTGGAAATGAACCGGATGCGGTACAAACACTAAATCAACATTACAACAAACATAAGGCAAGTTTTTATTTTTGATATTCAATATATGTTTAGGTTCCCCCCCCACACACACACATATTTATTTAAAAGACTTAGCCTGATTTTCATTTGGTTGTGTATAAAATGAAAGAAAATAAACATAATTCTTTTATATATTGCTGTCTTTTTATTGGCATATAATATTTCAAAATTATGCCTTATTTTCAAATAAAGAATAACATTACAATGTTTGTAAAATAAAGTGGAAAGGAAAGGCAGGACCTCACACAACTTGAGATTGTTAAGTTCCTGCTGTGGAAAAGGGCCAAGAGATGTTTCTAACTGGGCACATATTTATTGCTTTTTGAAATAATGTTTAATTCACTCAACAGTTGACTCATTTTGTGTTTCTCATTGCTTAAATTACCATATTTTGATGTGTTTTCTCATTTGTTGAAGCTCACCATGCCATGCTAATTTTATTCACTGTATTTTGTGTTTTTTTTTGGTTTTTGGTTTGTTTAATAGAAAATATGCCACACGCTGTTTGTTGAGTCCAAAGGTCCATTATTGCTAATCTGAAAGATTTTTAAGCCTTTGAGTTTAGCAGCTGTTTTTCACTCCCATTACATGTAAAAGAGTTTTTGTTCTAAAGAACACGAACAGTGTTCCTTGAGTTCATCAATGCACTGTTTTTGTATTCCTTTGCAGCCTAGGCAGATTAACCTAAGGTCTTTTCTTTTATCCACCTCTTTCTTTGCGTCTATTAGTAACAAAATATGATAATGTTGCTCTTACATAAACACTTGGAGCAAGTCATGATAATCGTTTAGAGGACGGAACTAAACTCGCAGCTTGAGGGGGTTTGATTTCACGGCTGGAATTTGAAATAGTTTTTATACTGTAGCTGACCTTGTTCAAAAACACCTCCTACCTTTTCCCAAGGCCTTGACACTTGAACTAGAAAATCTGTGCTGGAATGATACAGGAAAAATCACCACTGTTTCAAATGTATTTGTTTGAACACAGAGCCAAATTCAGCAGTAATCCTGGCAGGAGTGAGCCATCTCAGTGCCCAGTACTTCCCAGTGCATTTGTACTGGGCTCTCTGCCTTTACAGCTTCCCATTTAAAAAATAGATATTTGTTTTTGCTGAGGATGTAAAGAATATGAAGATAACTACAGAAGCACGGAAGCTTCAAACCCTAAATAAACCAGTTACGTCACATTAAAGTCCTGTTTGCATCGGTTACTTGACCAGCCAAACAGCAGTGTGTGAGCATGTCTTCTTTGTTGCTCTGGAATCCCACATGTTCCATGTTCGGCCAAAAATATCAGCTATTTTTGAACTTAACCACCATATGAAGCTGCTGCTTTACCACTTTCCCTTCCCAACAAAACCGTATCTGTTCCGTGAGTTAAATCACTCGGTGAGTGCTCGCCTTAATGCTTTCAATGCTCCTGAGTGGGCACAGCTCAAAATCCATTCACTTGAGACTACAATCAGCATTCCATCAAGTCAGTAAGGTGCTGATTTAAATCTAAGAGGAGGGAGGCGGAAGGTTTCAGAAAGAAATTGTGGGTAATCATGGATGTGTGCATGTGAGCGTACCTTTTTCTGCATGTGTGTGACGGGTTGCAGTCGTCACAGATTTCAGGTCTTGGTAAATTTTAGTGGAGATGGAAGAGATTAGGCTGGAGCTATCGGATTGTGGCTTTTCAGACTCAGAGCTCAGCAGCCGGTTTGCGCGACTTCTCTCAAAGAATGAGAAACTTAATGGATCAACCCTGACTTTTTTTTCTTAGCTCTTAGATCCAAGTGCGGGAAAGAAGAGAAAAAGGAGTAAAAGTAAAAATCCTGGGGTGTAGAGGAAATGATTTAAGGGGAAGGAGTTGGAGGTGATTGCTCTTGTAGTGGAGGTGAGACGTTAGGATGGGAAGACAAGTGAGAAAATCAGGCAGATGGGGCATGTGTGAGAGAGATGAGCTTTAGATTTATAGCAGACTGAGGCTGCACTCATAATGTTCTGACAGGCCATCCAGCAGGCAAAGCCACACTTGAAGCTACTTATTCCAACCAGCTGCCATCGCGAACATTTCACTGCCACTGTGAGCATTCGAACATTTGCATTTCCAGTGAAATGCATTTCACTTTGGTCACATGAAAGTGCCTCCCTTTCTGTTTCACTGAGGACGACGCTTAAAAGCCATTTTTTAACAAGTTGATCCCGGCTGCGTCAGTAACCACACGGTCCTCTCAGTCAGTCACGGTCTTCGGTTATTCATCAAAGATTTTATCAGGTGATTCGCATCTGTATCAAATACGAATCTAATTCCATTAAAACTTAAATATTCATGGTTAAAAAACATCATTATTATATTTGTTTGAGGGAAGTTTGTACTGGACAATTCTGCGTGCTCATGCAAGTGCTAGGATTCAAGGTCAGGGCAGGAAGTCATTGCCAGTGTCAGGAAGAATGAGACAAATAAAAGTCCAGCTCTCATCTTTCGCAGTGCGAAAAACTCATCAATATGGAGAGTTCAGCTTCGATACACCCAGTGTCTAGATTTTCACATCCCAGTCTGTAAGCGTTCAATGGGAACCATCTCACTGGCTCGAGAAGTTCTTTGTCGATGATTTTTGCATGACAGCTAAAGCATTCAGCGGGAATGAGCCACGAGGGCGTAAAATCTGAGTGGCTGGACAGAGCAGACAGAGGTCTGTGCCCTACCTAAACTCCATTTTCACTGATCAAATGATTTAATTGCCTGAACATAATCACACCCTAGCCAAATGTTATCATTAGTCACATAAATGTAATGCACAGACAGGAACATTTGCATGGATAATCTCCTTTTTTTCAGTAATTTGGATCTTCTCCAAAGCCTCATACTTGTAAGAAAAAGATGTAAAGGAGAAATTGTGAAAAGGCTAAAACCTGAGTTTTAGTACCTGCTGTGGTCACTCTGAAAGCCTTCTCAAACTGCAACCCGGCAATGGCTTGCTTGACCCTTCAAACTCTCAATCCATAGTTCATAATAGAGGTTTCTTATACAAAAGGAATCCTTAACCCTACACTGAGAACATGTGTCATTGAGAATAAAGATGGGTATTTGCAGAGCTGTGCTGTACTAATATAAGCACACTTGGCTCGCCTTGATAATATTATCAGGGCTCGAATCTACAGTCATATTGAAATTAGGCCCCTTAATATGTGGATAAGAAAAAAACAACTCAAAAAACACTGTTAAAGTGTTAAAAGGTAAATATCATAGTAAATGGAGGCTGGGATACTGTAATACACCACACACTCCAAATAATACTAGTTAATTTCTCACTTACCACTAAATGCCATTAAAGTCTTCATTAAATAAAAACGTATTCAGATATAATTTCTGTTTCCTTTCTTTTACAATCCCCAGAAAGTGCCCATAACTTAAAAAATAATTTGTTTCTTCGTTCCTTTAAAGCTTCCAGTTGCCAGGCCCTCATGTATTTTTTAGGAGGAAAAAAATTACACCTTGATTTCTGTAAAATTACACGGTAATTGTTGTGAAAATTGCACCGTAATTACACAGGGCTTATTATTAAGTGCTAACATTTTTTATATTAACTCGGATAGTCCTGCGAGCGCTACGAAATTCCCAGGCTCGAAGACGTGTTCTGATTTTCTCTGCATTTTAAAGGCGTGGGTTGAATATCATCTCCATATTAAATAGATCACACATTATAATTTCCTCCGAGGTCCTTGCGGGGTTTTCAGATTCACTGAGGCCGGGATTTTGTTTGATTGAGTGCAGTCTTTGTTTCTTCAAATGGTGCGCGCAGGATTAAGGCAGGAGCCTAGAATTGGTAATGTGAGCTAACAAGCGAGCGGTGAAAGGAGAAAAGTGATACCTCAGTTTAAGTAAGATCGTTTAACGGGGTTGTCTGTGTGGCTTCCTTGTCTGCTTCGCTGTTTTCATTATCGCCGGGCTGTAAAGGCTCCGCTAAAAAAAAAATACATCTTTTCGCCCGTTTGAGGTGAAAGCGAGGCAGAAGGGTTTGCTTGTTAGAGGTGAAGGCGAACCATGTTCACTTGAGTGATTTAAAGGAACTTAAAATGAATAATCTTTGCAGTGCAGTCTTGTATTTTTCATTTGGAGCCATAATTTCGCTGTTTCACATCATGTTAAGGAACACTGCTTCCACCTTCAACGCTTTAAATAAGAGCGATGTCCTCCTTTAATAATAGGACATTTACTCGTTTTTCTAGTTATTCTTTTATTAATCATGTATTCCAAACGTCCCCAGAGGCAACAAGTCATATGTGTGATTCCAGACCGTGTGCGTGTTCCAGGAATGTTTGCTTGTCCAATGACCAGACTGTGCCCTCTAACATCATGTCTGTTTGTTTGCTTGTTTGTTTGTTTGTTTGTTTTCCTTTTTTTTGCTCCCCCAGAGACTAAACAATGCCTGCAATCTTGTTTATTTGGCTATTTGTTTTGCAGCTCTCTTCGCCTTAACTCACAGGGTAGTCGGGATAAGGTGCCTGCCCCAAGGTTAGCTCCACATGTTTCTTGAAATAATCTTGCTTGACATGTACTGCTGGAGGCACATCCTCTGAATCCTGTGCTCACTCACTTATTTATAGAGCCAAGCCCACACCCGCTTCCAAAACCAGTAACACCTCTCCACCCCTTGGCAGTAACCATCTCCTTCCCTCTGGCCTCAGTTCTGCGCACACAGCTTGCACTCTGCAGACCCTGTGTCAGCTGAACCCAGTGTCTAACAGGAATTTTTCCCAAGTTCTTTGGTAACGTTTTAATATTCAAACACCCCTCTGGTCAATCCATTGGAATACTAATGAGCCCCTTAAAGCTTAAATCCATAATGTTTCTTAAATTTGATATCAGTAATAGGGCTCTTCAAGCATTTATGATGCAGCGTTATTAACAGAACATGTGCCGCAACTTGTCAGTGTAAGAACTTTGGATGGGTTTATATTTCCCTAATAAATAGGATTCTCACCACAGCATCGCCTAGTCAATTATCCCAAGGTTGAGCGGAGTGAGATGCTCCTTATAGGAACGGTGAACTTATTAGGCAAACGGATAGAGTTTGATCATATACAAAATTAAATTTGTATATGTATTATTTGTAGCGTCTCAATTTTCAGAATTGCCTTTCCTGATCTCAGTTGGCTTTATATGTCATTAATCAAAAAGAAACAAGCCGCAAGTTATCCCTTACTTGCTAGTAATTACTTCCACGTTAGGTTGATGAACCGATGTGTTACACTAACACGAGGCTTATTCGCCATAAACAGTCCACACAAGGATCAGTAGCAATTCTCTTGAGTCCGGAGGAATGGCTGATGTAAACCAAAGTGAAAGTGTGTCATCACTTGACGTGTTTTGATGGCGTTCAAAGAACGAGGATTACACTCACTATGTTTGGCCTTCCAGCTGGTGGGGCCATTTTTAGTGCTCCCTGTCCTTTGCTGTGGCTAATGAACACCGGTCATTATCCTGATCTCTCTGCCAGGCCAGAGGCTTAAAAATACCCTCAAAGGCAAAGCCTGTTGATGGTTGCCTCTGATCTTTCCAATCAAGTCCTCCTCCTTGGAGGGGAGTAACAACACAGAGCATTCACTTGGCTGCTCTCTAACGAAGACATCAGTAGCTGCTTTCCTTTAATCCGCCGACCAGACCGGGGTCTAACAAACTTCTGCTTCCGGAAGAGCGCAGCACGTTTCATGTCCTCCAACAAGAATGGGCCACTTTTAATTTGTAAATGTGAACTTTGACTGCTCGGTGTGTTAACAACCCGACTCATATCACAAGCTCAAAGTTGGCTTACATTGCTTTTCATTCTGTTCAGTCACGGAGCCTAATAAAGTGGAATGAGTCGTGAGTAGTTATCTAGATCAGTTAAAGGAATCATATCATTACCTTGTTCTCTTTGAATTCCTGCACCTGAGTAACTAAAGTTACTGTTTTTTATGAATAGGCCAGGTTAGCTGCAAATTCTGAAAGATGTAACTGAATTCTTAGCATATGGATTTCACTTAGAGAGAGTCTTCAACCATTTCTACGTTTGTATCAGGCGTCAGTCGGTGCGCTGAAGTTATATTTATCTCATTTGAAACAGAGAGCAGTTAGATATTTTCAATCAAAAGATATTTTATGTTAAAATATACATACAAATACCCAGAGTCACTGGACTTTATTCCATTATATTTTAAAGAGGAAACACAGCATGGTGGCACAGGCTAACCTAAATTCAGCTGATCTGCCAGTTTTTTTTAACTTGTAATATCACAGACAGCTACAAGTATTTCAGTCTCCCACTGAGCTTTGGAAATTCCAGATTTATCATGGAATTTATTTTTATCAAAACCTGAATTTCGGGATCACTTTCTTCTGTGATTGTTTTTAAAAACATACTCACTGATACCCGAAGAAACACATACATAAACAAATATATGTGACGTCTTTGGTCTTTTGTCCGACCATTCAACCAAACTGAAATCAGTTAAGCTGTGTTTGAGCTAAAACTGTCAGAGATCGGACTGGTTAAGGCGAGAGGTAAATCCTCCTTGATGCAGGTTATTTGCTGGATTCAGTGCGGGGTTGCCGTGCTGTATGCAGGACATCACCAAAACAAGCATGCCCTGCATCTTTATCAGCACAAATAAGCTCAGTATACCATCACATCCTTCCAGATAAACAACAGACTGGCTGGTGGGATGAATACTATCCAAAAGAACATCTCTCTCGCTCCCTAAACACGCACACTCACAGACTCGGGTGTACTGCTTCTTCTGCCACACTGGTAATTAAGTCCTCTGATGGTATTGTATTATGACATAATTAATGAAGCTTTTAATGAAAATTAGTAACACTCGGTGTATCAGAAGTGCTTAGCAGCAAGCTGCAGCAAGCGCAGTAAGATAAGCAGGGCAAGCCTCCAGCTCACTGAGACAGAACAGAGCCAGGGAAGCTCTAATTCCACGTCTCTGTACACAATCAAAGTATCAACTATCCACGCACTATGTAGGATCTCTTTAATGAGAAACTAATTATAATCTGCTATTTTGGTGCTTAATTGTTTCAGTTTCGCTCTAAGAGGGAAATATTATTCACCTAGGTAATCCTTGTTGGCGGCATGCCAGAGTAAATATCAGCGCTGCATTTTAAAGCCACGAGAATCTAAATTTTGCCGGGTGTAAAAAAGGTCAAACGTCTCATTTATTTTCTACAGTGGGAAATAATTTAATATCAGCAAGGACAATAAAACTTCTCCCGAATCCTGCACTGTGCAAAGTAAAAAAACAACTACTATGTGGTTAGCTGAAAATGGCTTTTCCACTATCATTAGTCAATGATAATATGACTGTCACACAAGGAGAAACACACACATTTCCTATATGAATGAGGCATCACGCTGTCTTTTTGCTGTAACTTGGGAGTAAATTTACAGCCAAGGGGTTGTGGAAGTCAAAAAGCAGTAGGATTAAGTGCTTTGTCATCCTGATCTGGTACACGTAGTCTTCCAGGGCGCTGCGCTGATCTGTCTCTTCCCTTCTGAATCCCCCTTTAACCAGCTGTGTGCCAGCCTGGCTGTAAGCATGGAGACTGCGTGGGACCCAGTAAGTGCAAGTGCCATCCTGGTTTCACTGGGAAAACCTGCAATCAAGGTGAGCTATCGACCGAAGCTTGCAGCCGCTTTCGTAACTCTGACCGTGATGTTGTTTTGCCATTTGACGTGACTTATCTGTTCCTCGCAGTGCACTGAAATAGAAAGATAAACCACAAAGAAAGCAGGGAGAGTCGGGAAATATTGTCCCCACCCACTAAGCAACGGGCCTGCTGACGTGCGCATCTTTCCTAAAGAAAACTAAGTGAAGGAGAACCTCTGCCTTGAGTGATGTCAGCGTAATCACTGTTTATTGCAGCCAAATCTCCACAGTAGAACATCAGCGCTGTAAAGCTGCCACAGGAGCGGAAGCTGGTTTGCATCAGCTGACAATAGTGAGGTGCTTTAATCACAGGGCAGGAGGTGGACCGCGGGGGCTGATTCAGCTCAAATGGAAATGAGTGGTGAAGCTGTGTTGAATGATCCCTGGAGTGCATCCTCTCCTGTGAAGATAACATCTCAATTACTGACCTGAGATAACTTGGACCGACTGAGTGCAACCAATGCTATTTGAAGGCGTTTGTTTGTTTGCGTGTGTGTGTGCTGGTCGGTGGATGAGAGTGGGCGGGGGTGGGGGAGGTCTGGAGTTTTTGTGCCTTTACACTTTGGGCACGTTGAAAAGCATTAAAGCTTCCCCAGTTAGCTTGACCTGCATCCCAGCAGCTTGAAAATACTTGTGGAATTCACGCCCTGAGACGGGAATAGGATAGTGCGTAATTAAAAACAAGGGGGAGGGAGGGGGGTGGGGGTGTTGAAATCCTTTCCGGAATGTTCCAAATGACTCATCCTGCATTTCAGGGCTATAGGTGGCTCCTGTCTGCCTGGGCCAGACGGGTCTACTTTGTCTCAATCTGCAACAAAGAGGAGGAAAGTAAAAGGATACGGTATCCAAGCGAGGCAGACTTCGCTGCCAACCATTCAGACAGACTTATCTGACAAAAGCGATTCCGAGACCTTTCAAGATGAAACTGTACTTTCAAGCGTCTGCCGAACTCCCATTTTTCCAATAAGCTCGTGACGTTTTACTTAGCTCTGAGTGGCAGACTTGACCTTTCAGCCTGCGTAGGTGCTGATAACCCCGCATTCTCTGCCGCGCTGCCCCATGCTATGGAAACCAATTTAATCATTCAGGGACCGGAGATTAGATTTTCTCATTTAAATGCAGCGTCGGTCAAACATTGATTTGAGGTGTACTATTGATGTGCCAGGTGGCCAGTGTTTTGAAGCATTCTAATATCCTGTCCCTCTGGAGTGCAGTATTTATCTCGAGGAGACAACTGGAGGAAAGAAATAAGAGCCCCGAGCTGCTTCTCTGACCTCGATGTTGCTAAAGGTCAAGCAGTCTCCCCGAGAGCTTTTAAATCAGATTATAATCTGTAAATTTGTTTTGAGGAAAACGGCGTCTCCTGGGGAGTTGCACGATAAGTGCAGCCGGTGGTCAAACTCGTTAAGAGGCTAAATACTCGACTTAAGTACCTATATTTGAATAACTCAATTTTATGCCCTGCTTGTGCTTCTAAAAGGAGGTGAACATTTATCTATATTTATCTGTCTGCAAATCGCTGATAACATTTTAAAGAGACAAATTTAACACTTAGAAAATTGAGCGACTTTTTAAACTTTTGTCCAGCAGTTTCCTAGTTTGTGTCCCTTAAAAAGGTCATTACCTCACCTTATCACACCAACAAAAATTCACTGACTGCAAATGATAGGAGCTACTATTTTATTTTTAAAAAAGAGATTACAACAGGAAAATGTGCACAAGTGTGGACATCAGTGGTGAATACACAAATTTATTTTAAGTGGGATGTGCGGATGAGTTTGCCACCCTGGAGGCTCGGATTGATTAACAAGAGTGTTGAACACCTTAGAAACACTGTTTGTGTGGAGCAAAAGCAAACCACAGACAGTCATTGTTTACAGTAAACACGATCACAGCAGCTGCCGTATTTTCACATGTCCAATATTTTTATATTTTTATATACCTTGTTTGTTTTTGGGGGTTTTTTTACTACCAAATTCTTTGGCCTTAACTCTCGTCGCAGCTCCTATACAGAAAATATCCCACGATCTGAACGGGATATAATTTAAATGAATGTGATTATTTTTCACCATTAACTTGACTCTCTGAGAATCCAAACAGAATCGTTTTGAGAACGCGCCTCACGCTCGGTGCTGATGAGAATCGTTGCTGTCATTCAGCGTAGTGATAGATGAGCATGCTGTCGCTGCACAAATAAACTCATTATAAGGATAATCTGTTTAACAGTTTGGCAGCAAACTCCCCCTGCTGATCCAATCATTTTAATAAGATGATTATTCCATGCAGGTGGATTTAATTAGGTGTAGTTGACCTGCTGTTAAGACACTATTAAAAGATTTTGCTGGAGGATCCATGTCTCAGACATCAGAAGGAATACAGCTGCGGAGATGCTTCCAGATGCTCCTCGTCTGTCAGCCAGATACGTAATTAATACCACTTTAAGTGTGATAGCCTAATACTGCTGCTGCAGCATGTATACAGTTTACTTCTAGATCTGTTTTCAGAATATTAGCTATTATCTGGATCTCTCACTGCTTTATCTTGGCAAAGCCGCAGAAAAGAGCATGAACACTTTGACTAATCTCCATGCGAATTTAATTCAGTGTAGGTGTAGACAGATACTTCAGGGCTGTTGGTTTAGAAACCGATCCCTCTCTGTCACTGTTTGTCTTTCTGGCTGTCTGCTATTAGCAGCCAAACAGCTGCAAGTATTTAAAGTATTGCATGCATGTCATCATACTGTGTATTTACACTCAGTTGTCTGGCTATTACTCCAGATTCCTTTTATCTGTGTTCTCTTTAAGGTCACCAAAGAGGCAAGAAGTAATGTTTGACCTGAGTTAACTCCTGTGAGTTTGAAGTATATGTGATTAGAAATCATCCCCCTGCTAAGATTTCCTTCTGATATTCATTGTAATGATAAAGATATTGTTCCATTAAGAATGATGCAACACAGGTTGAACACATATGATTGAAGACATGATATCACATCACACAATAAAGCAGCCAGATGGTGGCTTGCAGAACTGTCCTATTACAATTAACAGCGCATGGAGAATGGAAGAAAGTTATCACACAGAGACAGCAGAGAATGAGTCTTGAAATCACAGTGGCTGCTAAAGGATCGCTCACTGATCAGATCGACCTCCAGAGTCTTTATGGATATTTTCATTTACTTAATAACATTTGCAGAAATACTTTTTTTCTGGTACTTTTCAGGTAAATCCACTGATTCTCCCACTAAGTTGAACTTTTTCCACTCACCATCAACTTTAGGTACACCTGTTCAACTGCCAGCTAATGCAAATATCTCATCAGCTAATCACATGGTTCATTTAGGTAGGTATGCAGACATGGCCACGATAACCCATTGGCGTAACTTTGTGCTGAACATCGGGGGGGGGGGGGGGGGGGGTCAAGATCTCTGTCTAAATAAATAAATAAATCTGGGTAAATTCCCAGATTAGTAAACATGCAACTATTTTGCTGGTAATACTTGAAACGAGCAAAGAAAATCAACAGCCTCTTTATTTAAGATAATTCATAATTTTATTGGGGGGTTATATTGGTTGGGTCTGATTATTGGGGGGGGGCATAACCCCCCTGGAAGTTACGCCCCTGCGATAACTGCTGGAGTTCAAAGCGAGGATCAGAATGGGAAAGCAAGACAGAAGAGAAGAGCATCTTTGAACATAAACACACTGAACCCTGTAGCAAATGAGCTACAGCAGCAGAAGCCACTCAGCTAAAGGTTTGGAACGGAGGGTACAGTTCATGCAGGCTCACCAAATTTGGACATGAGAAGACTGAAAAACATTGCTTGGTCTCAAAAGTCTTGATTTCTGCTGAGACATTTAGATAATTGGGTCAGCATGTGCCGTAAAGAACATGAAAGCATGGGTCCCGCGCTGTATCAATGGTTCAGGCTGTGGGCGTAATGGCCTGAGGGATATTTTCTTGTTACACCGTGATCCTTAGCCTACCTGAGTATTGTTCCTGACTGCGTCCATCCCTTTATGACCGCAGTGTACCCATCTGCTGATACCTATTTCCCAGCATCACTAGATGGGTACACCATAATGATTTGTCACAAAACTCAAAGCATCTCAAATTGGTTTCTTGAACATGACAATGAGTTGCCTGTACTCGAATGACCTCCACTGTCACCAACTCTCAATTCAGTACAGTGCTTTTGTTATGTGAACAGGAGATTCACATCGTGAATGCGCAGCCGACAAATATGCAGCAACTGTGTGATGCTATCATGTTAACCTGATGTTTGCAGCACCTTTTTGAATGTCAGAAAGCAACAGGTCATCCAACTCAGTACTAGGAAGTTGTACCTAAAAATGTGGCCAGTGGGTGCAGTACAGGCACCTACACCCTGAGGTGGCAGCTCAGTAGCTAAATTGTTCGTGGGTTTATTCTTCTTGTTTTTCCCCATTTTATGACTGGACCCACCCACTGTGTTCCTGTCCAGCACATAGTTACAGCCTTATTAGAGATGTATTCTCCATAAACTTATGTAATGATTACTATCAGTAATAATATATCTCTACATCTCTAGTTCCAATAAAAACAGCTGCATGCCATTTGTCTATAAATGAAGACAAACTGAAAACAGATTGTTTTCATAGTGAAGGTTTGTTTCTTCTTCCAGTGCCCGTTCATCGTGTCTATTTACAGAAAAGTTCAGCTACAAATGCTTCCGTCTTAAGCAGAGTTGGCAGTGCGGCTGCTTGCGTAACCTCTCAGTTTAGATTTTTGTATTCCTCGGTCGAAAAATGCTCGGATGATATGGAGCATGCAGAAACAGTCGGAGCTAGTTGTATCATCTTCTTGTCACTTAACAATAGCTGTTGTTAGCCCAGTGCCGGAGGAAAGGTTGCTTGAATGATAGATGGTTAGGCAGGAAGGGGAGGGGCTGAAATTCCTGAGGCTGAAGCATTTGCAGTCAAACAGTGATTTGTCTCTTTAAATGTAACTCCTGCCTACTTTTGAAACTCCGGGCAGAAATTGAGAAGGGATCCTCTGAATCTGTGCGATACTGTAATTCTCTCAGATCCTATTTCACCCTTGTGACAAAAAGGGAATGCAGAAGAGACGAGCGGGCAGGAGGACAGGAGATGCAAAACCACTTTTTGCTGTTTCTCCCATGTGCCCTTTTTTTTTCCTGATACTCAGCTCATGTCCAATTCCCACAAGTGTAATCCTCTTTGCTGCATAATGTTCCTCTTTACTTTCCAGGAATGTAGCGTGGTCAGAGGTGTCCTAATCCATTGGTTGGTTCCTTTTTAAAAAATTCTCTCTCTCTCTCCCTCTCCCTCTGTTCTCCTCACTCACTTTACTACTTCATGTCAATCAAACCCTCCACTCCCTTTCCTCCCACTCCCCTCCTCCTCTCTAACCCATTTTCTTTTGTCTAAAGAAGAGGCGCTGGACTATTTAACCCCACCAGTGTGGGCCAGTCACCTTCCTATCTTTCTTCCCGTGGACCATCAGCCGGCGAGAGTTGTGATGGAGGGTGAGATTCGATCGACCTCCCCTCGGCAGCTTCTCTTCTTCCCCCTTGGCAACATGCATGGTGCTGCACAATGCGACCTAAGGAGGACTAAATGTCACTCCCAGTTATTTTCTTCCTGCTTTCGTTCTGTCCCTGGCAGAGGAGGCACCACCCAAGAGCAGCTTTTCAGCAGAAGAAAAACAGCACGAGTGCCAAGCATGTTGCAGTTTTTACCACTCTCCCCTCCCTTTCTTTATCCCTTCTACCCTGAATACAGTTTCTCTGTGCAGAAGAGCCATCATGAGTTTCTCTTCCCTGCTTCTTCTTCTTCTTTCTCATTTGCACCATGACTGCCTGGAACAAATAGCTCTTCCTTGCTTTTCAAACCATCATCGACATGGACACAGCACTCGTGGCTTCTCCATCGCTGCTAGAACAAGGCCTTGAATTCCAACCAGTGTTATCTCCTTTAAAGATGAGCATATGCCCAAGAAAAAGGCCCCTGCTAATCCCTGTCAGTGATAGAGGTGTGTCGGGAATGTAGCACACCTCAGTGGAGCTGACCCAATAAATCACTCCATTTTGCATCACTTCAAATGTGTCTTAGCAGTTCATTTACCATACAGTGAACACCCCAGAGGGGCTCTCCACCTCTGCTATCTCACAGGTTTCTGCAGTCCTGGGGCCATGTCGAAGTATGAATTGGTGGTCATATCTGTGCGTTATCTCTCTGTTTCTCTCTCTCTCTCTGTCTGTCCTCTTGGTCTTGCCTGTAGATGAGAGCCTGGCTGTATCTTGCGCGTTGCTTGTGCTGATGCTCTACTGTCTGAGAATGTGAGAATTTCAATAATCCCTCATTTACATTTTTAAGCTGTTTTTCAGTGCAACGGACAAGTGGAGACCTTTTTCCTCTTTCACGCTGACAATGGACAGTGTTGCTATGGTTTTCTGTTATCGCAGTAATGAGTGTGCAAAAGCTGTGTGCTAGTGTGTGTGCAGGTGTGAGTGTTTTGGACAATATCTTGTGGGTGAAGTAAGCGGAGCTAAGCCTCCTGTCTGACAAAGGACAGAACAAATCATTTTGACGTGGTTCCCTCCATAGAAAAACTAAGAATAATTTATGTCGCAGCGGAAAGACTGTCAGTTTGTACAGGTGTTTGAAAAGTGAGGGGAAAAAAGCAGTGAGCTTTATGCTCATGTGGTGAACAAAAATAGCAGAACAAATTCGGTTTGCAGTGGGCAGCAAGACCTGCTGTGTGCGCTGTGTAATAATAAGAGTCATCACACTGCACCTGTGTCACTTTGTTATGCACGCAAATGAAAATCTTGTTATCTCAAGAAGACAATCAGTTTATATTTGCAAAGACATTTCATTCATATCAGAAATCCTGAAATTTCAAAATAAAAATTCATTTTAGGGCAGCACGACTATGAGCAAAATTATTATCACTATTATTTTAAATGTCAACGTTTGTTGTTGTGATTATTCACTGATTTGACCCCCGAAATGATCATGTAAGCTTACATCCATGCTCTGCTGCATTCCTGCTAATGTTTAAAATAAAACCAGTCCTTCTTTATATACCTAAATTCAGTGCATATCTTAGAGAATAAATATTCATATAATTTTTTTTTCTTTTTTAACTAAGCTAACACAAAATGTAGTCCACAGGACGATGCTTTCACCTTTGCCTTGTGCTGCATTCATGTTAATTAAAACATCTCTGCATACAAATGAGGTGTTTGTATCCAAACGCCTTATTCATCTGACCCGAGTGCATTTCCTAGAAGGAAAGAATATAAACCAACACATCTATTCTTCATCAGGGTCGACTCTTAGAGCAATTACGCACTTGTTCGTCTCATACTGCTCCTAGAATAAACTTGTTGTATTATTTTGCAATAAAACCAAGTGCCCCAGGAAGTCCTTTTTGTTGGTCCTGAGCTTGCATCTGCCCCACTGAAAAGCACTTGTCAGTTAAGCCTTTGGAGCCGTGGAGCACTTTTTTTTTATTCCATTATGGTTACCTACATGACAGATGTGAATAAAATGCATATAGTAAAACTTTATTTCTCTCTTTGCCTATAGTGCAGGTTTTGCCACTTTCATACAGTTGACCAGTTTCCTTAAGCCTTAATGGGTAGTGGACACATATTTTTGGCTAAATGGAATTTGACTGCATTTGTTGGTGACTTCAGTTTGTCTTTTTGAGCTTGATGGACGACCAGATGCGCTGCACAGGCCTGCTTTTTTTATGGACTTCTGAGTCTGTGCTGGATGATTTCCATTAGGTACGACCGCACTGTTTGTCTTTACATTCATTGTAGAGCAGATGTAGATGTGTTTTGAATAAGTTAGTTGTGTTGAGTTGGAGCACAGCCCCAATAATACAGGACTAAATCACTAAAATGTATTTCCAAACAACAGCTAATGACCTGCTTTTAATGTGATCCTGTACATTGCAGGGAACAGGATTTTATTGCCAGAGCACAGATTTTCATTATCAATCAGTGATGCTGATTTAATTGTGGGAAACCAGACTCGTGATCGAGATTAAAACTGGATTAATCGTGCAGCCCTGCTTAAGTCTAATAACATTTAGCTTGTCTTACATGTAGAAGAATGTTTTTATAACTGTAAGTAGTCTGCTCCTTGTTATCTCTACTCATTCAAACAGTGAAAGTAATGTTTTAAATGATTTATATATCACCCCAGCATGACAGCTGCTTTCACAAACTGACCCCTATATATCTAAAAGAATTTATGGTCATGGAACATGACTTGAAGTCTGGCAGCACTTCCTAAGGTTAAGCATGCTGTCCAAATTTCTGACACATTTACTGATCACTTAGCCAGTTTGGCTTTAGTAGACCAGAAGCTTTCATTAATAGAAGACAGGAGTCTGTACATATACAAACTGGGCATCTGCTCAATCATTCATCCAAATTAAACTGTGGCATCTTTTAAATGCAGGAGGTATGTGGCTCTCAAAGAATGTGCCCTACATATGTCCATAGAGCTAAACACGGCGCCATTTAAAGTGCAGTAAGCCAAGATGAACGCTCATGTGCCACACGGTGAGATGAAATCTATTTTATGATGCTTCTACTGTGTCACAGACACAGAGAGTGGTATTCATAGTTATTTATATTGCTTGGAGTGTGTGTCATCGTTCAGGTGTGATGGATTTTTGGTACCGTTTCAAGTTGGATTTTTCCTTTTATGGTTCTGACACTCCAAACTTGTCACATTTAAACGAGGTGCAGGTAATATATGAAGAAACATTTGCCCCAAACATAAACCCTGTTTCCATCAAAATCCATAAGTATTTCAGCGATATGCACATGCGAATTTATGCTAACCAAAGCAGAAGCAACCTGTTTGAAAAGCTTATCTAAAGATAGTCTGTCTTCAGGCAATAACCAGTGGTTTTAATATTACATTTCACTAAATGCAATCCCTTTTTCACTTCACACGAACTGTTTACCTGTATACAACCAAAGCCTGTTTGGTCAATAAAACTTAGACTTCAAACAGAATGTAGTCTTCCTTGTAAGCACTGAAGTTCTCCAAGTTATTAAAAGGATGTAAGCAAGAGCTGGGACTATGAAAAGGCTTATCTGGTTACTCTAACCAGACAAGCTGTTCAGTGATGCTCTGAAAGAGTGACACAGTTTCCTTTATGAGACAACTCTTTCCTAAAACTTACTTTAGGTGAAAAACATGATTTAAAGCAAACGCTTTGCACATCTGAGCTGCATGACTGCAGGCTAGTGTAATCCCTCTTTCTAAAAGTGGGAGCGTAGAAAGAATTTCTTGCATAAATTATTGAGCGCACACAGCAAATAACAATTACAGCATCAAAGTCTGAAACCACCAAGAAAGCTACAAGAGGTTTTTCTTGCAGTGAACATTTAACGCAGCATAAAAAGCACTTGTGTTGCTAATAACATTAACAGCCAGGTTAAGACAGAAATAATTTGGCCTTTTCATCCAATAAGTTACTGCAAATATTATGTTTGAGTTCACTGATAAACTGTTGGTGGCAGTTAATCTACAGTCTGCTCCCACTAGCTGTAAACTGAGGAGCTAAACATCAAACCGCTAAAAAAAATAAAAAATGATGAAAACATGATGTAATTATGACATTTCTGTTTGTGTTTCACCTAAAGATGGTTCAGTAATTTCATCTGCCATCATTTTTATCCTCTTTAATGGAGTGAAAGCTTGAGTGCATTACATAATTGTTATGATTGTCACTTTGTATCAGATAATAGTTATTCTTTGTTCAGTGGACTAAATAAAAACAGACCTTCCTTATTTAAGACAGCTGTTAAAAGCCTTTGCTTGTGTTTCATTTGAAAACTTTTACTAATAGACTGTGGATTTACTTGCATAGTCTATAAATTTTACCAATGTAGTGCCTCAAAATGATGATTATTTGACCATCATTGTTGTGTTGGCAATGCACTTTGCAAAATTTCTGACCAAAACGTAGCACCAAGTTTTTAAAATAATGAGGGTGGTAACCACTGAATAGTGCTGCCCCAAGAAGCATAAAGTGCTAGCTAGCTAGCCAGTTATTGGCATCACCATCCTCCTACTACTGGCTGAAAATCCATCCTTTCTGCTGTGTATTCCACCACAAAAGGTGGCAAACATATAGTACTGTTCAGTCAGCTTCTGACTGTAATGAGCACACCATTGGAGAATGTCTGGTGGAATGCATGTGCCCAAACTTTTAAAAGTCACTCTTCTTATGCATTCAAAAAGACAAGTGTTAGTGCAGAAATGTACAATTTGAGACACAACACTTGATTCGATTTTAAAGTTGTGGAAAAAAAAAGTTTTCATGCAGCCCTATGTAGTCCTGTTAAAGAAGTAAGTGCCCCCCTTACTGCTTCCACAGGAGTTAAGAGAACAAGAAGCAGCCTGGTCTTTGCCGCAAATGTACTAATTATCTGATGACTGGAAAGCAGGATCACTTTGATAAAAGCAGAAGTTTTGGCAATTTGTTGATCTGGAGCATTCAGGTATGTGTTAGCAGTATGCTTTGGAAGATGTCACATTTGCTTTGACACACACACTTCAGACCGCACAAAGGTCATAAAACACTCCAAGAGCCACGACTCAGACTCTACTGAGACCTGTTAAATGCTAACAGTACATAATAGTACGATCTAAAAGGCTGAACAAGTATGGCTTTTTCAAGGCATCTTGAACAACGTCCTTGTGGAGTGGAGATGTTTGACTGTAATGCACACCAAACATATTGGCAGAAAAACCTCATACCAACTGTCGACCACAATGGTCATGATTTGGACTCGTTTTTACAGCCAAAGGACCTGAGCACCTTGCAGTCCACCATGAACTCATCTGTATAACAAAGTACTTTTGTCTCAAATATGAGGCCATCTTTCTGACAGCTAAAGCTTTTCTCAAATTGGGTTATGCAACAGGACAGTTTTCCCAAGCATAACAGCAAATCTGCAACAGAATGACCGAAGAAGAAAAGCACCAAGGTGTTGCAATGACCCAGTCAAAGCCCAGACGAATGAGCCTGTCAAACCTCAATGAAGTGAAGCACCAAGAGTGGGTCATTCCTCCACTGTGACAAGAGGGTCTGATAAAGCCATAAAGAAAACAATTACTTTAAGTTATTGCAGCTAAAGGTGATCCTACAAGCTACTGAACCATGAGGTGTACTTAGTTTTCACTGGACTGCAGAGAGTTTGGGGAAAACTTTCTTTTCCAGCTGACTGTAGGTGTTACTATATTAATCATATCCAACTAAGTTGTTCTGAAGTTGCAGTGTGTGCAATGACCTGAAACAGACTAATGAAAACAAATTGTCACCTTTAATTTTTTATGCGATGATATGTCAAAATATGCCTTTTAAAGGTAATGTCGTGGCTGTCTCTTTGTTTTCCATCCATTTTAATGAATATAAAGACCTAAATATATTCACTTACCTGAGCCACTGTAAACTTTGCACGTACTTTGCACACTTTGTCTTATCATAACAGGAGGTACACAAGTGTAACCAGTGTTTTAATGGTTTTGGCAATGCTCTGTTACATTTTGGAGTGTCAGTAAGTCATCCCAGTGAGGCAGCATGCACCAGAGCCCTGGGATTTAAAATACATGGAAGAAAGGAAGACATCATTAATGTCATTAGTTACAGCTCTGTTTGACTCGTCAAAATGTCTGCTCCGAGAAAAGCATAATGACTTGAATTTGCATAAGCATTTGACAGGTGTTGAGCTGAGAGCATATTCTTTTCTCCAAGGGGTGCTCCTTACTCCGAGCCCAGACAGCATCGTTTTCTAATAAGATTTTCATGGGCTACTGTGGGTGAGATTTCTCTACTTTCACGTCCACATAAAAACACCAGAATTAAACGTATCCATCAAAGAAAACCAGATGGAGAACTGGCAAACCTCACAAAGTGGTGGAAAGTCATAGGGTTTAATCATATCCTTCATCGCATGCAGGTGATGCAAAGGTTTAATGCTGTTACTGGCTTAACCATCAAAAGGGCGATTTCTGGGCCTGTCAGAACACAGAAACGCTTCACTTCCTTGAAGATACCCCCACCCCATTTAAACAACGACCACGTTAACACGCAGTCACCTCAGAGGGAGCCTGCATACCTGCACGTAAATGGACAAGCGATGTCTGACATGACTCACCTCTTCCACCTTTGCCCCGTGACTAATTTCACCTCTTTATAGGACCTCTGTCTCTCTGTACCCCGGGTGATTTAAGTTGTCTTTCTCTCTGTCTGCAGACCTGAATGAGTGCGGGCTAAAGCCAAGGCCCTGCAAACACAGGTGCATGAACACGTATGGGAGCTACAAGTGTTACTGCCTGAATGGCTACATGCTGATGCCTGACGGGACCTGTGGAAGTAAGCCTGTTTCTCTTGCACACACACACTTTGATTGTTAACACGCTTTGTGTTACAGCCTGAGAGGTGGAAGTTTCCTTTCCCTGTCTGTGTTCTCCTCATGGAGGATTCCTCTTTTCACTGAATGTATCCATCTGTTTCTACAGGACACGGTGTTGATATCATTAAGAAATGTATTTCCCACTCGTACCCCTGACAGCAGCCTCACAATCCTTTGATAGACTGTTTTGATTAAAACACCGTGTTGATCTGCTTCATTATAGTAGCTCTGCAGACTAAAGAACCCCTGTGAAAAACCCTTTGAGGGCTGAAATGAAAAATATGAAAGAAACACAATCTACAGACCCTTGAGTGAATGTGCACATTTTCTTTTAGGGTTTTTTTTTATTGTTTGCCCCGAGGTAGTCCACAGAATGTGAGATGATGCCTGAACATGTCTCCCTGTAAATTCTGTTTCCCACCTGATAACTATTTTCCCTGCACGTTTCCACTTGAGGACTGTATGACTCCCGATACCTCTTTTTAATTAGTTCTTTTGTACGAGGGGAAAATTCACTCCCCACCTTTTAAAGTCTAAATCGCGTAACACTTGAGGCAATCTGAAATTATCCTAGGTGTTGTTGTCTAATGATAGCACGATGCCGTTAAACACCTTGCTGCTCCTCCTTTCTCCCCTTTGATCAATAGATCACTGTAGCATTTAATCAGCCCGGCCTGCCTCAGTCATCAGACTCTACTCCAGGGTGCCGGCAGCAGCTGAAGTAGCAGTGGCAGCAAAAGCCTCACTTTTAATTTCCTTTTTAGAGCCCACTGTTATCAAGACAGGCCGAAGAAAATCTGTTTCATTACGTTATTATTTTTGGAAGTTCTTGATCTGCCCGGCACGTCTCAACAACACTCACGCCTCACGCTGTTGCTTTGATATCGAGGGGGGGAGATGGATTATCAATCTTTGGGTGTAACAAAGGATAAAAGTGGGCAGGGGGAAGATTGCTGGAGCTAAGGTGTGAGCACATGGCAACTGCACAGCAGAGAAGTCTAATAATGGCAGAGTGAGTGCTGTGCCGCTGGCAGCACCCCAGGGTCAAGCTGGCTAATATCAGAAAGGGCAGGCGAGTGGCCTGGCTGTTATAAATTGGCTGGAGGAAAAAGAAGCGCGCGCGCGTGTGTGTGTTGGTGTGGGGAAAGAAAAGTGTAGGTGAGAATGGCATAAACTCTTCTCCCTTTGTACTCCCCAGTGGCACCAGTGTGTGTTAATGTGTGCCATGTTTCTCTTTTACCCATCAGACGCTCGCACTTGTGGTATGGCCAACTGCCAGTATGGCTGCGAGGTGCTGAAAGGAGAGGTCCGATGTCAGTGTCCGTCGCCGGGGCTACAGCTGGCTCCGGATGGGAGAACCTGTGTGGGTACGTCCCGGTCTTAAAATATCTCCACATGCCTGAAAGCTGAGCTACTCTTATCTGTGAGCGACTTGCAGCGTGTAAATCCTCATAAATATAACTTTTTTTTTGTTTGTGTGTGAGTATGTGTTTGTGTGTTTTTCTCAGCCTTTAAATTTGCTAATCAAAGGCAACTATTTTGGCAAAGGAAGAAAAGAAACTGGCAACACAATTTGCAGTTTAGCCACTCGAACGCAAATCCTCAAAGCAAACAACTCATCAAAGTTGAATTCATCCAAATTGTTTCACAGCGCATCACTTTGATTTCATCGTCGGTCCTTCTCGACCAAGTTGTTTACTTCCTGTTGCTTTTACAGCAGGAATGCGATCGAGGGAATCCCACATGTCTGCCTTTACTGCCAATTTTATGTGACACTGCTCCTCAGAGGGGTACCTTAACAGATGAGGTGGGCAGTTGAGGCAGTTAACCTGTGTCAGGTTTAAACACAGGGTGTTCACTAGAGGCTCTTCCCCTTTATGCTGCCTTATAGGGCCACTTAACTGCTGGGCAGCTAAAGGGGTGGTTTTCTAAAATAGCACCGACATGAATCATGAAGAATTATGAAGGGGACAGAACCCTTTGCCTACCACAGGTGTTACTACAGTAAACTCTGGACGTGGAGAATTTTATGGAAGCTGTATAATCATCCTCGTGGACGTGATTCTATGTAGGAACCAGAGACTGAAGTGAAGCATCTGGCAGCTAATGAGGTTAATTAGTAGCATGACTGGATATAAAAAGAGAGGATGAGTCTGTCAGATGTAATGGAGAAGGGTGTGAAAGTCTGAATTTGTAAGTGGTTCAATAAGTTAAGAAGACCCTTTCTTAATGTAAAATTAAAAAATCTGATGTAAGAGAAAAGGTCAAAAATGAACGAAAGGTGCGTGAGCTTCAGGCCCTCAGGCACCACTGCATTAAAAACAGACACTTTTATGCATGGACTCAGGAACAATTCTGAAAAGCATTGTCAGTAAACACAGTTTATCGCTGCCGCCCCAAAATGCAAGTGAAAACTGTAGCATGAAATAAACAACCCTCTGGGCCTGAGCTCATTCAGTGTGGACTGAGGTAAAGAGTAAAAAGTACCCTGTGGTCTGTGGATTCAAAATTTGAGTTTGGAAATGACGTGTCCTCCAGGCTAAGAAGGAAAGCAGTTATGACGGTATGGGGTGTTGGCATTAACGCATATGTCATAAATAACTGAAAAGGCACCATTAATACAGGACACTGTTTTGAAACAATATTATGCCGACATTTGAAGACATTTTTCAGCATGAGGAAAGTGATAAATAAAAATAAATAAATTTCTTATTTCAGCAAGAAAATGCTGAGAAACATTTTGCCAGCAGAAACCCACTGAAAACATTTGGCACATTACTGTATGAAACAAAACAAAAAAACCCTAAACAAACAAAGAGGCCTAAATATCAACATCATGAGAAACATCTCACACTAAAAACTACAGTTATGGGTTTTTAATGAGGAAGAGATGATGAAACGCTGTCGGTCAAATCTGTGTTTTTTAAGCACATAACATTCAAAATGAGCGCATATTCTTAAAAAGTCCATTTGATATGTTGTACTTGTACTATATTCAATAAAATATAGCACTGGGATGACTAGAAAATCTTGCATTCCCTTTGTACTACTTCACACAGTGTTGCAACTTTTGTGGAAATGGGATCGTAGCGCACTGCTGCTCATATCTGTAGCTTTGCTCTCATACATGTTTCAAAGTGCACGAACGCTGCGATCGGACCATCGTAGTGTGTCGGATGTTTTAGTTGAACTAATTCTCTGTAACCTTAACAGGAATGAGTACAAGTTTGTATGAATGAGTCATTATAAACCATATATATTCATCCCATCGGCCATTCTGGGTTTTTTTAATCATTGGAAGCGACTGAAATGCATGAATTGGTACAAAATGTAAACATAATAGCTCCAGCAGGACTACTGTAGCTGTTTTAGGAAACTCCACATGCTTCAGTGTTTGTTTACTAAAAGTGAATTAGGCCGGGAATCCTTGAAGAAGGATGTCTCACGATTCACTGGATGAAGGTATCGACTTGTTTTTGCTCAGTGACAGAATTTGACTGAAACACCATCTGATTAAAGTCGGCTTCTCACAGAAGCTGTCACTTTCAGCACATTTTAAAACATAAACATTGCTGATATAGAATCTGTGAATGTGAAAATGGGGTAAGCATGATTTGCTTTTTACTCTGTATAAAGGTGCAGTTACTTTACTTTGTGATTTCAAATATAATAATCCACGTCTGCCCTTGCTGTGACGGCAGTGATGCATCCACAACTGTTGGCCATTAAGCAGCTCCACTCAAGCAGTTTGGGATTAAGATCCTCGCTGATGAGACCCTCGGCAGTAGTTGTTAATGGGATGGGAAGAGCTCTGCCCACTAACCGCTCTCGCTTGTTTTCCCAGCTGGTCCAGGTGACTTTAGTGTTGTTAAGGTTATTTTAAACAACAGTTTCTGAGCACCTCAGCTGCATTATGCTGCAAATAAATTAAAGATTTTAAGGTGAAGCTTTCAGGCTCCCAGCGTCTAAATATTAATGACCACATGCCTGTAAAGGTGATCAACAGAGACACTTGGAAAAAGTCTTTAAATAATGAAACAAGCTAGTGTGTGTTGTTTTCTGCTCGCTGAGCAGAATGTAAAAGGAGCTTTGTTCATAAATGAATACTAAGCAGGGATGAAGAACATGTGTTCCGGCATGAATAGTAATGTTTAGTTTAGATTCAATTATGCTTTCTAATCTCAAATTTTTTTTTAAATCACGTCGTTTTATTTTGAGTGCACTTCTTATTTAATGCATTATAGACATTTATCTGAGCATTTTCCTCAATTTCTCAATCTTCTTTCTTTTGCAGATGTGGATGAGTGTGCAGCAGGGATAGCAGTGTGTCCCAGGTTCAGGAAATGTATCAACACCTTTGGTAGCTACATCTGCAAATGCCACGAAGGCTTCGACCTGCAATACATCAACGGAAAATACCAGTGCATAGGTACTGTGGCAGCGCCTCTGTTGTGAGGCTTCGACTGGCAATACTCACACAAAGGTCAAAGATGCGCTGAGGAGACTTGAATTTAAGCCGCGGTACCTTTAGTGATGCGAGTTTTGTTTTTGAACTGCTTATGAAGGAGCCCGATGAAAAGAAAAGAAACACGCATGCAGAGATGAGTAGCAGAAATCCATGTTTGATACTACAATGTGACAAACTTCTGCTTTGCTTTAGTATTTTAATTTAATGCTCTGATGCGGTTTTCAACCAATCTCTCATTTAACAGGCCCGTTGTGATTTTCTATTTGTAGGTTAATTGGTTGTAAAACAATTAGTTTAAAAAACACGATTCAGTGTAACAACTACATCAGTAGATACTTTGCAAAGGGAAAACAATGCAGTAACAAAAAACAGGAAAATTGCATTTTAAAATGTAACTTGTACAAGCAATTAACCATATCTCACATGGTTATGGAGGAGTCTTACCTTTGCAACTCTGGATCGTATTTCCGTTGCATCTTTCAGCTTTAGCTGTCAGACAGATGGCCTCACATTTAACTTTAGAATATTTTGATACACAGAGAAGCTCATGGCCGACTCAATGACTGCAAGGTGCATGGATGCAGTAAGTCCATACTTTCTTTTTCACATGACTGTATTTTTCAACTAAAAGAAAAACAGAGATTAAAAAAACTTAGTAATATGGCAATTTAATAAACTTTTAACTTTCAAAAGGTGGATTTTTAATTGTTAGTATCATGCTCATGAATTCTAACCACCAAAAATGTGAAAAACAAATACAGATTAGCTTCTATTGCAATTCATATCCTATTTTATCTGCTTTTGAATAAAATTATCAAGTTGATTAGATTAAAGAACGGCCAAGAGCAACTTGGCAGGTGCTCTTTAAATGTATAAAAGACACATCTCTGTATCTTGGGGAGGACTTTTACAACAACCTTCGTGGTGATTTTTCCTCCGGTATTCATAAAAGGTCGACTATTATCCACTTAAACTCTTTCACTAACAGTACGACATAAATTTTGAAGCTTCCTTTAAGTGGATGTGAAGCAATTAGCGTTTGATATTCTGCTTTTACGTTTTAAGCTTTCTGCACTTGCACCCAGGAGCTGAATGTTGTTATGCTTCCATTATCTTTCAGATGTGGATGAGTGCTCTTTAGGTCAAAGCCACTGCAGCAGCTTTGCCACCTGCTACAACACGCCGGGCTCGTACAAGTGCAAATGCAAAGACGGCTACAGGGGGATGGGCCACGACTGTAAACGTAAGTCCCGAGAGAAAACCGCAGAACTAATATTCAGTTTATAAACAAGTTTATCTTTGCCTGTGTCTTTAAAAATGTGCTGGGGGGGGGGGGGGGAGCAGGGAGAGAGGGAGAAATAGGCTTGCAAGCACAAAGCTTGGACTGAAATTCCTTTCTTTGTAATAGCTGTCAGTCATTACTTGACTCACCCTGCCCCTTTATCGCATGTTCCCAGATTGACTTGGTTTTTTGACATGCGGCTCGGGTAATAAGGACACAAAGAGGAGTCGTCATCATCTGTGATTTGTTGTGATCTGTTAGTTGGTCTCATTCTGCTTACTGACACAGAGTTCATTACAGTGTGCGTCGGCACTTTTTTACAGCAGCTCAGTAGACAAAGAGTCATTTATTCTCCACAGTTATTTAACCAATGGACGGGCGCAACTCATGTGGCATTCCACAGAGCAAAGTTGGAACCTGCTGCATATACTTCACCCCACCGTCCTGCCCAAAGGGTGTGAGCCGCAAGTGCTCAGGGAGTCACGTTGCAATATCCTATTCATGTATCACATATCAAAGTCGCCTGCAACCTGAAAAGGCAATAACAGAGTTCAAACCTTTTGCCTTTGTCCACTCTCATTCTTTACTCATGAAATCCTTAGGAAACTGCCACTATCACCCCTGCCAAAAAGAAAAAAAAAAGAAAGCCAACCCCCCAATCTGTGTCTCTGCTCCTGGACAATGTGTGCAGCCACAAAGGAAAAGGCGGTGTAGCTTTGATGACATGAGCGAGGGTGATCTTCGGGGCACAGCAGCCTGACTTAGTGCAGAAATCATTCCATACACTTCAAGCAGCTCTAGACTTGTGCTGCGAAGCCTCTGGCTATGAGCATACAAAGAATTACTAATCAAGATGACCGCACGGACAGATAAAAAAGACATGATAAGAAAGCAAGATCGATTTTCAAAGAGCAGGAGTTCACTGAACGTGGGCTGTCTTAATGGTTCAGCTTGTGAAGTCCTGTAACTGTGAGTGAATGTGAACTTATGAGCTTCGTTTGCAGCTGTGAGCTTTTGCTTTCAGTGTGATTGGAGACACCCAATTTGTTTTAGAGTGCTAACATTTAGGTAATGGTTATCAGAAGTCTCAGTAGATGAAGTAAAGCCCTCTTCTTCAAAAAAGTGAGGCTAATAATTGCAGTTAGTCTGCAAATGTATGCCTCATTAACTCTTAAGTGCTCATATTTCAGTGCTCCATCTGCATTTTCTCATTATTTCAGCCATCCCTAAAGTGGTTATTGACCCCCCGAGACCAGGCAAAGTGCCTCCAAATCATCACAACCACATCCCAGACTTGGATCAGCAGAGGACCACCACCACTCGCCCACCAGTCACTCCAAAGATCATCTTCCCTAAATTGCCGCCAACCGCTACAACTACAACCAAGGCACCCCGCCCGAGGGTGACCCCATCGCAACACAAGCCGTTGGTCCCCACCCGAAAGCCCTTCATACCCACCCGAAAGCCCTTCATACCCACCCGAAAGCCACCGGTACCCACTCGCAAACCCTACATTCCAAGGCCAGCAGTTCCCACCAGACCACCCTTGCCACTGCCACCGGTCACACCAGTGGACAATACCATCCAGAAGGAGGTCACCAAGCAGAGAGGGGATGTTCACAGTAAGAGGCTTCTTGCTTTACTACGGTGTTGTTTTGTTTCAACAGGTGATTTAAAGCCATTGTGATAGCTTCCTCCCCTTTTCAGATACATACTTATAACTCAAAGTTTTTGAGTCATAAGTATAGATATTGTTTTTTCTTAAGTAAATACACATGAAATATTAAAAAAGCAACAGTTTGATGTGCTTCCTCCAGATGTTTACCGGAGGAAGCCGTAAGCACAAAATTTACATTTTTACCTCGTACAGTTGTTAGCAGGCAGCTGTTTGTTTACACATCTGGCACACAAAGAGCAACATCAGTATTAACTTTAAGTGTGTTTTTCTTTTTATCTGGCAAACAAGTTCAGTGCTCCCAAAATGAAGAAGACATCTGCTTATTAAAATGTCCCCTTTTACACGTCACTATCCAAACATAGTCATAAAACGATTGATGTTGTGTTGTGTGAGGGACACTTTCATCAGGAAATCATGTGACATAAGACATATTTAGATCCAACTGTAGAGTCTTATAAGGTGTTTCTTTGTCTGTTCCACATGCGTCCACTAATCTGTTTTGATGTATATAAGAAAAAAAATCTGGCTCCTGAGCTGCTAAATGCTCTGCAATGTTCAGCAGCGAGCTGATATTTTGAGTGATTGCTGCTTGTTGCAGGGCAGGTAGTGTACAATGAGTGTTTACAGCTTTTTCACTGAGAACAGCTGCTGTGTCTGGAAAACAAGGCTGACTAGAGGCAGTAAAAGTGAACCAGAACCGTAAAGCTGTGGGCTGCAGAACAAAAACAATGAGCTTAAACACGCCATACAGGTGATGCAGTCTTTCACATAGCAGCTATAGGACTACACGTTGTTCTTATAAATGTATTTTTTGGGGGGATGGAACAGCTTTAACTGCTCTGAACATGTAGGAAAGACTTGTTTGTTACCTTGGGGTTGTGGCTCAGGACGATTCAACGTGTTCTCCTGCAATTGTAAGGTCAGTGGTTTGATGCCCGGGTTCCTCCTGTCTGTATATTAAAGCACCCTTGGTCAAGATAAGCATTAATCAGTATGTGAGTGCATGAATGTGAGACATGGGGCTCAGACACAGAATAAAGCTCTGTGTGAATATATTGTGTATGATTGGGTACTCTTGTAATGAAAAGTGCTTTGAGTGCTCAGTTCAGAACAGCGCTCTATAAGCACCTGTGCATTTACATTTACAGCTTCAGCTTTGTGATTATGAAATGAACCCTGTTTTCTTTTGGTTTCCTTATAGCTGAACTGTTCATTTACACCATGGGTCTTAATAACATCTGCATGAATTATCTTTTAATTTGTATCACATTTGCTACATCTGGTGTGTTTTTAAAAAAAATTTAATTAGTTTTAGTTTTTGCAGTGTATTGTTTAAAAATGTACTGTGCAATTTATTTATTTTTTTCAGGGGGAAAAATTACACTGATGATGTAGATGTCTCAAAAACTCTAAAACAAAAACTCACGTATCAAATGCGACAAAAACTCACGTATCAAATGCGATCCACTTGGCATTAAGGGGTTAAGTTGTTGCATTCGCACATCCAGATTTCATATATTACCATAAACAGCAGCTGGCAGCTGGTGTATAAAGTTCATCTTCCAGCTTTGTTAGCTCAGATATGTCAGCAAATTTGAATCTCAAAGTTTCCATTTGCAAAGTCTTCAAAATGGTTCAACTCAAAACTCAGAGGTCACTTTCAAGACCAGTTAAGATACACTGGAGCGGGAGTTTGTTACCCACTGTTTCCCCCCCTTCCCACATTTTGGACAATGTGCCATATTTTGACTAGTTCTGCGGGACATGCACTTTTACGCAGTCTGTATGAAGAAAACACTTCTTATTATAGTCAGAAGAAGAAGGTAAAGTTAAAAGTCCCCAAAAAAGTCACAAACTTTGTAGATTTTCTTGAATATGACAGAAGGTGCTGCAAAAAAAGCGGTTTTGTCTGTTTTTGTTAAAGGTAGTTTGCCATTTCCCACAGGCGGAAGATATGTTGTGTGGTGACGCAGGCTGTGTGGGTCATAATTGGATAAAAATTGCTTAAAGTGTCATCCTATCTATAGATACATCCAAACAGAAGAGCTGCTGAAATAACAGTGAAATAAAAGAGAACACAGGAGTATATAAAGACTATTGCACAAGTCTATAAGAACAAACTGAAGCTTCCTTTTATGATCACTGTATATTTGTCCTGTATTTGCTAAATGACAACCCAGTGACCTGCGCAGTTTAGTGTATTTTTAGTTTAAAATTGGATATGAACATTTCAGAAAACCTCTCAGTGTTGTTGACGTGTCCCACTTTGTCCCACACAAACACAGTGTTTGCTCCACATTCACTTTATTGGGATCTGGTCACCTTAATGTGTTTTCCAGCTAGCCTGTAGTGGCAGCCAGTTTTCAGTTTTAAAGAAATCCCCTGCCTCATCTTCAACAGTCAAACTACATGCCACTTGCTTTTTTTCTTGAGTAAACAGTTTATAATTTCTGGGAAAAGAAGATCGATAAAACGCACTACACACCAGAGGTAAAATATGTAAATTTGATTCTGGCACGAACGCTCCCTTTAAGTCTCCTATATAGGCGAATTCACAGTGATTTCCATTTGAATAGAGCTACACCCACCTTCAAAATGCAGCTATTGTATGGAAATAATGTCCAATTTTTTTTGCAAGAAAATGAAGTATTATGAGCTCAGTGTCACAAAGCTGTACAGTGAGAGAAGGAATGTCTTTCTCTTCTCAAGGTAATTATCTTTTTGGCTTCAAGTGACAAACACAAACTTAGCCAGACCGTTTGTTATTCACATGTCACGCAGTGCTCTCGGCCAAGCATCAAACTCTGACACCAATTACCTTCAAAATGAATCACATTCTCAATCAAACCAAATAACAGAATGAATTATAAATAATGTTAGGTGGTAAGACTGCTTTTTTTTGGCTTTAACAAAGGAGCTAATCAGGCCAATCTTTTCAGAACTGTGAATTGTTTCTTAATGAGAAAACTCGCCCACTGTTAAGTCTGAAATATGCAGTTCAGGGCTGAAATCACGATCCTCGTTTTTATGTAACAGATGAAACGGGCGGTTTTCTCTCTCGAGCTACATGATAGGGCTGGTTGGAATTTTGTATTTTGTTGACAGTGCTCAGTAAATCCAACGATAAGACAAAAAAAGCAGCAACGAGTTGATCCCACTAACAAATACTGTCTGTGTATTAAAGACCCGATAAAGCTTATTTCCAAGAAGTGTCTCTCTTTTGGCGTTTTGCTTGCTTGTAGCCACAGCAAATTACAGTGTTTACTGAAAACTCGGCATTAAGCTGTTCTCCCTCAAAAATATGTATGCCGAGAAACTAAGTACAGAATAAGAGGTGAGATACTGTGGTTCCTATTCACCTTGCCAGATGGCATCACATAATTAGAAAAAGGGAAGAGGAGAGAAGATTACCTTAACACCTGTCTGCCCTGCTTGAGGGAGACATCAATCTAATAGTCCGCACTACGGCAGAGCAGCTCTAGAAATCAGAGCTTGCCGAGGATGGCTTGAATCAGATGAGAGAGAGAGGGAAGGAGGGGAGGAGAGACATCACTGAGACATTATTCAAATAATTAGACGGAAATAGGGATGAAAATGAAGAAGAGCCCCGTGGCGTGAAGAATACTTCAGCTGCTTCTCGAGTGCAGGTGTGCGTTTCAGTCTGAACTAATTCAAAGGTTTTCACAGATTCCTTTGGGTCTTGACCCGTGAAGTGAGCGGAACCCGTTTTTGAAAACCTCTTCTCTATAACCTTTTAATCATTAAGGAAAAATGTGAAAGCTGTGATCACCTCACAGTAAGATAAGGAGCAGAGGCTGAGATGAAGTGATACGCTTATCTGAATTGTGCATTTTTGTTATCGACGTGTGTTAGAAGCGGAATGTAAAAGAAAAAAAATGACAGTGTCTTTGGTTTTTACTACAACGACAGCTTGTCCTGCGTAGCATCTCTGCTGTTTGCTTGGCAAAACACCATGAAGTCGGCTTCCAGCCAAATAATGATGATAATGCTACACAAATGCCTATAAAACAACAAATTGTTATGACTCTGTCTGGATAAGGTTTAAAGACATAGTGCCAGAACTGCCAATTAGTAAGCTTTTGAAATGCTAATAGTCACATTTGTTTAACTACAGAGAGAGGCAGGCTAGCTGTGTCTCGCTGCTTCCCCCTCTTCATGTTAATGTTGTTGCCTGCCACTTCTACCTCCATCGAAGTCAGCAAGAACTCCAATAAACATATTTTGCAGAATATAAACATGCCGTGAATTGTGTCAGGAATTCTTGTAAATTAGGCTTAAATAAGGCTCTTAATCTCTGAATGCAAGCTGCAGAGATGTGAGGCTTTCACTGAGCGACAGTGATGGATGGATGATGAAGTGCGATGTTTAACCTGCCGGTTAAAAGATGCAGCTACACGGTGTCTAGAAAGGAATAAGTACACTGCACTTGTCTCTAAACCTTAAACTCTTTCTTTCTTTACTTTTTGCTCGGCAATTGGGCAGAATGTAGAATATCAACTCTGCAGCTTTTACTACCAAATAACTGGCTTGAAACACACACACACACACACAAACACGCACACACACACAAGGTCAAGAGTCAAACATCACAGCATATTTCAAATTATTGTTTACATGTTTTTCTCCCCCCTCTACCCCACATTACAAAGACATCCTTAGTTGTTAGATAGATAGATAGATAGATAGATAGATAGATAGATAGATAGATAGATAGATAGATAGATAGATAGATAGATAGATAGATAGATAGATAGATAGATAAACCAGGACTCTGGGTAGTTGAGTCTAATATGCAGCTTCTGGGTTTTTTGCAGTTTCTCTTAGAACTGCACAATCTGACCTTGGAGTGAATTTGCTTGGACGTCCACTCCCAGGAAGACTGGGAGAGTCTTCAGTTTTATTCACAAATGTTTTCCTTTGTGAGTAATCTTTCTCACTGCAGAATAACAGACTTCAAATTGTTTAGAAATTACCCTTCTGACCATTCTCAGATTAATGGAGAGCAACAGTTGCTTCTCTAAGGTCATTGCTGTGGTCTTTTCTCCTTGCTCACACTTGCTCATGATGAATTAATTAAGCGCATTTGATTAGCAGGACCGAGCTGCTACTTTACCCTCCTAATTCCTCTGGAAGCAGTAGGAGCGTGATATGTTAAACCTTAGAGCTGAAAGACAATGCCCTTTCTTTTTTACATCACTCATAGGTATATACTCTACAACCAAATTCATAGGGATGCTTGTTCCTTAAAAGCACAGACACACAGAGAGACCTGGATTAATTAATTATTCAATTAAATTTTATTTATATAGCGCCAAATCACAACAAAAGTCACCTCAAGGCGCTTCATAGATACAGAGAAAAACCCAACAATCATATGACCCCCTATGAGCAAGCACTTTGGCGACAGTTGGAAGGAAAAACTCCCTTTTAACAGGAAGAAACCTCCAGCAGAACCAGGCTCAGGGAGGGGCGGGGCCATCTGCTGCGACCGGTTGGGGTGAGAGAAGGAAGACAGGATAAAAGACATGCTGTGGAAGAGAGACAGAGATTAATAAAAGATATGATTCAATGCAGAGAGGTCTGTTAATACATAGTGAGTGAGAAAGGTGGCTGGAAAGGAAAAACTCAATGCATCATGGGTATCCCCCGGCAGCCTACGTCTATTGCAGCATAACTAAGGGAGGATTCAGGGTCACCTGGTCCAGCCCTAACTATATGCTTTAGCAAAAAGGAAAGTTTTAAGCCTAATCTTGAAAGTAGAGATAGTGTCTGTCTCCCGAATCCAAACTGGAAGCTGGTTCCACAGAAGAGGGGCCTGAAAACTGAAGGCTCTCCCTCCCATTCTACTTTTAAATACTCTAGGAACAACAAGTAGGCCTGCAGAGCGAGAGCGAAGTGCTCTAATAGGGTGATATGGTACTACAAGCTCATTAAGATAAGATGGGGCCTGATTATTTAAGACCTTGTATGTGAGGAGCAGGATTTTGAATTCAATTCTGGATTTAACAGGAAGCCAATGAAGGGAAGCCAAAACAGGAGAAATCTGCTCTCTCTTTCTGGTCCCTGTCAGGACTCTTGCTGCAGCATTTTGGATTAGCTGAAGGCTTTTCAGTGAGTTTTTTGGACATCCTGATAATAATGAATTACAGTAGTCCAGCCTGGAAGTAATAAATGCATGAACTAGTTTTTCAGCGTCGCTCTGAGACAGGATGCCTGGGATTGCTCGAGAGACTGGTGTGTTTATGTGTGTGTGATCTCCACACTCTCAGATTCCTACGACTGACAGACTACATCACAGTCTGCCAGGTGGTCGTGACCCAGCATGTGCAGGAGCCCTTTCAGTGTAGAGTGGGAAGGGGCACACATTAAGGACTCTGGGGGGGGGGGCTTGACAGTTCAAGTGCAGGTTACAGTTCATTCATAGCAAACGCACATGAAGCAGCCTGGAGGGCTAAGAATATTTTAATTGATAATTTGTCTCATTAAATTCCACTGACAAGTGCAAACCCAGTATATATCAAAATAAGGATGTCTCTGTACTTTATATATTTTTGACATTTTCAACCATTTTCAAAAGGCATTTTAAAATCAGACAGTGATCATTCTAACAGAACAAAAAGGTCAAAACATTGCTCACTAAAAAAAACATGGGTTTTTTTTTCTCCGGCGCACACTTGACCTTTAATGACTCGGCTCAGTCTGTGATATTTTGGTCAGGGTGACACCAGGACAAGGAAAGAGGCTATTTAAGGAGAGGCCGTGTACCTCGTGTACGTTCGTGTACTGAAGCTGCTAGGTGTGCAGCCGTAACATTTGCTCAGATGTTGCATCAGATGAGCCATCTTCCTTTTCCTCTTTATGACTCACATTAGACCTCTAGTGTTGCTACAGGTTTTTCTCAGGTATTCCAGTCTCTGGAGTCTTGCCTGTTATTAATTGTGACTGACATTGGTTATGGAGGTGCTAAGCCATGACATTGATTTCGCCGTGTAAAATCTTTGAGTAATGAAACAAAGGGATATAACAGCCACAGGCAGACGTTAGTGAACAAACATAATACCTTTGTTAATCCTTTATCTAAGCCTTTGTCTCTGTTTCTCTGTCTCTTTCCTCTCAGTCCCCCGGAACCCCAGTGGCAACACAGTCCTCGACATTGACTTTGACATTGAGCTCGGCAACACGGCAGACGAAGCCAAGGATGACCCAGGTAAACAAAACACATTTGACAGAGACAATCAGCAAGAGCCCCGCTCATTGAGCTCGAATGATGATGGACGAGCCGCATTTACCATGACCAAAATGAAACTGACAATCATCTCCCGCAGTGCTGCTGCAGAGGGTGAAGGTATTACAGTGACCAGATGTGTTTTGATAGGGCCTTCACCAGGGGGTGACACATGACATCTGGTCGTTTCGGTTTAAATAATGGCTCGCAGCCCAGAAAGCGGTGCAAGACTTTTCCCACTTTTTGCATTACGCCAGCTTGATTGCTTGACTGCTTGAATGATGAATTGACCATTTTGAAGCACATCACAGCTTCGCCCAAAACCTTCGTAATACAACAACAACAAGCTTTTGTGAGGAGATGGCTTCTCCTGTCATGTTTGCTCAATGTGATTTATTGATGTCAATGGTATGCAGCAAAGATTGCCTAATGATTTAGTTGTGTGTTTATTGTGGTTTGGGTGTATCATTTGATACGCCGTGTCACAGGCACAGAGCGTTTTCATTGGCTCAGAAAATGAACTGGCATTTTTTTTTTCTTTCTTCTTGGAAATTCTGTTTCAGGGACAAAATGATGGATGTTATTTTCATCGAACCAATTTGTACCGCAGCGCCTGCATGCTACAGCAGCTGCTTTGCCTGTGTTGCCTTAATGTTATTGTCTGGGCATCATCACTGGGATCTTAGAAATCATCAGTCACTGAATATTACAGCTGTGTTGTAACCACGATGTATTTTAATTACAATGCAAGGCATGCAAACAGTAGTCTTTGTGTTCACTTACAAACACAATGACATCAGCAGTTCCTGCAGCTCATGTAAATATTTATGATATTTTTCTCTTATTTTTATAGATGAATGCACTTCTGCTCGTAATTTGTGCAGCTCCATTTCCAATTCATTTTTCTCCAGTGCATCAGATCTCTTCAGAGAGATTACAACATTACAACAAATGTTTACGCTTTTATTGTATCATCTTGTTCATCAGAAGAAGCTTCGCCAGTCCTCTCGCTCCTGGGGAAGTTAGAGGCAAAAAAAAGCAAGGTTACTGTGAAGCATTACAAAGAGCAGACTGACGCCTCGTGCAAGTGTGTGCATTCTCCACTTCTCTGAAAAGTGTGTGTTTTTTTTCTTCTATTCAGAGTCGGGGTATCTGAGCTGCTCCTTTGATGATGGTCTTTGTGGCTGGATCAGGGACAAAGACGGGGACCTGCACTGGGAGACGACGCCTGATCCATCAGGTAATTGAAGGGCAACTTGATTCTCCTCAGTCACACGTTTGTAATACGGCAAAGTGTTTGTTTTATTGGCAGGAACTAGAAATAACACGAGCCGTGCTGCTTCACACGCGCAAACTCACACTCTGGCAATCTAAGTAGCTTCTACTCAATTACAGGTCAAGGTGAAATCACTCCAGGGAAGTCGTTTGTCTCCTCTGGAGATTAGCGCTTCACTCTGCAAAGCGATGCAAATGAGAAAGTAGATTACGTGACCCATCAGGGATACCTGTGGCTCACATTAAATAGGAATACAACACCGTTACTTTGTGGGTTCAGACGAGGAGAAGACATAGTGAATTATGTTAAGAGGACTCTCTACGGGTAGTGAGAAGGCTTAAAGGTGCAGTGTACTGGAACTGTTTAACTAGGTTTGGTTTCCTTTGGCAAATCGTTTAGTCTTGCAGTTATTAGTGTTTTCAGACATTCCGAATGAGGCCTCATTTCAGCTAAAGTCCGAGCTCCTTCACAAAGGCAATAAAGGTTTTTTCTTTCCCCAGACCTATAAGATCCCTGACCAATCATTTAGAATGAATCATAAGCTAAGTGCTGACTTAGAGAAATTCCTTTTAATGGACAACATTTCAATTTGCAGTAACCTCTCTGTGCTACTAATGTTAATCAGAACACTTAAATAATCGCTTAGCTATACTGTACATATATGTGTGAGTGTGTGTGTGTCTGCCTAGTTTTTTGCAAAATCCCCAGTGTGTTATGAAGCATGTAAATATTTACTGTTCATCCCTTTAAGTACTTTGATCGACAGCCACGGGCAAACACTCATGCCCATTAGAGGATTGGCATAGATTTGGAGAGCGCTCATAATTTATGCAGAAAGCTTCTGTGGGCCTGCAGATACTTAATACACCCCCTGCAGTTAACACCAGCCATACATGCTGTATAAGCAAAATACATCAGCATTAATCAGCTAATACTCAGAGGCTCTATCGCCTTTAAATTTTTAAAACTGTAGCTCAACTATCACTAACTAATGCATAAATTAAAATCTCCAAAATACATGTAGTTGCCAGGGCCACTACATGTATTTTGAGGGAAAGAAACATAAATGGGTCAAGGGTTTGTCTAGTATCTATATACTGTATATGTATTTTGGAGATTTTGATGCACAGAAACATAAGTATCAGTTATGTTTATATACCATGTTTGTTTTAAATGATAAATTAACCACAATTACAGGAAAACAAAAACAAGTACACTACAAAAACATGACAGCATTGCACAGTTGATGCAGTTTTTTGGCTACACATCGATGATGTGAATCTCTTGTTCCAACACATCCCAAAGGTGCTCTATTGGATCGAGATCAGGTGACTGTAGAGGCCATTTGAGTACAGTGAACTCAATGTCATGTTCAAAAAACAGAAATCATTTGAGCTTCGTGACATGGCGTGTTTCACTGCAGGGCAACCTGCACGTGGTGAATAAAGCCTTGACTGATTGATTGACTGTTGGAAGCAGACATTAGAAGATGAGCACATTGTAGTCACAGACATGGTCAGCAACAATATGCAGGAAGCCTGAGGCTCATGGTGTTACCAGAAACTGTCCCTCAGACCATCACACCATCACACCGAGCCTGAACCATTGATACAACACAGCATCCATGCTTTCATGTTTGAAAGCATGGATGGATGTTCAGCCAAATTCTGACATTATCGTCTAAATCAGCGGTCCCCAACCTTTTTTGCGCCACGGACCGGTTTATGCCCGACAATATTTTCACGGACCGGCCTTTAAGGTGTCGCGGATAAATACAACAAAATAAAACTAGTACCGGTACTGAAAAAAAGAAGATTTATTCATAACACACGTGAAAAGACCCAGGAAAACCGTGTTAACGATTAAAAACGATAACAAAATAACACTGAAAACCAATAAAAACCCTGAAAACTATACATTTCACACCTGAGCCTCAACTCTCGCGGCCCGGTACCAAACGACTCACTGACCGGTACCAGTCCGAGGCCCGGGGGTCGGGGACCGCTGGTCTAAATGTCACAGCAGAAATGGAGAGTTAAGTGACATTTTTCCAGTCTTCTATTGTCCAATTCGAATGAGCCCTTGGGAATTGTAGCCTCGGTTTCCTGTAGTACATCTACTTCAATGTTCCACATGTTGTGCGTTCAGAGATGACCTTTGCGTTATTTTGATATGACTTGAGTTGCTATACCGTCTGAGTCTGGCCATTCTCATGTCATCTATGACATCAATAGAGCTTTACTTTACACAGAGAACTGCCACTCTCATGTGTTTTGATTTTATTCAGACCATTCTCTGTAAACCCGAGAGATGGTTATGGAGAAATATCCCAGTACAGTAAATAACATGCAGCCAAGAGCAGCAAATATGGCATCAACAAAATGCCTCGTTTAAAATCACTTAAATCTCATTTCTTCCTCATTCTGATCCTCAGTTTTTTTTTATTGTTTTTTTTATTATTGAACTTTTAATTGCAAAGCAGGAAAACAGCAGTCACCAGCATATACATATACAGGACAAAGATGCATCTACATGTATAGCAGGACCTGGGAGGTAGAAAGAAAAACCCAACAGCAATAGTAATAGACAATGAAAAAGGTTAACAATTGTCCCTTTGTTGCCAGGCTAAATCCCGTAAACGCCCGATTTCAACCTCTGAGCAGAAGGAGTGTCCAGATGGGCCAAAAAAGGGTCCCATGTGCGATAGAAAAGGAAAGGTTTGTCCTTAAGTGCTGTAGAGAAGGCTTCCATTGGCACAATACATATCACAGACTGTAGCCACTGGTTGACAGATGGAGCCTTATCAGAAAACCATAATGCACTTTCAAGCGTAGTGTAGCAGTATGTGAAGGAGATCTTTGCTAATCATATAGTCCTAACAAGCAAGTCCTTGGACCCAGATTCTGATCCTCAGTTTGAACTTCAGCAGATCATATTGACTATGTCTACATGCCTTAAAGCACTGAGTCACTGCCATTGATTGGTTGATTAGATATTTGTGTTAACAAGCAGTTTCGAAAGTGTACCTATTGAATTGGCTGGTGTGTATATTTCTTTTTACTATTCTTCAAGTGACAGCAATAAAGTGACAGGAAAACACAATGTGGCTTTCTAGAAACCACTAGGGAAACATTGTCATCAGAAGTTTGCATCGGGATTCTAGAAAATAACGCCAATAAAAATGTTTTTAAATGACAGGTATGTGTGATGGTATACATGGTGAAATAGAAACCAGTTTCTGTGGCAGTAAAAATGCACATGCATCCCAAAAACAAAGGAAAGAGAGTTTTGTCCATTTTTTTGGTCATTTTAGTTCTTCTGGTCTGTTTCAACAAATTTTCTCTCAGATCTGTCTTTCAACTTTGTTTGGCTCAATTGAAGTGCATTCAAACCAAATCCCTGATTCTTGCTTATATATTTTTCTGCACTGTGTACAGACTGATGGTGATATAGGTGATAAACAACATGACATTTAGAAAAAAAACGGCAAAGCCACAAACATTGATTATTTTATTAAGTAGTTTCAGAGTACAGCCTTCTCACAGAAAGCTCATGCAGCTTAATCTTATCAACACAACTCAGTCTTTACTTCTTTTTTTTTTTGTGAAAATTTAGATTACCATGTCATCACTGACTTAAAATCTGTGACTTGCATCCGCAGGTGGACGCTACCTAACGATACCCGAAGCAGGAAACAAGAGGACTGGACGAGGAGCGCGGCTGGTCCTCCCCCTTATCCCTCCCTGGAATGACGGCAATCTGTGCTTGTCATTCCGGCACAAGCTGGCAGGTCACCATGTGGGAATGCTCCAAGTGTTTGTGAAGAAGGGAAAGCAGTACAGTCCAGCAGTCTGGGGTCGAACAGGTGGAAATGGCTGGAGACACACCCAGATCACATTATGGGGCACAGGCCTGGAAAGTGTAAGTATAACAATAAATATAAAAAAATAATGAGTCTCTCATAAAGTAAAAATATTTAAACATCTAACATCATTTAATGTTCATACTTTATGTTCCTGTTCCTATGTAAGAATACCGCAGTGTGCCTCATTTTACTGCTGTTCATCAGGTGATCCTGAAGGGGGAGCGCGGGCGAGGCAGGAGCGGAGAGATGGCCGTGGACGACATAACCTTGAGGAAAGACTCCTGCACAGAGGAGCACAATCTGAGGAGACTTTGACTGACAGAACAGGGCGAGGCAGAAAGAAAACAAGAGAGAAACTCATCTCAAAGAGAACGGACTCTGTTGTGACCCCCCCTCTCCCCGCTCTCTCTCTCTCTGCCTGGGCACTCACAGATCCCTCCCTAAACCCCTCAGCCGTCGTGTAAACAAAATCCCCCCAAATCATGCGTCTGCAGAACAGTGGGTTTCTCTCACTCGGCTGTCCGTTAATAAAAGGACCGAACCTGTTCTCGTGGGTGGATCCCAGCAGCACATCCCCAGTCCTCTCAGCTTCCATCTCACTCCATCACCTTATTACTCTAAAGTGTGCATGTACCTACTCACCATGGAAATGTCCTCCACCTAACAGCACTGGCAGCCTTCCAGCCGCACCGCTGACAGGCCCACGCTCACTTCATTTCTTCCCGGAGAGAGGATTGTTCCTTTATTTAGGGAGCCCGCTTTTGCTTCGCTTTGATCCTTTAACCACAAGCCATTGCTTTTTTAGTTGCTTAATGGTGAAAACATGTGGCCAGGGGTGCATTTTGTGACTGTTTTGATCAGAAAAAAAGAAGAAGAAACAAGCGGTAGATTTCTTTTGGTTGGAGATTTAAAAAATGTACATAAAATACAAATTTTATTTGTCAAAATTGAATTGGTTCTAATGCAGATTTCTTTCAATCTGATATAGGCCCACAGCATAACACCAAAAGTCAGTTTACCGCTAATTTTGCTGGTCAAATGTGAGTTGTTTTTCGTTTTAATTACCGGCTACTGTTCTATAGCACAGCTTTGTCTGAAAGGTCCTTTTTCTTGCCACAGCATTTCAAAGACCTGCTTGGTCGCAGAAAGTTCAGATATTTAGCATCTTTTCTATCGTGTTATTGCCTGTTGAGGTTGGTAAAACTCTGCGATCATGTTCTTCAGATACTTGAAACGTGTAAAACAGAATCATTGTACGATTTTTGAGTCAACCGAAAAGTTACTTTTTATTATACACTTTGTGCTTTGTTATATTAAGTGCAGTTTGTTATAAAGATGATGACACCAACACCTTTTTAGGTTTTCACAAATTGTATTATTGTAAATGTAGTTGTGTGTACATACTCTAAACAATCCCATTTGTTGTGTGATTTATATGTTATGTAAATTCATACGTAGATATTGATTGGATTTCAGCTGGTTGATATTTCAACTTTTAAGGAAAGAACGTGTACACAGATCAAAACCTTGTGTAGTGCAAGGCTGTTTAAAGTGTCCAAAAATGTGTCTTCATATGGTATAAAGCTCTGTTTGTAACTTGCTAAGCACATAGTTGCATATTGTATGATGTAATAATGAAGGGCATTGTAAAGGTTTTCTGTGTGCATGGTTGCATTCACCAAATTCAGAATTATCCAGACCAGTATGTAAATAAAAAAAACATTTGAATGGTGTGTTTACAAAAAAACAACAAAAAAACAAAATTGGCTTACTTCCAAAGACGGACATGCTAGGTGATTGGTGATTCTAAATTAGCTGTAGGTATGGATGTGTGAGACAAATAAAGGTTTTACAGTGCAATCAATAAAGTTCTGAATGTGTGTGTGGGCGAGCATTTGGGTTGTGAATGTGGCTTGTATTGTAAAATCCTTTGTGTGGTCTGAACACAAAAACACAATATTGTTTAAGCCAGTTAATTTACATTTCCAGTCCACCTAGCCCCACAATCCTTACAAAACATGGTAAAATGTTAATATTTGGAAGAAAAAAAAAAACACGATTTAGCCCTCTGGCTTCCACCCAGGAAGGATAAGTAGAGGCTCAGAAATTACAACATGTTGGAAATATCAAAAACTGCAGATCCAGAAATGCCTGCTGTTTCCAAAAGTGAGTCAAAGACATCAGTGTTAAAATGCAACTTTACAGCCTTTAAAAAAAGACTTTGGTGTCAGCAGCTAATTTACACCTTCATCGCATATCAAAGGGTGTTGAGGGTGTATTTTTTAACACACAAAAAGTTCTGGAAAATCATTGGTGACATAGTCACTTTGATTAAGAGGTAAGTGCTGAACACCGAACACCAGCTGTAATTGCTTCATTCAGCTGTGTTTCAGCTCCTTTAATTGTTTTATTTATATAGCACCAAATCACAACAGCAGTTGCCTTAAGGCACTTTATTTTGCAAGGGAAAGACCCTACAATTACACAGAGAAACCCCAACAATCAAAGGATCCCCGTGAGCAAGCATTTGACAGTGGGAAGAGCGAACTGCCTTTTAGAAGAAGAAACCTCCAGCAGAACCAGGGAGAGTCAGCCATCTGCTGTTGGGTATGAAGGAAAGGAATTTGGACAAAAGACATGGTGTGTAAGAAAACTTTAGATTAATAATAACCAATAATTAATGCAGATGTGTGTATGGTGAATGAAAAAAAGCAGCCGAGAGCAGACAGGTGACCCTGGATTCAGAGTCCAAGTATATGCTTTGTCAAAATGTAACATTTTAAACTAAACTACTTTTAAGATTTAAAATAATCTTAAAAGTAGAGAGGATGTCTGTCTACCAAATCCAAACTGGGAGCTGGTTCCACAAAAGAGAGGCCTGAAAGCTGAAGGCTCTGCCTCCTATTCTACTTTTAAATACCTTAGGAACCACAAGTAAACAAGCAGATATGTACTATTACAGGAGTCCAGCAAGCACTTCTACATATTTGCTTGATATGCACACTGAAGGACATATCCTGGTGAAAACAATGCCAAGATTCCTCACAGTGTTACTGGAGACCAGGGTACTGTCATCCAGATTAAGTATCTGGCCAGACATGATGTTTCTAAGAGTTTAGTTTTATCTTAATTTAGAAGCACATAAGCAGAGGTCATGCAGGTCCTTACTGATGGATGAAAAAGTATCTATGAATTTGAGTCACTGAGCTCGATATCTTGTGTTTTTTTTAGAGAATTTCTAACGCAGCTGATGTGACTAACTGTGCAAAACTGTGTTAACAGCCTGTCCAGTGAGTCTGTGCCCCACTTGTGTTTAGTGACACTTTTGTATTTCACTAGTATGTCACTTACCACTATTCAGTAATTAATAACTGCATTTTGTATAAGTATATACTTTTTGTGGGGCTCCATACTGTCTGTGGCTTGCTAATTAAGCTTAGCACTTCACTCTCTCTCATACAACTATTATCAGTTTGGGCATCAAAAGACCAACATACTGATATTTATAATTCAGGCTTTAAAAGGATTTAAAACTAGAGGGCAGCATCAAGGTGGCTCTCTTTCATATACAGGCCATGACCCCGGTGTTGTTGATATTGTAATATATGCAGCCACACAGTTCAGTTACAGCTCTATCAACAGCAGGTCATGCTATAAAAATGTCAATACTCCAGTGAAATAAAAGAGAACGAGAGAGTGTAACAACTCAAAGTGCACATTTCACAAATTTGAAACATCTAAGGAAGTTTTAAATACTTTTATTGTGATTGTTAAACGGTGGTAAGAGTGGCAGACGGGTTCAAGGTGGGGCGTAATTACATCAGGGATGTTCTCTCAGCCCTACTTGTTTGCAATGGTGATGGACAGGTTGACAGATGACAGATTTTCATTGGAAGTGAGCAGAAGAAACAGATGTGAATACATCGAAGGGACAGCTCAGGTTGAGGAGTTTGGAGACAAAGTTAGAGATGATTTGGACATGTGCAGGCTGGAGCTAGTCGTTTTAAAGTATTGGAGAAAGGATGTTGAATATGGAGCTGTCGAACAAAAGGGAAAGAGGACGGACCTCAGGGAAGGTTCATGGATGTAAGTGAAGGAGGAGATGGAGAGAGTTTGTGTGACAGAAGAGGATGCTAGCGATAGGATGAGATGCAAGTAGATGATGGCGACCTCTAAAGAGAGCAGCCAAAAGGAAAATAGGAAGAAATATAACAATATACAAACAAAGGACGTTTGAAATACGAGTGTTATGATTGGCTTTTCTCAGGAATACACTAAGCAAACACAGGTTTGTTTAAAAGCTCAATGTGGTACCTTTAAAATAACGATGTCCCAGAATTTCAAACTATTCTGGAAAAATGATAAAAAATATGAAGATCACACCACCTTCACACTAGCATCCAATTACTACTGCAGGTCACAAACTTCTGTCTGGAATCAGTTTGTTTACTTTCTTGCAAGCTTTACTTTATTTGGCTTTTCTATTTACCTTTGGAATTACTTTTGTAAGACATGAAAAAAGGAAACTTTTTAATATTTATCCATCAGAAAAAAAGTCTTTCAAGATTCATATACAACAAAATGTAAATTAAAAGATTAAAGGATAACCAATCTGATTCAATCTAATACTGTGGTGGTGTTGTTGTTGTTGTTGTTTTTAAGAAATCGGATGTTTAAAAAAATGCATCAGACAAAATAAATTTTAGATGAAAGGGAGAACAGAGTTTCTTACTTTGATGAAGCAACTAGTTAGTTAGCAGATGGCTAAAAGGAAGCAGAAGGACATGTTCTCTGATGTATTACTTCAAATCCCCACAGACACTGAGGGATATGTTCTCTTTTTTATGATACAGCCACAAAGCTTCATTATAGCTGTGTGTGAAGGCTGGCAGGTTTCAGATAAAACTGAAGACCAAACCTCGTACATAGTTACAGGCATTAATGCAAATACCATTGTAAATAACTGTGTCACAGAACTGTGAGAAACCACACACTTACACTTCATGCTGCACCTAGTTAATTCTTACCATGAAGTAAAGTGGGTCGATCTGCTTTGATATAAGCTTTTAAGTGTTCTTTGTGGTAAGTAGCCTTAGAGAAGTTTAATCACAATAAGCAGGCAGTGGAATTTTTTTCCACCTCCGCCCGCTTGCGTTTTCATATTTCATTATTTCAATAGCAGCAGTAACTGAAGCCACCTTGAAATTTTCACAACTACAGAGTCGATAAAGCTTTGATTGTGTGCTCGCTCTGGTAGACAACAAAAAAATAGTCTGATGCCCTTTAGAGGAATGGCTATGGTGGATAATCTCCTTCAGTCTCCATAACTCACACACACCACCACACAGCAGAAAACAGCGAATGATTCAAACTTTTGTTTGCTCAGATAAGGCCTGCGATTTCGATATTAGATCAGTTCATCTTTCAGATCACTGACCTGTTATGAGATATCTAAAGATCTTCATTTCACTTCTTGGCTGCTTATTTGGGGGCCAAGGGGGCAAGCAAACAAGCCTTTTATTGAGATAAAACATCAAGACAGTAAGAGATCCACAGGGAAGTGGAAATAGCCAACCCAGACACATGTAGGTCCCTCTGTGTGTGTGTGTGTGTGTGTGTGTGTATGTGTGCGCGCACGCTAGAAACTGTTTAAAGCCAGGCATAGTTTGTCTCTTTTCCTCTTTTCTCACATGACACGATGAAGCACACAATAAGAGAAGGACACCTCTGACTGAATGAAAGTGAAAAACCCTCTGAGGCTGTGTTGTGGTTCTTCTTTGGAAACCTGTCACTGGGATCTATCAGTGCTGAAGTAATATTTTGAATGTCATGAATGAAGAGATACATAATAAAATTTAATATGAGGGAATATTTGTGTTTCCTCTAAGAATTCAGTTGGTTAAACAACTCCATAATTAAAGGGACATCTCACTTCCAAATGTGGTAGTTGCCCAGCTTTGCTGATACAGGCTATAGAACTGTTTTGTGGCGTGTGGCGAGGCGTGGTCTGTGGTGCCGCTGCAGGGGAGATGGACTCACCTGCACAGCATCTACAATCACGTCTCGCCACCATAAAAACCTGTGCTGTCGTTGTTGTTGGTGTGTGGCTGGCAGTTGGGAAGCTACAGGCAAGTATTTGTAACAACAACAGCACTTAAGAATAAAGTATGCTGAAAAGTATAAAAATGTGGACCGGTCTGCTCTAAGGACCAAGGACAGGGAAGGAGCTGTGACTTATCCAATCTCATTTGATAAATCAATATGTAGAACTAATGATTCACAACACTTGTCAAGATGGACTGCCTCAGATAAAATGCTGATAAATGCTTTTTCATGAAAAAGCTTTTTTTTCCATTAGGGGCGCAAATTGCCTTTATGTGTCCGATGAAATGGCTATAATTTCGGTTAAATTATGTCACCCTCTGAACTGAGCTTAAGAAGATATTCTGATGCTTCTTCTCATTAAAAAAAGATGTATAATATTTATAAATTTTATCATTGCATCCAATTCAATTTAATTTAATTTAAATATTGCCAAAAAACAAAAACAGTCAGCTGAAGACAGGTTATATTGAAAGGTAAAGACCTTGCAGTAATACAGAGAAACCCCAACAATCAGACGACCCTCTACAAGCTGTTAGGTTTTCCACGCTCCCTTCTAAGTGCATTTGTATATGTTTATGCCTGTTTATGTCCCCCCCTCTCCCCGACACACACACACACACACACACACACACACACACACACACACACACACACACACACACTTTAATAAAAAAAGGTTTTATTTCACCTAATAGTGATCATGGCGGATTTCAATCTTCTTACTTTATCACTTACAAGCTACAGATTTGTGAAAAATCCAAATCAGGCTTTAGACCAGTATGCCACAGCTTATACAGGCACAGTGTTGTTATTGTTTTGTTCTTTCTGTGCTTGTTATTGCACTGACATCCTTCAGAAGTACTCATGTAATGAAAATGCAATACATTATAACTTACCCTTCTCCTGTTGGAGATGCTCCCCACTGCTGTAACAATGCAGCATATGAAATACATGAGGAATAAATAAAAACATGCAGAAGCCTGATAAACAATCCCCCTAAACATTCGCACAATAATATTACGCTTATTTAAAAACACTGTTATTTTGTGGGAATCCCCCCCCCCCCCCTTTGACTTATTAAAGAAGGTTGTTTATTGCTCTTAGAGACTTTCCAAACTTTTTTTTTTCCTGTGAATGTAAAGCAGTACCTCTAGAGCAGCGTGTTGAACTTAGCTCAGCTCAACTCTGTGAGCACTAAGAATTTCTGATACAAGCTGTCCTTGTAAATGAGGAGAGAAATGAAGTTAACTGGCAACCCTGCATCAGAAGTAAGATTTTCTTCCATCTCATTTTCTTTATTCTTCTAAAACCAAGTTATATGCTGTGTGTCTAGGAAATGTTCGCATAATAATAATAGTAGTACAGTTTTACGTTCTAAACCCTGTGCAGTCCATATGAGTGTAGCTCATGCTCCCACTAGAGGAAGCAAAAATGTAAAAACGAAAGCTAAGGTGGCTCCATCCTGGCCATGAACAGTGTTTGCAACAGCTCTGAAAAAGTCAGAGTCTCATGACTAAATTACCACTAAGTTCTAAACAGACAAAATAACCAGTGATAGGATGAAGCATCAAATGGAAATAATCTCACCTAGACTAAATGATTTTTGGTCTGCTTTGGTCGATGTATTGCAGTTGTCACACCATATTTAGCCAAGCTGGTGATGAACCACCTGTTCCCTAGTTTCCTTTCCTGTCCCAGTGTAAAAATGTTGTTATGGACATATAGGCCAATGGCATCAGTGATTTCTCCAGAGGCTTCATTTAAAAAAGATGTAAGATGTTTCTACCTAGTGCTTTTTCTAACTGCATTCACACTCCAATGGACGCATCGGAGAGCAACTTGGGGTTAGCACCTTGCACAAGGATACTTGACATGCAGGCTGGAGGAGCCAGGGATTGATGTTTCTACCCATGTCCCACCACCTCTTCAGAGAGCAGTTTGCTCTATTTCCTCGATGTAGCTGACAAACATTCCTATCAACTTTGGTTTTATGAGAATCAACAACAACAACAAAATAACCTGTTATTATATGAGAGACTGAGCGTTACATTCTAGTCTGCTGTTTGAGGTTTTGTTTTGAATTTTAACCACTTGTCTAATTCAGGTTTGGGGGTGGGGGGTTGGAGCTTATCTCAACTGTCATAAGGTGAAAGGTGGGGTACACCATGGATAGGCTGGCAGTCCATCATAAGGCTAACAGAGAGAGACAGACAACCATTCCCACCTACAGTGTGGCCAAATTAAGTAGTAAATGGACTGGTTCTTATATAAAGCCCGTTATACAGCATGCCTCATTCGCCCATTCATATAAGCACTGTTTTTCTATGACGAAGTGGTCTTTTATCTAACATTTGAACACATTCAGAAGTCAATGAATGCATCAGAGAACAACGTGGGGTTCAGTATCTTGCTCAAGAATATTTTGGCATGCAGACTGTACAAGCAAGGCATCAAACCACCAACCTTCCAATGAATGGATGACCTACTCAACCTGCTCTTGAGCAGGAGGTTGGACAGTGGTTAGAATCAACCACTTAGCTGAACATAAATGTCAGCAGTGCTAACCACTGGACCAGCATCCCACACTATTTAAGGTTTTCAGTCATTATTTCCACTTTGTTTTGAAATACTCACCAATTGTCCCGTGCTTCTCGTGTTTAATGTTTTTGTGACCCATCCTATTTAGTTTCACTCACCATTCTCCTCTCTGTACTGCTCTGTTACACTTCGTGTTCGTAACTTTGTTTCTCACAGTTCTCATGCATTTCCGATGCCATGTGCCCAGGCTCACTCTGCCAGAGTCTTGTGATTTTAATAACTTCGCCTAAACATTGACTGCTTTGCTTCTACCAACGCATGACTTAAATAACATTCTTTGATTTTTATTTATTTTTTTACTCTTGAGTCATGAATTTCTGTTAGAAACTGCAGCTAGAAACTCACTTCAGAATTACACTTTAATAAACCTGTAGAATTTTTGGCATTGAGGGTTTTGAAAAATTCAAAAGGCAGTATTGCACACAGGCTGACAGAGGCTCATTTGGCTGACTTATATTTGAATCATGATTTGAAAAATTTCCATGGGCCCACTCAACTCCATTTAAAGGAGTATTCAACATGAATTGCAGACCTAACTGACATTAAATGTTACCTAACATATAGCATTTCTTTTCGAGACTTGGAAACTATAAACCTTCTTTGCTGGACAGTCATGCATGTAAGCTGAGTCTCAATTAAACTGAAATGCATAATTAGGTTTTCTAACACCAGTAGACTATTTTCACTAAGATTATCTATTGAAGAATGTTAAAATCCATACAAAACTCAATAAGCTCCATCAAAGCGACAGATGTAGTTGAATCTCATTAAATAGCAAACATCTAGACTTGTCCAAAATATTGCACATAGATTATTTTTTGCTGCCTGACTGAATATTAATTCAGAAGTTCAGATGATGGTGTGAAAAAGAAAAGTTTAAGTGAAAAAAAATCGAATTAAGCCATGAATGCTTTATAAACATATTATTTCCCTTCAGTAAATCTGAACTGGTCTGCACGAAACAAATAATGCATGTGTCGTATCATGTTAGCGGTCACGTCTAAATCTGACTAAATTTGTAGGTCAGCGTGACCTCCCTGACTAGCCATTTATGAGGTTCGATTTTATTCAGTTTGTTATTTTGAGTGACTAACTAAATAAATAAATAATGAATGTCACACAACCTTATCCTTTGACAAAAGTTCTTTGTTTTCCTACTCGCTAAAAGGCATGGCAATTTCCATTTCTGAAGTATGAATCGATGTCATTACATGTACATGCTTACAAAAGGGCCTTGTATCATTATCTGCCACTGGCTCTTCGTCCCTACTTTACTTGCTATGATAATGATTATTATCTGAAATGAGTCTTTTCTGTTCATTTATATCTTGTTTTATTGTTATTTGGTGCTCCAGAATAGAAAACAAGTTTGCTAAATAAACAACACAAAACACCATAAAAGCAAAGTTCAAGTACACAAACCCGCTTGCTTGTCTGTAATATGAACAAGGTTATCACTGTGCTACACTGGAAAGTTCTGGATGTCTCCCTGCAGGGACTTCACTTTACCCTTACAGGGAAACCACAAATTTTCAGGGAACAGTGGGGCAGGCTTTTTTTGTCAACCTCAATCAGCGCCAGCTTTCCAGAGGAGATAAAGCAGGGCAAAATGTTGCATCCTACAAACAGGCAGAGGAAGGGAGAGAATCTCTGTATGAACAGAACCACAGACTGTTGAAACTTCAGCACAGTTGCAAATTGCAAATACTCTTCTGTTAGAATGAAGATGATTTCCTTCCCCCCAAAGTGGTACTTCAGGTTCAGAGTTTGGGTTAATGCTGCACATATCACAACACGCAAGTGAACAGAGCAATTTTAGAATCTTATTTAGCAAAAACAATAGAGCTGGTGTGACAGAAGAGGATGATAGGGATAGTGTGAGATGGAGGCAGATCAACCGCTCTGGAGAGATCCTAAAAGGAGCAGCTGAAAGAAAGTCTCCCTCCAATTCATGTTAATGTCTGCTTCATTTACTGTGATGATAATTTTGGTTAAAATTGTTTAAGACTGAGACAAAGATAAACTCACTGATGAGAATGTATTCATGTTAAGTTACTGTACAGATGATGTTTCAGGATGCATGATTTAATATCAGTGGTTCATATCAGTTATCATTAGGTTGCATACTATGAACAGAACTCAGATGTCATCTAATCATGTTACTAACAAAAGATGAACCAAAACCCAAATGACTGAATAAATAACTCAAATATAAAATATTTGACCTGAGTTGTGGAAACAGCTGGTCAATCGTGTGGATGTCACACTTTGCTTCTTCACCTGCGTGCTTAAGTTGCAGTACCAGCAGGGGGCGATCATTTATTTAAAGCCAACAAGTCACTACTTACCAAGGTGTGGGCTATTCTACAAAGGGCTATTCTAAAGAATGAAGTACTTTCAAGGGTCCTTCTATGCCAGGTAAGATTAAGCTAGATGGTTGATATGTATTTACATATAAATGTATTAGTAATGTTTCCTTAAAGGTTTGCCCATGACTGTTTTCATGTTGGCTTTAAATAAATTATTGCCGTCTTCTGTTACTGCAAGGTATTGCAACTTAAGCATGTCTGTAAGTTCTCAGTCATCCAGGTCATGGTAGTCTAAGGAGCTTATGGTTGATGTTTCTTGAAGTAGTTTTCACCTTATATCCGAGAAGCTTCATCAAGTCAAAAGCCAAACGATGGAGAGACACAGGTACGAATTAAAGTTTGTTTTAGAACTGAAGAACCAGAGGTGAAATGCCTTTAAGAAATTTAAAGAAGTCAATTTGCTTTCTTTCCAAGCTCCTTAGGTAAGTTAAGCATGCGTATCCATATCACGTCTGGAGAGGCAAAGCGTGACATCCACATGATAGCCCAGCGGGTCTATTACATCCTTTTCCGTGATACTGGGTTGAGGTACAACTGCAAATACTCCTGTGCTGCGTCCCAGGTGAAGCAGAATGAATTTAATGTCTTTAAGGTATTGTTTTTAGCATAGCCTAGTTTGGGCTCTGCATAGACGCCTCAAAAATGTAACCTATTTCCAGTACATGCGTGCTGGTGATGCTCAGGGCAGAACAGTTCAACCTCGGACCGTGAATATACCAAATCCATCTGTGATGTTTCCGCTTTTATGAGCCACACAGTCATGTCTGATCTTTTTCTTTTTTTTCCATGTCAGGGTGGAGCTGTATAATAAGCAGGGGTTCTCTGTGAACTGCTGACTTGCACCATGTCAGTTCTGCTGAATAAAAATAAAGCTTTAGATAATCAATTATAGAAAGAACTTAATTTTGCAGTGAGTTAAGCAAAAGGAAATGAGAATTTTAGGATTAAAAATGTAGTTTAAAAGACTATTGAAAATCATGATCCTAAGAAAAGGGTTTTGAAGCAAAATGAACTGAATCATATGAAAAACGCAAGAATTCAAGACTTTAGCCTAGCAATGATATTCTCCTTCAAACGCAGGGATTATGTAACTGTGTTCGTTTGTTTGCATGTTTTTAAGGAATCTAGCATCCAGTTTTCAAGGTCTTGTGTTCAAATTTTGTGTAATGGTAGATACGTATAACAGCTTGAGCTGCTTTAATTTTGGTGAAAATCAGGTCAAGATCACACCAAATGTGAAATCAGTGACCCTGATTGTTAGCACGCTGATGTCATCATATCATAATAAAAACAGGCTGAGGTCAGCATGTCATAATGAAACATCATAAAAAGTTTTAGTACAGCCGTTGCTCTTCAGGGTTAGTTACACCGTCTGAGTGCTCTTGTTTGGTATTTGAAATGTTGCGCGGGACATTTTATTGGCGCATTTTGAGCAGCTTAGTCCCAGCTGTTTGAGTATTGTTGCTGAATATGTCCATCCCATTATAACCACAGTGTATCCATGGCTGCTTCCATTAGGATAATGCACCTCAAAGCTCAAAATAAATTGCAAACTGGTTTGAAAGTAACAGCAAGTCCAGTGTACATAGATGGCTTCCAGAGTCACCAGATCTCAATAGAGCATCTTTGGGATGTAGTGAAATGGGAGCTTTGGATCATGCATGCATGACAGGCAGGAACTGTGTGATGCTATCATGTTAGCATGAATCAAAATCTCTGAAGAATGTTTCCAGCACCTTGTTGAATCTATGCCAGAAATAACTAAGGCAGTAATGAAGGCAAACGTCTGCCCAACCCAGTAATAGTACACCACCACCACCAGTAGTAAGAACACAATGATACCTGTGGATGATATCCCAAATCTTTAGTCCATCATCCCTGTAGTAGAAGTTTGGCACAGCCTCCAGGCCACGTTCAGCAATGTCATCTGGCATACAGAGGGAGCTGTAGGTCATTGAGGACACTGACCTCTGCAGGATGGTAAACATGCCCTCTCCACCCAATACTACAAACTAGAGAACGGGCAGCTCACGGTTAGAGACAAATGTTGTACATAACACTGAAAATGAAACAATTCTTTAGTGTGCTGGTCATCGCATAAAATGTTAATGTTTTTACTGCTTACCTGAGTGAAACTGCCAGTCTCAGATATGAGACGACTTCGAGCTAAGAGGTTGACATGCGGTGAGTAGCGTGTGTGAGGTTTGAGAAGCTGAGGGGAAGAGGAAACGACATTAGCAAGACGATCATTTAATATATTGTTTGTACACTTTTTTATATAGTGAAGAAATTCATAGGTGGTATTAATATGCCATCCGTTATGGACAAATGCTTTCCACACCATTGAAATGAATGGTATAGCAAACGTCAGTTACCTTGTACAGAGGATGCACCATGGGCACGTTTCAATCTACGTGTCAGACTCTGCAACCTGGAAATCACTATGGGATGATTTTTTCCACAAGGCTAAAGCTCGGGCAGAAGGAAGGGTGTATTATTAAATTAAAGCTTACTGTCTGAATTACCTGAATAGCAATTGGCATTAGCTTATCATCAGGATCTTTGTGGAGCAGGACGAGAGGAGCCACCACCAAGTACTGCTTCTTCCCGTTGATGGTGTTTGCTTTTACTCCATCCAGACGCTTGTAGTCACACAGGAATATGTTCCCTTTCTGTTTGAAAGTTCAGGATATTGTAGAAATCTGAATATAATATCTGCTCATGTAAAAGTGAATTTATTGAAAAGATCTAACTGTGTGCTGGTGTAGTTCTTCTTCCCACCAGCAAGAGTCGCTACAGTTCTTTCATGCCAAGATTTGTTTGTTATTAGCTGTAGAGTTAGTAATGCAGCACACTTTGAGAAAAGACTGACTCAGCATGTTGTTCAGATAAACATCTGCATCCGTCCTCTTCGTTGTTTTACAGAAAGCATCGCTTGTAAGTATTTAAGTTGAACAAGAGTTAATGCAACTATATTGGCTATTATTTATGCACTTTTATGGTTAAAGGTGTACTGTATTCAGATTTACTTTCTTTCCAATGTTAGCTAGTTTAGCCAACTGATTTGCATTATCGTGTGAATATATAGGCTGAATATTGCTTATTTCTTCTGTTTGTAGTTTCACTCTGTTGATAATTGAAGGCAGCGTCAATAAAAGGGACGATACACCTGTCAGTTGTCGAGGAGTTTATCTATCTGCATAACTGTATCCAGTGTAGCAGTGAGGGCAGAATAGTGAAAAAGCGTCCTTCTACAAGACAACCTTTGGATGTTACGTCAACTCAGCTACATCAACCATGTCTTAAGCAAGACAAGATAAAGCATCATCTGTCCGTTCAGAGAAATCATATGGGTCAAAAGGTACAAGTAGGTCATCTGCCAGTATGGCCGCCCTAAACGCTCGAGCCAAAGCTGAAGCAGCACGCAAAAGAGCTGAATACGCTAAAAAGGAAATCGAAATGCAAGTTAAGAAAGCAGAGCTTAAAGTAGAGGAAACACGACTAGAGGCCACATTACAAGCCCTCCAACAAGAACGTGACGCGGAAGCGGCACACGCCGAAGCAATAGTTTTTGAAACAGCAGTCAATGATCTTGAAGAAGAACAGATCTTGAAGAAGAAGATGGCGCCGGTGAGGTCGGCTGCCGTCACGACTGCTCCGACCACTTTTTCTTTGTCTTTGTTTTTTAAGTTAGTTTTCAGCGTTTCTAAATCGGCAAAATCATCACCATTGGGTACATTAGGTATGACAGTGACACTCTTGTTTCTATTGGTATACAATGTACTCACAATTCGAAGTTTTTAACTCCAGATCCGAGCTGGCCGAGTGAGATCTCGAGGGAGAACAAAGGGAAACGGCGGCGGCCTAGAGGGAAGCGAACCGGCGTCAGGAACAGGCTGAGAGCTCGTGCACACCGCACACCTCTGCCTAGCATCCTGCTCGCCAACGTCCAGTCACTGGAGAACAAGCTTGACGACCTCAGGGCCAGGATAAAGTTCCAGAGAGACATTCGGGACTGCAATCTCCTCTGCTTCACCGAGACATGGCTGAACCCAGCGGTGCCGGACCACGCCATCCAGCCGGCCGAGTTCTTCTCGGTTCACCGCATGGACAGGACACGGGACTCGGGGAAGTCAAGGGGAGGCGGCGTGTGTTTAATGGTGAACAACAACTGGTGCAACAGTGCGAACGTTGTTCCTCTCACACGCTCCTGCACACCAAATCTGGAACTACTGTCCATCATGTGTCGTCCTTTTTATCTACCTCGGGAATTTACATCGGTCATTGTAAGTGCCGTTTATATTCCACCACAAGCGGACACGGTCACCGCCTTATGCGAGCTGCATGAGGCACTCACACAGCACCAGACACAACACCGGGACGCTGCGCTTATTGTGACGGGGGACTTTAATAGCACCAACCTCAAACGCGCAGCGCCGAACTTTTATCAACACATCACCTGCCCCACCAGGGGTGAAAGGACACTGGACCACTGCTACACTACGGTCAAGGACGGCTACAAGGCACAATCCCGCCCCCCGTTTGGCAAATCTGATCACGCCGCCATCTTCCTCATGCCAAAATACAAACAAAGGCTGAAACAGGAAGTTCCGGTTCAGAGGAAGGTCGCACGCTGGACGGATCAATCGGTGGCCGCGTTACAGGACGCACTCGATGACGCAGACTGGGGCATGTTCAGAAACAGCTCCGACAATGACGTCAACGTGTTTACGGAAGCGGTTGTGGGATTCATCGGGAAACTAGCGGATGATACCGTGGAGACAAAGACTATCACAACGTTTCCCAACCAGAAGCCGTGGGTGGATAAAACCATCCGCGACACTCTGAGATCCCGCACCGCTGCCTACAACACGGGACTCATGACGGGGGACATGGACCCGTACAAAGCCGCGTCATATAACGTGCGGAGGGCGGTGAAAGAGGCGAAGCAGCGCTACGGGAGGAAACTAGAGTCACAACTCCAACAGAGTGACTCTAGGAGCCTGTGGCGGGGACTAAGGACAATAACGGACTATAAAGCACCAACAACCGGTATGACGAACGCGGCCGTGACTTTGGCAGACGAGCTGAACACTTTCTATGCTCGCTTCGAGGCTGCAGCTAAGGTCTCCAACAATGCTAGTGTTAGCGGCGCTAACGGCTGCAGACAGGAAGATACTGCCAGCACCGGAAACGTGCTCGTCATCTCCGAGCATGAAGTAAGGAGAGCCTTCAAGAGAGTGAACACCAGGAAAGCAGCAGGACCAGACGGCATCCCAGGTCGTATCCTAAGAGACTGCGCATACCAGCTAGCTCCTGTGTTCACTGAGATATTCAACATCTCTCTATCTCAGTCGGTGATCCCCACATGCTTCAAAGAGTCCATCATTGTTCCTGTCCCGAAGAAACCCCACCCTGCTTCTCTCAATGACTATCGCCCTGTAGCCCTCACCTCAGTAGTGATGAAGTGCTTTGAACGCCTGGTCAGAGACTTCATCATTTCTTCACTACCAGACACACTGGACCCACTACAGTTCGCTTACCGTCCAAATCGTTCCACAGACGATGCCATCTCTCATCTCCTCCACACATCACTCACTCACTTGGACACTAGAAGGGGGAATTATGTTAAAATGCTCTTCATAGACTACAGCTCTGCATTTAATACCATAATTCCCTCCACACTCACCACCAAGCTGGAGCATCTGGGACTCAGCTCATCTATGTGTCAGTGGATCTCCAACTTCCTAACTGGCAGACCACAGGCAGTAAGGATGGGCGGACATGTCTCAGCCTCCACCACTCTCAGCACTGGAGCCCCCCAGGGGTGTGTTCTGAGCCCCCTGCTGTACTCTTTGTACACATATGACTGTGTGGCCACTACCAGCTCCACCACCATCATCAAGTTTGCTGACGACACCGTCGTGGTGGGCCTGATCTCTGATAACAACGAGACGGCCTACGTGAAGGAGATTAGGAATCTGGAGAACTGGTGCCAGAGGAACAACCTCCTTCTAAACGTCAGTAAGACAAAGGAGCTGATAGTGGACTTCAGCACTAAGCAGGAGAGGAACTACCAGACCCCCGTCATCAACGAGTGCCCAGTGGAGAGAGTGGACAGCTTCAAATACCTCGGAGTTCACATCACGCAGGACCTGTCATGGTCCTGTCACATCAACACCGTGGTGAAAAAGGCCCGACAGCGTCTCTACCACCTCAGACGCTTGAGAGACTTCCAACTGCCCTCCAAGGTGCTCAGGAACTTTTACTCGTGCACCATAGAGAGCATCCTGGCGGGAAACATCTTAACCTGGTTCGGGAACAGCACCATGCAGGACAGACGAGCTCTACAGAGGGTTGTGCGGTCAGCTGAGCGCACCATCCGCTCCGAGCTCCCTGACCTGCACTCAATCTACAGCAGGCGGTGCTGGACCAAGGCCAGGAAGATCGTGAAGGACCTCAGCCATCCCAACAACAGACTGTTCTCTCTGTTGAGGTCAGGAAAGCGATTCCGCTCCCTGAAGACCAACACAGAGAGACTGAGGAGGAGCTTCTTCCCGCAGGCGATACGGTCTCTCAATCACACCACCACACAGTACTGACCCACACATGTGGTTCTTACACACACACTGGACTTTCTGGACTTTGTTTTTGCACAACACTGGTCACTATATTCTTCATTTCCAGTTAATACTTGTACAGCTGCTGTTATTGTGTATATATTTATTTATATTTAGATTTCTTCATACATTCTTATATAGTTCTATATTGTGTATTGTGTATTTTGTTGTACAGTTATTTTATTTTCAACTTTAATTTATATATTTTATCTTATTCTTCCCAGTTAAATTTACCCTTCATTCTAATTTGTGTTGTACAGTTATTTCATTTTTAACCTTAATTTATATTTTATTCCTTCCTAGTTAAATTTACCCTTTTTAATTTTTCATATTTTTTATATATCTTATTCATAGCCTTTCCTTTTTTGTTTTCTTTAGGTCACGAGCAGTTGTCCAAGCATTTCACTACATATCGTACTGTGTATGACTGTGTACGTGACAAATAAAATTTGAATTTGAATTTGAATTTGAACACGTGAGTGTACCTCAAAGGGTTGACACTTTGGAACGCACCTTTAACTATGTGAAAGACCAGCTCATCATCAAAGACAGCACAAGCCCAATTGGCCATACCGAGTATAATTCAATGCCTGCACCAAATGTCACATTCCTCACGCCAAAACAAGAGCCAACCAGGTCGGACACCTTAAAGGAATATGTCCTTCAACCTCTGAGTACTGACAAAGGAGAAAACGTTTCCCAGTCTCCGAAATTAATGCAGAAAATGTCACCAGGTACTTCACCGAGATTTGAACATAAGGTGAGAATGCAACAAGGAAACATTTCTGACATAGCCAGGTTTCTGGCAAGACGCGACTTACTCACCGGTGGCCTCCGAAGGTTCAGTGACAAGGCAGGAGATTACTGGGGATGGAAATCTTCGTTTGAGAATGCAATTTGTGACTTAAACCTAACGGCCAGTGAGGAACTGGATTTGCTGATTAAATGGCTTGGCACAGAATCAGTGCAATATGCATATCGTTTAAGAGCTGTGCATATTAACAATCCCTCTGAAGGACTTGCTAAGGTGTGGGAAAGATTAAATGAGTGCTACGGCTCCCCCGAAGCTATAGAGAACGCACTGCTCGACAGATTGGACCGTTTCCCAAAAATCTCATACAAAGATCCACAACTGTTGAGAGAACTACAGGACCTGCTCCTAGAAATAGATGCCGCAAAGAGTGAAGGTTACATTCCAGGTCTACTCTACCTCGATACAGCGAGAGGCATTAATCCAGTGGTGGAAAAACTCCCCTATGCTATGCAAGAAAAATGGATGAACTATGGTTCTAAATACAAAGAGGACCATTGCGTGTCATTTTCCACCATTCGCTGCATTTGTGGCCTTCATCAGTAGAGAAGCAAAAATGCGCAACGACCCCAGCTTCAGGCAGTCTGTGCCGCCTCCTCCTGCCCTTTCAAAGACGAATAAACTTTATGAAAAACACGCTAAAAGAGAACCTATCTCAGTCATCAGAACCGAAGTTGTCAGTACGGAGCCGAAATCAACTCCTACAAACATTGAGGACCCAAATAAGGAATGTCCTATCCACAAAAGACCTCATGCTCTCAAAAAATGCAGAGCATTCAGGGAAATGCCACTGGAGGAGCGAAAGGCCTATCTCAAGAAAAACATGATATGCTTCAGATGCTGTGCTTCTACAAACCACCAGGCAAAGACATGTAAGTCAGAAATACATTGTACAGAATGTGATTCAAAATTACACATTACAGCTCTTCATCCGGGACTGGCATCAACGACTACTGCGACAGCTACTATTGCAGAGCCGGTAACAGTTGACGGCGGGGAGCGCAATGCAGCACGGCCCACAGCTATCTCGACATGCACACAAGTATGTGGAAGTGAATTTGAAAGTCACTCATGTGCCAAGATCTGCCTTGTGTTCATTTACCCAAAGAACTCACCTGAAAAGAAACTTAAGGCCTATGCCATCCTAGACGACCAAAGCAACAGGTCACTCGCAAAATCATCGGTTTTTGACACATTTGGCATCACAAGAAACTCATTTCCATATAAATTGAGAACCTGTGCTGGATTGGAGGAAGTGACAGGGAGGAGAGCTTTTAACTTCATTGTGGAATCGGCAGATTGCACGTCACGTCTTGAGCTCCAGACACTTATCGAGTGTGATATGCTACCCGACAATCGCAGTGAGATTCCCACAGCTGAAGCTGCTCGAAACCACACCCACCTTCAGGAAATCGCAACCGAAATCCCGGCTCTCGACCAGAGTGCTCAGATCCTGCTGCTCATTGGAAGGGACGTTATTCAAGCACACAAAGTTCTCGACCAGCGCAATGGACCTCCAAATGCACCATTTGCACAGAAACTAGCTCTTGGATGGGTGATCATTGGCAACGTTTGCCTGGGTGGAGCTCACAAACCCGTGCGTGCTAACATTTTCAAAACGAACATCTTAGACAATGGTCGTCCAAGTCACTTCCTTCCATGCAAAAATGCCATTCAGGTAAAGGAAAGTTTCAACTCGCAAGGCTACAACAAGGTCAACACCCCAATGCGAAGAAAGCACTCTTCGATTGGAGAAACAGTTTTCAAACAAACAAGTTTGGACGAGAGCCTCGGCTACTCACAGGAGGAAAGGGCCTTTTTACAGATAATGGATAAGGAAGTCTACCAGGACAGTGCTAACAGTTGGGTCGCGCCACTACCTTTTCGTTCACCCAGGCCACGGCTGCCGAACAATAAGCGGCAGGCTATGCAACGCCTTACATCGGTACGCCACATGCTGAACAAACGCCCTCAGGTAAAAGGTCAGTTTACAGACTTTATGCAAACTTTGTTTGACAATGGCCATGCTGAGATAGCGCCACCACTCACTAAAGAAGAAGAGTGCTGGTACCTCCCCTTCTTCGGCGTGTACCACCCGCGCAAACCGGAACAAATACGCATTGTCTTCGACTCAAGCGCACAACACAATGGAGTATCCCTCAACGATGTTCTTCTTACTGGGCCCAACCTCAACAATAGCTTGTTGGGTGTGTTGATGCGACTCCGTGAAGAAAAGGTGGCAGTCACAGCCGATATCAAACAAATGTTCCATTGCTTCGTGGTCAGGGAGGACCACCGGAACTTTTTGAGATTCCTCTGGCACCAAAACAATGACATGGATCAACCGATCGTGGAATACAGAATGACTGTACATGTCTTTGGCAACAGCCCGTCGCCCGCGGTTGCAACTTACGGACTCAGAAGGGCATCAGAGGACCGAGACAAGCAAGACATCACTACACAACATCTGGTGGAACGACATTTTTACGTAGATGATTGTCTTGCCTCCTTCCAATCAAGTACTGATGCCATTGTTGTTATGCAAAACGCTCAAGACACTATGGCTTCATCTAATCTGAGGCTACACAAGATTGCATCCAATGATGTGGACGTAATGAAAGCATTCCACAAAAACGATCTAGCCAAAGGTCTAAAAGACCTCGACTTAGGAGCTGACATTCCACCTATGCAAAGAAGCCTTGGAATAAGCTGGGACATTGCAACAGACAAATTCACGTTTCAAGCGTCCACTGCTGAGAAGCCCTATACCCGCAGAGGGGTACTTTCAGTTGTCAACAGTCTGTTTGACCCTCTCGGGTTTGCAGCTCCGGTCAGCATCAAAGGCAGAGCTCTCCTTAGAGAACTTTCCACAGACATATGTCAATGGGATGATCCACTCCCAGAAAAGTTGCTCCAAGAGTGGAGTGCATGGAAAGAGTCCCTGAAACTTCTCGAAGAAGTCAGAATACCGAGAATGTACACCTCTATATCCTTCAATGGTGCAGAAAAAAGGGAGCTCTGTATATTCTGTGACGCGTCTACAAAAGCTATCGCTGCAGTAGCCTATGTCAAGCTAACAGACTCAGAAGGCAACAATGAACTGGGATTCATGTTTGGCAAAGCAAAACTCGCACCGCAGCAAGAAATAACAATCCCCAGGCTCGAGCTATGTGCAGCTGTTCTTGCTGTCGAGATTGCTGACATTATCACAGAGGAAATTGATGTTCCCTTCCATTCTACAAGATTTTTCACAGACAGCAGAGTGGTACTTGGATACATACAGAATGAATCCAGACGATTCTACGTCTATGTATGCAATCGCGTACAGAGGATTCGAAAATCGTCCAACTCAGAGCAGTGGAACTATGTTCCAACAGAGCTTAACCCAGCCGACATAGCTTCAAGATCAATCCCAGCTAGTGCACTCTCATCAAGCACATGGCTCAAAGGACCAGATTACCTACTGAGAGCAACTCCTGAAGTGACTAAACATACCTTTGAACTAGTCAATCCTGAATCAGATCCTGAGATCCGTCCAACAGTGACATCACTTTCAACCAATGTCGTGGCTTCTTTCCTCGAAACGAGACGATTTGCGTCTTTCTCTACTTGGGGGTCACTGTTGAGAGCAATAGCAAGGCTCATTCATATTGCAAGGTGTTACAGGAATAGCACTCCCCCAAAAGGGTGTCATGGCTGGCATATCTGCAAAAGTCTTAGTCCAGAAGATTACAGTAAGGCAAAGAGCGTTGTTCTGAGTGGTCTTCAACACGAGGTTTACCCTGACATCTTCACATGTCTTCAAGCCCAAAAAGACATTCCAAAACAGAGCCTTCTCAGAAAACTCTCTCCTTTCAAAGACAATGCAGACTGTCTCAGGGTTGGTGGTCGCCTTTCACAAGCCAGCATGGAAAGCGACGAAGCACACCCCATTATCATCCCAGGCAACCACCATTTAACTACTTTACTAATCCGACACTACCACCAACAGGTGCAGCACCAGGGGCGCCATTTCACAGAGGGAGCCATGAGATCCGCTGGCTTCTGGATTGTTGGTGGGAAACGGAGCATCAGTTCAGTCATCCACCACTGTGTAATTTGCCGCAAGCTCAGGTGGAACACAGAAACGCAAAAAATGTCAGACTTACCCATCGATCGTGTGACAGTCTGCCCCCCGTTCACTTACGTCGGAGTTGACGTCTTTGGACCGTGGACAATAAGCTCTCGGAGAACAAGAGGAGGCCTTGCTAGCAGTAAACGCTGGGCCGTCATCTTCACCTGCTTGGGCATCAGGGCCATTCATGTTGAGGTCATCGAGACGATGGAGTCGTCTAGTCTTATCAATGCTCTGAGACGATTCATCTCTATCCGAGGACCAGTAAAGCAGCTGAGGTCCGACTGTGGGACCAACTTTCTGGGAGCGTGCAAGGAGCTCGGAATAACTTCAAAACACTGCGGCAACCAGGAAATTCAAGACTTTTTATCCAAGAATGAATGCACATGGATCTTCAACCCTCCTCATAGTTCTCATATGGGAGGAAGTTGGGAGCGCATGATCGGCATCGTGAAGCGCATACTGGACTCTATGCTAACTGTCAACTCAGTTCGCCTGTTGACCCATGAGGTTCTCGTTACCCTTCTAGCAGAGGTAACCGCTATTGTAAACTCTCGACCGCTACTACCAGTCTCATCAGATCCAGATTGCCCCCTTCTTCTTACGCCTGCTACCCTCCTTACGCAGAAAACTGGATTACCACCTACACCACCCGGACACTTTGACAATAAAGATATGTTCGGACGCCAATGGAGACAAGTGCAACATCTTTCAAATGTCTTCTGGCACCGTTGGAAAACACAGTACCTGCCGACACTCCAAGAGCGAAGAAAATGGCAATCTGTGAGTCAAAACCTTCAAAAGGGAGATCTAGTTCTTCTAAAGGACAGTCGAGCTAAAAGAAACCACTGGCCCATGGGGGTGGTTGTTGAGACCTTTCCTAGCCAAGACGGACATGTCAGAAAGATTGAGGTAAAGGTCACTTCTGGAGGAATATCTAAAACCTTCTTAAGACCAGTGACAGAGACTGTACTCCTGCTGCGAAATACTAATAGAGACATTGATCCTTAAAGATGGTGATGACATCCAATAGATGTCAGACGGGGAGTGTGCTGGTGTAGTTCTTCTTCCCACCAGCAAGAGTCGCTACAGTTCTTTCATGCCAAGATTTGTTTGTTATTAGCTGTAGAGTTAGTAATGCAGCACACTTTGAGAAAAGACTGACTCAGCATGTTGTTCAGATAAACATCTGCATCCATCCTCTTCGTTGTTTTACAGAAAGCATCGCTTGTGAGTATTTAAGTTGAACAAGAGTTAATGCAACTATATTGGCTATTATTTATGCACTTTTATGGTTAAAGGTGTACTGTATTCAGATTTACTTTCTTTCCAATGTTAGCTAGTTTAGCCAACTGATTTGCATTATCGTGTGAATATATAGGCTGAATATTGCTTATTTCTTCTGTTTGTAGTTTCACTCTGTTGATAATTGAAGGCAGCGTCAATAAAAGGGACGATACACCTGTCAGTTGTCGAGGAGTTTATCTATCTGCATAACTGTATCCAGTGTAGCAGTGAGGGCAGAATAAACTGATACAAGAAAAAATTCTTTCTCCTTTTGCATAAGAGACAGTCACCTTCATTTCATCTGCAAGGGTGCACTGGCCATGGGGAAAGACCATGTCATCAGTGACAGGGAAGTTACTGGGCAGGGCTGTACAAAGCTGAATCAACATGGGGTTGACACCATTTAGAAACTGGTAGCCAAAGAAAGCATCCTCTTTCCAGTGTTCATGAACATATTCTGTGAAAAAGAAACAAATTCAATTTCTGACTTCATGTCTTAAATGTTATATCAAATATAAAAAAAGGTAAGACCTTTCTGTAAATGTGTTGATACACATTCTTTACATTTTTAAACACTTATCATTAATGTAAAATAGGGCTTCACATTCTTCCAAGATCAGATTAAAAAACAACAACAAATGAACACATACTGCCATTAGTCATTATGCTAGCAGCTTATTCTAGGAATAATTTTAGAGTAACAGCTAAGTACATATTATTGTTCATACAGTACAAGGACTCCATTATGCTATGATGTTAATTACCTGATATGTCAGTCTTTTTGCAGCACAACACTCGATTGATGCTGTCAATATTATCCCACTTCTTCTTACAGTTATCCAGTCCCTTCAGCTTCAGCTCAGTCAGTCTGAAACAGAAGAGCACATTTATTTAACTTGATTGTGATACTTAATATACTTTTGATAAGTAAAGAGAGACACATGTTTGTTTCTTGTGTATTTGTTCTATAATATTAGAACTTCACCCTGTGGAAGCAGTGAAGAAAAACTGAATTTTTGGTGAAGGAGAACTGAACCTCCTATGGCAGTGACGATGGGTCTTTTGCCTTCATGGAGTGAGGTATTTTCTCTGCATATGCATCTCAGCTGTTGAAACAAAGCAACAGCAGAATAATGAGGATGTTAATTGCAGTAAGACATGATTTTCTCTGCAACATATGCAATAGTTTAATTTTTTTTAAATTAATCCCAGCAGACAAAGAATATGCTGTAATGCTTAATTTTAAGGTTAAATATATTTAAGCTTTAGGTTTAGTATTAGGATATTCAGCTATAACTGGACAGCATTTGTATTCCAGTTTTCAGGAGCTGTAAAGCTAAAATCTGTATAAAATCTGTATAAGCTCAGGTTTCATAAGCTCATGAAACCTGAGAAACTTTTAATGATGAAGATGCATATTTCAGACTTACGGCTCCTCTGACGAAGGATGTAGCCCCTTTCAAGCCCATGAGCCACGTGCGATCACTCTCCCCATCTGTGCCCACCAGCTTAATGAAGACATTGTTAAGAGTAGTGGAATTAAGGCGATCACCAGTGAGCACGGCCACTTCATACTGCACCATTTTTCCTCTTGAATGTGGTCAAATCCTGGTGGGAAGAAGTTATGATCCTATAGCACTGATTTGGAAATGTAAACATTTACAATTGTGGCATCACAATGAAAAGGACAATGGAAAAGAAATTTAAGAGATTATGTTGAACTTTTTATTTTTTTTTTCCACCCATAGTTTCTGACTGAAATCCAGTGAAAAGATCTCTTACCTTTATCAATGACAAGAAGAAGTTCTTCAGAATAATTGCTCTGTATCGCCTCCACAACTTCTCTTTTTATTTATTTAGGCCAGGGGGGGAAGCTATCCCAGATATCCCACTGGGTCAACACACATGAATCAAATGATTAGTTCATTACCAGGCCTCTGGAAAACTTCGAGAAATGTTGAGGAGGTAATTTAGCCATTTAAATCAGCTGTGATGGGTCAAGGACACATCTAAAACCTAAAAAGGCTGTAACATTTTAGGAGTTATATAATAATTAATCAGTTGAAAAAAAGAATAGAAACACAAAGTTTACACATATATATACATATATATACAAATTGTTGATTCAAAGCAGGATGGGTCCATGCTTTCATGTTTACCCACAAGACTCATCAGACTGGTCAACGTTTTTTCAGTTGTCCAGTTTTGGTGAGCTCAAATGTCAAATGTAGTCTCAGATTTAGGACAAAAGTAATAACTCCTGTTGTAGCACATATGCTTATGTATGTATACAGTGGGGCAAAAAAGTATTTAGTCAGCCACCGATTGTGCAAGTTCCCCCACTTAAAATGATGACAGAGGTCAGTAATTTGCACCAGAGGTACACTTCAACTGTGAGAGACAGAATGTGAAAAAAAATCCATGAATTCACATGGTAGGATTTGTAAAGAATTTATTCGTAAATCAGGGTGGAAAATAAGTATTTGGTCACCTCAAACAAGGAAAATCTCTGGCTCTCACAGACCTGTAACGTCTTCTGTAAGAAGCTTTTCTGTCCCCCACTCGTTACCTGTATGAATGGCACCTGTTTGAACTCATCATCTGTATAAAAGACACCTGTCCACAGCCTCAAACAGTCAGACTCCAAACTCCGCCATGGCCAAGACCAAAGAGCTTTCAAAGGACACCAGGAAAAGTATTGTAGACCTGCACCAGACTGGGAAGAGTGAATCTACAATAGGCAAGCAGCTTGGTGTGAAAAAATCACCTGTGGGAGCAATCATCAGAAAATGGAAGACATACAAGACCACTGATAATCTCCCTCGATCTGGGGCTCCACGCAAGATCTCATCCCGTGGGGTCAAAATGATCATGAGAACGGTGAGCAAAGATCCCAGAACCACACGGGGGGACCTGGTGAATGACCTGCAGAGAGCTGGGACCAAAGTAACAAAGGTCACCATCAGTAACACACTACAACGGCAGGGAATCAAATCCCGCAGTGCCAGACGTGTTCTGCTGCTGAAGCCAGTGCATGTCCAGGCCCGTCTGAAGTTTGCCAGAGAGCACATGGATGATACAGCAGAGGATTGGGAGAATGTCATGTGGTCAGATGAAACCAAAGTAGAACTTTTTGGTATAAACTCAACTCGTCGTGTTTGGAGGAAGAAGATTACTGAGTTGCATCCCAAGAACACCATACCTACTGTGAAGCATGGGGGTGGAAACATCATGCTATGGGGCTGTTTTTCTGCCAAGGGGACAGGACGACTGATCCGTGTTGAGGACAGAATGAATGGGGCCATGTATCGTGAGATTTTGAGCCAAAACCTCCTTCCATCAGTGAGAACTTTGAAGATGAAACGAGGTTGGGTCTTCCAACATGACAATGATCCAAAACACACCGCCCGGGCAACAAAGGAGTGGCTCCGTAAGAAGCATTTGAAAGTCCTGGAGTGGCCTAGCCAGTCCCCAGACCTCAACCCCATAGAAAATCTGTGGCGGGAGTTGAAAGTCCGTGTTGCTCGGCGACAGCCCCAAAACATCACTGCTCTCGAGAAGATCTGCATGGAGGAATGGGCCAAAATACCAGCTACTGTGTGTGCAAACCTGGTAAAGACCTATAGTAAACGTTTGACCTCTGTTATTGCCAACAAAGGTTATGTTACAAAGTATTGAGTTGTATTTTTGTTATTGACCAAATACTTATTTTCCACCCTGATTTACGAATAAATTCTTTACAAATCCTACCATGTGAATTCATGGATTTTTTTTTCCACATTCTGTCTCTCACAGTTGAAGTGTACCTCTGGTGCAAATTACTGACCTCTGTCATCATTTTAGGTGGGGGAACTTGCACAATCGGTGGCTGACTAAATACTTTTTTGCCCCACTGTATACATACATAAGCATATGTGCTACAACAGGAGTTATTACTTTTGTCCTAAATCTGAGACTACATTTGACATTTGAGCTCACCAAAACTGGACAACTGAAAAAACGTTGACCAGTCTGATGAGTCTTGTGGGTAAACATGAAAGCATGGACCCATCCTGCTTTGAATCAACAATTTCAGCTGCTGGTTGTGTAACAGTATGGGATATATTTATGGAGAGAAATATGCCTCAAAGTCATTGCAAATGCATACGATATGATCCACAAGCATAAACCAAGATTTATAATTTTGTATAGTGATTTGTTTGTGACTTTTCAGGAATCACAAATGCGTGCTCCAATCCACACACAAATACGAAGCAATTTGGCCACACGTAAAACTATTCTACAAATGTGTATGAATGCCAAGCGTCATGTCTGGAGAAAACCAATGACCCTAAGCACACAGCCAAGATAACAAAGGAGTGGCTTCAAAACCACTCTGTTAATGTCCTTGATTGGCCCAGACAGAGGCCAGACTTGAACCTGATTGGACATTTCTGGGGAGGTCTGAAAATGAATGTACACTGACACTCACAGCTTGGGCGGTTCTGCAAAGAGGAATGGGAGAAACTGCCCACAAATAGGTGGGCAAGCTTGGAGCATCATACTCAAAAAGAGTTGAGTCACTAAAGGAGTGTTTCCCAACCACCTGATTGGTACTCTAAGCAACCAGCCTGAGTAATGGGCAGAACAATTACGTTCTCTTCCACTAGAGGGCATTACAACTTCTTGCTCCAATTAAATGTGTTGCCAACTGCCAGAAAAACAGAAGAAGAAAACACATAGTGATGCCACAATGAAGCACGTAAAAGCAATAGATTAATATTTTAAAACAAAAAGTAGTCAATCTGACCTGGGACCTGGAGAAAATTCTGATCCATATTAAGGCCCTAGCATGAATAGTGGTCAGAAGAAAGCAAAAATGTTATATTAGGGATAAACTGAGCCAATTCCACTATATCTGGTGCATAGGGGAAAATTGTCAATATGCTTTTTGTGACAATTTTGTTTAGTGGTGTGCCGCATGATTTTTCTAATGTGAACTATGTGCCGTGGCTCCAAAAGGTTGGGAAACACTGCACTAAAGCATTGAAATTTTTTTGCATGAATGGGTGTGAATGGGTGTGAATGGGTGAATGAGACGTGTTGTTTAAAGCGCTTTGAGGGTTCAGGCAGAGCAGAAAAGCACTATATAAAAACTAGTCCATCTACCATTTAAATGGACTGTATATTATAAATTACAGCTAATTTATAGCAATTAGAATTAACAATATACAGTGGGGCAAAAAAGTATTTAGTCAGCCACCGATTGTGCAAGTTCCCCCACTTAAAATGATGACAGAGGTCAGTAATTTGCACCAGAGGTACACTTCAACTGTGAGAGACAGAATGTGAAAAAAAAATCCATGAATCCACATGGTAGGATTTGTAAAGAATTTATTCGGAAATTAGGGTGGAAAATAAGTATTTGGTCACCTCAAACAAGGAAAATCTCTGGCTCTCACAGACCTGTAACGTCTTCTGTAAGAAGCTTTTCTGTCCCCCACTCGTTACCTGTATGAATGGCACCTGTTTGAACTCATCATCTGTATAAAAGACACCTGTCCACAGCCTCAAACAGTCAGACTCCAAACTCCGCCATGGCCAAGACCAAAGAGCTTTCGAAGGACACCAGGAAAAGTATTGTAGACCTGCACCAGACTGGGAAGAGTGAATCTACAATAGGCAAGCAGCTTGGTGTGAAAAAAATCAACTGTGGGAGCAATCATCAGAAAATGGAAGACATACAAGACCACTGATAATCTCCCTCGATCTGGGGCTCCACGCAAGATCTCATCCCGTGGGGTCAAAATGATCATGAGAACGGTGAGCAAAGATCCCAGAACCACACGGGGGGACCTGGTGAATGACCTGCAGAGAGCTGGGACCAAAGTAACAAAGGTCACCATCAGTAACACACTACAACGGCAGGGAATCAAATCCCGCAGTGCCAGACGTGTTCCGCTGCTGAAGCCAGTGCATGTCCAGGCCCGTCTGAAGTTTGCCAGAGAGCACATGGATGATACAGCAGAGGATTGGGAGAATGTCATGTGGTCAGATGAAACCAAAGTAGAACTTTTTGGTATAAACTCAACTCGTCGTGTTTGGAGGAAGAAGATTACTGAGTTGCATCCCAAGAACACCATACCTACTGTGAAGCATGGGGGTGGAAACATCATGCTATGGGACTGTTTTTCTGCCAAGGGGACAGGACGACTGATCCGTGTTAAGGACAGAATGAATGGGGCCATGTATCGTGAGATTTTGAGCCAAAACCTCCTTCCATCAGTGAGAACTTTGAAGATGAAACGAGGCTGGGTCTTCCAACATGACAATGATCCAAAACACACCGCCCGGGCAACAAAGGAGTGGCTCCGTAAGAAGCATTTGAAAGTCCTGGAGTGGCCTAGCCAGTCTCCAGACCTCAACCCCATAGAAAATCTGTGGCGGGAGTTGAAAGTCCGTGTTGCTCGGTGACAGCCCCAAAACATCACTGCTCTCGAGAAGATCTGCATGGAGGAATGGGCCAAAATACCAGCTACTGTGTGTGCAAACCTGGTAAAGACCTATAGTAAACGTTTGACCTCTGTTATTGCCAACAAAGGTTATGTTACAAAGTGTTGAGTTGTATTTTTGTTATTGACCAAATACTTATTTTCCACCCTGATTTACAAATAAATTCTTTACAAATCCTACCATGTGGATTCATGGATTTTTTTTTTTTCACATTCTGTCTCTCACAGTTGAAGTGTACCTCTGGTGCAAATTACTGACCTCTGTCATCATTTTAGGTGGGGGAACTTGCACAATCGGTGGCTGACTAAATACTTTTTTGCCCCACTGTACAACAAAACTAGAATTTAAAAATGATTCTACAAAGAAATGTAGAAAGTGCACGTTAGCTAAAATAAAGCTTTAGACAGAATTTATGATGTTAATATTATACCAGACACCAAATAGCTGTTCCATAAATAAATAAATAAATGAACAAAAAAAAAACTTTTATTGTGTTAAGGCATAAAAGCATAAAACAGTGCTTATTTTTGGTGATTAAAACAAAGGTCAAGGACTAATTCAATAACAGAATAACAATGCTTGTTGATTTGGGAGTAATGCAATATATTTTTAATGAATAAAACAAATCTGTGTGGGAGAAACACAACAAAACATTAAAATAATGAAAATATAAGCAATGTAATTTGGTAAAGTTTTAGTAAGACTCTGGCTCAGAGCAGACACTCTCATAGAGTGATGAAAATGTTACCCAGACATATTTCAACAGATAAGTAAAAATCGCAAATCAGCATACAATGATCAGAAGCAGTAAGTTCGTTGCGCCATTTCATCAGTAAAACTCAGAACTTGCATTTCTTTCCCTGCTTTCGCTTGAAAAGCTAAATTTGTCTTCTTATCTTCTAATATTCAAATGGCCACACTGTTTTCTACCACTGCTGGATCCATGTAGGTGTATGGCACGTTTAAGTGATTGTTTCTGGCTTTGATGACTCCACTCAAAATTTCAAGCTCCGTCTGAAAATCCTTTAATATCTTGCGAGGAATCTCCTCAGTGAAGTGGTCCTCTGGGTACTGGCCAAGAGGGACCTAATGAGAACAGTGATACATTTAGTTTTTCTTCAACAACATTCAAATTTTTGTCAAAATAACTCAAAATTATTCACAAAAATTTACTGTAAACATAATTTCTGACATTCTTAATGAAATCTTTGCTCCTTACAAAGTCACTGGACTGCTTGCTGAGGAGCCACACGGTGGCCATGCCCTGAACTGTTACGTTGACATCAGGGAAGGTCGCCAACATCGTGGCCTCGCTTGTCGTCCCCTTTTTGGTCGGTGGTGGGAGTTGCAGGGAGATGGGAGTGTTGGGCATCCAGCCAGCATAGTCAAACTGTATTTAATGAATAAGTAAAGGATTTACTAAGATTAAAAAGCATAGTTTTTAATTCTGTCTTTGTTTTTTAATATTGTTGTTACCTTCCTGCTGTTGTATGGTATTATTCATACAATTATTTACATTTTCCCTTTGCATGACAATGAGTTCATTTGATTTTGGGAGAAATGTTTCATAAGCTACAACTTGTCAGTAACATGACTGACTATAAAAAGAGCGTCTTAGGGAGGCATGTGATGTTTTTTATGTTCTATTGTGAATAAAATTAGGGTTTTTGAGATTTGCAGACCATTACATTGATCGTGTTTTTATTGACATTGTAAACTGTGCCATTTTTTTCATTATTGGGATAATATAAGAACTCACCTGTCCACTGTTCACAGCTGCATGCTGGGCTGAGCAGGTGTAGATCACCATGGTGACAAACTTGATCAACTCAGTCACACTGGTAAATGTCTGAGGAATTCCTGAAATAACAGCATCATTCCTTTAGGTTTAGGTTGCAATATATAGTATGGAGAAATCACCACTATCATCATAATAATTGAAGATAGTAATTGAAACTCACCTGTTTCTGCTTGAGAAAGGAACCCATGTTCAAAAATGTCCAAAATCCACTTCTGAAGTTCAGAGTCCTCCTGGACCTCACGGTCACTCTTGTAGTAGTAGCCGAGCATTCCCTGCACAAACCTTTGAGAAATGGGAATACACTGTGTAAAACATGTTTTTATTATTTGTACACAAACTGCTCCAGGATTATTTAAATAATAAAAAATTGTATTTGCCCTAATTCTTTTGTTTCAAAAACTACATAAAAATAAATGGCACAAAGTACCTTGTCCTGATTAAAAATAGGGAGGTTACAGGTTCACGATCAACACACCAAGTGTTTATAATTTAACTTAGTGAAGGTAGGCTTCTGTAAGTAGCAGACACATCTCTCAGTTTAGAGGCATTTTAGTTTCAACAGAAATCTAAATGTTGTTTAATAAGATCAAGGCAGGCTGTACATGTGGTGACAGCTACTGATATACAAAGGGACATAACTTGTTTAAACATACACTATTAAAGAACAGGCTCAGGATACTCTTGCAAAACAGATCTCATAAGTTTTACTTGTTGGTCAATGAAGGTTAAAAAACAGACTAACCGAAAAAACTGATGCAAGGAAAATGTTGGCAAAGACTAGAAGAAGAGGTGTTATGCAAGCCACACTCAAATGTGACATTCACAAAAGAAAGCTTTTGCAATAAAACAAAGAAATCTAGTTAAAAAAGGTACATAGAAAAGGTGTAACGTATCTGTCTTTTTCTGTCCACATTGGAGATTTGAAATAATATTAATGACAATGATAACAAATCGGTTAGCCAGCACAAAGACATCTCTTAATTCAATTCCTTCACCAATGAAGACCATAAATACAAAAAACAAAAAGCAAACAGACAATGAGACCAATGCTTTACACCATGTGCTTTACACGCTGTGCAAAGAAATTGTCATTGATGTCTTTTGCAAAGGAAAGTTTGTTATTACTGTGTGCTCAAATATATGACTTTACAGGAGGCTTTTATTTATTGATTTTCATATTTTAACCAGCCAATACTGTGGAGAAAGACCAGATCAGTTTTTATGCTGATTTAAGATAGGATGACCCATTATTTACAAACTCTGAATTGTTGCAGCTTGATGGCATCATTAGGAGAAAATCAAAATCAAAAGAAAAGAAAGTGTGGTACCTGTGGATGATATCCCAAACCTTTAGTCCATCATCCCTGTAGTAGAAGTTTGGCACAGCCTCCACGCCACGTTCAGCAATGTCATCAGGTATGCAGAGGGAGCTGTAGGTTAATGAGGACACTGACCTCTGTAGGATGGTAAACATGCCCTCTCCACCTGATGATGCAAACTAGAGAATGGGTAGCTCACAGTTAGAGACAAATGTTGTACATGACACTGAAAAAGAAAAACAATTCTTAAGGTAAAGGTCTAGTGAGTGTGTATGGTGTTATTTTTGTGCCTCTACTCTGAGCGCACATTACAAAAAGAGAAAAAAAAAGTGTTGTTGTTGCATTTTGAGAAGAAAAATATTTTTGATTGAAGAAAAGTTTAATTTGAGTGAACAAAATTCATTGCTGTGTGCAAGAAATGCATTTCAGTGTTTGCTATTATCCATTTACACACACAATAACAGCCACTCGGTTGTTGGCATTTGCTCTTGCTCAGATCTCTGCTCTGTGTGCTGACGGACATCTGTAGGCCTGCTCTCAGTGCGTATGTGCCACAAAACAAACCAATCACAGACTTGAATGCAAAAATTCTGATTGGCTGTTTTGGTCTCCAATCAGCTCGCTAGCCACAGCATTCCAGAAACACTGTCCAAAGTGTAGCTAAATCCAATAGAGTGGTTTGGTTTAAACTAGATTAAAACCAACAATGGACTTAAAACATTTTATATTTTCAAATAAAATAACATACTTATCACACATACTGCATGCAGCAGTTAATTTTGTTTGGTCAAATTAAACCTTTCTCCGCTCAAAGTAATTTTTTCCCTAAAATTCAACATTTGCACTTGCGGAAACAGTTTTTACGCCATAAGTGTGCTGGTCGTACTGCATACCTGAGTGAAATTGCCAGTGTCAGAAATTAGAAGACGCCGAGCTAAGACGTTGATCTGCATAGTGTAGCGCGTGTGAGGATTGAGGAGCTGCGGGAAAGAGGGAACTCTGTTAGTGACATGATTGGGGCAACACTTCATTTTATTGTCCACAACCAGCCATTATGGACAAATGCTTTCCACACCACTGAAATAATGGCATAAAACAAACTGAAGTTTCAGCAAACGTCAGTTACCTTGTACAGAGGATGCACCATGGGCACATTGCGCAGCAGTGACACTGCAAAAACCTCAGCCAGCAAGTGCGTGCGCAGAAGGTGAACATTGAGCTGATGCTCATTGAAATCTGCACTTCTTACAAAAATCTTGGCGATCAACCAGTCGTACTCAGAATCAGTAGGAAGAAAGATCGGATTGTCATCTGATGGAGTCTGCTTCAGCTACAGAAGGACAGGGCAGAGTAGTCATTTGATACAGATGATCAAGTATGCTCCTAAAATCAATTACTGATCAAGACTGATGAAATTTCAGTTCCTGTTCTATGTTTGACAAGTTTATCTTTAAAGTTTGATACTCTGCTGATCCCTTATGGGGAATTTCCACTGAATCCTTTCTGAACAGCTTTACATGATGCTTTTAATTAGCTTTTAATTAGTTTTTACTGATGCTATCTCTCTCTGCTCAGTAAATATGTTGCATCTGTGTGAGTGTATTGTACAGAATGAACTGGGAAGGCTGTTTGTGATTTTGGCGCCATAAATGAAACTGACTTGATTTATGTACGTGTCAGACTCTGCATTCAGCAATCTGGATACTGCTATGGGATGAACTTTCACAAGGCTAAGGCTCAGCAAAAACACTTCACAGCTGGTGTTCAGATATGGTACTAGCTATGGTTGCAAATAGAATATCCTTATATTTTGATTTTACAATGACGTTGTACATGAACAATTGCTTTACACATTAACAGGTGTGCTATCTCTACTGATGAGCTGATAAATACACGAACTTAAACCTTACTGTCTGAATTACCTGAATGGCAATCGGCATTAGCTTATCATGAGGATCTTTGTGGAGCAGGACGAGAGGAGCCATCAAGTACTGCTTCTTCCCATTGATGGTGTTTGCTTTTACTCCATCCAGACGCTTGTAGTCACACAGGAATATGTTCCCTTTCTGTTTGAAAGTTCAGGATATTGCAACAGTGTGGATATAATATTTAGTCAGTGACTGTACAAGTACAATTATTTGACAAAAAAATCAATTTATTATAAAGAATTCAGATGATCACCTTCATTTCATCTGCCAGGCTGCACTGGCCATGGGGAAAGACCATGTCATCAGTGACAGGGAAGTTACTGGGCAGGGCTGTACAAAGCTGAATCAACATGGGGTTGACACCATTTAGAAACTGGTAGCCAAAGAAAGCATCCTCTTTCCAGTGTTCATGAACATATTCTGTGAAAAAGAGACATTTAACTTATTATTTTTGAAACTGTGAGCTACTAAATTCTGCTAAATTTCTGAATTAATGTCAGAAGTTCAGGGTCTGAGAGTCTTCATTACGTGAACTGTAAAAGAAAAGTCCGATTTCTCTGGTAAGAATATAGATGGTTTACAGAACAGGCTGCCCAATATTCAGCTCATTATTGCATAGAGTGCATACTGTATAAGGACTCCAATATGCTATGATGTTAGTACAGTACCTGATATTTCAGTCTTTTTGCAGCAAAACACTCGATTGATGCTGTCAATATTATCCCACTTCTTCTTACAGTTATCCAGTCCCTTCAGCTTCAGCTCAGTCAGTCTGAAACAGAAGAGCACATTTATTTAACTTCATTATGATACTTAATATACTTTTGATAAGTAAAGAGAAAAATATGGTAAATGGTAAATGGCCTGTATTTGTATAGCACTTTACTAGTCCCTAAGGACCCCAAAGCGCTTTACACTATACACAATCATCCACACATTCACACACACATTCACACACTGGTGATGGCAAGCTACTGTATAGCCACAGCCGCCCTGGGGCACAGTGACAGAGGAGTAAAGAGTAAAGAGAAAAATATGTGTAACAGAACTTCACCCTGTGGAAGCAGTGTAGAGAAACTCTTTAGTTTTGGTGAAGGAGAACTGAACCTCATACGGGAGTGAAAATAGGTTTTCTGCCTTCATGGAGTGAGGTATTTTCTCTGCATATGCATCCCAGCTGATGAAACGAAGAAACAGCGATGATGAGGAAGTTAGTTACAGTATGACATGATATACTTTTTATCTGCAACATATGCAATAGTTTAATTTCTTTTAATTAATCCCAGCAGACAAAGAATATGCTGCAATGCTTAATTTAATGCTTAAATATATTTAAGCTTTAGGTTTAGTATTAGGATATTCAGCTATAACTGGACAGCATTTGTATTCTAGTTTCAGGAGCTGTAAGGCTAAAATGTGTATAAGCTCTGAATTCTCACCGATAGTCTTCCTCTCGCTGCTGAATCTCCTGCTGCCGACTGTACCTGCCAAGATGATGGTTGTCTTCAAAGACTCTCAGAGCTATAAAAAAAAAAAGAAAAGAAAGAAAGAAAGAAAAAGGGTTTCTTGTGAATGTGGTATATTGGAAAACTGCTTTAGTCTCATTACAAGATTTTTGTTGTCTTCACTGGTTTGTAACTACAGAACAAGATTTAAGATGAGCACAGTTTCCCAAACCTTTTCCATCCCTGAAGCGGTGCACCTTGCTATCAGCAATCCAGCGGTAGATGGGAAAGCTGTAGATGTCTCCTTCAGGGGATTTCACTTCCACCTTGGCACAAAACCAAGCGTCCTCCGGGAACAGTGGGAGAGATTGTTTGTCTAACTCTATCAGCACAAGATTTCCAAGCGAAGTGGGGCAGGACACCTTAAACTTTGATACCTAAAGAATGACATAGCAGTTTGTGCTGAGCTGTAACACTCGAGCATACAATTCCTGTTATAATTTACTGTGGTCCATGAAGTGAACTGTTTGCTTTGACCATCTTCATGGTGATAGATTCCCCTTATTTCCACAAAAATGATTTCATTTGTGTATCATCTCATACAGGAAACCTGAGATACATTTAATCATGAAGATGCATATTTCAGACTTACGGCTCCTATAACGAAGGATGTAGCCCCTTTCAAGCCCACGAGCCACGTGCGATCACTCTCCCCATCTGTGCCCACCAGCTTAATGAAGACATTGTTAAGAGTAGTGGAATTAAGGTGATCACCAGTGAATACGGTCACTTTATACTGCACCATTTTCCCTCTTGAATGTGGTCAGATCCTTGGAATAACTACTCTGTCAGAAGTTGCCCCCACAATCGTCTCTTTTTATTGACACATTTTAGTGGGAGTGTCCAGGCAATTGCATCAGGTAGGTGTTGTGTTGAAATGTTGGACATGTGTGATCAACTGCTGTAACCTGAGAAACCACAGGAATTTGAGCTGATGATGAAATAACGAGGCTTTATTTTATTCAAGAGAAATCGCAGCCACTGTGAAATGTAGAAGTATGCAACTATTTGCTAAATACACACACCAAAAAAGTTTTGTAGAATTTTAACACACCTTAAAGTCAATATTTGGTATGACTCTTCTCTTAGATAGGCTTCCTTGAAATTTCTTTCAGTAGCCTTCAGGGATAATCAAAATATGACAGAGCCCCCATTGTGTTTTACAGATGGCTGTAAAACTCACTGCTGTACCTCTCCTAAGATAAGATAAGATAAGATAAGATAGAACTTTATTAATCCCTCGGGTGGGTTCCTCTGGGAAATTCGACTTCCAAAAAGCACAGCAACGACCGAAGTTACAGTTACAGAATTGTTATATATATATATATATACACACACACACACACACACATATATAAATACAGAGACAAATATAAATAAAATATACAAAGGGGATAAATAGAATAAATAGGAATAAAAAATAAAAATACAAGTGAATTGCACATTTCAAGTATTGAGTCTATTGCACTGTTGACTATTTACAAAAAGTATTGCACAAGGTATTGTACAGTGAGGTGAAGAGGCACTACAGCTTAGTTGTTCCCCCCTCCTTTGTCCTCCTGTTTCCCCTCCAGAGAGGAGTTAAACAGTTTGATGGCGTGTGGGACAAAGGAGTTTTTAAGTCTGTTAGTTCTTGTCTTGGGGAGAAGCAACCTGTCACTGAACAGACTCTTCTGGTTGTTAATGGCCGTGTGCAGAGGATGCCCAGCATTGTTCATAATGTCCATCAGTTTCTTTAATGTCCTTTTCTCTGCCACTGTCACCAGAGTGTCCAGCTTCATGCCGACCACAGAGCTAGCCTTCCTGATCAGTTTCTCCAGCCTGGATGAGTCCCTCTTTGCTGTGCTGCTCCCCCAGCACACCACAGCATAGAAAAGTACTCCTGACCTCTTTCCTAAATACATTGATGATTTGAACCATAATTTTTTTTAATTCAATTTTCAATTTGGATTCATCTCTACATGTGACCTTTTTTCACTGATGTTCTTTCCCATTCTTGTGTAATTTGGCCTACGTCAGCCTTTTCTCCCTGTTTTGCTTCCTTAAGAATGACTTGACAGTCACACTTTCACTGAGACTGTTATGGTTCAACGTGGGCACTCAAGCGCAGGACTCCAGAATCAGCTGTACACAAGAATTTATTTACAGAATCCACCAGGTGTTTATACAGGAAGTGCAGGGCAGCGCTATATACAACAAAGTGAGGGATGAGGCTCCAGGGAAATCCAAAGGGGTAGTCACTCGTTCTCCAATTCTCCACACTCACAACCGCAGTTCCACTCTCCACACTTGACACAATGATTCACACAGGGAAGGTATTCAGGAGGTCTGTAGATGAGGAAACGAGAATTAATTACAACGTTCATGCTGTTGACGTCGACTGCGAAAATTGTCAGGCGGTGGAAGGAATACTTCGAGGACCTCCTTAATCCCACTGACACATCTTCTGAGGAGGAAGCAGAGTCTGGGGATGAGGGGAATGACCCGCCAGTTTCCGGGGGCGAGGTCACTGAGGCAGTTAAACAACTCCTTGGTGGCAGAGCCCCTGGTGTTGATGAGGTCCGCCCCGAGTTCCTGAAAACTCTGGACGTTGTAGGGCTGTCCTGGTTGACACGCCTCTACAATGTTGCGTGGAGATCAGGGGCAGTACCTGTGGACTGGCAGACCGGGGTGGTGGTCCCCATCTTTAAGAAGGGAGACTGGAGGGTGTGTTCCAACTACAGGGGGATCACACTCCTCAGCCTCCCTGGGAAAGTCTATGCCAGGGTGCTGGAAAGGGGAGTTCGTCCGCTAATCGAACCTCGGATACAGGAGGAACAATGCGGTTTTCATCCTGGTCGCAGAACACTGGACCAGCTCTTTATCCTCTCAAGGATACTTGAGGGTGCATGGGAGTTTGCCCAACCAGTCTACATGTGTTTTGTGGACTCGGAGAAGGCATTCGACCATGTCCCTCGGGGTGTCCTGTGGGAGGTGTTGCGGTATGGGGTGTCTGGCCCATTGCTACGGGCCATTCGATCCCTATACAACCGTTGCAAGAGCTTGGTTCGCATTGCCGGCAATAAGTCGGACTCGTTCCCGGTGGGTGATGGGCTCCGCCAGGGCTGCCCTTTGTCTCCGGTTCTGTTCATAATTTTTATGGACAGGATTTCTAGGCGCAGCCAAGTGGCGGAGGGCTTTCGCTTTGGTGGCCTCATAATCTCATCTCTACTTTTTGCGGATGATGTGGTTCTGTTGGCTTCATCGGGTGAGGGCCTCCAGCTCGCACTGGAGCGGTTCGCAGCTGAGTGTGAAGCAGCGGGAATGAGGATCAGCACCTCCAAATCTGAGGCCATGGTTCTCAGCCGGAAAAGGGTAGAGTGCGCTCTCCGGGTCGGGGATGAGTTCCTGCCCCAAGTGGAGGAGTTCAAGTGTCTCGGGGTCTTGTTCGCGAGTGATGGGAGAAGGGAGCCGGAGATCGACAGACGGATTGGGGCTGCAGCTGCAGTGATGCAGACGCTGCACCGGTCCGTCGTGGTGAAGAGGGAGCTGAGTGTAAAAGCGAAGCTCTCAATTTACTGGTCGATCTACGTCCCTACCCTCACCTATGGCCACGAGCTGTGGGTAGTGACCGAAAGAACGAGATCACGGATACAAGCAGCAGAAATGAGCTTCCTCTGAAGGGTGGCTGGCCTCTCCCTTAGAGATAGGGTGAGAAGTTCGGCCATCCGGGAGGGGCTCAGAGTAGAGCCGCTGCTCCTCCACATCGAAAGGAGCCAGCTGAGGTGGTTCGGGCATCTGACAAGGATGCCTCCTGGGCGCCTCCTGGGTGAGGTGTTCCAGGCATGCCCCACCGGGAGGAGGCGACCCAGGACACGCTGGAGAGATTATATTTCTCGGCTGGCCTGGGAACGCCTTGGTGTTCCCCTGGATAAGCTGGAGGAGGTGGCTGGGGAGAGGGAGGTCTGGGCCTCTCTGCTTAGGCTGCTGCCCCCGCAACCCGGCCCCGGATAAAGCGGATGAAGATGGATGGACGTTCATAATAGACTCTTGACTTAACTGAGCTCTAGCTTTGACGCATGGTAGACAACGATCCAACGAAGACCAGCTGGCTCAAATGCTAATCGCCTTAATGGGCATCACGCCCTTCCGTGGGCCGAAGGCGTGAAGCCACAATGAGTTCCGCCCCGGCGACAGAGAGGAGTAGAGAGAGAGCAAGAGAGAGAAAAAGGTAGAAATAGCCGATCAGCATCCTGCTGATCCCCCAGGCCGTGACAGAGACCATTTATGATGAAGTTTTGATAAGCTGGATCAGCTGAAGGGCCAGATGCATGTTTCAGGTCCGGTGTCAGGTCTTTGTTGAATTTATTTATATATGTTATACATATATGGTAAAAAGATGACTTTCAGATGTTGATCTGCTGTAGATAGTTTCTTAGGCCTGCTACGTTCTTTTGTAGCAGGCCTTGTTCAATTACCTCAATTTTTTGGAGGATACACTGCATACTATATGCCAGGTTTTTGGCTAAGAGCTAAGGCCTTTTCTATAAATTCAGTGAAAGATATTGGAATAAATTATATTTTAAAGGAAGCTACCAGTCATAAAATATAAAGACAAAGTTAAAAGTTAAAATACCCTCTTTGCTAAGTGGTGTGTATTTAAATGACCACGGCTGACCCGACGACATGAAGATGCTTTCACGTATCTTTATTCTTTTATTTACCGCTGTCATGTCATTTGCTGTCATGTTACATACACAGCTTGCAGCTGAACACTTCTACAACAACAACACACAGCAGGCAGAGCAGATTTTAAGCTGGCGAGGCGTGACTGTGATGCAGCGCAGGTGCGTCCGCCTTCCCTGCTGCGGCACCACCGACCACGCCCGCCACAGTGTAGATACAACACTGGTTCATCCTTTGAGTGATTTTTATGCTTGAATGATTCTCAGGTCACTGTTCACAGGCACCCACATGGTCAGTGAGGTGCCTAGATCCTCCACTTTTAAATGTCTCACAGCGCAATGCTTAGCATATTTTGGTTCCTGCAACTGGTCCGTCGGTTATTGTCTCCCCCGAAACACTTCTCTTGTGCTTTTGGAAATCAGTTTTTTCCTATTTCTATTTTATTTTTTTTCCATTTCCGTTGTGTTTTGTGTGCTTTTGCAGCGGTTTTCATATTGCTGGTGTTTTCTTTAGTTGCAGTCCGTTTGGCCTCTCAGGGCCACCGTAACCACCAGTGTAATGTGCCTCTACATAGAATTGTATCCTTGTTGGACTGTTTATAGGAAAATAAAAATCTGTTATTTTTGTTAATGAGCCAGAATAATAACTAAACAATGGCTCTGTGAGCATGGTCATGAAATCAAAGTGGGTAGTGGTAAATACAGTTAAGTTGTTTTGCCTCCGTTAATAATTATATTATGTAAAAAAAAAAGTTTAAATGGTGTGGTGATATTTGTTCACTGATTTCAGGAGTTTGGTGGGCTTCAAGTTGTTGGTCCATCTATGGGGGATACAAAAGTGGAAAACGTATTCATGTGCAGCAAACTGGAATGAAGGGCGGAGTTTCCTTCCACGAGAAAAAATATGTTTGCACAATCATCAGTCAACACTCACTTTGCTGTAATGTGTGCAGCACAATAGTTTTTGTGTTAAATATCAGTAGAGTTAAAGAGAAAAGGATTTTAAATGTGTCTGCAAGTGCATAATCCTCAGGTAAAACCAAAACGTTCCTACTAATACTTATCACTCTAGTTTTCTGTAGTAACTATTGGCACATACTCAGTTAAAAGGCACTTCAGTGCAGTAACAACACTAAATTGGTTCAACAACCACCCTGAGACAACCTAAACATTAGACCAAAGGATTAAAAATACACTGATTCGGGTACCACTTCCTGCTACAGTGTAAGGTTACAGTGAAAAGGTGTTTGTTTGATTGTGGCTTTCACTGAATTTGTGTTTTAGATGGTGAAACTAAGTGTGAGAATAGGATTACAAAACCTGCCTCTGCTAGTCATGCAGAACAGGTATGAAGTGACTCGTATTCACGGAATTGCTATTCTCTCAATTCCAGTAAAAGGTTAGAAATTAGGTTGAAATCAATAGCAAGAGCAGACTCCCTTTAAAGTATGAAGTATAAAGTCATTTCATGACCTGCATGATTCAACGGTCTTGGAGATTTCTGATGTGTAGAACTGGTTAGTGTTACGTCTCTGACATTAAATCCACAAATCTAAACAGCTCATTTTAAAATCTCCTAATTAAAATTTTTCATTGATTTTGTCTCATGTTTAATTGCCAGCAAACTTATATGATAACAATAAAAAAAATCATTACGTTTTAATATTTGCCTTAAGATTAAAGCACACAATGATTATAATGCAAAGCACGAGAGTCACGAAGCCACCGTTTTTTTTTTCCGAACTATAACAATGTGGTGATTATGTTGACCATTAAAAGGTTTAATGTATATTTATATAGATACACTACACTCTGAATCCTTCCAACATCATAACAGAATTCTGATGCTCCCTTTAAAACAAAGAAGAAAAAAAGGCAGGATTTTCTCCTTAGTTAACAAGAAATGTTATATTTCACTTTCCAACATTTGGAAGGGGGGCATCTTTTCTAATTTGGGATTTTGCCTGAAGTGCTATCCCTGCTGAGTTTATAAATGCCAGTTTGGCTAATTTATTTCAAGAGGAGCACAGAAAAGAGTTTATAATGATCAGTGTAGTTCTCTGTTGTGCTTTGCTGAAGTGAGCAAAGTTACTTTTGTACACTAAAATATCAGATGGTTATTTATATAAAATATAATCTTCTAATATTCTAAATGTGCCAATGAAGTGTTTATTACACTGTACAACAGAATAACAACTTGTCAAAATAGCTTCCATTAGTTGCAGAAAAAAAACTAAACTAGTTTACCTAAACTTTAGTTTACCTAAAATAAAGTTTCCCTAAACTTTAGGTAAACTAAACTATGGATCAGAACGTCAGGAATGTAGTAGGTTAACTGTAGCTCAGGAGCCAGAGCAGCCAGTATTCTTGGGTAAGATACTGAACAATAAGTTGCTTTTTAATGCATTCATCAGAGTGTGAAGGTGTGTGAATGCTAGCTAGAAACCGCTTATGCTGGCGGTAGCTCAGGAGGTAGAGCAGGCTCCCCCAGTCTGCATGTTGGGCAAGATACTAACCCTAAGTTGCTCTCTGATGCATCCAGGAGTATGAATGAGTAGTAGTTAGTTAGTTAGTGAGAACTTAAAAGCACAGAAGAAAGTGTTTGTGTGATTGGGTGAATGCTGAGTAAAGCGCTTTGAGTGCTTTGAGTAGAAAAGCGCTATATAAGAATCAATCCATTTACCACTTACCATTTACTTAGGCAAAGAAAGAAAGTGCTTGTATGAATCTGAGTGACTAGATGAATGAGGTATGCTCTAAAGTGCTATGAGTGCTCAAATTGAGTAACAAAGTGCCATGTAAGAAACAGTCCATTAGTCATTTACCAATGTGTGAATTGCAGAAAGTAACAAGTTTTGTCACTCGTTAGCTGGATTGCAAAAACAAATGAGAATTAAAATCCACTTAGAAGTTGAGGAGGCCTGCAAGCAGTCAAGGACAAATTAAGTTCATTCAGCACTAAATGTGTGATTAGGTGAGTTCAGGAGTATTATGACTACATGGTCAGCAGCAACCTCGAAAAGCAATAAAATTGGTATCATAAAAATATCTCTCTTTTTTGCAAGAGCAACACCACTACCGGGCTGTGCCCAACATAGACAGCAAAATCTATAATAGTGACAGCCATTGAAATGTTATGCTTCTGAGTTATTCAGATTCTAAATACTGCGCATACTGAGGTGCTGAACAAACAGTACAATACACGGTAATAGTCACGTTCAAGTACACAAACCCGCTGTCCAGTTTGGAATCTGAACAAGTTTATCACTGTGCGACATGGGGAAGTTCCAGATGTCTCCTTGCAGGAACCGCAAATTTCAGGGAAATTTCTGCTTTCCAGAAGAGATATGGCAGCGTAAAATGTTGCATCCTACAAACAGACAGAGGAAGTGAGAGTCTCCACAGACTGTTGAAACTTCAGCACAGTTACAAATTGCAAATACTCTTCTGTTAGAATGAAGACAATTTCCTTCCCCCCCAAAGTGGTGCTTCAGGTTTAGATTTTGCTGCACAGACCACAGGTGAACAGAGCAATTTTAGTCTCTTATTTAGCAAAACAGATCTTGCATATATTACACAGAACTCAGAGGGCATCTATTCATTTATGCATTGATTAATGAATACCTTTATTCATTATTAAATGAATAAAGGTATTAATTTAATAATAAATATCATTCAAAAACCTTATTCTGAGAAAAGATATGACAGATTTTTAAGAACAAAACAAGAAATTAAGAATTTAGTCCCAAGATTCTTATTTTTTTTAAAAAACATTTTATTATTATAACTGCTTCTCGTAGGTAAACTACTGTATACACTGACCAGCCACTTTGTTGTGTGCAACTGTTCAGCTTCTCTTTAACATAAAAAAACAAAAAAACAACAACATTTGGCAACAACTCAAAAACAACCTGCAACCTGAAGTTCAAACCAAGCATCAGAAAGGGGAAGAAAGCTGATTTAGGCTACGTCCACACGTACCCGGGTATTTTTGAAAACGCAGATTTTTCTATGCGTTTGCACTTTTCGTCCACACGTAAACGGCGTTTTCGGTCACTGAAAACTGAGATTTTTAAAAACTCCGGCCAGGGTGGAGATTTTTGAAAACTCAGTTTTTGCGTTGACGTGTGGACGAGAAAAACAGAGAAAACGCAGCGTCAAAGGTGTGCGCCTTTTTTGACGTCACACTGTGTGCCACGTTATTGTTTCGGTGAAATGAATTTCTACAATACTATTACTGTTAATTCTACTCTCTGCAGTGTTTAAATGCTTACATATACACACACAGTTACTGTCCCTCCACACATACGACTCGGTTCTGCTTCTATGCCCCATCCTTGTTTACTATTTCCCACCGAGGCTTCTAGACTTCTGATTGGCCAACATTTCTACATGGTTAGGAATATATCGCCACCTGTTGCTTTGGCATGTTCCTAGCAGCGTTTTCCTTCATTTCTGCGTTTACGTGTGGACGGGATTATTTTTTAAAACGAAAACGGAAAATCTCAGTTTTCAAAATACCCGTGTACGTGTGGACGTAGCCTTAAACTTTAGACTTGGCATGGTTGTTGGTGCCAGGCAGAGTATTAGAAATCAGAGGGAAAATGCCAGACTACTACAAATAATTCGAGTTAGGACTCATTACAAGCAACACTTGTAATGAGTCATGTCTAATCTTGAAGCAGATAGGCCACACCAGGTGTCATTCCTGTCAAGACAGGAAAATGGGGCCATATTTGACATGAGCTCACTCAACTGGACAATAGGAGATTGGAAAAACACTGCCTGGTTTTGGTTTCTCTGCTCCAGTATTTAGATGGTGCAAACAACATAAAAGCATAGATCCATACAGCTTTGTATCAGTGACTATAATGGTATGGGAGGATATTTTCTTGTCAGACGTTGGTCTGCTCCTTGGTACCAATTGAGCCTTGTTTAAACACAGCGACCTACCTGAGTATTGTTGCAGACCATGTCAGTCCCTTAATTATCACAGTGTACCCATCTTCTGATGGCTGCTTCCATCAGAAGTCAGCCAGCAGTGCTGGTTTGACACCAGATCCCGGCCAGACCTGTCTGCTATGTGGGCAGTAGGATAATGTTTCATATCACAAAACTCACTTCATCTCAAACAGGTTTCTTGAGATGACAATGAGCTGTACTTAAATGGTCAAAGTCATAAGATCTCAACCCAGTAGATAAGCTTTGATTCACATCATGGATGTGTAGCTGACAAATCTGCAGCAACTGAAGAATATTTCCAACACTTTGTTCTAGCTTTGTGCTAGCAAGGTGTACCTAATAATGTGCCCAGTGAGTGTAAAGGAAATTGATATTATCACATTCTGAATTGAGATGACTGTTGTTGAGATTTGGTGCTATATAAATTGAACTGAATTGAATATAATCACATTTTTGCCACTGAGATGGTATCTACACAAAATACAGTGGCCTATGTAAACATCACTCTATTTTGCAGTGTTAAATAAATATGCTACACATGTCAACAGTATAAGCAGGCTAATGTGGATAATGCAGACCCATCTTGTTAATGTCTGTGAGCCATGTGTGTTTAATCTGTGCCATGCATTAAATGAGGCTTTAGAGAACTGATCATTTAGAATATGATGCTAAAATACAATCAGGTTTCAGCAAAGAAACAAAGAAACCAAGTGCACATTGGTGGCCGAGATGAAGTAGCAGTCTCAGGCGAAGTTTAGGGTGTTCATGTTGTCTGACTCATCAAAAAGCTGTTTGGGTTTAGCTCAAGAAAATTGAAACATTAAAATAATGAAAATATAAACAATGAAATGCAGTAAATGTTTTCTAAGAAGAAAATACATCATGATCAGGAGATCAACTGTCTCAAAACAGACACCCCCAAAAATCAAACATTTTTCATTTCAAATCAGATGATTCAAGATTGTAATGCAAAAAAAGAATCACATTTTAACACAGATGAAAAAAATTACAGTTTAGTATATAGTGATTATAAGTAGTAAGTTCTTTGTTCTATTTCATCAGTAAAAGTCAGAACTTAGAGGTCTTTCCCTGCTGTTGTTTGAAGAGGGAACTGAATTTTGTCTCACAGCTGAGTCTTCTAATATTCAAATGGCCACACTGTTTTCTAACTCTGCCGGATCCATGTAGGTGTATGGCACTTCTAAACGCTTGTTTCTGGCTTTAATAACTAAACTTAAATCTTCAAGCTCCATCTGAAAATCCTTTAGTATTTTGCGAGGAATTTCCTCAATGAAATGCTCCTCCGGGTACTGGCCAAGAGGGACCTGATGAGAACAATGATACATTTAAGTTTTCTTCAACAAAATTCAATTAAAACAATTATTTGTTTTTATTCAAAATAGGCTCTTGGAATGATTGTATACAGTTGTAATGTGTTTACAAAAATTAAATTCAGACATAATTCCTGTCATTCTTAATGAAATCTTTGCTGCTTACAAAGTCACTGGACTGCTTGCTGAGTAACCACACGGTGGCCATGCCCTTAACTGTTACATTGACGTCAGGGAAGGTCGCCAACATTGTGGCCTCGCTTGTCGTCCCCTTTGTGGTCGGTGGCGGGAGTTGCAGGGAGATGGGAGTGTTGGGCATCCAGCCACCATAGTCATACTGCATTTGATCAAGAAGTAAAAGATAACTGATTAAAAAGTAAAATGATGGTGTAATAATGGCGTTTAATGTATAATTCCTTCTTTCTTTCTTTTTTTATATTGGTGATATAGTACCTGTAGTTTTATGGTACTATTTATATAATTATTCACATTTTCTCTTTGCATGACCAGTTTAGTTTAACTTCACTGATTTTGGAAGAAATGCCTCAACAACTGCAGCTTGTCAGTACCATGACTGGGTATAAACAGAGTATGTTAGAGAGCCAGAGTTTCTCAGATGTAAATATACATAAATACAGTTTGGTTTTAGAGCAACACATGCTCTCATCCAGATGACATCTTTTTCAGAGAAGGACTTACATATTTCAGCAAGACAGTGCTGAACCCCATATTGCATCTATCACATCATAGTTTCATTATGGAAGAGTCTGGATGCTGAACTTGCCTTGCTGCAGACTAGACCATTCACCAGTTGAAAACATTTGATACATCATGAAATGAAGAACAGGATAAAGACCCAGGACTGTTGAGCAGCTAGAATCCTAAATGAGATGGATCATCATTGCTCTCCCAAAGGTCTCCTAGGTTCTCAGATGTTCATGCACTGTTGTTTAAAAAAAAAAAAGTGAAACTGTTTATACAAGGACTCACCTGTCCAGAGTTCACGGCTGCATGCTGGGCTGAGCAAGTGAAGATCACCATGGTGACAAACTTGACCAACTCAGTCACACAAGTAAATGTCTGAGGAATTCCTGTTGAGCAGAAAACCCCCCCCCAGCATCAATTGCATTGAGGTGAACAAACAAAGATTGGATTTATGTTTGGATTATAATTATATATACTGTTTATGATACACCCTCTGGTGCCCCTGGACACATCATCAGTGATGTAACATCTCAGTACTAAGGATCAATCAACTTTATCATAATAAGAACTGAACATTTCTTTGAAGCCAACCTGTTTCTGCTTGAGAAAAGAAACCATGTTCAAAAATGTCCAAAATCCACTTCTGAAGTTCAGAGTCCTGCTGGACTTCACTGTCACTCTTGTAGTAGTAGCCGAGCATTCCCTGCACAAACCTTTGAGAAATTGGATGAAATATGCTTTCATTATTTATTTCATTCATTTTACTTAGGGATGGTAGATATCTGTAAGTATTAGACACACCTTTCATTTTAAGAGAAGTACTAACACCTTCTGAGAAACTTTAATTTAAAAAATTGAACAATGTTTAACATTAGTCTGTACTTAAAGCTGAACTTAATATACTAATGTCTCATCTGAGTGCCTACAGGAACCACAGAACTTCCTGTGGTACTTGCTTAGCTTGATCACTCAACCATCCTACGCGGCGCCTCCTATTTTGACCTCGGGACTTCCAGGCCATACTCCGCACCAGCCACTTGATTATGGCGCTCCATGCCCCTGCCTGCTAGCATCTTGCAGTCTACTCTTATGTGCTGGATTATCTCAGGGGCATTTTTACACAGCATGCAACTGGGGTCTTGCCTGATGTGATAGACCCCAGCCTCTATGGGGCTTGTTCCTGTGCTGCCAAGATTAGTGTCTCTGTGTTGTCTTTCACTCCAGCTTTGTCCAGTCACTGGTAGGATTTCTGGATGTCAGCCACTTCCTCTATCTGCCTGTGGTACATTCCACCAGCAGATAGAGGAATGCCCCACAGGAAGTGGTGTGGGGCATTGAGTCATAGGCCTTTTGTAACCAATCCAGGCAGTGCACAGGTTGGTCAGCCTAGTCTTGCAGTTTTAAGCGACTGCTTTGTCTACCAGTAGCTGGTGTTTTGCTCTTCTGGTATTTCCATTTTCAGTGTCTCTCATCGACTAGAAGCTGGTTCATTTGTGCTGTCAGACACTCGTGGACTGCAGTCAGCTTCTTCAGCCAGTAGGCGTGAATCAAGTCAGGGCCTGGTGCTGTCCAACTCTTCATACTGGAGACCCTTTCTTGAATGACTCTGTTCACGGAGATTGCTGTGGTCTGCTCTTAGATCCACTAGCCACTGAGCATTGATGCCATGGGTTGGGTTCTTCTCCCATATGCTCTTCCACTATTGCTCTGTTTCCAGCCTTGGTGCTGCTATTCTCATATTGTTCCCCTGCCATTAAGAGTACACCATGGCTGGTTCTGTGGAGAACAGCTGGTTTATTCTCCTGCTTTCTATCTCTTTGGTGTACCTCTTCAAGTTTGCCAAGGCTATGAGTCTTTGCTTGGCCGTAGCACCTTTTTCATTGCACCTTTCTGCAGCTCCGATAGTTGGCTAACCTCCCTCCGTGCTACCCTTATCTTGGCCTCTATTCTCCTTCTCCATGTAGGGCACTGCTCCTTGTGGCTGTTGAACTTGTAGCGAAGTATCTCACTGATCACTGTTGCCGTGGTGTAGATCAGCTGGTTAGTCTCAGTCTTGTCCATAGTGCAGCATTCACATCATCTAGTATACGGGTGTCAAACTCCAGGCCTCGAGGGCAGGTGTCCTACAGGTTTTAGATATCACGCATGTGAATCGAATGATTAGTTCATAACCAGACCTCTGGAGAACTTCAAGACATTTTGAGGAGGTAATTTATCCATTTAAATCAGCTGTGATGGATCAAGGACACATATAAAACCTGCAGGACACCGGCCCTTGAGGCCTGGGGTTCGACACCCCTGATCTAGTAGATCTTCTGAGGGTACTTCACATAGTCTTAGTAACCAGCCATGAAGGATCCAGGTTTCCAGCTTTGCCATGATCTTATCTCTCAGGTCAGTTCCTCTCGTGCTCAATGATCCTTCTTCCATCGCACTTGGGGCCCCCACCCAATCTCAGGTGGAGGTGATGATATCTCCCCCTTGACCTGTCATCCTAGCTTCCCCTTGCCGTAGCATTTGTGTTGTACCTCGTCAATCTCTAGCTGTCTGAGCAGTTCCATCTTCTGAATGTTGGAAAACATTCCCCAAGTTGTTTCGCCATCAATCTGGATGCTGGGTATCGAAGATTCCATAGGTCCCTCATCCTAGTCACGTAACCCTTCCACTGGGGTTACTTGCTTAGTAGCATTCCAACAGCGCCTGTTTTCATCTCTTTCTTGTGTGTTAATTTTGTGTTCATTTTTTCAATGATCTTTTATTGGGAAACCAAATTGAAAAAATAATGTTCCCGGTCCTGGGCCAACTCCCAGAATCCGGGAGGAGGCCCAGGGGCAGACCCAAGACACGCAGGAGAGATTATATCTCTTGGCTGGCCTGGGAACACCTTGGTGTTCCCCCAGACAAGCTGGAGGAGGTAGCTGGGGAGAGGGAGGTCTGGGCTTCTCTGCTTAGGATGCTGCCCCCGCGACCCGGCCCCCGATAAGCGGAAGACGATGGATGGATGGAAAACAGAATTGTAAAATGACATAAATAAAATAAAAATAATAAACTAACAAATAATAAAATATTATTGTTATAACAGAACTGCAGCAGCTTGGTGGCGTCATTAAGAGGGCAAAACTACCATACCTGTGGATGATATCCCAAACCTTTAGGCCATCATCCCTGTAGTAGAAGTTTGGCACAGCTTCTAGGCCACGTTCAGCAATGTTATCTGGCATACAGAGGGAGCTGTAGGTCATTGAGGACACTGACCTCTTCAGGATTGTAAACATGCCCTCTCCACCTGATGATGCAAACTAGAGAATGGGTAGCTCACAGTTAGAGACAAATGTTGTACATGACACTGAAAAAGAAACAGTTATTTAGGTAAAGGTCTAGTGAGTGTGCTGTTCTTTGCATACCTGAGTGAAAGCGCCAATCTCAGAAATGAGAAGGCGTCGAGCTAAGAAGTTGATCTGCAGAGTGTAGCGTGTGTGAAGTTTGAGGAGCTGAGGGAAAGAGGGAACTCTGTTAGTGCTAGATTGGGGCAAAACTTTGGCATTTATTATGCTGAGATACGCTGTTGCACAATCAAATGTCCTTTGTGGACACATTGATAAACTCAAATGCTTTCAACGTTATTTAAAATTATTTACAAACCAAAACACTGAGTTTCAGCAAACGTCAGTTACCTTGTACAGAGGATGCACCATGGGCACGTTGCGCAGCAGTGACACTGCAAAAACCTCAGCCAGCAAGTGCGTGCGCAGAAGGTGAGCATTGAGCTGATGGTGATTGAAATCTGCACTTCTTACAAAAATCTTGGCGATCAACCAGTCGTACTCAGAATCAGTAGGAAGAAAGATCGGATTGTCATCTGATGGAGTCTGCTTCAGCTATACAAGGACAGGGTCAAGTGATAAGTCAAATTATTAGTTATTTTTAATATCCGTCTTTCTTCTACAGCATGTCTTTTGTCCTTCTCCCTCTCCCCTCACTCCCAACTTGTCGTGGGAGGTGGCTTCTGACAGAGGTTTCTTCCTGTTAAAAAGGGAGTTTTCCTTTCCAGTTGCCAAAGTGCTTGCTCACAAAGAATTGCCTGATTATTGGGATTTTCCTCTCATATTTACCATAGAAAATATATATATTTTGCTATGTAAATAAAGCTCATCTGAACTGAATTACCTGAATAGCAATCGGCATTAGTTTATTATCAGGATCTTTGTGGAGCAGGACGAGAGGAGCCATCAAGTACTGCTTCTTCCCATTGATGGTGTTTGCTTTCACTCCATCCAGAAGCTTGTAGTCACACAGGAATATGTTCCCTTTCTGTTTGAAAGTTCAGGTTATTTCAGCAGTGTGTATATTCAGTGAATGTGTAAGTGCATTTATTGCAATGACCAAGTAGCTGATTTAAGAAACATTTCTTTCTCCTTTTTTTGTGTCTTTCTACAGTCACCTTCATTTCATCTGCAAGGTCGCAACGACTGCGGGGAAAGACCATGTCATCAGTGACAGGGAAGTTACTGGGCAGGGTTGTACAACACTGGATCAAAATGGGGTTGACACCATTTAGAAACTGGTAGCCAAAGAAAGCATCTTCTTTCCAGTGTTCCTGAACATATTCTGCAAAAAAAAAAAAGAAAAAGAATATGTTCCTTTTTTAAACTAGCCTACAAATTTTGCTACATTTCTAACTTTGTGTCAGAAGTTCAGTGTCTGAGAGTCTTGATTATGTGAAATGTATAAAAAGTCATAAGCTCTCTCTAGTGAGCTTTATTAGATATTGAAACCATATTCTACTTGTTAGATCACCTGTCATAAGATAAAATGAGACTTTATATTCTCAGTTTTAAACATCAATCAATAGCTATAAACATATATAATATATATGTTTTTGCAGAACAGACTGTATAATGTTCTTATTATTCAGGAAAATCGACTATGTATACTGATATAGTAATACTTCAAAGGTAACAGTTAAGTACATATTATTATGCACAAAGTATAAGTACTCGATACTCCAACTATGATGTTAGTTACCTGATATTTCAGTCTTTTTGCAGCAAAACACTCGATTGATGCTGTCAATATTATCCCACTTCTCCTTACGGTTATCCAGTCCCTTCAGCTTCAGCTCAGTCAGTCTGAAACAGAAGAGCACATTCATCTTATTTCTTTATTATATTTAACATAGTTATAGTTTTGATAGGTAAAGAGAAAAAAAAGAACTTCACCCTGTGGAAGCAGTGTAGACAAACTCTGTAGTTTTGGTGAAGGAGAACTGAACCTCTGATGGCAGAAAAATTGGGTTTTGTGCCTTCAAGGAGTGAGGTATTCCCTCTGCATATGCATCCCAGCTGAGAAAAAGAAATTGCAGTTTCAATTCACAAAACATAATATATGAATAATATAGTTTACAATGCATTTTTTAATTAATCCCAGCAGACAAACAATATATTGTAATGCTTAATTTTAAGGTTAAATATCATTAGTATTAGGATATTCAGCTATAACTGGACAGCATTTGTATTCTAGTTTCAGGAGCTGTAAGGCCAAAATATGTATAAGCTCTGAATTCTCACCGATAGTCTTCCTCTCGCTGCTGAATCTCTTGCTGCCGACTGTACCTGCCAAGATGATGGTTGTCTTCAAAGACTCTCAGAGCTAATTAAGAAAAAATGGTTTCAAGTTGTTCTTGTAAATATGGTATATACTGTATTAGGAAACTGCTTCAGCCTCATTACAAACTTTGTTTTACATCTGCAATGGTTTGAACAAGATTTAAGATGAGCACAGTTTCCCAAACCTTTTCCATCTTTGAAGCGGTGCACCTTGCTATCAGCAATCCAGCGGTAGACGGGAAAGCTGTAGATGTCTCCTTCAGGGGATTTCACTTCCACCTTGGCACAAAACCAATCAACTTCTGGGAACAGTGGGAGAGACTGTTTGTCTAACTCTATCAGCACAAGATTTCCAAGGGAAGTGGAGCAGGACACCTTAAACTTTGATACCTAAAGAAATGACATAGCAGTTTGTGCTGAGCTGTAACACTCGAGCATACAATTCCTCTTATAATTTACTTTGGTCCATGAAGTGAACTGTTTGCTTTGACCATCTTCATGGTGATAGATTTCAACTTTACATAAATCACAGTTAATAATTCCCTTATTTCCCTAAAAGTTTGCATGTATAATGTCATATAGGGAACCTGAAAAAATCATGAAGGTGGCCATCCCAGACTTACAGCTCCTCTGACGAAGGATGTAGCCCCTTTCAAGCCCATGAGCCACTTGCGATCACTCTCCCCATCTGTGCCCACCAGCTTAATGTAGACATTGTTGAGAGTAGTGGAATTAAGGCGATCACCAGTGAATACGGTCACTTTATACTGCACCATTTTTCAAATCCTGGTAGGGGGAGAATTATAATCACTCTTAGCACTGATTTGGAAATGTAAGCAGTTAAAATTGTGACATCACAATTAAAAGAATTTGAAGACATTATCTAAATGCCTTTTTTGACCCACAATTTCTGACTGAAATCCTGTGAAAATATCTCTTACCTTTGTAAATGAGACGAGGAAGTTTCTTAGAATAACTGTTCTGTCAGAACTTGCCCCTTTTTATTTACTCAGTTTAGTGGGAGTGTCCGCCTTCCCTGCTGCGGCACCACCGACCACGCCCGCCACAGTGTAGATACAACACTGGTTCATCCTTTGAGTGATTTTTATGCTTGAATGATTCTCAGGTCACTGTTCACAGGCACCCACATGGTCAGTGAGGTGCCTAGATCCTCCACTTTTAAATGTCTCACAGCGCAATGCTTAGCATATTTTGGTTCCTGCAACTGGTCCGTCGGTTATTGTCTCCCCCGAAACACTTCTCTTGTGCTTTTGGAAATCAGTTTTTTCCTATTTCTATTTTATTTTTTTTCCATTTCCGTTGTGTTTTGTGTGCTTTTGCAGCGGTTTTCATATTGCTGGTGTTTTCTTTAGTTGCAGTCCGTTTGGCCTCTCAGGGCCACCGTAACCACCAGTGTAATGTGCCTCTACATAGAATTGTATCCTTGTTGGACTGTTTATAGGAAAATAAAAATCTGTTATTTTTGTTAATGAGCCAGAATAATAACTAAACAATGGCTCTGTGAGCATGGTCATGAAATCAAAGTGGGTAGTGGTAAATACAGTTAAGTTGTTTTGCCTCCGTTAATAATTATATTATGTAAAAAAAAAAGTTTAAATGGTGTGGTGATATTTGTTCACTGATTTCAGGAGTTTGGTGGGCTTCAAGTTGTTGGTCCATCTATGGGGGATACAAAAGTGGAAAACGTATTCATGTGCAGCAAACTGGAATGAAGGGCGGAGTTTCCTTCCACGAGAAAAAATATGTTTGCACAATCATCAGTCAACACTCACTTTGCTGTAATGTGTGCAGCACAATAGTTTTTGTGTTAAATATCAGTAGAGTTAAAGAGAAAAGGATTTTAAATGTGTCTGCAAGTGCATAATCCTCAGGTAAAACCAAAACGTTCCTACTAATACTTATCACTCTAGTTTTCTGTAGTAACTATTGGCACATACTCAGTTAAAAGGCACTTCAGTGCAGTAACAACACTAAATTGGTTCAACAACCACCCTGAGACAACCTAAACATTAGACCAAAGGATTAAAAATACACTGATTCGGGTACCACTTCCTGCTACAGTGTAAGGTTACAGTGAAAAGGTGTTTGTTTGATTGTGGCTTTCACTGAATTTGTGTTTTAGATGGTGAAACTAAGTGTGAGAATAGGATTACAAAACCTGCCTCTGCTAGTCATGCAGAACAGGTATGAAGTGACTCGTATTCACGGAATTGCTATTCTCTCAATTCCAGTAAAAGGTTAGAAATTAGGTTGAAATCAATAGCAAGAGCAGACTCGCTTTAAAGTATGAAGTATAAAGTCATTTCATGACCTGCATGATTCAACGGTACAAGCAACACTTGTAATGAGTCATGTCTAATCTTGAAGCAGATAGGCCACACCAGGTGTCATTCCTGTCAAGACAGGAAAATGGGGCCATATTTGACATGAGCTCACTCAACTGGACAATAGGAGATTGGAAAAACACTGCCTGGTTTTGGTTTCTCTGCTCCAGTATTTAGATGGTGCAAACAACATAAAAGCATAGATCCATACAGCTTTGTATCAGTGACTATAATGGTATGGGAGGATATTTTCTTGTCAGACGTTGGTCTGCTCCTTGGTACCAATTGAGCCTTGTTTAAACACAGCGACCTACCTGAGTATTGTTGCAGACCATGTCAGTCCCTTAATTATCACAGTGTACCCATCTTCTGATGGCTGCTTCCATCAGAAGTCAGCCAGCAGTGCTGGTTTGACACCAGATCCCGGCCAGACCTGTCTGCTATGTGGGCAGTAGGATAATGTTTCATATCACAAAACTCACTTCATCTCAAACAGGTTTCTTGAGATGACAATGAGCTGTACTTAAATGGTCAAAGTCATAAGATCTCAACCCAGTAGATAAGCTTTGATTCACATCATGGATGTGTAGCTGACAAATCTGCAGCAACTGAAGAATATTTCCAACACTTTGTTCTAGCTTTGTGCTAGCAAGGTGTACCTAATAATGTGCCCAGTGAGTGTAAAGGAAATTGATATTATCACATTCTGAATTGAGATGACTGTTGTTGAGATTTGGTGCTATATAAATTGAACTGAATTGAATATAATCACATTTTTGCCACTGAGATGGTATCTACACAAAATACAGTGGCCTATGTAAACATCACTCTATTTTGCAGTGTTAAATAAATATGCTACACATGTCAACAGTATAAGCAGGCTAATGTGGATAATGCAGACCCATCTTGTTAATGTCTGTGAGCCATGTGTGTTTAATCTGTGCCATGCATTAAATGAGGCTTTAGAGAACTGATAATTTAGAATATGATGCTAAAATACAATCAGGTTTCAGCAAAGAAACAAAGAAACCAAGTGCACATTGGTGGCCGAGATGAAGTAGCAGTCTCAGGCGAAGTTTAGGGTGTTCATGTTGTCTAACTCATCAAAAAGCTGTTTGGGTTTAGCTCAAGAAAATTGAAACATTAAAATAATGAAAATATAAACAATGAAATGCAGTAAATGTTTTCTAAGAAGAAAATACATCATGATCAGGAGATCAACTGTCTCAAAACAGACACCCCCAAAAATCAAACATTTTTCATTTCAAATCAGATGATTCAAGATTGTAATGCAAAAAAAGAATCACATTTTAACACAGATGAAAAAAATTACAGTTTAGTATATAGTGATTATAAGTAGTAAGTTCTTTTTCAGCTATTTCATCAGTAAAAGTCAGAACTTAGAGGTCTTTCCCTGCTGTTGTTTGAAGAGGGAACTGAATTTTGTCTCACAGCTGAGTCTTCTAATATTCAAATGGCCACACTGTTTTCTAACTCTGCCGGATCCATGTAGGTGTATGGCACTTCTAAACGCTTGTTTCTGGCTTTAATAACTAAACTTAAATCTTCAAGCTCCATCTGAAAATCCTTTAGTATTTTGCGAGGAATTTCCTCAATGAAATGCTCCTCCGGGTACTGGCCAAGAGGGACCTGATGAGAACAATGATACATTTAAGTTTTCTTCAACAAAATTCAATTAAAACAATTATTTGTTTTTATTCAAAATAGGCTCTTGGAATGATTGTATACAGTTGTAATGTGTTTACAAAAATTAAATTCAGACATAATTCCTGTCATTCTTAATGAAATCTTTGCTGCTTACAAAGTCACTGGACTGCTTGCTGAGTAACCACACGGTGGCCATGCCCTGAACTGTTACATTGACGTCAGGGAAGGTCGCCAACATTGTGGCCTCGCTTGTCGTCCCCTTTGTGGTCGGTGGCGGGAGTTGCAGGGAGATGGGAGTGTTGGGCATCCAGCCACCATAGTCATACTGCATTTGATCAAGAAGTAAAAGATAACTGATTAAAAAGTAAAATGATGGTGTAATAATGGCGTTTAATGTATAATTCCTTCTTTCTTTCTTTTTTTATATTGGTGATATAGTACCTGTAGTTTTATGGTACTATTTATATAATTATTCACATTTTCTCTTTGCATGACCAGTTTAGTTTAACTTCACTGATTTTGGAAGAAATGCCTCAACAACTGCAGCTTGTCAGTACCATGACTGGGTATAAACAGAGTATGTTAGAGAGCCAGAGTTTCTCAGATGTAAATATACATAAATACAGTTTGGTTTTAGAGCAACACATGCTCTCATCCAGATGACATCTTTTTCAGAGAAGGACTTACATATTTCAGCAAGACAGTGCTGAACCCCATATTGCATCTATCACATCATAGTTTCATTATGGAAGAGTCTGGATGCTGAACTTGCCTTGCTGCAGACTAGACCATTCACCAGTTGAAAACATTTGATACATCATGAAATGAAGAACAGGATAAAGACCCAGGACTGTTGAGCAGCTAGAATCCTAAATGAGATGGATCATCATTGCTCTCCCAAAGGTCTCCTAGGTTCTCAGATGTTCATGCACTGTTGTTTAAAAAAAAAAAAGTGAAACTGTTTATACAAGGACTCACCTGTCCAGAGTTCACGGCTGCATGCTGGGCTGAGCAAGTGAAGATCACCATGGTGACAAACTTGACCAACTCAGTCACACAAGTAAATGTCTGAGGAATTCCTGTTGAGCAGAAAACTCCCCCAGCATCAATTGCATTGAGGTGAACAAACAAAGATTGGATTTATGTTTGGATTATAATTATATATACTGTTTATGATACACCCTCTGGTGCCCCTGGACACATCATCAGTGATGTAACATCTCAGTACTAAGGATCAATCAACTTTATCATAATAAGAACTGAACATTTCTTTGAAGCCAACCTGTTTCTGCTTGAGAAAAGAAACCATGTTCAAAAATGTCCAAAATCCACTTCTGAAGTTCAGAGTCCTGCTGGACTTCACTGTCACTCTTGTAGTAGTAGCCGAGCATTCCCTGCACAAACCTTTGAGAAATTGGATGAAATATGCTTTCATTATTTATTTCATTCATTTTACTTAGGGATGGTAGATATCTGTAAGTATTAGACACACCTTTCATTTTAAGAGAAGTACTAACACCTTCTGAGAAACTTTAATTTAAAAAATTGAACAATGTTTAACATTCGTCTGTACTTAAAGCTGAACTTAATATACTAATGTCTCATCTGAGTGCCTACAGGAACCACAGAACTTCCTGTGGTACTTGCTTAGCTTGATCACTCAACCATCCTACGCGGCGCCTCCTATTTTGACCTCGGGACTTCCAGGCCATACTCCGCACCGGCCACTTGATTATGGCGCTCCATGCCCCTGCCTGCTAGCATCTTGCAGTCTACTCTTATGTGCTGGATTATCTCAGGGGCATTTTTACACAGCATGCAACTGGGGTCTTGCCTGATGTGATAGACCCCAGCCTCTATGGAGCTTGTTCCTGTGCTGCCAAGATTAGTGTCTCTGTGTTGTCTTTCACTCCAGCTTTGTCCAGTCACTGGTAGGATTTCTGGATGTCAGCCACTTCCTCTATCTGCCTGTGGTACATTCCACCAGCAGATAGAGGAATGCCCCACAGGAAGTGGTGTGGGGCATTGAGTCATAGGCCTTTTGTAACCAATCCAGGCAGTGCACAGGTTGGTCAGCCTAGTCTTGCAGTTTTAAGCGACTGCTTTGTCTACCAGTAGCTGGGTCATTCTTACTATTCGGTGCCATTTGAGTCCTAATGACATAATATGGTATATTTAGTGTAAAACTTGTCTAATGCTTATTTCTAAATCATTTTCTTGTATGTTTAACCCCCCTCTACCATAGAACACATTGATATATACACAGGATAAATACATTAAAAGTAAATTACTTTTATTTTAGCACAAGTCACTAAAGTACTATGTCCCCAGTCATGCTTGCTCGACTTTAGTTACAAATATAACTTAAAAATAAATAAATAAATCTAGATTTTTCATAATTTCTGGATTGGCTTATTTCTAATGTTCCTCATCAAATGTTCTTTTTTATTATTAATGCATGTTTAATACTTAAAATCTTTAAAAAATGTTGTGTCCCTGAATCAACTGTCACCCCTGTTACTCTGATAAGAATTCCATAGAACACATCACCTGATTATTCTTTTAGTCACATGACACTCCCAGATGTAACATATTTTGGAGGGAAAACTTTCAAGAAGAAGACGAGTAAGTACCACTCTTTAATCAACCCTTTTTTCAATGTTTTAGCAAGATTTTGTAATGTGGCAAAGCATAACACGTCCAACCTGTTACGCTTATTAATAGTGGAAACAAATTTTTTTTTGTAATTTTTATAATATGGCTAATAAACATGTTAAAAATGGTTCTTAGTGGTCACCATGTACTAGCTTGTTGTTCATCATACTAGTAGTAATGGCTAAGTTTAGCATAAAATCTCCCCCCTGTTACCGTCACCCCTGTTATTGCTATGCACTGTAACAGGTCTCTTTGGTCTCTTTGGTTATTGGGAGGGAATGAATCAGCAAAATTAAGTTACTTAAAAATGGAGCCAATTTTTTTTTTTATATTCCCTTTGAATCTAAAAACAATCTTTTGAAATTACACTGTGTCTTAAAACTGAACCTGTCTTCTTTCAATATAATGCTTGTTTAAAATACTTCCTTGAAATTTCCTTGCAGATTTTAAAAAGGGACATTGTAGCTTTTAGAAAATGTAAATATTACTATAACTGTGTATTCAAAACAGTTATTAATAGAAAATTGAATGTCCTGTAACAGGGTGGACATTTGGCACGTCATGGGTAAAGACTGTGATTTTAAAAAATATTATAATATAATATCCTTAGCTGGACCAATACATTTTTCTTATAGGTTGAAAATCCCTCTTTTAGATGAAATGTTAAAATAATTCAAAATGTTGTATTTTTTGATGAAGAGTGATCACACTGAAATGGCACCGAATAGTAGGAATGACTCAGCTGGTGTTTTGCTCTTCTGGTATTTCCATTTTCAGTGTCTCTCATCGACTAGAAGCTGGTTCATTTGTGCTGTCAGACACTCGTGGACTGCAGTCAGCTTCTTCAGCCAGTAGGCGTGAATCAAGTCAGGGCCTGGTGCTGTCCAACTCTTCATACTGGAGACCCTTTCTTGAATGACTCTGTTCACGGAGATTGCTGTGGTCTGCTCTTAGATCCACTAGCCACTGAGCATTGATGCCATGGGTTGGGTTCTTCTCCCATATGCTCTTCCACTATTGCTCTGTTTCCAGCCTTGGTGCTGCTATTCTCATATTGTTCCCCTGCCATTAAGAGTACACCATGGCTGGTTCTGTGGAGAACAGCTGGTTTATTCTCCTGCTTTCTATCTCTTTGGTGTACCTCTTCAAGTTTGCCAAGGCTATGAGTCTTTGCTTGGCCGTAGCACCTTTTTCATTGCACCTTTCTGCAGCTCCGATAGTTGGCTAACCTCCCTCCGTGCTACCCTTATCTTGGCCTCTATTCTCCTTCTCCATGTAGGGCACTGCTCCTTGTGGCTGTTGAACTTGTAGCGAAGTATCTCACTGATCACTGTTGCCGTGGTGTAGATCAGCTGGTTAGTCTCAGTCTTGTCCATAGTGCAGCATTCACATCATCTAGTATACGGGTGTCAAACTCCAGGCCTCGAGGGCAGGTGTCCTACAGGTTTTAGATATCACGCATGTGAATCGAATGATTAGTTCATAACCAGACCTCTGGAGAACTTCAAGACATTTTGAGGAGGTAATTTATCCATTTAAATCAGCTGTGATGGATCAAGGACACATATAAAACCTGCAGGACACCGGCCCTTGAGGCCTGGGGTTCGACACCCCTGATCTAGTAGATCTTCTGAGGGTACTTCACATAGTCTTAGTAACCAGCCATGAAGGATCCAGGTTTCCAGCTTTGCCATGATCTTATCTCTCAGGTCAGTTCCTCTCGTGCTCAATGATCCTTCTTCCATCGCACTTGGGGCCCCCACCCAATCTCAGGTGGAGGTGATGATATCTCCCCCTTGACCTGTCATCCTAGCTTCCCCTTGCCGTAGCATTTGTGTTGTACCTCGTCAATCTCTAGCTGTCTGAGCAGTTCCATCTTCTGAATGTTGGAAAACATTCCCCAAGTTGTTTCGCCATCAATCTGGATGCTGGGTATCGAAGATTCCATAGGTCCCTCATCCTAGTCACGTAACCCTTCCACTGGGGTTACTTGCTTAGTAGCATTCCAACAGCGCCTGTTTTCATCTCTTTCTTGTGTGTTAATTTTGTGTTCATTTTTTCAATGATCTTTTATTGGGAAACCAAATTGAAAAAATAATGTTCCCGGTCCTGGGCCAACTCCCAGAATCCGGGAGGAGGCCCAGGGGCAGACCCAAGACACGCAGGAGAGATTATATCTCTTGGCTGGCCTGGGAACACCTTGGTGTTCCCCCAGACAAGCTGGAGGAGGTAGCTGGGGAGAGGGAGGTCTGGGCTTCTCTGCTTAGGATGCTGCCCCCGCGACCCGGCCCCCGATAAGCGGAAGACGATGGATGGATGGAAAACAGAATTGTAAAATGACATAAATAAAATAAAAATAATAAACTAACAAATAATAAAATATTATTGTTATAACAGAACTGCAGCAGCTTGGTGGCGTCATTAAGAGGGCAAAACTACCATACCTGTGGATGATATCCCAAACCTTTAGGCCATCATCCCTGTAGTAGAAGTTTGGCACAGCTTCTAGGCCACGTTCAGCAATGTCATCTGGCATACAGAGGGAGCTGTAGGTCATTGAGGACACTGACCTCTTCAGGATTGTAAACATGCCCTCTCCACCTGATGATGCAAACTAGAGAATGGGTAGCTCACAGTTAGAGACAAATGTTGTACATGACACTGAAAAAGAAACAGTTATTTAGGTAAAGGTCTAGTGAGTGTGCTGTTCTTTGCATACCTGAGTGAAAGCGCCAATCTCAGAAATGAGAAGGCGTCGAGCTAAGAAGTTGATCTGCAGAGTGTAGCGTGTGTGAAGTTTGAGGAGCTGAGGGAAAGAGGGAACTCTGTTAGTGCTAGATTGGGGCAAAACTTTGGCATTTATTATGCTGAGATACGCTGTTGCACAATCAAATGTCCTTTGTGGACACATTGATAAACTCAAATGCTTTCAACGTTATTTAAAATTATTTACAAACCAAAACACTGAGTTTCAGCAAACGTCAGTTACCTTGTACAGAGGATGCACCATGGGCACGTTGCGCAGCAGTGACACTGCAAAAACCTCAGCCAGCAAGTGCGTGCGCAGAAGGTGAGCATTGAGCTGATGGTGATTGAAATCTGCACTTCTTACAAAAATCTTGGCGATCAACCAGTCGTACTCAGAATCAGTAGGAAGAAAGATCGGATTGTCATCTGATGGAGTCTGCTTCAGCTATACAAGGACAGGGTCAAGTGATAAGTCAAATTATTAGTTATTTTTAATATCCGTCTTTCTTCTACAGCATGTCTTTTGTCCTTCTCCCTCTCCCCTCACTCCCAACTTGTCGTGGGAGGTGGCTTCTGACAGAGGTTTCTTCCTGTTAAAAAGGGAGTTTTCCTTTCCAGTTGCCAAAGTGCTTGCTCACAAAGAATTGCCTGATTATTGGGATTTTCCTCTCATATTTACCATAGAAAATATATATATTTTGCTATGTAAATAAAGCTCATCTGAACTGAATTACCTGAATAGCAATCGGCATTAGTTTATTATCAGGATCTTTGTGGAGCAGGACGAGAGGAGCCATCAAATACTGCTTCTTCCCATTGATGGTGTTTGCTTTCACTCCATCCAGAAGCTTGTAGTCACACAGGAATATGTTCCCTTTCTGTTTGAAAGTTCAGGTTATTTCAGCAGTGTGTATATTCAGTGAATGTGTAAGTGCATTTATTGCAATGACCAAGTAGCTGATTTAAGAAACATTTCTTTCTCCTTTTTTTGTGTCTTTCTACAGTCACCTTCATTTCATCTGCAAGGTCGCAACGACTGCGGGGAAAGACCATGTCATCAGTGACAGGGAAGTTACTGGGCAGGGTTGTACAACACTGGATCAAAATGGGGTTGACACCATTTAGAAACTGGTAGCCAAAGAAAGCATCTTCTTTCCAGTGTTCCTGAACATATTCTGCAAAAAAAAAAAAAGAAAAAGAAAAAGAATATGTTCCTTTTTTAAACTAGCCTACAAATTTTGCTACATTTCTAACTTTGTGTCAGAAGTTCAGTGTCTGAGAGTCTTGATTATGTGAAATGTATAAAAAGTCATAAGCTCTCTCTAGTGAGCTTTATTAGATATTGAAACCATATTCTACTTGTTAGATCACCTGTCATAAGATAAAATGAGACTTTATATTCTCAGTTTTAAACATCAATCAATAGCTATAAACATATATAATATATATGTTTTTGCAGAACAGACTGTATAATGTTCTTATTATTCAGGAAAATCGACTATGTATACTGATATAGTAATACTTCAAAGGTAACAGTTAAGTACATATTATTATGCACAAAGTATAAGTACTCGATACTCCAACTATGATGTTAGTTACCTGATATTTCAGTCTTTTTGCAGCAAAACACTCGATTGATGCTGTCAATATTATCCCACTTCTCCTTACGGTTATCCAGTCCCTTCAGCTTCAGCTCAGTCAGTCTGAAACAGAAGAGCACATTCATCTTATTTCTTTATTATATTTAACATAGTTATAGTTTTGATAGGTAAAGAGGAAAAAAAAGAACTTCACCCTGTGGAAGCAGTGTAGACAAACTCTGTAGTTTTGGTGAAGGAGAACTGAACCTCTGATGGCAGAAAAATTGGGTTTTGTGCCTTCAAGGAGTGAGGTATTCCCTCTGCATATGCATCCCAGCTGAGAAAAAGAAATTGCAGTTTCAATTCACAAAACATAATATATGAATAATATAGTTTACAATGCATTTAGCAGACAAACAATATATTGTAATGCTTAATTTTAAGGTTAAATATCATTAGTATTAGGATATTCAGCTATAACTGGACAGCATTTGTATTCTAGTTTCAGGAGCTGTAAGGCCAAAATATGTATAAGCTCTGAATTCTCACCGATAGTCTTCCTCTCGCTGCTGAATCTCTTGCTGCCGACTGTACCTGCCAAGATGATGGTTGTCTTCAAAGACTCTCAGAGCTAATTAAGAAAAAATGGTTTCAAGTTGTTCTTGTAAATATGGTATATACTGTATTAGGAAACTGCTTCAGCCTCATTACAAACTTTGTTTTACATCTGCAATGGTTTGAACAAGATTTAAGATGAGCACAGTTTCCCAAACCTTTTCCATCTTTGAAGCGGTGCACCTTGCTATCAGCAATCCAGCGGTAGACGGGAAAGCTGTAGATGTCTCCTTCAGGGGATTTCACTTCCACCTTGGCACAAAACCAATCATCTTCTGGGAACAGTGGGAGAGACTGTTTGTCTAACTCTATCAGCACAAGATTTCCAAGGGAAGTGGAGCAGGACACCTTAAACTTTGATACCTAAAGAAATGACATAGCAGTTTGTGCTGAGCTGTAACACTCGAGCATACAATTCCTCTTATAATTTACTGTGGTCCATGAAGTGAACTGTTTGCTTTGACCATCTTCATGGTGATAGATTTCAACTTTACATAAATCACAGTTAATAATTCCCTTATTTCCCTAAAAGTTTGCATGTATAATGTCATATAGGGAACCTGAAAAAATCATGGAGGTGGCCATCCCAGACTTACAGCTCCTCTGACGAAGGATGTAGCCCCTTTCAAGCCCATGAGCCACTTGCGATCACTCTCCCCATCTGTGCCCACCAGCTTAATGAAGACATTGTTGAGAGTAGTGGAATTAAGGCGATCACCAGTGAATACGGTCACTTTATACTGCACCATTTTTCAAATCCTGGTAGGGGGAGAATTATAATCACTCTTAGCACTGATTTGGAAATGTAAGCAGTTAAAATTGTGACATCACAATTAAAAGAATTTGAAGACATTATCTTATCTCTCCTCCTTGAATCGCTACCTTATCGTGGTGGAGGGGTTTGTGTGTCCCAGGGATCCCAGGGGCTATGTTGTCTGGGGGCTTTTGCCCCCTGGTAGGGTCTCCCATGGCAAACTGGTCCTGGGTGAGGGACCAGACAAAGAGCGATTCAGAAGACCCCCATGAAAAGAATATCGAGGGAACAGTTTACCCTGCCCGGGATAGGGTTACCGGGGCCCCGCCCTGGAGCCAGGCCCGGGGAGGGTGCCCGAGGGCGAGCGTCTGGTGGCCGGGCCTTAGTCCATGGGGCCCGGCCGGGCACAGCCCGAAGAGGAGACATGGGCCCATCCTCCCGCAGGCCCACCACCCGCAGGAGGCGCCATAGGGGTCGGGTGCATTGTGAGCCGGGTGGCGGCCAGGAGCGGAGGCCCTGGCGGACCGACCCCCGGCTGCCAAGACTGGCAATAGGGACATGGAATGTCACCTCTCTGGTGGGGAAGGAGCCTGAGTTGGTGCGTGAGGTTGAGAGGTACCGGCTAGATATAGTTGGGCTCACCTCTACGCATTGTCTGGGCTCTGGAACCAGTCTCCTGGAGAGGGGCTGGACTCTGTCTCAGTCTGGAGTTGCCCCTGGTGAGAGGCGGCGGGCTGGGGTGGGTATTCTTATATCCCCTCGGCTTGCTGCCGGTACGTTGGGGTTTTTCCCGGTGGACGAGAGGGTTTGTTCCCTGCGCCTTAGGGTCGGGGAACGGGTCCTGACTGTCATCTGCGCTTATGCGCCGAGTGGCAGTTCGGAGTACCCAGCCTTCTTAGAGTCCCTGGGGGGGGTGCTGGAAGGTGCTCCACCTGGAGACTCTGTTGTCCTGCTGGGAGACTTCAATGCTCACGTGGGTAACGACAGCGAGACCTGGAGGGGCGTGATTGGGAGGAACGGCCTCCCTGATCTGAACCCGAGCGGTGCTTTGTTATTGGACTTCTGTGCTAATCACAGTTTGGCCATAACGAACACCCTGTTCGAACATAAGAGTGTCCATAAGTGCACGTGGCACCAGGATGCTCTAGGCCGTAGGTCGATGATCGATTTTGTAATCGTATCACCAGACCTGCGACCATATGTTCTGGACACTCGGGTAAAGAGAGGGGCTGAGCTGTCAACTGATCACCACCTGGTGGTGAGTTGGATCAGGTGGCGGGGGAGGACGCTGGACAGACCTGGTGCACCTAAACGCGTAGTGAGGGTGTGCTGGGAACGTCTAGCAGAGGCCCCAGTCCGCGAGATCTTCAACGCACACCTCCGGCAGAGCTTCAACAGCATTCCGAGGGAGACTGGGGACATTGAGTCCGAATGGACCATGTTCAGCGTCTCCATTGCCGAAGCTGCTGCATTGAGCTGCGGCCGCAAGGTGGTTGGTGCCTGCCGTGGTGGTAATCCCCGAACCAAATGGTGGACACCAGAGGTGAAGGGAGCCACCAGGCTGAAGAAGGAGGCCTATCGGGCTTGGTTAGCCTGTGGGACTCCGGAGGCAGCCGACAGGTATCGACAGGCCAAGCGGAATGCGGCTCGGGCAGTGGCTGAAGCAAAAACTCGGGTGTGGGAGGAGTTCGGAGAGGCCATGGAAAAAGACTTTCGGACTGCCTCGAAGAGATTCTGGCAAACCGTCAGGCGTCTCAGGAGGGGAAAGCGGTGCTCTACCTGCACTGTGTATAGTGCTGGCGGAGCGCTGTTGACGTCGACTGAGAAAATTGTCGGGCGGTGGAAGGAATACTTCGAGGACCTCCTTAATCCCACTGACACGTCTTCCGGGGAGGAAGCAGAGTCTGGGGATGAGGGGTGTGACCCACCAATTTCCGGGGGCGAGGTCACTGAGGCAGTTAAACAACTCCTTGGTGGCAGAGCCCCTGGTGTCGATGAGGTCCGCCCCGAGTTCCTGAAGGCTCTGGACGTTGTAGGGCTGTCTTGGTTGACACGTCTCTGCAATGTTGCGTGGAGATCAGGGGCAGTACCTGTGGACTGGCAGACCGGGGTGGTGGTCCCCATCTTCAAGAAGGGGGACCGGAGGGTGTGTTCCAACTACAGGGGGATCACACTCCTCAGCCTCCCCGGGAAAGTCTATGCCAGGGTGCTGGAGAGGAGGGTTCGTCCGCTAGTCGAACCTCGGATACAGGAGGAACAATGCGGTTTTCGTCCTGGTCGCGGAACACTGGACCAGCTCTTTGTCCTCTCGAGGATACTTGAGGGTGCATGGGAGTTTGCCCAACCAGTCTACATGTGTTTTGTGGACCTGGAGAAGGCATTCGACCGTGTCCCTCGGGGCGTCCTGTGGGAGGTGTTGCGCGAGTATGGGGTGTCTGGCCCATTGCTACGGGCCATTCAATCCCTATACAACCGTTGCAAGAGCTTGGTTCGCATTGCCGGCAATAAGTCGGACTCGTTCCCGGTGGGTGATGGGCTCCGCCAGGGCTGCCCTTTGTCTCCGGTTCTGTTCATAATTTTTATGGACAGGATTTCTAGGCGCAGCCAAGTGGCGGAGGGCTTTCGCTTTGGTGGCCTCAGAATCTCATCTCTGATTTTTGCGGATGATGTGGTTCTGTTGGCTTCATCGGGTGAGGGCCTCCAGCTCGCACTGGAGCGGTTCGCAGCCGAGTGTAACGCAGCGGGAATGAGGATCAGCACCTCCAAATCTGAGGCCATGGTTCTCAGCCGGAAAAGGGTGGAGTGCCCACTCCGGGTCGGGGATGAGTTCCTGCCCCAAGTGGAGGAGTTCAAGTATCTCGGGGTCTTGTTCGCGAGTGATGGGAGAAGGGAGCTGGAGATCGACAGACGGATTGGGGCTGCGGCTGCAGTAATGCGGACGCTGCACCGGTCAGTCGTGGTGAAGAGGGAGCTGAGTGTAAAAGCGAAGCTCTCAATTTACCGGTCGATCTACGTCCCTACCCTCACCTATGGCCACGAGCTGTGGGTAGTGACCGAAAGAACGAGATCGCGGATACAAGCGGCGGAAATGAGCTTCCTCCGAAGGGTGGCTGGCCTCTCCCTTAGAGATAGGGTGAGAAGTTCGGCCATCCGGGAGGGGCTTAGAGTAGAGCAGCTGCTGCTCCACATCGAAAGGAGCCAGCTGAGGTGGTTCGGGCATCTGGCAAGGATGCCCCCTGGGCGCCTCCTGGGCGAGGTGTTCCAGGCATGTCCCACCGGGAGGAGGCCCCGGGGCAGACCCAGGACATGCTGGAGAGATTATATCTCTCGGCTGGCCTGGGAACGCCTTGGTATTCCCCCGGACAAGCTGGAGGAGGTGGCTGGGGAGAGGGAGGTCTGGACCTCTTTGCTTAGGCTGCTACCCCCGCGACCCGACCTCGGATAAGCGGATGAAGATGGATGGATGGATGGATGAAGACATTATCTAAATGCCTTTTTTGACCCACAATTTCTGACTGAAATCCTGTGAAAATATCTCTTACCTTTGTAAATGAGACGAGGAAGTTTCTTAGAATAACTGTTCTGTCAGAACTTGCCCCTACAATTTCTTTTTATTTACTCAGTTTAGTGGGAGTGTCCAGTCAGTTGCATCAATCATGTATTGCGATGAAATGCCAGATAAGGTTATCCAAATAACCTATAAACTGCACCACTCTTTTTATTGAGCTGTCAAAGCCCTTGACACTGCTGATTTGTCATTTTCCTAGAGGTTATTGGAACTAGGCCTTTCAGATGAAGGCTGGTTTACTAATTACCTTTCTGACTGCAAGCAGTGCGCACAGTTTAACGGTCTCTCTTTGAGTTTTTAAAGTGTCACTAATGGAGTGATCTGTCTTACATTATTTGATATTAATGTTAAGGCAAAAGCTAAATATATTTTATCATTTATATGTAGATGACACAATTATTTTTGTGCTCATACCACCAACATGGTTTTCCAACAATTACAATTAGCTTTTGATGAGCTCGGGCTCATTTTAAATGGAAAGAAGTCATAGTGGTTCAAGTACACAGAGTATGGCAGAGTATGGGCAGTATTTCCCTCTACTGTACCTTTTCAAGGTTTTTCTATTGAAACTCATAAAAAACTCTTTACTCCTCCTTGACGATGGTGATATAGTTTGCATGAATAACCCTGCTCCTTCTCTCTATCTCTTGGACTCTCTTTATCGTGGGGCATTTATGATCTAGAAGTGGCTGTAAACCTTTAAGACACCGCTGCACTTTACAATCTCTAGCTGATTTGTCTTCATTGGACTCACAAAGGATGTTCCCTCACTCTATATGACTATTCACTGGGATTGTATCTATAAATTAATGGCTGACTTATACCACTTTATCTTTAAATCTATTTCTGGTTTATACAGTTGTTGTCAGATTACATATTCAGTTATAGTCTGTGGTCTCAAATTTTTTTTTACACTCACAATTCCGTCAGTTCATACAGAAGGATTTGCAGCTCTTTCACTTGATTTTGTTTGCAGAGTTTAAAAGATGTGTAAGCGATTTTGTGAATTCCTCAATGGGAACTTGTTCTTGATTTTAATATCATTTTTATAATTTTATAAACGGACAGTTTTCGCTATTTGATTCTGTTGTTCTGATTCTGATGTTTCTTTTTTATTGCTTCTACTTTATTGCTTGAATTTTATTATGCCTATCTGAAAAAGTGTCTGTGAAGGTTCTCAGCCATCCAGGTCATCGTAGTCAAAGGAGCTTGCAAAGAAAAGCGTCTGGACTTCTTTAAGTTGCTTGAAGATGTTTCACCTCTCATCCGAGAAGCTTCTTCAGTTCTAAGGTCAAATGGTGGAGAGTCCCAGATATAAACCTAGTGGGAGTGACCCCCCACAGAGGGACAAAAGGACCCCCTGATGATCCTCTAATCGCCTGAGCAAAGGTGTGAAACTGGGTGTGGGTCCCAATCAGCCAGAGTTTCGGGTGAACTCTTTGTGAAACCTGGCCCCACCTCATCATGCGAATTCCTGAGGTCAGATGGCCCAGGATGTGAGTGGGCATTAAGGCATCTGGGGAGGGATCTCAAAACTGGATTATAGATGGCAGAGAGTTGGTGTCGTAAACCACCGCCTCTGTTCAAAGATGGTCGCTCACAGTGGACATAGATGGCTTCTTTCACTCCTCTTTCAAACCATCTGTCCTCTCTGTCCAAAATGTGAACATTGGCATCCTCGAAGGAGTGTCCTTTATCCTTAAGATGCAGATGGACTGCTGAGTTTTGTCCTGTGGAGGTGGCTCTTCTATGTTTTGCCATGCGCTTGTCTCTCCAATGTAGAGGTCTGGGCATTCCTGTACAGTGCAGCGAGGAATGTCCCTCTGTGGGGGGTCACTCCCACTAGGTTTAAATCTGGGACTCCCCACCATTTGACCTTAGAACTGAAGAAGCTTCTCGGATGAGAGGTGAAACGTCTTCAAGCAACTTAAAGAAGTCCAGACACTTTTCTTTGCAAGCTCCTTTGACTATCTGAAAAAGGTTTCTCTAGTAAACAAACAATGAGTGTTAATAGGATAACCTGTTTAAATACAGGTTAAAAAAATATTTAGGTCAGTGGTGATTTCTTGCACATGACGATGGCAAGGTGCACTTTTGTTCTTATTATACCAAGATTACTACACTCCTCAGTGACAATAATACCCATGAAGCCCTAAGGAGAGATCCCACAAACAACTACAAAAAGAAAGTCGTCAGTTGGGTTCGACAACTTGAAAAGGAAATGCCATTGTCCCCATTGAACTTCTGCAGGGAGCCACCATATTATTGACACTAGCTCTTTCGCAATGTCAAATACCTTGTTTTTGCACACATTTTTAAAAGTTATTTCCAACTTTACATAAAAATGCCTCAGCCAATGCCTCAGGTGTTGTTGGGGTTTTTTTGTACAACTATTTAAAACTATTTACAGAATAATCAGCTATCATGCATTCAATACAATTCAATTCTACTTATATAGAACCACATCACAACAGCAGTTGCATCGAGGCACTTTATATTGTAAGGAAAAGACCCCAAAAATAATACAGATAATACATTTGCCTTATCATTGTCTCTTCTCTGCAGAGGAATCCTGCGTGCTCTGAATGAGTTACAAACTGTTTTCCCCTGTAGCTCAGGATCTGTAGCTCACAATTCCCATTGTTGGCATTATTGAATTTTGCTTCAGTCTATATAAATGCAGTGTCAGTGCACCAGTGCTGCATATTGAGTCTACCCAAAAAAAAACTATTGTTGATTGTTGTGATGAGTTCCGGTGAATTTGGTTTCACTTAATTCATTTAGCTTACTCATCAGTTGAAAGAAATAAGTACAGCATGGAAAAGTCTTCGAAACATTCAGAGTCATTATTCACAACTCTGTGTTGAGGTCTTTTAGTAAAGCTACAGTAAAAAGTAGACATGAAATATTTGAATGCCTTGAAGTAAAATGCCACTTAGATAAAACTTATAATAAATGCACTTAGGTTTTGTCACAGCGGGACTGAACAGACTCACATGCAGGCTCTAGGTCTTGAAAGCACAAGAGTCTTTATTACGATACACCAGGTGATTATTTACAAAAGCGAGGGGAAAGCCGGGCTCCGGGGGTCCACACACAAACGGGAAAGACGCCGAAAGTCACACACACACACTCCGTCCACTCACGCTCCTCTTCACACTCCAATCACTCAGGTAACACAGGGGTTGGTCCAGGGAATCTGTACACAGAGACACGAAGGGATTATAAGGCAAATCGCTGTGAAAACACTCTAGAAGTAACTCTAGAAGTAACGGTTACACTGACCCTCGTCAGTGTAACCGTTACACTGACAAGGGTCGGCAACGGTCCAGCGTTGAGAAACACAGAGCTGCGATCTTATAAAAGAGCTGGAACACTCGTGATGAGCCACAGGTGCGTGATTGCGACCAGGTGCGTGGGCCAAGGGCAGGAGCCCACAGGTGAGCTCCGCCCAGGCAGAGGGAGGAGGGAAAGAGGGGGAGGGAGAGAGCAGGAACAAAAGAAGAATATAAAAACATTATGTAGCCATGCTGAGCCGACCGGGTAGGCACAGGGACCCTGACAGGTTTGGCCTTTTTGTTCAGGTTTGATCTATAAATGAGTTTGAAGCTTTGGTACATTTGTCTGAGGCTGGGATGTCTACATGACTGATTCAACAGCTTTCACAATTTTATAAACTGAACTAAAACTAGTTTTTCAATAAAAACAATAAAAAAAAACTTAAAGAAGAAATCTGGAAACTAACTGAATCCAATACAATTTTATTTGTAAAGCACTTTAAAATTAAAATAGCCCTATATTAAAAAAAAGAAAAGAAAACAACATAGAATCAACTAAAATAAAAAATAAAAACCAACATCTCACGTGGTGTCAAAGGCCAGGGTAAAGAGGTGGGTTTTCAGGAGTGACTTTAAAACAGGTATGGAAGTGGCCTGTCTAATCTCTAAAGGGAGATCGTTCCACAGTTTGGGAGCTGCTACAGAAAAAGCACGATCTCCTCTAAGTTTACGCCCAGTCCTAGGTACATTCAGGAGCAGCTGATCAGCTGACCTGAGAGAGCGGGTGGGTGTATAAGGCTGTAACATGGGGCTAGGCCATGGAGAGCTTTAAAAGCAAATAAAATAATTTTAAAATGAATCCTAAAAGAAATGGGCAGCCAGTGAAGTGAAGCTAAAACAGGGGAAATGTGCTCAAACTTTAGAGTGCCTGTTAAAAGACAAGCTGCGGTATTTTGCACCCTCTGTAGATGGGTAATATATGATGTGCTGAACCCTATATAAAGTGCATTAAAGTAATCCAGCCGAGTGGTTAGGTTTAACTGAAGCTAGACCAAAGTGATTTTTTTAAATAAAAATTAATAAACTGAACTAATAATAAACTTATGACCCAGTATTGTAGGCCTCTTTTTGTTAAAAGGGAGTTTTTCCTTCCTATCATCGCCAAGTGCTTACTCACAGGGGATATTTTCAATATTGTAGGTCTTTACAACTGCTGTGAATTGGTGCTATATAAATAAAGCTCAGGTGAACTGAATTAGGTAATGTCATGTTTCGGCTGTGTGGCAGGCAGGAGAGGACCCAAACGCAAACTCACAGAGACAAAAGGTAAACTCAAAAAACACAGCTTTATTGCTGGCGTGAAGTGGGACACGAAAAACAATACAAAATAAACTAAACTGGGAAAACTAAAGCACAAAGAGCCACAGGGAAAAATCACACAGCTATGATGGAGACTACGACACTGACAAATACACAGAGGGATAACGAGGGAATGAGACACAGAAGGGAGAAATCAGGACTGGACGAGACAGAGACGCAAAACTAGAAACACTCACATGAGGCATGGACCTTCAAAGTAAAACAGGAAGTATCACACAGAGACGCGAACTAGACACAGTGGAGACAGCAACTAAGAAACAGAGACAAACCATAAGGCAGAGGTCTAAGAACCAAAATACACAGAGGGAAATACTCAGCTTTGAACACAAGAGACTAGACTAGAGGGAGTAACAAAAGACCAACCATGAGAACATAATGCACAATGCAGGGTGACAGAAAACAAGAAACTCAAACATGCAAAGACACACCATAAACAGAACAGAGGGGGCACAGAGAGACATGAAGGGCAGGGGAGACTTAACATGGGTTGAAACACAAGGGGGAACTAATAAGCAAATCAACATAGGAGGCCTAATGAGCTAAACATACTATAAACATCAAAATGAACTAAAACTCAAAACACTGGGTCCTAAGACCCAGGATCGTGACAGGTAAACAGCAATCAGCATTAGTTTATCATCAGGAGCTCTGTGTAGCTCTGAGCATGCTCACATGCTCTCAGAAATTAGGCAGCATATCAGTTTTTTAGACCCTTCATTTCAGTCGAGTCTCAGAAACTTAGGTGTTATATTTGACAGTTCAATGTCTCTTGAGAAACACTCTAAACAACTTGTCCGGAACTGTTTTTATCATCTAAGAAACATTTCTAAACTCAGGCTACTGGTGTCAAAGGCAGAACTTGAGATGATTATTCATGCTTTTATCTCTTCTCGTTTGGATTATTGTAACGGTCTTTTTACGTGTCTTAACAAATCAGCTCTGGATCGCCTTCAGTCTGTACAGAATGCAGCGGCAAGACTTTTAACTGGTACAAACAAGAGGTCACACATTACTCCAGTTTTGGCTTCTCTTCATTGGTTGCCTGTAAATTTTAGGGTTCATTTTAAAATTTTAGTTGTAACTTTTAGAGCTCTGCACGGTGAAGCTCCCCAGTATATCTCTGACCTGTTGAAACCTCATGCTTCATCCCGAGCACTTAGGTCTTCAGGTCAGAGGCTACTGGTGGTCCCACGTACTAGATTTAAAACACGTGGGGATCGGGCTTTTCAGGCACTGGCACCTAGGCTGTGGAACTCTCTGCCGTTGTCTTTACGCTGTCTAGACTCTACTGACTCCTTTAAAAAGCAGCTGAAGACATTTTTATACAAACAGGCTTTTAACTAATTTAATTAATTTTAACTTGTATGTCTGATCTTACTGTAAAGCACTTTGTGATTTTTATCTGTGAAATGTGCTATATAAATAAATTTTACTTACTTACTTACTTAGCTTCTTGTAATTGGTGGTTTGCTTTAGTCACACAGGAATGTGCTCCCTTTCTGTCTGGAAGTTCAGAATATTGTAACAGAGTAGATACAACATTGGCTCAGTGAATGTGTACGTTATTGCTAAGATCAAGTACTTGATACAAGAAAATGTTCTTTCTACTTTTTTACAAGTGTGAGACGATCGCTTTCATTTAATTTGCCAGGCTGCAGAATTTAAAACATTATATATACACAATATACTCTGCAATGTCTTGAATTATAATTAGTTAACCCTAATCCAGCCAACAATTATTGTAATGTTTCATTTAAACCTTAAGTATGCATAATATTAGCAGATTCAGCTGTAGCTGGAGGGCATTTGCATGTTAGTTTCAGGGGCCATAAAGCTCAAATGTGTGCGTGCTCTGAGCTCTCTTCCTGTTGCTGCTTAAGCTCCTGCTGTACCTGACTGAACCTGCCTAGATGAGGGATGTCTTCAAAGAGTCTCAGAGCAAAAAAGAAAACAAGGTTCTTGTAAATACGGTATACTTGGAACTTGCATTAACCTCCTTTTTACAATGCTCCAGGAGGGGTAAAAAGGAGGCCACATGATTGAATGAATGAATTGCATGTATGACCCTGCTCATTCTCTCTATCAGTTGGACTCTGCTTATCACAGAGCTTTAAAATTTATAACTCACAGCAAAACCTTCAAGACACTGCTGTACTTTATATTCTCTAGCTGACTTGTCTTTACTAGAACTACACAGGATGGTTCACTGGTATTTTATCTATAAAAATATGGTTTACTCACCTCTTATCAGATTACATGTTTAGTCATGCTGTGGTCTCCATGACTTCATGACATTCGTTGTAAACAGTTCGTACAGAGTTTAGAAAGAGGGCTTTCCCCTTACCCTGCAGAAGGATTTACAGCTCTTTTAACTGATTTTTGTAAATATTGTGCAATTTTCATTATTTTACTCTTTCTAGTTTATTGCTGTAATTATGCTAAAACATCTCTCCTGTAAATGAAACATTGAGTCTTAAGTGTTATGGCTGCGGCGGCAGTTGTGTGGGGCTAAAGGGAAACGGACCCAAAAGCAGGCATTGACGTAGATGTGATGAGTGAGCTTTATTTATATGATGTGATAATTCAGACAGAAACAGAGGTGGCGAGGATAGAAACTAAGATAAATAAAGTCAAAGGAGCTTGCAAAGAAACGTCTTCAAGTAAATGGCCTGTATTTATATAGCGCTTTACTAGTCCCTAAGGACCCCAAAGCGCTTTACATATCCAGTCATCCACCCATTCACACACTGGCGATGGCAAGCTACATTGTAGCCACAGCCACCCTGGGGCGCACTGACAGAGGCGAGGCTGCCGGACACTGGTGCCACCGGGCCCTCTGACCACCACCAGTAGGCAACGGGTGAAGTGTCTTGCCCAAGGACACAACAATCGAGACTGTCCAAGGCGGGGCTCGAACCGGCAACCTTCCGATTACAAGGCGAACTCCCAACTCTTGAGCCACGATCGCCCGTATGTAACTTAAAGAAGTCCAGACGCTTTTCTTTGCAAGCTCCTTTGACTACGATGACCTGGATGACTGAGAACCTTCACAGACATAAGATAAATAAACTAGGAAAACTACACAAACTTGAAACCATGACTCGCAGAATGATATGCAGGATGACACATGGAGGTAAAACAGAGTGCAACATGGGAAGATGCACGGAGGTAATACAGAGTGACTCAGGGAGTCAAACACAAAACACTGGATCACTCCCAGTACCTTGACAGAAACCCAGGTGGGTGGTGGGGGGCCCAGGACTTGAAACAAAATCAGAGCTCACAAAAACAGTTCAAACACAGTTCAGGGGGTCGCCCTGGGGGTCGATGGCTCAATAGCTCATAACAGAGCAGGTCTGGAGGCCAGCCGTGCGGAAGGCAGCGACGGTGAAAATACTGTATAAATGCTTTTTTTTTTTTTTTTTTTTTTTAAATTCAGCAATTTAGCCTGGTGGTGTTGTAACATTTTGGGCCCAACTTAGTACCAACTGAGCCTTGTAGCCACAAGTTACTTGAATATTGTTTCTGGCTATGTCGTTTCCTTTACAACTGCAGTGCACCCATCTTTTGATGGGTGCCTTCAGCAGATACAACAAAGAGTTTTAATATGACAATGACTTCACAGTATGAAAATGGTCACAGTTATCAGATTCAGCTATGATGAATGGTGAAAGATTGAGAACCCAAATGTAGGACAGGGTAGATGAAGGTTGAACTTAAAGTTGAGCATTGTTTCCAGGAAAAGAGCCGACAGTCCAGACACTGGAAGCCAAAATAAAACAGGAAGGAGAAAATCACTGGTCGAGACTTGACCCATAAATCTAGGAAAAAATATAATATACAAGACTAAGGACTGAGAACAGAACTAGCGCACTAAGTTAGCACTAAGGGAACATGAATATAAAGCCAAGAAAAACCAAGAATTAGAGATTTACTAGATATTTACTAAAAAAAGTCCAAACAACTCAACACCGCTGAATAACATAACAAGACCCATAACTATTGTCACCAGTGAATGTGGGAGTGAATGTGAGTGCGAATGGTTGTCTGTCTCTGTGTGTTAGCCCTGGCAACCCGTGCAGAGTGTACCCTGCCTCTCGCCCTTTGGCAGCTGGGATAGGCTCCAGCAGCCCCCGCAACCCTAAGAAAAAGGATAAGCGGAAGCGAATGGGTGGATGGTGTTAAATGACGCTCTGTATAATGCAAAGTCATATTATAGTAATGAGAGCTGACAAGATACCATACAACCCCCCCCCCCCCCCCAAAAAAAAAAAAAACTAGAAAATAATTTCTACAACGGAAACCAGAAGTGTAGGATGGCCAACATTAAACAACAGCCACTGTAGAGCGGGAAAAGATTAACATAGGATTTACAGGATGTGAGAAACGAGTAAGAAAAACGTGTCTGTAATGCTATGAATTCCATCTGTGGTCATACACACACACACTGTCACAAAAACTCGAAGGAAATCCAAATACAGTGAGAGGTCTTCACAGACACAGAGTTTAGCTCCAAAAAATAAACTAAGGGCCAAAGGGCAGAGCACAATCTAATGATGGCTGAGTATTTACTTTAGCCTTAAGAAGCCAGCTTGATAACCAGATGAGGAACAGGTGAGTTAATTAGTAGAGCTTTGGCAGGTGAGCATTTTACAGGGAGACAGACAAACACAGATTGATCAACTCTGAGGTAAACAGAACATGCCCTCAAACATACACATGCATATAAGACAGAAGAGAGACATATTTCTAAAAATAAATAAATGTCTGTATGGTAGAAATGCAGGAGTTCTCTCAATTTTTTTTAAGCCAAAAAAGCTCAGAGGCTGAGACTTCTTTAAGACAGACTTTAACAAAAATCAATCACTAAAAAAAGTCATGATTTGTTCACAATAATATCAGTTTTCTTTGACATGTTTTTTTCTGACTGAAATCCTGTGAAAATATCTCTTACCTTTGTAAATGAGACGAGGAAGTTTCTTAGAATAACTGTTCTGTCAGAACTTGCCCCTACAATTTCTTTTTATTTACTCAGTTTAGTGGGAGTGTCCAGTCAGTTGCATCAATCATGTATTGTGATGAAATGCCAGATAAGGTTATCCAAATAATAAAATCTGAAGGAAGTGTTATCTTATTCATGTTAAATTAGCTCTGCCACTGTGGAATGTTGACTATAAACTGCACCACTCTTTTTATTGAGCTGTCAAAGCCCTTGACACTGCTGATTTGTCATTTTCCTAGAGGTTATTGGAACTAGGCCTTTCAGATGAAGGCTGGTTTACTAATTACCTTTCTGACTGCAAGCAGTGCGCACAGTTTAACGGTCTCTCTTTGAGTTTTTAAAGTGTCACTAATGGAGTGATCTGTCTTACATTATTTGATATTAATGTTAAGGCAAAAGCTAAATATATTTTATCATTTATATGTAGATGACACAATTATTTTTGTGCTCATACCACCAACATGGTTTTCCAACAATTACAATTAGCTTTTGATGAAAAACAGATGCATTTGCATGAAAAATCAATCACTAAAAAAAGTCATGATTTGTTCACAATAATATCAGTTTTCTTTGACATGTTTTTGAATGGATGGGACAGTTTATTGAAAATCAGAAGAGGTTTTAAGTTTCTAATCTATAGAACACATCACAGCAGATGGATAAAATTCACAAATCAGCATACAATAATTAGAAACGTTAAGTTCTATTTCAGCTATTTCATCAGTAAAAGTCAGAACTTTCTTTGGCTGCTTTTATTTGAAGAGGGAACTGAATTTTATCTCACAGCTGAGTCTTCTAATATTCAAATGGCCACGCTGTTTTCTACCTCTGCTGGATCCATGTAGGTGTATGGCACTTCTAAACGCTTGTTTCTGGCTTTAATGACTAAACTCAAATCTTCCAGCTCCATCTGAAAATCCTTTAATATCTTGCGGGGAATCTCCTCAGTGAAGTGGTCCTCTGGGTACTGGCCAAGGGGAACCTAATAAGAACAATGATACATTCAGTTTTTCTTCAACAGCATTCAAATTATTTATGAAATTAGCCCCTAAAAATTATTGCATACATATGTATTTTTTTTCACAAAACTTGAATTTAAACATAATTTCTGTCATTCTTAATGAAATCTTTGCTCCTTACAAAGTCACTGGACTGCTTGCTGAGCAGCCACATGGTGGCCATGCCCTGAGCTGTTACATTGACATCAGGGAAGGTGGCCAACATCGTGGCCTCGCTTGTCGTCCCTTTTGTGGTTGGTGGTGGGAGTTGCAGGGAGATGGGAGTGTTGGGCATCCAGCCACCATAGTCATACTGCATTTAATCAAGGAGTAAAGGATAACTGATTAATAAGAGCAATAATCATGGTGTTTCATCTATCAGAAGATCATGGCTTCATAATGCAGGCCTTTCAACAGTTGAAAACACATTTGATGCATCATGAAATGAAACACTAACACAGTAGACCCAGGACTGTTTAGCAGCTAGAATCATATATCAGATGAGAATGGGACACTCCTCTCTCAGATCTCCTCAGTTCCCAGATGTTTGTGGACTGTTGGTAAAAGAAGAGGGGATGCTACAGTGTGTCAGAGTAGTACACAAAGCCCCGTCCTACCTTTTTTAAATATATTTTTCTGCCATCAAATACAAAATGAGGCATTATTTTTCTTGTAAGGTTACATTTTCTCAGTTTAAACATTTCATATGTTTACTATGTTCTATTGTAAATACATCTACAAATCAATGAATGATTCTGTTTTTATTTACATTTTAAATAATTAGGTTGAATTAGGTTTTATATACCTGTCCACTGTTCACAGCTGCATGCTGGGCTGAGCAGGTGAAGATCACCATGGTGACAAATTTGGCCAACGCAGTCACACAGGTAAATCTCTGAGGAATTCCTGTTAAACACAGAAAAATAACTGCGTCACTTAAATATATTTAGGCGAACAAACAAAAGTTACTTATTTTTGCAATATAATCCTAAATGGATAAATCACCATTATCATCATCATCGTAAATATTCAAATATTGTATAAAGCCCACCTGTTTCTGCTTGAGAAAGGAACCCGTGTTCAAAAATGTCCAAAATCCACTTCTGAAGTTCAGAGTCCTCCTGGACCTCACGGTCACTCTTGTAGTAGTAGCCGAGTATTCCCTGCACAAACCTTTGAGAAATGGGAATACACTGAGTAAAATATATTTTCGATTCTTCGATACCCAAGATGGCAAAACAACTAATAGCTCAGTGTTCCAACATTTGAAAGAAGGGACTGCTCTCACAGCTAGAGATTGACGAGGTACAACATAAATGCTATGGCAAGGGGGAGCCAGGACGCCAGGTCAGGGGGGAGATATCATCACCCCCACCCGAGATTGGGTACAAAGCCCCAAGTGCGATAGGAGAAGGATTGTTGAGTGCGAGAGGAACTGACCTGAAAGATAGGATTACGGCCAAGCTTGAATAGCCGGTTACCAAGATTACGTGAAGTACCCTCAGAAGGTCTGCTAGATGATGTTAATGCAGCACTACAGACGATACCTACAACCACGATTACTGACACTAACAAGCTGATCTACAATACGGCAGCAGTGATCAGTAAGATGCTTGGCTACAAGTTGAACAGCCACAAGGGGCAGTACCCTCCATGGAGAAGGAGGCTAGAGGGCAAGATCAAAGTAGCACGGAGGGAGGTTAGCCAACTAACGGAATTGCAGAAAGGTGCGACAAAGAAGGTGCATAAAAAATACAGCAAGCTGTCCATACCTGAGGCCTTGGAAACTGCCAAGCAAAGACTCACAGCCTTGGCCAGCCGCTTGAGGAGGTACACCAGAGAGATAGAAGGCAGGAGAATAAACCAGCAAAGGTGTACTCTCAGTGGCAAGGGAACAATAAGAGAACAGCACCACCAAGGCTGGAGATGGAGCAATACTGGAAGGGCATATGGGAGAAGGACGCAACCCATAACGGCAATGCTCAGTGGCTAGTGGATCTGAGGGCAGACCATAGCAACCTCCCTGAACAGGGTCCAGTAACCATCATGGTGGCAGACATCCAAGCAAGGGTCTCCAGTATGAAGAGTTGGACCAGGCCCCGATATGGTTCACGCCTACTGGCTGAAGAAGCTGACTGCACTAGGAAAGCTGCAACCACCAAGTACCTGCAGAGGGTCAGGCAAGTCCTGAGGAGTCAGCTGAATGGTAAGAACAAGATCCGGGCCATCAACACGTACGCCCTGCCCGTGATCAGGTACCCTGCTGGGGTAATAGGCTGGCCAAAGGAGGAGATAGAAGCCACTGACATAAAGACAAGAAAGCTCCTTACCATGCATGGAGGGTTTCACCCCAAGTCCAGCACCCTGAGGCTGTACGCTAAGCGGAAGGAAGGGGGCCGGGGACTGGTGAGTGTCAGCACCACAGTCCAGGATGAGACAACGAACATCCACGAATACATTGGGAAGATGGCCCCAACTGACCGAGTGCTCAGTGAATACCTCAGGCAGCAGAAACCCAAGAAAGAGGAGGGAGACGAGGAACCATCACGGAAGGACAGGCCCCTGCACGGTATGTACCACCGGCAGATAGAGGAGGTGGCTGATATCCAGAGATCCTACCAGTGGCTGGACAAAGCTGGACTGAAAGACAGCACAGAGGCACTAATCATGGCAGCACAAGAACAAGCTCTGAGTACAAGGTCCATAAGGCTATCACACCAGGCAAGACCCCAGGTGCAGGCTGTGTAAAGATGCTCCAGAGACAATCCAGCACATTACAGCAGGGTGCAAGATGCTAGCAGGCAAGGCATACATGGAACGCCATAACCAAGTGGCCGGCATAGTGTACAGGAACATCTGTGCCGAGTATAACCGGGAAGTCCCGAGGTCAAAATGGGAGATGCCCCCAAGGGTGGTGGAGAATGACCGAGCTAAGATCCTGTGGGACTTCCAGATACAAACGGACAAAATGGTGGTGGCTCACCAACCGGACATAGTGGTGGTAGACAAACAGAAGAAGACGGCTGTAGTGATCGATGTAGCGGTTCCGAATGACAGCAACATCAGGAAGAAGGAACACGAGAAGCTGGAGAAATACCAAGGGCTCAGAGAAGAGCTCGAGAGGATGTGGAGGGTGAAGGTAACGGTGGTCCCCGTGGTAATCGGAGCACTAGGTGCGGTGACTCCCAAGCTAGGCGAGTGGCTCCAGCAGATCCCGGGAACAACATCGGAGATCTCTGTCCAGAAGAGCGCAGTCCTGGGAACAGCTAAGATACTGCGCAGGACCCTCAAGCTCCCAGGCCTCTGGTAGAGGACCCGAGCTAAAACTAAACCAAAAAATAGGCACGCAAAACATTTTGGTGAACTCACATAGAATAAACATGAAAGAAAAAAAAATCTATTTAGGCTTAGTATTTTTCTGTTATTGATCTGATTTGATGAATACAATAGTTTGAGAAGGCACTGGTGCATTTTGGTGCATTGATGCTGGGATGCTTACATTACTGCGATTCAGCTGCTTTCAATACTGAAATAAAAATCTAAAACAAAATAAACTGAAAGGAGCAATTTGGAAAAAAAAAGAAGTTACACCAAACTGAAAATAAATTTTTAGATTAAAGTAACTAAAATAAAAATAATATGTAAAATTTTGACCCAGTATCATAGGTAAAGTAACAGATGCATTTGCATTATTTACAAACTTTGAATTGCAGCAGCTTGATGGAAAAAAAAGAAAAATATATTAATGATACCTGTGGATGATATCCCAAACCTTTAGGCCATCATCCCTGTAGAAGAAGTTTGGCACATCCTCTAGGCCACGTTCAGCAATGTCATCTGGCATACAGAGGGAGCTGTAGGTTAATGAGCACACTGACCTCTGCAGGATCGTAAACATGCCCTCTCCACCTGACCCTGCAAACTACACAATAAGCAGCTCCTGGTTAAAGACAAATGTTAAACATGAAATAAAAAAACAAAACATTCTTTAAGTAAAGGTCTAGTGCTGTTCTTTGCATACCTGAGTGAAAGCGCCAGTGTCAGAAATGAGAAGGCGTCGAGCTAAGAAGTTGATCTGCAGAGTGTAGCGTGTGTGTGGTTTGAGGAGCTGAGGGAAAGAGGGAACTCTGTTAGTGACATGATTGGGGCAACACTTTAGTATTTATTATGCTGAGGTACTCTGTTGCACAATCAGTGGTCCTCTGTGGACACATTGATAAGAGACTCAAATTTTATTCATCACACACATAATCATACAAATTATGACATGTAGTGAAATACCTATTAAAGTACAATAAAGAAATTTACAAAATTTACAGATTTTAAATTTTAAAATTTACAGTTAAAAAAAAAAGAATATTTAAATAACAATTTAAGAAAGAAATTATAGGAAGAGTTCAAGTAAACAGTGCGTGCAGTGTCATGATTTATGAGAGAAAACGGAGTTTCAGCAAACGTCAGTTACCTTGTACAGAGGATGCACCATGGGCACGTTGCGCAGCAGTGACATTGCAAAAACCTCGGCCAGCAAATGTGTGTGCAGCAGGTGAGCATTGAGCTGATGCTCATTGAAATCTGCACTTCTCACAAAAGTCTTGGCGATCAACCAGTCGTACTCAGAATCAGTAGGAAGAAAGATCGGATTGTCATCTGATGGAGTCTGCTTCAGCTACAGATGGACAGGGCAGAGTAGGCCATATTAGCGTATTTTGAGTTGTATTATCTCTGTCTGCTACGTAAATACGACACCTACTGCTTGGCTGTTGTGACTTTTGGGGTTTATAAATTAAACCTATTTGATATATTCATATGTCAGACTCTGGTCTCAGCAATGTGGGTTAAACTTTTCCACAAGGTTATGGCTCAGGAAGGGGAAAAAAATTAGGTTGCACAGTAACCTACACAGTAGTGTAATCATCAGTTAATAATCAATTATGTAATTATTTGAATTACAAAAGTTAAGGTTGAAAGAACAAAAACATCAAATGAACGTGTGTTTTTAATTCTCCCTGCACTCATGCTACAATTTCCCTCCCTGTGTGGGAGGAGTAAAATGGTGGAGCGGTACAGCAACACAGCTTTTGAGGAGTGGCGATATGGATCAGGGGCGTAATTTCCAGGGGGGGTTATGATCCCGCCCAGTAATCAGACCCAACAAATACAACCCCTCCAGTAATATTATGAATTATCTTGCATAAATAGGCTGTTGATTTTCTTTATTCATTTCAGGTATTACCAGCAAAATAGTTGCATGTCTATCCAGGACAGAAACAACCGTGTTAATTATTATGAATTACCTGAATAGCAATCGGCATTAGCTTATCATCAGGAGCTTTGTGGAGCAGGACGAGAGGAGCCATCAAGTACTGCTTCTTCCCATTGATGGTGTTTGTTTTCACCCCTTCCAGATGCTTGTAGTCACACAGGAATATGTTCCCTTTCTGTTTAAAAGTTCAGGTTATTGCATCAGTGTGGATATAATATTTAGTCAGTGACTGTAAAAGTACAATTATTTGACAAAACATCAAGTCAATCTAAGTTGGGTGGTTTTATTGTCATTTCAGCCATGTGCAGTGGTACAGTATACAGTAACACGAGATAACGTTCTTTCAAGACCATGGTGCTACATAAAACATATAACAGACAATCAACACAGGACTACTTTTTAAACTGTGTGACTTGCTCGCTTATCATCTTGACACATCAGCAGCAGTTCTGCGACAAACTGCTCTTTTGCAACCCCGAGCAAAACATGATTAAACGTGTGTGTGTGTGTGTGTGTGTGTGTGTGTGTGTGTGTGTGTGTGTGTGTGTGTGTGTGTGTGTGTGTGTGTGTGTGTGTGTGTGCTAACCACAATTGTACCCTATTTCACCTCGCCGACTAGCTCCTGACCTCTCACCAGACAGAGAGACAGAAGCCACTCTCATATATGTAATAACCGAACTGAAACTATGTATATGTCATCTACTAAATAAACGTTTTAATCAAGAACCTCTACTAAAGGCTTAATACAAGAATATGACCTTATAAACGATAATAAAAATGACCTGATATAAGTGTTTTGTAAGCATGTATTGCAATTCCTTTAATATGATAACAGTATGCATAAACATCTTAAGGCCATCTTAAAGCTATCTCTTACATTGTTAAAAGCAATGATCACACCGCAGATTATATTGTGCTGGTAAAATACTTTTGTTCATCCCCACACTACATAAAGTACAAGTTTGCAAAAATTGCCAAACCGCCCCCCCCCCCCCAAAAACAAAACAAAGAAAGAGCAGGCGCAAGACAGTGCAGACATAATAGTGCAGTAAAAAGTGCAACAATGACAGTGGGTCGTGGAAAAACGTGCATTTATTATAAAGAGTTCAGATGATCACCTTAATTTCATCTCTCAGGCTGCACTGGCCACGGGGAAAGACCATGTCATCAGTGACAGGGAAGTTACTGGGCAGGTTTGCACAACACTGGATCAAAATGGGGTTGACACCATTTAGAAACTGGTAGCCAAAGAAAGCATCTTCTTTCCAGTGTTCCTGAACATATTCTGTTTAAAAGAAACATTTACCTTCACGATTTACAGTTCATCATTCAGTAAAATCTACCTGGTATAGTGGTATAGGGAAAATTTTAGGGTAAGAGTTAATTACACATTACTATGCTATGATGTTAGTTACCTGATATTTCAGTCTTTTTGCAGCAAAACACTCGATTGATGCTGTCAATATTATCCCACTTCTTCTTACAGTTATCCAGTCCCTTCAGCTTCAGCTCAGTCAGTCTGAAACACATTCATCTTACTTCATTATGATACTTAACATACTTTTGATAAGTAAAGAGAAAAATATGTGTAACAGACAGAGGTGTGGACTCGAGTCACATGACTTGGACTCGAGTCAGACTCGAGTCATTAATTTTATGACTTTAGACTTGACTTGAAAAAATGTTCTAAGACTTGTGACTTGACTTGGACTTTTACACCAATGACTTGGGACTTGAATTGGACTTGAACCGGTTTACTTGAAAAGACTTGATATTTTACCCCAAATATAAAATTTAACATGCATATTATATGGAGATTGAAAATGTGACATCATTCACGGGTAGAACCGCAAAGGATTCTGGGAACTCGTGGCAAGCGGTACTAGCGCACGCAGGCTTTCAATTAAAATCAGTCACACAGCGATAAAAAGAAACACAAAAATGTCAAGAAGCTGTTGTATTATTAACTGCAATAGCCGGTCGCATGACAGCCACGGGAAGCCGACGGGTAAAGAGATCGGTTGTTATCGGATTACGTCATTGAGGAGAAATTGTTCGAGCCATGTTTCCGAAGTAACAAAGAGGCGACTGGATTGCAGCCATTCAAAGATCAAATATAACGTCCCAGAACCCTCCAGCTCACAGGTTAGTCTGCTCCAAGCATTTACACAAAGGTCAGTCTGCTGTTGTAGTTAATGCGTCATTTTTCTTAACATAATTGGTGATATAGGTTACAAGCAAGTCTGGCGCTGAACAGAAATTGTGGCGCTATGCTCCTTTGTTTATTGTGCATAAATAGTGAATTGTCCTGACACAATATTGCGTTTCGCTTCTGTTATTATGGTACACTGACAAAAACATATACTTTTATTCACAGGATAAAACAGGTTTTTTGTAACACTAATTGTCCAGTACGATTACAGCATACAATATTATTGTCACTGCTACATTTCTGTGATGCTACCAGAGATTATTTCCACTACTAATTAATTACCGTTGAGCTCAAAGGTTATATTAATAAACGGTTAACGAATGTGTATTTATGAAGACGATTTGTGAGACTGGTAAACTTATGATACGTACGATGGTCTTTCGTTCTACACGGTGCATTTCAAGGTCCTGCACGCATCCGTCGGTAAACTGTACCTGGGCTTGTTGCAGTGACCTGAAGTTACTAAACTTCATGAGTGTATGCACTCACTCCAAGAACCGTATAATTATAAATATGCATATAAATATGCTAAGATGAGATAGCTGACTTCATCTAACTAGCAAATGTTTTCCAGGCTACGTTGGTGATACAGTTTTTTTTAATGTGTATGATATTTTTGTCATGCGATTTTAAAGCCGGTCCTACAAGCGCATCCAAGAATAACATGCAGCTTATCTCAGAACTGTCGGTGAAAATTATTCTTGGAGCTAGGTTTAATTGAGCTGCATTTTAAAGAGGTGCAATTTCACAATTTGTGTATATTTTCTAAGTTCACTATTTTGTCATGTGTTGAGAAAAACACAGATTTTAAAATTACATGGTCTAATATTTACATTTAGCATAACTGCAACATTATTTTTTCGTTTGTTTTTTTTTAAAGACTCGAAAGGACTTGAAATTCAAAGTTTCAGACTTGTGACTTGACTCGGACTTTTACACCAGTGACTTGAGACTCGACTCTGACTTGCCTGACATTACTTGAGACTTGACTTGAGACTTGAGGATAAAGACTTGAGACTTACTTGAGACTTGCAAAACAATGACTTGGTCCCACCTCTGGTAACAGAACTTCACCCTGTGGAAGCAGTGTAGAGAAACTCTTTAGTTTTGGTGAAGGAGAACTGAACCTCATACGGGAGTGAAAATAGGTTTTCTGCCTTCATGGAGTGAGGTATTTTCTCTGCATATGCATCCCAGCTGATGAGACAAAGAAACAGCAAAGTGATGAGGAAGTTAGTTACAGTATGACATGATATACTTTTTATCTGCAACATATGTAATAGTTTAATTTCTTTTCATTAATGCCAGCAGACAAAGAATATGCTGCAATGCTTAATTTTAAGGTTAAATATCATTAGTATTAGGATATTCAGCTATAACTGGACAGCATTTGTATTCTAGTTTCAGGAGCTGTAAGGCCAAAATATGTATAAGCTCTGAATTCTCACCGATAGTCTTCCTCTCGCTGCTGAATCTCTTGCTGCCGACTGTACCTGCCAAGATGATGGTTGTCTTCAAAGACTCTCAGAGCTATAAAAAAAAAAAGAAAACAAAGAAAGAAAAATGGTTTCAAGTTGTTCTTGTAAATATGGTATATACTGTATTAGGAAACTGCTTCAGCCTCATTACAACCTTTGTTTTACATCTTCAATGGTTTGAACAAGATTTAAGATGAGCACAGTTTCCCAAACCTTTTCCATCCCTGAAGCGGTGCACCTTGCTATCAGCAATCCAGCGGTAGACGGGAAAGCTGTAGATGTCTCCTTCAGGGGATTTCACTTCCACCTTGGCACAAAACCAAGCGTCCTCCGGGAACAGTGGGAGAGACTGTTTGTCTAACTCTATCAGCACAAGATTTCCAAGGGAAGTGGAGCAGGACACCTTAAACTTTGATACCTAAAGAAATGACATAGCAGTTTGTGCTGAGCTGTAACACTCGAGCATACAATTCCTGTTATAATTTACTGTGGTCCATGAAGTGAACTGTTTGCTTTGACCATCTTCATGGTGATAGATTCCCCTTATTTCCACAAAAATGATTTCATTTGTGTATCATCTCATACAGGAAACCTGAGATACATTTAATCATGAAGATGCATATTTCAGACTTACAGCTCCTCTGACAAAGGATGAAGCCCCTTTCAAGCCCATGAGCCACGTGCGATCACTCTCCCCATCTGTGCCCACCAGCTTAATGAAGACATTGTTGAGAGTAGTGGAATTAAGGCGATCACCAGTGAATACGGTCACTTTATACTGCACCATTTTCCCTCTTGAATGTGGTCAAATCCTGGTAGGGGGAGAATTCTAATTATTCTTAGCACTGATTTGGAAATGTAAACATTTAAAATTATTGCATTACAGTGAAAAGGACAATGTAAACAATTATTTTAACTCATTATGCTAAATGACCCATAATTTCTGACTGAAATCCTGTGAAAACATCTCTTACCTTGAGATGAAGAATTTAGGTTAGAGAAACTACTCTGTCAGAAGTTGCCCCCCCAAATTTTTCTTTTTATTCACACAAATCAGTGGAAGTGTCCAGTCAGTTGCATCAATCATGTGTTGAGATGAAATTCTTGATAAAGTTGTGCAAATAATGACGTCTATCCTATTCAGGATAAATCAGATACTGATAACTGTTGTGTGTTTTTGGCCAGTCACTTCGGTTTTTGTCCTCCAGTTTCCTGAAGGGCTTTTGGAAACACCTCACACCATGCTGATATCTGCCAAATGTTTTGCTAATTTGAAGCTATTTGGAAATACCTTTGTTGGTATTAAATACTATTTTCTGTCTGTAAAACTTTGAGTTAGGTGCCTTTTTCAGTTTTAAATTGCTTAACAAACAAAAAAACATTCTTCTGAAATTTATCAGGTACAAGAATTGCACTGAAAATGAGTGAAAAACCAGCCAATGGCCAAAGAAAAACTTTAAAATAACCATCAGAAAGCACTATTGAACTATTGCTCATCACTTAAAAAAAATTAGAAGTCTTGCTGTTTGGTTGCAAAATACAATTAAATAAGGGGTGGCTCAAGCCTTTTGCACAGCATGGGTCAAATGAACGTAGAAAAATATGAAGAAAATTCATTAATAAGTAACTGCAAAACTGTTGTATGTGTCTTTTTATTGTTTCTCACACAAACACAGTGATCACAGGCAGCTAAATTATTAGTGTAAACTAATACACTACATACAGTAGCAGCTGCTCTAAACAAGCAGGTTTTGATAAAGGCTGGTTTAGGGCGCCAGCAGATTTATAAGCACATTTTTAAGCACATTTTTTCAGTCTGTGTAATGCACTTCTACATGGGATCATTACCTTGTTAGTCAGTTATTCTTGTTTAATAAGCCAGAACAATAACCACATAATGGCTCTGTGAGCATGATCATGAACCCAAAATGAATTAAAAAAAAAGCAGATCATTTCAATGCAGTTAGTCATTTTGCAACAATTAACAGTTAGATTATATAAAAAAGTCCAAATGCAATGGTGATGCTTGTTCACTAATTTCCCTTTTTACTTCAGTGTCAGCTCAAAGTACTATTTACAATCTTTTCATTTTCCCTTTATTTTAAAGTCAAGCTAAGGCAGAGGCTCAGATCTGCGGGGAAGGGACCGTCAGGAGCCCGGTGGGCTTCAGCTTGTTGATCCCTCCGTCCAGGTTACAAACACGTGGAAAACTCATCTTCACTAGATGTGCAGCAAACTGCAGAAAAAAAGAGAAAGTTCCCATCAAAAACTGAATACTTCAGATTTATTGGTTTTGTTCAACTTTTTCTGTCTGCTGTATTACTAATATTTAGGACTTAAGTAGTTCTAGTTTCTCTGTAGTTATAAAAGGCAAATCCACCACTGCAAAATACTCCAATGTAAAATTGGTTTATCAACCTCTCTGAGACAAGCTCAGCATAAATTTACACATCAGACTGCGGGATTACGCCTTAACATAAAAATGCACTAATTCAGTACATTTTTAAGTTTAAGAATTAAACATTTTATATTTCTCTGTGACTCCTCATTGAACCTTTGTTGTGTCAGTTACATGGTGAAACCAAGGAGGGGAATATGATTGCAAAACCTCTTCCTCTGCTACTCATGCAATTATAAAAAAAAAAAAAAACCCTGATACCCGCTGAACTGGGGTTGACCTTATTCTAACCAAATTATTAACCACAGTAAAATGGTAAGGAAATTAAATTTTGATAATTTCATTTCATAACCTAGGTGATTAAAAGGCCTTATGGATTTCTTATGTCTCTGACATTAAGTAGTGTGTCTCTGACATTAAATCCACAAATTCTTCAAAAACAGCTTCTTAAAACCTCCTAATTAAAAATTTCAGGTGATCCTGTCACATGAATAATTGTCAAATCATATATATGATGATAATGACAAAAAAATCATTATGTTTGATACTTGGCTTGAAATGAAAGAACATGATTATCACCATGCAAAACACGACAGGGATAAAGCCACAGCCACACGACTGTATACTGATCATGTGGACCATTAAAAGGTTAAACGCAGCAAAGTTCTGATGCTTCCCTTTAATAAAGAAAATGCAGGATTGTCTTCTCAGTTAATAAGAACTATTTCTTTTTCACTTTCTAACATATGGAAGGGGGACATCTTTTCTAAATTGGGATTTTGCCTGAAGCACTATCCCTGCTGAGTTTATAAATGCCAGCTTGGCTAATTTATTCCAAGAAGAGCACGAAAGGAGAATGTACGATGATCAGTGTAGTTCTCTCTTGTGTTATGCTGAAGTGGGCAAATTTATTTTTGTTCACTGAAATATCAGATGGTGATTTATGTAAAATATAATCTGCTAATGTTCAAAATGTTCCAATGAACTATTTATTACATTGTACGCCAGACCAATAATCTCAGTGTGGCTTTATATAACAGATGGCTGAATTTTACAAGACAGAGGCCTGAATTTAAAGATTATTGCCTTCACAAAATATTTAATATCGACAAGACTAAGTATTAATTTTTAGTAGTCGTGAAACAGAAGATTGATTGTTTTATCTTATTAAATATATGCTCAAACAAATGCTCCTATGAACAAAAACAAGTTGTCAAAATGCTTGCATCAGTTCCAGAAAGCAGTTTTTAAAAAACTAAAAACTGGACCATAATGTTAGCGATGTAGTAGCTCATCTCACTCACAATCCATCACAATTCACAGGTTATTGTAATGTGTGAAGGACAGAAAGAAATTGATAAATGTTGTAATTGGTTAACTTTATTGCACAACTAATGAGAAATTAGATCCACTTAGAAGTCAAGGAGGGTCACAAACAGTTAAGGACAAATTAATTTCATCCACCACTAAATTAAAGTTCAAGTTCAGGACTTTTTCTGACTCCTGGTGATCGACATTTTCATGGCCATGAAAACCATGAATATAGTTAGTTACTTTGTTTGTTTATTTGTTTGTTTTTGTTGCAAGGACAAGACCGTTACTAGTCTATCCCCATTATAACCTAACAGTTATACATAAGGATCTATACACTTTTACCTCAAAATTTCTTAAAAGAGTAGTTAGAAAACTGCTAACTGATCATCTGCGAAGGAACGATTTATTTGAAGGGTTTCAGTCGGGATCCAGAGCTCATCACAGTATAGAAACAGCTTTAGTGAAAGTTACAAATGATCATCTTATAGTCTCTGACAGTGGACTCATCTCTGTGGTTTTTCTACTAGACCTCAGTGCAGCATTCGATACTGTTGACTGTAATATTTTATTACAGCAATTAGAGCACGCTGTACATATCAAAGGTACTGTGCTGCAGTGGTTTGAATCCATCTATCCATTCTCTTTTGTTTATCCTTATCTGGGTCACGGAGGGCTGGAGCCTATCCCAGCTAGGTTAGGGTGAGACGTGGGGTGCACCTTGGACAGGTTCTGAGTCTGTCACAAGGGCTAATACACAGGGACAGACCAACCATTTGCAGTCACATTTACACCTGCAGTTGTTTGCATATTTGTCACACTTACATGTTTCAGATCATCAAACAAATTGAAATATTATTGAAAATACTCTCTGGACTGACGAGACAAAAGTTAAACTTTTTGGATGTTTTTTTGGATGGACCAGTTCTGTTTACATTTTACCTGCTTCATACATACATTTTCACTGCTATGCAGATCATACCCAGTGTTATCTTTCTATAAAGCCAGAGACACACACACAGACATAAAGACCTGGATGACCTCTAATTTTCTGCTTCTAAATTGAGATAAAACAGACATGATTGTACTCAGCCCCCAAAATCTTAGATATATGGTGTTTAACCAAATACTTACCTTGGCCTCCAATAACACTGTGAGGAATCCTAGAGGTGTTTTTGACCAAGATCAGACCCCATCTTATCTTAAAGAACTCATAATAACATATCATACCAATAGAGCTCTTCGTAGTATGAGAGGCAGAGCCTACAGCTTTCAGGCCCATCATCTGTGGAACCAGCTCCCAACTTGGATTCAGGAGTCAGATGTCCTCTCTGATTTTAACATTAGGTGTAAGACTTTTCTTTTTGACAAAGCATATAGTTAGGGCTGGATCAGATGACCCTCCTTAGTTACACTGCAATAGACTTAGGCTGCTGGGGCTTCCCATGATGCACTCTTTCTCTCATCCCTTTTCACTTGCCATGTGTTATTCACCACTCTGCATTTAATTATGAGTTATTATTTATCTCTGGCTCTCTTCCACAGCATGTCTTCTGTCTTGTCTCCCTCCCCTCACCTCAAACCAGTCACGGTAGATGGCCGCCCCTCCCTGAGCCTGGTTTTGCTGGAGGTTTCTTTCTGTTAAAAGGGAGTTTTTCCTTCCCACTGTCACCAAGGTGGTTGCACACAGGGGTCATCTGATTATTGGGGTTTCTCTGTATTATTGTAGGCTCTTTATCTCATAATATTAAGTGCCTTGAGGTGACTGTTTGTTGTGATTTGGCACTGTACAAATAAAACTGAATTGAATAACCAGAAAAGTCAATAGTGATTTCAGCCCTTGAAACATTATGCTTCTGTGTTAATTCATATTTTCTTCATGTAAAAATACTGCGCATACTGAGGTGCTGCACACATATACGTGGATGACTGCTTTCTCACCATAGCAGCACTCTTCATGTTGTGGCTGATGACCACAATGACACGCCCTCTATAGCTCTGGAGGCCTCCTGCAGCGGGACACTGCACCACCTCATTTTCCGGACCAAAAGTCGTGTTGAAGGGAATGTTGATGCTTCCAGAAATGTGGCCTCTGTTGAAGCTGGAGGCAGAGGAGTTAAGGAATAATGGCGAAGAAGCAAGGCCAAAAATGTGTTTGTGTGTAGTGTGTGTGCTTGTGTGTCATTTCATGGGAGTCGCTGTATTACTGAAAAACAGCAGATACACCAGTACATAACAATATTGCGTAAGTTCAGTGAGTGCTTGTTATAATTCTGATCAGGCTGACTTTTAGTACAAATCATATGTAAGACAAACTTTAATGCAGAGGTGTGGAAAAGCGAAGAGGGTGTGAAGAATAGAAAGGGCGAAAGATGAGAGAAATAAAAAAAGAAACGTAATAATAAGGATATAAAAAGAAGAAGAAAAAACAGAGGAAAGGTCCCTCATTGAACAACCCCAGATTGATATACTGAATAAAAACCAGACAACGAACTTTTTCTGAGTGCATTAGCTTTGTTGCAATACGTTTCTACGTTTACCAAATCAAACCATACCATTTGCAACTACATAAACACACAAAAAGGGTTTGCCAAAGACCATAACAGAGGTGAAAAAGGTTTGCCAAATCCTGTAAAGTGGCCTAATCCCTTTTGACCATGTGAGCTGGGCTGTGGAGCCTATCAGTATGCTCCAGAGAAGAAATTTTGTCACAGAAACTGCCAATTCAAAATCTCTAATCTTGCCACTAATCCTTATTGATTAATAGCTCTTTAACCTCTTAGCCAATCAGCCTTTCCACTGATGAGCTGAACCTTTGAGCCTCACTCTTTCTGGTGCTTTGAATTTTCTGTGTTTGAGGGTTTCTGTGTCTATTGTACTGCATCCTGTAACAACAAAACGAATGCCTTTATGCAATTCTGTAATTATATTCAGAGCAAAAAACAAAAACAAAAAACAAAACAAAAAAATAGAAAAGAGGGCATTGATTGTGACAAGCTTCATTTTTAATCTGCCGGGGATGTTTTATATAGACGACTGCGTGCATTTATGCACATCAAGGCCATGGATACGGCTGCTGTTCTGGGAAAAGGCTGCATCTCTAAAACATCAACTTTTCATGAAAGAAACAACCCAGGTTTCAGCTTTCTCTTTCATTTAGCCCAGTGGGTCTGTAAAATGATTATAGCTTAAGAAGGAAGAGAATTTACACATAAAATGTGACATACAACATTAACCAGGGTAAACAATCTATTGTGCAAAATACCTAAAATAGCTTCTGCTGCTGCCCTTAGGGCACAGCAGATCATCTGCCTCCATCTTACTCTATCCCTTCTAAATTTTTTTGTCAGACTTCTCTGTGGTCTTCCTCTTTCCGTGTTGCCTGACAGCTCAATAGTCAACATCCTTTGTCCACTGTATTCACTACCCTCCTCCGTTTAAACCATTCTTCACCCTCTTCATACCTAGCCTCACTCCCTCCTTACTAATCCCTCTGCACTTCATCTGTCCTCCTCTCTCTGTAATGTTCTTTATTCATGAGCTCCTTAAAGTACTCCTTAAATCTTATCAATACACCTACTTCACTTGATAACAAATTTCCATCTCTATCCTTAATCATTCTAGCTGCTGCACATCCTTTCAAGAAAAAAAAAATCAAATCTACTACTTAAGTAAGAATTTCAGGAAACATGAATGTCAGTAGGTCATCCAGCTCACAATCCATCATAGTTCCGAGGTTATTGCTCCTCAAGGCTGCTAACAAGACTTTGACTACAATTCAGGTGACGACTTAATGGATGATCACTGCATGTGAGTTTAACTTAATTATGATCAACAGTATAGGAGGAGTAGTGATTGTCGTGAAATGTGGACTGATGGAGAGAGGCCTTGCCATGGCATAAACCCATCAGTCCTTAGGCCAGATGAGCTAATAAAGTGGAAATGATCATGTAGCCAAAAGGCCAGATGAATGCATTTTACTTAAACTAAACGCTGCTGCTTTAATAGCTCGTCACTTCTGGATATGGTGGGGCAGTTTGGAGGAATTTCAGGGGGCCAGCTGAATGTTGCAGAGCCTGGATGAACTGCAACTGATGGGGACCAAGCTGTTTTAATCTCTTTGCCTGTGGTTTCATTAAAAACAAGGAAAAGCAAAGCACTGCCACCACATAAATAGGTAACCAAAATATCCAAGGCACTGAACAGAGAAAGACAAAATGTTTCTTCATGTCACAAATTCAAAGTCTTTTGCATATCATTCACATAGGAAGTGAATCTTACATTTATCAACATGGCACAGAAAGCAGGTCACTGTTCAAGGCACAGGTATTAAATAATTTGAAATGACACCCTGTGTAAATTCAAAGATGCTGTCACACTGGGCTCTGCCAAACCCTCCGACTCCCCCTCAACATCACATTCTAGGTCAGGCTGAACTATCATGACTCCTGGATTTGCACTTTCTTTCTTTTCTTCCCCTGTGTATTGTGCTGAGTGTCTTCATCATTGTAGAGAAGCACAGACAGGTGTGATGAAAACCGCCCTTACCAGCTGCACCTTATGTCATCATGCCTTTGAAAATACCTGGCATCTCTGGTGCTCTACCAGATCGCAGACCCTGCTAACTCTCAGTGTGTTTACATTTCCAAGACAACCCCATCTCCAGTCACCCAAGCTTCCTGCACACCCTCTCCCACGGCTCTTTAGCTGCCAGCAGGAAGTATTCTCCAATCACCTTGCCACTCTCAGTTGCTAATAAACCAACTTTTGCTTTTAATTTGCATCAGCTTATTTGTGGTTTCTTTTGAGTTTATTTATTCAGTGTGTGGTGTTAAACAGATGCATGAATCAGAGCTTTTGCAGGAGTCAGCCATGAACTAAAGTACTTGAAATCTGCCTTTACTAGAACCAGTGTGGTATACGTTTGACACTGAATAACAGCAGTGGAATATTTACATGTTAAAACTGATTTCCCAGCTGCACAAAAATGGTAAGGATACTCTTCCGCAGTGCGGATATCGACTGCAACAATTTTGGGCTTGCCAGTTTTGTTCCTTTTGGAGGACCCGGACAATGACAGCTCACAAAGGTCAATTAAGTCCTCCGCTGAGATCCTGGGAGATACTTCTGCTTTCAGGTCAACCAGTGACAGAGGCTCCCGAGACTATAAGAGGAGATGAGATAAAGAGAGAGAAAACAGCAGTATATGCGGTCAGAGAATTTATGGAATAATGATTTTGCAAAAGTTACTGTAATGAAATAACACAAGAGAAAGAAAAACAATTTTGTCAAGTTGGATATTTATTTAAATCACACCAACAAGCTTTCATTAAATAAATCCCCTCTCGATTAGTGCTTAATGTCTTCCTATAAAATGAGCCCAAACTACCATTATGAATTTCCATATAAACTATATTACAGCGCCACAGATGAGCAGCAGTAGTGGCCAGAACCTGGTCCTTTGCCAGTTTCTACCTGAATTGCCAAATAGGTTCATTAAAGCACCCAGCCTGAGGCATGGCTGCAGGAGGCTGAACTCTGCTCTGCAACAGTGACCAAATGTTATACAATTCCCAGAATCCCTGAAATACATTTTAAGTATAAAGTGGGGAAAACCGAGGGTGCCAAGAGTTTTGACCAACTCCTTTAAAAAGACTAACAAACAAAAATATTGTCTTGATGATGAGAGTTCATTTGTAGTCTGCAACTTCTGTTCACTGATATGCAAATTAAACTGAGGAGAAATACTAACCGCATTATCTAGGAATTTCAGCACACTGTGCAGGATAAAAAGAGCCGACTGCAGGACCAGTAGGTTAAATGCCAAAGTGCTGCCAACCATGAAATAAAATGCTTGAAAGCAGCTCACTAAAACTGGTCAGAAGAACAATCTATGGCCCACCCCAGAGCAATAACTCAGGGCTGCAGACCACGGGTGTTCTGTTAGCTCAAAAGCGATTTAAAAGATTTTTTTATTCTCCTGTTTTTTTCTTTGTAAAAGGACTATGCAAAAAATTTTGCGGTTTACTTACTGTTGTTAAATTACAGCGTTATTATTTAAACAGTGAATATTAACTAAGTGTTTCTGCTTAACATCCTAAGAACTTGCAATTTTCAAGTATGTGTGCTACAGTTTAATAATTTCTATTTTATGCTCATTTACATAGTAATTATTACACTTTTACTTCACAGAGACAAAGAAATGGTCCACCACAGATTGTAGAATTAAATATGAGGACAAACTTATTACCCCCCCCCCCCCCCCCCAATGAAAGTTTCTGTCAAACATTTCCCCAAGTGCTTTTTTAACAAGGAAGGAATTTTTAACATAGCAATTATAAACATACAAGTTTTCTTTAGAAAGAATAAATGATTTCTATATGCACACAATAACAGATTTATTTCAGAAAAAAAAAATCCCTGGGTCAATTTTAGCCCCCTGAAAAACTAACCACTGACCAAAGCATAAACGACTGTTGTTCAATAACGTGCTAACTTTGAAATGGTCAAAAACTTTAAAATTAAGTGAAAACTGAGGGTTACCTTTGAATTTGCACACAGTATAAAAACCTCAACAGAAGAAATCAGTTTAGATTTGAGAAAAATAATTGTTGATGCTCACAAAGCAGGAGATGGATATACATAGTTATCACAGCGCTTTCAAGTGTCAAGAACTGGAGTCAGAGCTGCCATCAAGAAATTCAAAGAAAGCCGCACAGTACAGAACACGCCTGGCAGAGGTAGGAAGTGAAAGATTTCAAATACTTTGGAAAAAAGAAACTAGTGAGAGATGTGTCTAAAGACCCTAGAACAACTGCCAAGACAGCAGTGAGTGACTCAGCCAAGTTGTATTGTAGTCTCAAAGACGACAATCACTAGAATAGGATTGGACTGCCAGGTTGCAGACCAAAAAAAACCATCCATATCTGGAAAGCTTCAGAAAGAGAAAGCTTCAGGTCAGAATGGTCAGGTAAGCTAAAGACAGCCTGAAGAAAGATACCGGAAATGCACCCTTTGGTCAGATGAGAGGAAACTAGATCTCTTAGGCCACAGAGATGTTGCTTATATTTGGAGAAAGAAGGGAGAGGCATACAACCCAAGGAGGTCATGTGAAGATTTGGAAAGAAAATGTTGAGGAGTCAGCAGCAAAACCGAGTCTGGGTTTCCCCTTTGCCTTCTAAAATGATGGCGACCCAAAACAAATGTCCCTCCTGGTAAAGAACTACCTCCAGATGACAAAACTGACTAACATGTCTGTACAAAGCCTGACTTGAATCCCCCTGAAAATATGTGGGGTCAAAGCCAGAAAACCATCACATTTTGTTTATTTCTCTACTTTCCTAGGCTATTTTGGATTTTAGCTAATTTTGCTTTGATTTTAGCTTCTAACTTTTGATGGAACGACATCAGTTTATTAATTTAGTATTTCTGCTTCTATCTCAGCAAATGATTTGGATTCAGGAATATGCAAAACAAACAAAAAATGTATCTGTTCTAGCATCTGTCAGTTGATATGTATGTATATCAATCAGTCAGACAGGAATATGGACGACTGCCTGACAACTACTGGTTGCTGGGGAAAAACAAGTATTCCTCCTGTTGAATCAACCTGCTGTGAGTGGTCGTTCGAGGGTACTGGGAGTCACTATGAAATCAATCGTTAGGCCACAGCAACCAACTGGTTTCTAGACCTATGTGACTGAGGCTTTGAGACAAAACAGTGAGCTGCCACAAAGTAAATAATTTATCATACAGGGCAAATTAGTAATCGGTAAAACATCCTCAGAAATTCTGCCCAGTGAATTATAACAAGGTGTAAACATTTTGGCTCTACAGTCTCATTGTGGGGTGTAACAGGAGACATTCAAAGCTTTTCTACTTCAACTTTTTAATATTTCTGATACAAGTGGGCTGTTTTTGTTCTTAATAAATATTCATAGTTTGATTATTTCAAACTAGGTACCTGATTTCAAATATAATAAAGGCTAGTGTAACAATACCTATTTGTTTGGAGTTTTCAAAAGGTGCATACTCACTGTGTTGCATCAACACATGATGAGGACTGGGAAAGTGGGAGAGATTTGGGGAGATGTGCATTGCTTCCAATAAATAACTTTGTTCTGCTCTTTTAAATTATCTAACAAGAGCCTGACAGCTGCAATTTGAAGAAACATACAATAAGAGAGTCTCAGCAGGTAGGAATCTACATACTAATGAAATCTCGCACCATTTTGATTTGCTGCAAAGAAAACTGTCATGGTCCTGGGTCGGTGACCCAGCGCTTTTAGTTTAGTTTAGTTATCATTTTCTAGATGATGATTGTTTAAGTTCTGTGTTATATTCGGTCTGCCTCTGAGTCTGCGTCTGTATCTGTCTGTCTATGGTGTCACCCCATCTGTTTGTGAATCTGTCTGTTTAGTTCAATGTCTTGTCTGGTTCCATGTGTCTGAGTTTCCTGTTTTATTGTGAAGGTCCGTGTCGTATGTGAGTGTGATCAGTTTACGTTTCCCCGTCCCGTCAGCCCAGATTCCTCCCAGCTGTGTTGCCCTCCTGTCTCTCATCCCCTGATTACTGGTGTGTGTATTTAAGCCCTGTGTGTTCTCCTGCCTGTTGCCGGTTCGTCTGTATTACTCAGTGTCAGTCTGTGTATCCACCGTGTCTTCTCCCTGCTGTTCATCGTCATCCTCCTCTGCTCGTTTTCATTCAGGTTTGTGCTCTGTAGTTTAGTTGTTTCCCAGTTTAGTTTAGTTCGAGCCCCGTTTGCTGTTTGTCCACATTCTTTTTGTGTTCAATAAATCACCTTCACTTCTCCACGACTGCCTGCGATTGGATCCTCATTTATTCCACACGGCTCGCCTCGGCAGCCGTGACAAAAACACGACTAACACTCTGGATTAAAAAAACAAAAAAACTTTTAATCTTATATCCACCAACAACAAATAATGTACAGACAAAAAATGCCATGGCAGTGAATACTATAGTAATAGGTAAATACTTTTACCAAATAAATAATATATTCTGTGTGAATTGCTGTATTGAAATGTATACAAAAGTACTGTGGCAGACAACCTCAAGAATTTTACCTTGAAAGGGTTGTTGTGACCTAACAAGCCATCCAAATTCTGATCCATGTTATTGCAGTATAGTAACATGTTATAGTAACTCTATTATTAGATGCACAGCTTCAACAACGGCCACACTGATTGAATATATATATTCATATTTTCCCCTGATAATTTAATTACCAAATACCCCCAAGCCAGGTACATTTTCCAAGCCTACCACAAAATACAGTCAATCTTAGTCAATACGATGCAAGGAAACGATATACAAACAGCCACACAATGGGACTCGATCAAAATCTCTAAGTGATAGTGACAGCATGCGACCAAAGAAAATACTGAATTATTCTAATTAGACTAAAAAAAAGAATGAAGAAAGCAAAAGTAAGATTAGTCTAATCTGTGTAAACCACTGTAGACAATAACTGAAGTAACTATCGATTACTACATTTATGTAGAGGTTAACACGTGAGGAGCGGATCGAAATTGTGTTGATATCTGGTGAACGCAGTAACCGGGTCATTGCAGCAGATTTCAATGCAAGACACCCTGCGAGTCCACCCATCTCCCATGCTACAGTCAGCAAACTGCTTGCTAAGTTTCGTGAAACTGGTTCAGTGTTGGATTTGCCAAAATGTGGATGCAAGAAAACTGTTACTAATGAAGAAACATCAGTGGCTGTCCTAGCTTCATTCAGCAAGAGCCCACAGCGTAGCACTCGCCGCATGTCACTGGAGAGTGGCATTAATCGAACATCCCTTCGGTGGATATTAGCTACTCACAAATGGCACCCTTACAAACTCCAGCTACTGCAGCATCTCAACGAGGATGACCCAGATCGGCGCACAGAATTTGCAGAATGGGCAAAACAAAAATTGGAACAGGACCCACAGTTCATGCAGAAGATTTTGTTCAGTGATGAGGCAAACTTTTATGTAAATGGTGAAGTTAACAAACAAAACCACCGCTATTGGTCTGACACTAACCCACATTGGATGGATCCCTCCAAGACTGTTGGAACAACAAAAGTGATGGTTTGGTGCGGTATATGGGGTACAACGATAGTGGGTCCATTCTTCATCAATGGAAACATCAAGGCCACTGGATATTTGAAATTGCTACATGATGATGTGTTTCCCTCTCTATGCACTGAAGCTGGCACGTTCCCTGAGTTTTTCCAGCAAGATGGTGCACCACCACATTATGGTGGATTGGTCGTCGTGGGCCAGTTGAATGGCCCCCAGGGTCTCCCAATCTGACCCCCTTAGACTTTTATCTTTGGGGTCATCTGAAGGCAATTGTCTATGGTGTGAAGATACGAGATGTGCAGCACCTGAAACTACGGATACTGGATGTCTGTGCTGGCATTTCTTCTGCGGTGTTGCTATCAGTGTGTGAAGAGTGGGAGAAGAGGGTTGCATTGACAATCCAACACAATGGGCAGCACACTGAACACATTTTATAAGTGGTCAGAAACTTGTAAATAACTCATGACAGAATAAAGTTACGTTGAAACCAAGCACACCATTGTTTTTCTTGTGACATTACCAATAAGTTTGATGTGTCACATGTAGGGATGGGTACCGGTGTCAAACGGTAGTAACCAGACCGAAAAGCAGCGCACATTTCGGTGCTTTATTTCGGTGCTTTTTTTTTCCTGAGCTGTGATACACTTTAGATTCTAGCCAATCATTTTACGTTTCCGAGGATAGTAGGCGGGTCCAGGTACGTGCGTTCTTTTAGAGCAGAGCTACAGATTAAAAATGCCCAAGGCGAAGCGGTCAAAAGTCTGGCTGTACTTCACAGCAAAATATGCAAACTCAGCAGCCTGCAACAAGTGCTTTAAGCTGATACTGTGATACTGCCAAAGGAGGTAACACCTCAAATCCGATGAAACACCTGGCGACGCATAGCGTTGTTTTTAAAAGCCCAGAAATGCGCCGTATTTGATAGCTTGCTGCGAGACCTCACACCGTGCACATCTACTGCGGGTGGGTTGCCTGTTATCGGACCCGGAGAAACATCCCCCAAAAACACGAAGAGGAGAGTCCTGGGCCCTAGCCCTGCCAGTGTAGCAGAAATGATGACGGATGATGATGGCAGCAGCAGCCGTTCTTCTCTGCGTGAGTAGCTTAATGTTGTTCGTGTGTAATTTACGTTGAGTAGGCTAACCACGTTATTACATTAATGCATGTAAGGTGAACTAGCAAACATCATCATAGCTACATGCGGCTGTCTTCTTGTTTGATGGCAGATACTCCCTTCACCCTGGCCAAAAAGGCTAAAATGACCAAAGAAAAAGTGGAAAACAGCTAAACATGAGAGGTTTGTGTTTTTTCCATTGTTTAAGCACTGCTTCCAGCCAAGAGTGATACCATATATGCCCCATAGCTGCAGAAAAGGCTAACATTGTTATCTTTTTACAAAAAAACAGCTGAACATGGGAGGTTTTTGGACCAATTTTGTGTTCTCCAGTCTTTAAGCACCGGTTTGAGCACCGTTTAAGCACCGGCACTGTTTCAAAAGTACCGGTTTGGCACCGGTATCGGATAAAACCTAAACGATACCCATCCCTAGTCACATGGCCCTCTTCCTATTGAAAAAACAAAAGTTGTATCCAAGATGGCCGACTTCTAAATGGCCACCACGGTCACCACCCATCTTGAGGAGTTTGCCCCCTCACACATACTAATGTGCCACAAACAGGACTTTAATATCACCAACCATTCCCATGTTAATAAATGGCCTACCCCTATATATATATATATATATATATATATATATATACACACACATACACGCAATGCATATGAACTAATGACTCACAAAATATAGTGTTGTTCTTTATCATAGTGTATCAATCAGTGCAATATTCATAGTGT